>NC_051854.1:36975027-37600027 GCF_905115235.1 Hermetia illucens
TATCTAGATGGATTTCTGAATGATTTTTATTTGGCATTGCCGTAATTAGTTTGATATCAACTAATTTATAGACGTTTGGAATTTTTATTGCTAGAATGAGCGATTCTTTGTTCAATTTGAAAAGTCCTGTCTTTAGGTTTTTTAGTTTGTAAAAGTCCATTTCTGTCTGTGTCAACTCGGTGGCGGTAAGTAAACTAGGGTGGATTATGCCATGTTTGGCTAATGCTAAACTGTCCATTATTTGGTTCAATTTATCCTTTAACATTTCTAATTTAATAGTTTGGTCAATTTTGAGTTGCTGGAGGATTATGTGTCTCTCATTATTTGTAACTTGCTCATATGTTTTACTGATTTGATTTCTATCTGCTTCTATTACGGTTTTTAAATGATTTATAGTTTCTGAGAAATGGGAGTTGATTTCTATTTGTTTGTTGAGGTTTTTTGTTGCTGATTCTTCATTTTTTTCTATGATTTTCAAATGTTCTGAAATTTCTTGTCTATCCTCATCATTCATGGTTCCAAATAACCATTTTTGAGTTGTTCCTACTATGTTCAATAATCCCCGTTTTTCTCTGAATTTTGGTTCTAATGAATTTAATTTGGCATATATATTTGCTAGTTCTTTGCTAATCAAAGGATCTTGTGCAAGTTTTAGTTTTATTATATTTTGATCTACTGTATTTATTGTTTGTCTAAGTTCTTCTATGTTGATAACGTGTAGTATTGTTTTTGTGTCTTGTATAATCTCGGTTTGTCCCATGTTTATAATTGAATATCCATTGTTCGTTATTATTGGTTGCACAGTTAATGTTGCTGTGGCCAGTTTTGCAAGTAATGTTAATAATATGTAGTAGGAGTACATCGTCATCACCTGTAAGGCATTTTATTTTAAGTTATCTGCTTTTGTATCTGGTATTACAAATTAGGCTTTTAAATTTGTGTAAGTAAACAATAGCAATTCTAAAAGTATTTTACCCAATTAGTTTGCCTTGTAATATCTCTACAAGCATCCTTCTCCTATATTTAGGGATGTCTTCTTGTGAAAAATTTGTTTGGATATTTCTTGTGGTTTGTTCAGCGAATATACAACTGAATACCCCACAGTCATAATTGTTTGTTTGACGTGGACCATTCACTATATTTTCTTTTATAAACTTTGACGTATCCAAAGGTTGCTTTTGTTTGTCCATCGATTCTTCTTTCAAATAACTTTCTAGCGCTTCTAGAATTTTGCTATTTGGGTTTCCCATAGGATCATAATAATTTATAATTTTATCTTTGGGATTAATGATTGCGATACACCAATGAACCTGGTTTACGTGTACTGGGACTAATATGAAATCGTAGGAAAAAATATCGACTTTTCGTGTCCATCTACCGACTCCATTGTATCCTAATTCTAACAGACGTGGGATGAAAAACGTATTCATCGCGTATACTTTCGGCAAACTCCCTTGTTCACTTCGTTCCATTAACAAATTTAAGTACAAGTTTATAATTTGGTCGTTTAACCACGAGTTTCCTAGCAAGGTTTTAATATCTTGTCTAGTTAAGCGTAAGTTAAATTTTTCCATAAGCACTTCGTCTAATGGACCATTATTAGCTATTTTTTCTGCATTTAAGATTTGTTCTTCAGTAACGAAAGGTTCAATGTTGTCATCGTAATCTGCAAATTTCGGTTTTTTTCTGATGTTCGTTAAGTGAACGTTGTCCAATTCTGATTTTCTGTATCTAGGTTGTTCTTTATGTCTGACTGCCTTATAATTTTTAATATAACCAGTCGTTCTTGTTTCACAATAATCTTCGCGTTTTTCATTAAGTTTCCGTAAGTATTTCTTTTTAGTTTTCTCAATATTTTCCCTGACCGTTTCTAAATTTACTGTTCTAGTTTGGACTTCTGTTGGTGTACATTTGATTGTTGAATGAAATCTTTCGTTGTAATTTCGAATCACTCTTTGTATTATCTGTTTAGGTGAAATTTTTGATTTATTTAATGCGAGGGTTCTAAATTTTGATACTATTGTATTATGAAATCGCTCTACATCGGCATTTCCGGTGTGGCTATGTGGTTTTGTTACATGTAAGGTAACGTCTTCCGTTTGTAAAAAATTTTTTATATGAATTGTATTCAATTCATTCCCTCCTACTATTTTTTTGGGTTTACCAATTTTGGTTAAATGCTCCTCTAAGGTTTCTATTATTGTTATATGACATTTGTCTGGCAAAAAGTACGCCGAGCCAAATTTAGAAAATTTATCTATAATAGTTAAAAAGTCATGCTTCATAATTGTGAAGATATCAACATGAATTATTTGGTTAATATCTGTTGCGGTTTCTGAGGTTTGGAACTTTGGTTTAATTGGTTTCCTGTCATATTTCACTGCTTGACATACCTCACATTGATTAATAACGATCTGAATTAATTTGAGAAGATTTGGATAGAAAATTTTGTACCTAATGGAGTTGAAAGTTTCCTGTATACCTGAATGCATACTTTCACGTACATGGTAAAATGAAATTTGTTTGACCGCTTCTGTTTCAGTGTCAATGTCACGAGCTCTGTGTGAACACCTTATGAATTTAATGCTTTCATCGTTGGAAAACATCTCTCTTAACTTTTGTTGCACTATATTATACTTCTGGTCAGATATTTCAGAATAAATTGCTGTTTTTCCTTTTTTTATGTATCTCCTTAAAATATCACTCAAATTAGTAAAATCATTTTCTGAGATATATATGATTCTTCTTTTGTGTTTTACTTCAAACTCATGTGTTTTATCATTAGTTAAAATGATTTGAGTTTTGAACTTGTTTACAATGTCCTCTTTTATCGGGATATGATCTAACAATTCCTCTTCTGCAGAGTGAACAGTAGCCATTGTAACATTATCATTATCTTCCATGTTACACATAATATTTAATTTTGAATATGAATGTGTTTGATTGTCTGTTTTGACCGATTGCTGATCACTTCCGTTTGGTTGTTCTATTCGACTCAAAAAATCTGCAACTTTATTCTCTTTGCCTTTGAGGTATTCAATGTCAAATTGATACTCTCCTAGTTTCAATAACCATCTTTGATGTCGTGGTAACAGATCTTTCCCTCTATATTTTGCATGAAGGTATTTTATCGGTTGGTGATCTGTCAGGATTTTGAATCTATTACCATACAGATATGGTCGAAAGTAATTCACCGACCAAATGATGGCGAGAAACTCTTTGTCAGTTGCTGAATAATTTCTTTCATGACAATTTAGAGTTCGAGAAGCAAAGCAAATAGGGTGGCCCTCTTGTGATAAGACAGCGCCTATCGCATAGTTTGAAGCATCTGTCGTTAATTGAAAGGGTTTATGAAAGTTTGGGAATCGTAAAATAGGGTGAGAGCTAATAAGAGTTTTCAATTTCTCGAAAGCATCTATATAATTGGGATCATGGATATTTATTTTGATATTTTTACGTAGATATTTGGTCATGGGTTGAGCTATTTTTGCATAGTCTCGTATAAATTTTCTGTAATATCCAGTTAGTCCCAAAAAACTTTTGATTTGTTTTTCTGTTTTTGGTAAAGTGATTTGTTCAATTATTTTGATTTTGTCTGGATTCGGTTTAAGTCCGTCTTTTGTGATAACATGACCCAAAAAATCAGTCTCCTTTTGCATAAAATTGCATTTATCAATCTGAATTTTTAATTGGTGTGTTTCTAGGGTTTTAAAAATATCGGAAAGTGTTTTGATGTGTTCTTGAAGAGACGTACTAAAAATTAATATATCATCAAGGTAAACCACACAGGTTTTGTTAATGAAATCTCTTAAAATATGATTCATTAGTCTTTGGAATGTCGCTGGAGCATTCTTCAGACCAAAAGGCATTCTAATGAATTCATATAGACCATGGGGAGTAACAAATGCTGTTTTCTCCCTATCCTCCTTTTTTATGAGGATTTGGTGATATCCTTTAGCTAGGTCGAGTGTCGAGAAATACTGAGCCCTGCCCAATTTGTCAAGTATAGAGTCGATATTTGGTAGCGGAAACTTGTCATCTATAGTGACTTCATTTAGTTTCCGGTAATCAACTACTATACGGAACTTTTTTGTTCCCGAGTTATCCGCTTTTTTCGGTATAACTATTAATGGACTGGAGTATCTCGACTTACTCTTACATATTATGCCCTGTGACTCCATGTCGGCAATCTGTTTTCGTACCTCCTCCTCGTGCTTGGGTGGGTAACGATAAAGTTTAGAATTAATTTGCGCATTTGTTGTAGTTTTTATTTCGTGTAAAATTGATGGTGTACTCGTAAGTTTATCTCCTTCTTTAAAGAATAACTTGTTAAATTTGTTTAGAATTTCCACCAACTTGTTGTATTCTTCGGTATTAAGGTGATTTAATTTAAGGCGTTCTAAATAACTACCGCTGATTCCCTCTAATGTATGATATATATTTGTTTTTCTGAATATGGTTTATTCAAAAAGTTAATTGTTTGATTATTTAAAGTAATGGTATTTTCTTCTAAGTTAATAATTGAATCGAGTTTACTGAGAAGATCCATACCTATTATAAATTGGTATTTTCTGTTAATAAGCCGTTTGGCTTTCCACCTAATCATTGCACCAGGTGGCGGATTTAGTTCAATAGGGGCTGGTGTATGTATTTCGAAATTGATTACATCTTTCCCCGTAACTGTGGAAAAATGTAAAGGGTTTATTTTTACTGTTTTGAAATTTTGGATTTCGTCATTAATTATACTGAAAGACGATCCTGTGTCTACTAATGCAATGTATTTTTCTTTATTTATTGTGATTTGTATGAGTGGTAAATCATCCGAGGCTAATTCCAAAAAAAATCTTCACTGTTACTATTAATTTCATTTGTAATTTGTTCAGTGAGATTATTGTTTGAAATTGAGTTTTGATTGGTTTCATTTTTGCTCTCATGGTTGTGTTGAACATTGTCAACTTCCATGGGTTCCGTGGCTAATTGTCTATTTGATCTCCTTGTTTGACCTGATCTAATATTTGACCTAACTTGCCCTGAATTATTAAAATTATTCGACCTAAAATTTCCACTTCTATTTTGATAGTTATTTGAATTTGAGTTATTGTGACTATCCGAATTGTTTTCCTCCCTTTTTTCGTTGTCGTTATTTCTTCTGTCGTAGTGTTTGTGTTTGTAATGTCCTGAATTATCATGTTTGTCATGATTTGTAGTCTGTGAATTTGGACTATTATGTTTGTTTCTACTTTCTTTTTGATATGAATTATTTGGTTTAAATTTTCGAAATTCTGGTCTTATACACTCATTCTCAAAACGTCTTGATCTCATTATGTTTATAATTGTATCAAAATCATTTTCCACATATATTTTATCTAATAATACACCTTGACATATTTCTTTGATTGTATTCGCTAATAGTGAATTCACATTCCCTAAGTCAATATATGTATCATCTTTGTAATATATAATAAGCTCATCAGTTTTATATTTTATTTTCTGAGCTTTCTCAACTAATTCGCTAACAGAATTTGCTCTTAGATTATTAATTTGTCGGTAGATTTCGAATGGTTCGATTTCTGGACGATAACGTAACTTTAATTGTTTTTTTATTAGCTCCCAGTTGTCGGTTTCTGGAATATTGATGACTGCGTTTTTTGCTTCTCCTAGGATTTTCTCGTAGAAGATAGTTCTTGTAGCCAACTGTTTTTTCTCCTGACTGGTTATTTTACTGAGGTAGTATTCTGTACTACTAATGAAGCTGTTTATAGTAACTTCACCTACTCCCGTGAATGAGTTCATTAATTTTATCTCCCTTAAGGTATGGTCATCGAACGAATTTGACGGTTGTGTTAGATTAGATGCCTGTTGCAACGCTAAAGCTAACTGGTTCAATTGACGTTCCCTTTCTTGAAGTTGGAATTGGAGTTGTAGAATATGTTCCTCCATTTCTGTTTGTTTCCTAATCTGTCTCCTATTAATGAAACTTTCCTCCCTTTTTTCTTTTCTACTACAACGCTCCACTGTGGTAACTAAGAGTAGTATTACTTTCTATTACCTTTTTGTTGTTGACCAAATTCGGCTTAAAATTTTCACTTCCTTTTGTTCAGTTAGTTTTGCACTCACTTGTTTTATATTATATATTATTAATTTTTTTTTTTATTTCTGGTCAGATCCCTTGCCAGCCTCTGCAAGAGTTTGAAGTAACCTTTTAGGCTTAATATTGGTTACTCTGATCCAAAATTAATTAATTACTCAATGTTTCATGCCTTTGTCGGCTGCCAACATGAGTTTGGTTCTATTTAATTACCGTTGTTGCGATACACAATTTGTTTGATTTGAGTTGGTATTATCCTTTTCGGCTTTAACCAATTATATCAATTTTATTAGATCACTCAATTACAACTTGTATTCACTATGCATTTATGATTCCACTATCGCGACACTTTATTAATTAACTAGAGAATTACCGACTGCGCCAGTTTCGTAGCGAGCGGGTGCATCGAACAAAAAAAAAGAACTAAACAATTTGTGGACAAATTATAGTTTATTTAAAAAAGGCTCGGACAGAGTTTCGGCTTATGAGAGTACAACTTCAATGGGGCGAGTGTTACGTTTACGTGCTTTATATATTCTAATTATGCTGATGCAATTTACCGGTGTACGCTTGCATTTTTGTAATTTGAAGAAATCAAAAATGCTGACATTGTGTCTGGACTTTAGACAGGTGTCTAATTTCTAGTTTGCAAATGAATTTTGTTACTTTAGAATTTCTAGGTATTATTTCTATTACTTAAGTTGGAATTTATCTGACTAAGTATTTTAGTTACGTTGTCATCTGGTGACGTATACATAACTCGCATGGTGTTGATGATGTTTTAATTAAGTGGATCCATGCTATGCTAACGCAAAGATTGCTGTGCGCTGAGGTAGGGGTCGATCGCTACCTGACTACGGAAGCAACGAAGGGCTGCCCCCAAGGAGGTGTGCTTTCGCCACTTCTGTGGAGTATGCTGATCGACTCACTACTATGCGAACGGCAAAATTTGCCAATACACGCTCAAGTTTATGCTAATGACATGGCTGTACTTGCTGTTGATCGGGATCTTGGAACGGTGTGTAGGAATATACAACGTGCCTTTGATTTGATAGACAGCTGGTGCCTTAGACATGGTTTGTCAGTTAATCCAAATAAAACCACAATGGTTTTATTCACAAAAAGGAGAAAACTGGATGGACTTTGCCTCCCTGAGATGAGGGGTACTACCCTTTAACTCTCCGAAGAAGTTAAATATCTGGGGGTCATTCTAGATAAAAAACTTCTTTGAAACAAACATGTAGAGGTAAAGATGAAACGAGCTTTCACAGCTTAAGGGCTGTGCAGACGGACCTTTGCCTCGACATGGGGACTCAGGCCTCATGTGGTAATGTGGATATACGTTGCCATCATTAGGCCGATGTTCGTATATGCATCCGTAGTGTGGTGGGTTAAGGTGAGACAAAAAGGTTTTCACCATAAACTAGACGCACTGCAAAGAACTGTTTGTCTGGGTATCACTGGTGCCATGAGCACGACATCCCGCGCAGCTCTGAATGCACTACTCAATTTGCAGCCACTGGATATATTTATTCAAAGCACTGCAATGAGAGCAGCTCATAGGCTAATTCGATTAGATCTATGGGAAAACAACGGATGTGGGGGGCACAGAGCATTGGAAGAGTTACTGGGAGGACTGAATCCAGTTCTTACAATGCCTTCCGATTCTCTCGTTTGGTAGAAGATATGAAGTTATCCTGAAGCGTAGAGAGGACTGGGAAGACCCAGAGGAATGCGTGGCGGGATATACGGAAGTCTTCTACACCGATGGCTCAAAAACAGAAGAGGGTTCTGGAGTCGGAGTCTACCTCTCGAATAAAAACGAGAAGTGGGCTTTTCCTTTGGGACAATATGCAACGGTTTTTCAAGCCGAAGTTTATGCGATCCTAAGGGTAGCAAACTGGGTGATTGACGAGCGGTTGAAGGGCAGGCGCATCGCAATCTGCAGTGACAGCTAAGCTGCATTGAGGGCATTGAGTAGTCCTTTGATCACCTCGAAAATCGTTCAGGAATGCAGAAACCGTTTGAACTCTTTGTCTAGATTCAATACGGTGGAACTACTCTGGGTACCTGGTCTCTGTGGCATAGAGGGAAATGAAATCTTGCCGGGACCAGAGCCAGCAATTGGAGTATCAGTGGCATTGGCTAAATCTGTTTTCAAAAACTGGGAAGAAGTTTCCCATAATGACAGGTGGCAGAGCCTAAATGCTGCTCGACACACCAAACTTTTCCTGCCAGAACCCAACATACGTACCGCAAAGTTTATCCTGTCGAAAAGCAGGAGGACTTGCAGGTGTATTGTGGGCATTCTGACAGGCCATAATTCACTAGCTGGGCATATGTTCAGAATAGGAATTTCCGAAGATGATACGTGTCCCTCCTGCAATGAGGAAGCGGAATCCACGGAGCACTTCTTATGTGAATGCCCCGCCTATGGACGCATCAGGCATCAGATCTTTGGTGCCGATGTTCTCCAATTGCGACGGGTAGCATCACATCCACTAACGGAAATCCTGCGATACGTGAACGAATCCGGAATATTCCGTTAGACGGGGGAGGCGAGTACAATGGGCCAACACGGCCTGAGTGCTCAGAAGCTGTAGCCTCTTCCCCACCATACACACACACACACACACAGCTGAATCTGCACATTGATTTTCGTTTTTCCGTTTTCATGCTTATGAGAAAATTGCTGTTTTCCACAGTTCTTTTTTTGCAACCTTTTTTTATTTGCTAATACGCTAGAATATAGGCTTAAGAAGCATTCCTCATCGTTTCAAGTCGCAACCCAGAATGGTTTTATTTTTTGTGAAGGCAAGTCAGGAAATTTCATATAATACAAGTCACTAACAACAGGAAGACACAAAACAGCACATTTTTTATATGAATTGTATTTGTGAAACCACGTTTTCTCAGAAACGTTTGTACCGATTGACACCAAATTTTTATTGAGAAGATGAGAACTATGAACTTTCACGCATGCTGTAAGTTCATCGTTCTATGTGGAACTTAAGGAGGCTCCCATATATGCACCAAAAAAAAATTGAAAAAACCATGATGACGCCTCTATTTGACATCTGGACTCCAAAATATCCTCCATAGCAATATCTGCTCAAATAAAATGAATAATAGTATATTGACGTATTTTAAAAATTTACTAAGGGCCCACCTTAAGTAATCCTAGACCAGTATTAATTAACGCATTAATATAGAGTAGTCTACTCGATCGAAATTGCTTCTTTTGCAACAAATTGGTATTCCCAAAGAGATCAAATGTCAGTATCAGAACGAATTGAATTTCAGGTACGTTTAACGTATGTCGCACTACGTACAAACCACCGGGTACCCGAATATTATTACATGAAAGATCGACAAAACTTTTCATAGCTGATGCGTCGAGGTTCTGGTTCCCCCCATTTTATTTATTTTACGGTACCTACACAGATCAATACTCTCTGTTTCAATGCATCAATTAGTTGAATTGACGTGAACCAATTGTGACACGTTATATTTTTGTTACTGCCATGTACTGGTTTACTCAAACTCAACAGCCTGCGTAAGAACTAAAAGCTTTTTTTCTTTATCTGATACTGTTTCTCCATCTGAACCTTTTTCACAATACACGTAACAATTGTAAAAATACCCGCTTTCGGGCTTCTTTTTCAGCCAATTTATTAGTCTATTTTCTCTGCACTTTGTCAAGTGCATTGTCAAAACGGAGACAGTGAAACAAACACAAAAATCTGTTTTTAGATATTACGTATGTGATCCCTATATCTGTGTGTAATCTACAACAAAATTCTTGAAGAATGCTACTTTCCCCATCTCTGGAAAGAGGTTCTTAGCAAGAGCGGAGACCATTCTCTTGCCGTGAACTACGGCCCAATTTCTCTTCTCTCTTCTAGGTCCAAAATCCTCGAAAGATACGTCAACGACTGGTTGACCGCGCACTTCGGTCACCTTATTGTCAAAGAGCAGCATGGTTTCTTGAAACATAGATCTATGCTTCAAACCTTCTGGTCTTTACCAACTCCGTTGCTAGATGCTTTAATTCACGACAGTAGATACATGATATTTATACTGATTTCTCCAAAGTCTTTGGTACCGTTGACCATAATATTCTCCACTCTAAACCCTCTCTACTCGACCTCTCTCCCTCATTCATTTCCTGGCTTTCCTCCTATCTTTCACACCGTCCTTGCAAGAGTTTTTTTTTCATGGCTACACATCTTGTTTCTTCTCTCCTTCCTCTGGTGTTCCCCAAGTCTCTATACTTGGCCCCCTATTTTTGCTGTTTTTTATCAATGACCTCCCCTCCATCCTCACCTGCCCGTGTTTGCTTTACGCAGACAACCTTAAATTATTTGCCTCTGTTTCGTCCCCGCTTGACTGTGGTCTCTTGCAGTCTAACCTTGATAATCTGGTCCGTTGGTGGTGGAAAGCCCCTTTCACTACTGACTTCACGGAGCTTGAGATATACCTACAACGCCCTAAAGCTTGGGTCCTTTGACTCTGTCTCCTTCTTTAGTCTGAAGCGTAATGTAAGCCACTTACTTGATCCTCCCTCTGAGGACAATATGTAACAAGGAATTTGTTTTCTAGACGTTGAAATCATTGAGACTTTCACCCACTCATTATTGCGAACTCAAGTAACACTGTAATTTGAGTCTCTCTCAACCACTTTTAATGAACAGTAGGAAGTTATCAAAAATGCCGAAGGAGCCGTTTAGACAGAAGCAGGAAACGTGAAATCGGAATAGTAAAGACCTAAAAGGGCACTGTCCATATAAAGCAACTACTCTAAGACGTTGAAAAGCGCAAGGTATCCATATAATTTTCATAGTTCCCACACCTTCTAGAGCTCTGTATGTTCTAGATTGACCATTATTTTCAACGGTTTTCTAGGAGTTTCATTTGCACTGATCTTCTTAAATTAGTTCTGGTCTTGTGCATCGTATGGACGGTACCTTTCTTCACGGCTATATCCACATTTTTCTCTGATAAGGCATGTGGCATAAAGTCGAAGTTTGACGCTATTCTCAACTGTTAAATCTGAATTGTTACCCAATATATAGAGATAGAGAGGTTCTCTACAGCCATACCACGACGACGTTGTAATGTGTTGATGAAACCTCATGCTATCCTCCATAATAAGCATAATATTTGTCTTACGAAACAATCCTGCGGCGGACAACTGAAATACCACCATATGTGCTTGCTCTTTTTGAAAATTCCTTCGAAATAACAAGAAATACTTCTTCATTTATTCCCTTTTTATTTATCTTCAATAAAGTTTTTGTCATCTTCAATAAACTTTTCACCCAAATGTGATGGAATGTCAACATCCCTGATATTGTCAACACCAATTTCATCCTCCTTCCTGCAAAATGGTTTTCAGAGATTTATTTCGGAAATAGAAGAAAACATTATTTAGAGACTTACCTTATCAATATATCTACAACATTTTCACATGCTAAAAGAGCCTCCCGATCACCGCCGACCTTGGCCTCCCATTTGTGGTATTCACGTAAGATTTCGTATGTCCCCTTCGATCGTAAGAATTCACGATATTTTTTCGTTGCACATAATTGTAACAAGGATTCTAAGAGCATTTTCCGTAAATCAGGATCTTCTTCACGTAGTTTGTCCTCGCCCAGATACTGTAGAATAAGAGATTTAAGTTAGATGATAGAATTTTGAGTCCATAAACTATCAGGGGAGACAAATTTTTCCAGATGAGTGGTGAAGACGGGAAATTTCTCTATATTTCTGCGAAGAATCTGAATCCTTCAAAACGTTACGCTACTTTTACTATTCCACCTTTTCATTTCAACTGTCTACATCATGATTGGGAAATATGTTCGACTTTGTAAGGCAACTCAGCGCACTCTCAGTGCAACCATAACTACTAGTGGAACGCTGAAATAACGAAGTGTCGTACAGAATGCTTTAAGGCCAGACGGCAGAGTGAACGCCGAAAAAACATGCCAGAGTATGAACAAAAGTCCCTTGAATACAAACAGGCACGCAGAAAGTTGCAATGCGCCATCACGAAAAGTCAAAATTATTGCTTTAAGCGACTCTATGGCGCCGCAGACTCCGATCCATGAGGAGGAGCGTAATAGTCGATTATGTCGGCAGTAAAAAGCAAAAGGTCCCCTCCTATTATGTGTCCTAGATTATTGTGGGCGATAGTTTCGACATTATTTCCACAACATCCGAAAGCAATATTACCAACGATACTATTGAGTGCCGAAAACTTACCCCAAGACGAAGTCTTGGGCGCAGCAAAAGGGGACCGGGATACCGCAGTCCCTGGAATTGAACGAATCCCCAACGCGGCGCTGAAACTGGCAATGAGAATGACATCAAGCATGTTTGCACATGTATTTTTTTTTTTTTTTCTGCGTACACGGAGGTGGAAAATCTTAGAAAGACACGTCCGCCGCAGCTCCGCCGTCCGAACAGCGGAACTACAGCGGGCGCGTGTGGGATTCACACCCACTAAAAACCACCCCCGGTCTCTCCAGCCCCAGCCCCGCGGGACCACCATTGAGGTATTACTTCGCGGGGGAGGTTTGCTCTTAGGCACTCATCCTTCTCCTATTTGCAGCTTTCCTCCTTCTCTGTTCAATCAGCAACTCCTCCTGCATTTGGATGATTGCGGAGCCAACCGCAAGCCATTTCTCCTCGGACTCCAGCATCTCAGTAACCAAGCTCTCCGGGGTCCCGCTCCTGCCCAGCACCTGGTTTAAGCTCCTTCTCTCCATCGCAAATCGTGGGCAGTGAAACATCACATGCTCTGGATCCTCCGGTATACCATCGTATCTGGGACAATTCGGAGAATCATCCAACCCAAAGCGGTTCAGATACTGCCTGTAGCAACCACCGTGCCCCGTGAGGAACTGGGTAATGTGGTAGTTGGTCTCCCCATGTTTTCGCTCAAACCACACCCTAATGTTGGGAATGAGCCTGTGCGTCCACCGACCTTTCGTAGACTCGTCCCATCTGCGTTGCCAGAGATCAAGCGACTCTGACCTTGCCGCATTTCTACGCTGTGCATGCCCCTCCATATGTCTTGCATTGTACAGGACACTCATTTCTTTGGCCAGAATGTCAACCGGGATCATGCCTGCCACCACCAATACTGCCTCATCTGATGTGGTTCTAAAAGCACTGCAAACCCTCAGAGCCATCCGCCGGTAAAACGAGTTCACCTGCTTCCGTCTCTGAGAGTTTGCAAGCGCCTCTGCCCACACAGGCGACGAGTAGAGCAGGATGGAGCGCACCACTCCGGCTAGCACCAACCTCCGGCAATGTTTCGGCCCACCAATATTTGGCAACATTTTTGCAAGTGCCGTGGTGGCACTGGCTGCCTTTTGGCATGCATACTCTAGGTGTTCCCTAAAACTCAATTTGGTGTCAATTATTACCCCCAGGTATTTCAAAGCCGGCTTTGATACAAGCGTATGTGCACCGACCTCCATTTTTACAGTGTTATTTTTCCCGCTCGGTTGGGGATGCCATCCAAACCTGGGGCCTTGTTGTCACCGAACCTACCACATATTTCCCGCAGCTCCTCCACAGTTACAGGCGGTATTATGCCGTCATTTAACTGGACAAAAATTTGCCTTCCCCTATTTTCGTGGTGAGGGAACAGAGTGATAACAATCTGTTTCAGGAGGCGCGGACAGGTCACCTGGGGTGATTTCCGCAGCCTTTTCATCACCACTCTGTAAGCCTCGCCCCAAGGGTTTATGTCGGCATGGTCGCACAGCTGTTTAAAGCAGTTCTTTTTGCTCCTCCGAATGGCTTCCTTTAGGCGGCCACGCAATTGCTTGTGTGCCTCCTCTCGACCGTCCCCACCGGGTTTTCCCCTGAGCCTCTGGCAAAGCCTCCTTGCCCGAAAACATGCGGCTCGCAAACTTGCGATTTCGTTGTTCCACCAGAAGTTGGGTTGCCTACTGGGGAGCAATCGCCTTCTGGGCATAGTAGCATCGCATACTTCCGTCACCCATCGAGTGATCTGGGTGGCTTTCTCTACAGCCGTACCATTCAGGGATATGTCGGATTTGAGCATCGCGGAAAACGTGTCCCCCTCGAAAGCTTTCACTGTCCAGCCAAGCATACCACCCGGCATTCTGCGAAAACTCTTTTTCGAGCTCGAGCCGCTCTTGATCTCTATGCAGATTGCCTGGTGGTCGCTGTGAGTATAGTCCTCACTAACATGCCAAGCGATTCTACTGGCTAAAGTGGCACTCACGTATGTCAGGTCCACTATAGACCCCAGGCCCCTTCCTCGGAAAGTGTACGAAGACCCAACATTCGCCAGTACCATGTCCAGCTCCGCGAATGCTTCGAGGAGAACACGTCTCCTCACATTAGTTATCCGGCTGCCCCATTCAAGAGCCCACGCATTGAAATCGCCTCCTAGTATGATCGGCCAACGTCCTCTTGCATCCAAAACAAGAGCAGCAAGCATCCGCTCATACTTGACGAGTGTAGCGCTGGGTAGAGCATAGCAGCTGTAGATGTGGATGCCCTTCACCTTCGCTCTGATGAAGCCCTCCTCCTCCAGGTATTTACAGACTGCCTAAAAGCAGGGTCCTTCCCCGCAGAGTGGAAAATACAATGCATTGATCCCGAAGAGAGGTAAGCCGATAGGCGAAACAACGTCGTATAGACCTATCTGTCTTCTGAATACAATAGGCAAGGTCCTCGAGCGGGTAATCTATAACCGGCTATATCCAATAAATTAAAGCAGTTTGGCTTCCGTAAGGCTCGATCAGCGGTTAATGCTACCAAAATGGTTTTGGAGAAAAGCCTACGGCGAAGAGGAATACTGCGCCCTGGTAACTCTCGACATCAAGGACGCATTCAATTCGGCCAGATGGAACCATATTGTGGAAGCAGTCATTGCGGCACAAACGCCAAAACATATATTAAACATAATCTTCGACTACTTCCGACAGCAGAAGCTACTTTATGATTTGAACGAAGGATCAAAGATGTATGTAATAACACCACGAGGTCCGCAGGGGTCTGTTCTAGATCCTCTGCTATAGAACTTAATGTAAGATGGCGTCTTACGGCTTCCAGTAACTTCGTAAATGACGTTGGAAAGGTCATTACATTCAATCACCCTGACGACGTAGAGTATATGCAAGCGATCAAGTCTTGGTTTAAATATCACGGGGTGGAACTTGCTGAACCCAAAATGGAGTTGGTACTCTTTACAAAGCGGCGGAAATAGAAAACTGTTGAAATTTCGCTTTGAATTTTCGCTGTAACCACAGTCGACGATTACTTTTATCGCGAGTCGTTAGCTCTGTCCTTTTATACGCAGCACCAGTGTAGACGTCGGCGATAAAAATCGGAGAAAATTGCCAGACAACTTCGAGCTCTCTCCGAACAAGTTGCGCCTACCGACCAACATCTTATGAGATAGCATGCGTGATTGCAGGGATGATCCCAGTGGATATTCTAATCGATGAGGCAAGTTGTTTGTACGAGAATCAGAAAGCGAGTCTAAACAAGCAAAGTGAACATATGAGGTCATTGGCTGCATGGCAAACAGCATGGGACCAGACGGAGAATGGCCGATGAACACATAGGCTTATCCCAGACACGAGAATGTGGACTATACGGAACCACGTTGAGACGAGTTACAATTTGACTCAGTTCTTAAATGGACACGGTGGGTACAGGAAGTATCTCTATCGGTTCGGTCTCGATGAATCGCCCGATTGTCCTACGTGTCAAGGTTCAGACGAAGATGCAGAACAAGTTTACTTCAGCGACCCGAGATTTAAAAATTCAAGGAAAAGGCTTGAAACAGAGCGAAATACCCGTTTAACGGTGGAAAGCAAGGTACACGATGCAATCAAATACAGTATGGGACGCGATAGTTGCAATGGTAAAACGGATCCATCAGCAGCTAAAAGCACCAGAAGCGCAGCGGAGTCATAGAAGGGAAGTTATTGTAATTAACGCCACGCAAAGCGATGGCAGCTCATTTAGAGTGAATAGCTAAGAACTGAACAGCCCCGTGAAGCAATGCCAGAATGGTGGTCCCGCGGGGAAAGTGTGGAGAAAATATGGGAGGTTTTAGTCGGTAAGAGTCCGGCATTTGTGTCCTAGATTCCAGATGCGTATCCATGATGGATACAGTAAATCGATTTTAATAAGGATTTGTTTTACAGAGAACCTTAAAAAAGGAACAAGTGTAAAAGGATACTTTATATTCAACACTCGACGATAGCGGGATTATTTAATTTCGTATGAGAAAACTATGCTTTCACAAGGGACTAGTGAACCAGATTGATCTGATTACGTTGTAAGACACCGACTCCGACTAAGAAATTACGTCTCGACTGGTGAAGAGGAAAAGAGTTGCCCAAGTACCAGAAATAGTGGCGTACTTTAGGAACACAAAGACGACATTCTTAAAGGCCAGTATATGTAATTAACCACAGTTACTTTAGGTGGCTAACGAAAAGAGTCTATCCACATTCAATTTCACAAAAAATAAAATACAAATCCAACCTAATAAAAGAGCTTTCTCCAGTAATAGAGCAAAAAGGTTGTGACAGCAATTAAGGAATGACAGACGTTCAACTTCAAATGACTATCACAATATGTAGCGTGGAGTTGGGATGTACAACTTGGGCAGTGCTCTGAGGTGACGGCGACGAAGATGGGGAAGCAACCCTGTCGGCCAGATGAAAACCAATTTGCCGAGGAGAACCCCCACGTGGTGGCACCAAGAAACGCTGTAGTCACTTTGACTTGCTGGCCAAAATTCAGTAGGTAAATGCGCCAAGGCTTAATTAGGACAATCAGATCGTTATCGTCGACATAATCATGCAGGTTTTCATGAAGCTTCTGAAAGCCTCTCTACAGTCTTGGGACTGTAATATTACCGAGAACCTGCGCAATTATATCGACGATAGGCTTCGCGAAGGTTCGTTCCATTTCCAGCAAAAATACTTGATAGAATGTCTTCTCGAATAATGGGGAAAAATTCCAGCCGAATATGTCCAACATCTCGTCGAATCCACGCTAGTAAAGGTTTTTAATGATGCTAAAAGTCTCCATACGGAGGTACTAACTAGTCTTTCTTGAGTTTTTAATGTCATTATTATTATTTTTTAGCTCCTTTCGGATTTCAATTTCTTCTGTTATTCGCCCTTAACAAGGGTTTAATATTACCTTTTTGCGTTAATTTTCCTTGCATTGTATCCAACAGACACATACAACTCCTTTTACCCCCTTTCTAAACACATATATTCCGTACGACAGATTTCAATGTTCCTCACTATATACGAAATAAAAGAGCCGTAACGGCCTTTTATTGTACATATCAGTTCCTCCGTCTTTTAAAACTAATTGATTTTCCTAGCTGAAAAGTAAATGAATACACATTGAGAAATAAAGGAGACAATATCTTAATGCCCTTTTACATTATATGTACGAATCCTTAGAAGAGTTCTCGTGTTAAAAGATAGATGGCGTCGAGAAGACACTAATACTATCATTTTCAAACGACGCAACATAACCCTTTGATGAATTTCCATTCAGAAATTCACAAAACTTTCGATTTGGCAGCCATTTGTATTAAAAGTTTCCCATATTTTTCAAAGCAATAGAAAAGGAGAAACATCAAACAAAACATACGAAGAAATTATATTGAAATGCTAAATGCTGGCTATATGGATCTTCCATAACCTGTGCTAGCCGTAAGATGTTTGCCTCCAATCTTAATGTGGTCATTAATCAATTTTTGATAAGAAGCGCCTATGCTGAACGAAAGTGTGCAAAGTAACGTTTTCCGGGAGTTTCTTAACAGCTTAAAATTATCAACAATAACTCTTTGAACTTTTCAATAAAACAGCAAAAGTATTTAGAAGAAATTATACTTTAAGAAAAAAAAAAGAATGAAAAAATCGAATTTTCTGTTCATCATAACTTTGATAAAAGCACTCCAAAGCATGGTCGCTGTTATTTGGGTATTTTGAAAAAAAGAAGCGCCCCCGGGTGGGCTCGAACCACCAACCTTTCGGTTAACAGCCGAACGCGCTAGCCGATTGCGCCACGGAGGCTGATGAATTTTAATTCTTCTATGATTCTCATCAGTAGAGACATATATAAATACTTATACATAGATGACTATTTCCAGCGACAGCACATCTAGTCCAATTAAAAAAAAATTCCATCTCCCTTCCGTCAACGACATTCATGATTTTGACGTTGCAAACGTACGAGCAATTCTGAAAGCTGTTAAGTTGTTCTAAGATTCGAGCTTGGCACGTCAATGTATAAAATAACGATACAGAACTAAAGACACCGCCAATCAATGTAATAGCCACCCATTGAAAAAATAAAATAAATGTAGCTAAATATTAGCTAGTATAACAATAAATGTTGGTCAAGGAAGAAAACCACTCTAGAGCTTTGAGTGGTTCCTTTCATCACTCCATATTTAGGAGGTGAAACTTTAAACGCGTTTTTCTCAAAATAACAAATTTCATGTTGGCTGAATCGATGTCTCGAGTAATTTCTGTTCGATTAACTGGAAACTTTTACTGTATATTGAGAACCAATTTGCTAACTGTTTCTACATGCTTCTGAAGAGAATTTAAACGAAAAAAAAATGATTTCCCGCAACTTTAGAGTGATTCTCCCCTTTAAATACATAATGCTTTAAAAAATAAATCGAATTAAATCGCAAAAGAAATATAAACTGGGGGCTCTATAATATTTAAAGATGCTTTCTAAGTCTTTAACACTTAATTATTCAGGAGTCATTGATAGAGTTTTAATAGAAATCGGATTGGTTCAAAATTAAAGACGAGAAACAGATTAGGCCTTCGCATCCTGGGATATTCATCATCATCTACGGCGCAACAATCGGTATCAGGTCTAGGCCTGCCCCCATATAGGGGGCCAAAAATTCTTCCGAGGATTTTTCTCTCGAATGTGGCCAAGAGTTCGTAATTTTTCTTGCTAAGAACCGAAGTTTCCGAGGAATATATGAGGACTGGCAAGATCATTGTCTTGTACAGTAAGAGCTTTGACCTTATGGTAAGACGTTTCGAACGGAACAGTTTTTGAAAGCTGAAATAGACTCTGTTGGCTGTCATGCCAGTTTTGCACGAATTATTCTAAACGCGATGAAGTGACGTTTATGCGATTTGAGAACCACGTATTACTTGCAAAAACCCTTCAGTCATGAAAGGCTGGACAAATGACTTTTCCCTTCAATAATAGATTCACTTGATAAATACTCTTCAAGGCGAAGCAACTCAGCTTCCTTGGACTTAAAATATTTGGGGACATGGTTTTTATTTAATTAAATTGTCGACAAAGTGGATTGGATTCTTTTAAAATTTTCTCTCCCTAGTTTCAATAACAAATCTTTCTTGATCAAGACCAAGAGGCGTTTTATTAAATAATAAAAGCAAGACGACGCATGACGGGCAAATGGTGGTAATGTTTTCAGCAAATTTCAACAAAAGAATATCATCCTTCACTTACGCAGATACTACCGACATTTGACATAATTTCACCTATTGGCACCACCAGGTGCTCTGGGGTTTGAAGTAGCGGCGACCAAACTAAGTAGCTAAAGAGGACATCCATGTGGTAGCACCGGAAGACGCTGTACTAACTTTTACTTGCTGGTCGTGATGCAAGGTGAATGCTCCAAAGCTCAACGAGGGTCATCAGACCCAAGTGTGCATGTGGATTCATCTGAAATGGCTTCGGTCACGAAACCTTTCTAGGGGTATTCTGGTACCATGGGAACCGACATAGTTCTCTGAGTTTACACTTCTCAGGAGAATTCCTGGTTCATGTACTTCCAGCTCGGTTGTAGTAGCGGTTAATCCCCTAGTGGGAGTTTCATAGAGGTTGTGGTTACTTTCAAGCGAACATGAGACTTTCTGACCGTAAGCGTGTTGTTGCGTTTCAATACGGGTGCCGTACTCCAAAGTTCGGTGGAAATTGGGTAGGTCTTGCATCCACCAGAATGAATACTGACCAAGCACTCAGTATAGATTGGTGCCGTTGTTGCTTGTCACACCATGGCTCTGATTGTGGTAACAAAATTAATTCGTGCGTTAAGATGATCGTGGGGTTAAGTCAACTCGACAGGTAATCACGTCAAACCACCAAGGACAAGGACGTAAGTGCCAACACCGCCAAAATTAAAGTGACAATCAAACGTATGAAATGGGGAAAGCGACAAAATCTGAGATTGTGGTTCAGTTGTGGAGAGTGAAGAGGGGGATCTATCTAATTGGCAAGAAATCACAACGCACGAATTATCGTGAGCCATCGAGAGAGAGTGAGAATCAGCGTTAGAAATATCGCCCTCTATTTATCCGTCAAATTTATCCGTTCTTGATAATAAGCTGGTATTAGCGCTGGTAATTTTTTCCCAAGTTTTTTGGTGGACCTATGGGAACGATGAAATCCTATGCAAAGAGTGAGTGACATGGAGGAGTTTAAAAAAATTAAAAATAAATAAATTCACGAATAGTATCTTCCCAACATTTCGAAATCGACTAAAAAACTCTTCTTACGACCATCCTGGGGGTACTAAATTCGCAGGAGCATAGAGGACAGTAGCGCACGTAATACTCTATCAAAGTTGTAATACTCTACTCTTTACTGCATCTTAAGGGAGTCATCCCATGTCGAATTCGTGGAATCTTTTTTTAGCATCAATTGTATCTAGATATAGTGTAGAATATTTGGGCAAAGTGATTTTTTGATATTCCGAGTGGTTCGGAAATTACAGTGTTAAAAAGTAAAGTGTCGTATGTCAGATTAATGTCGATCGCCGTGATGAAGCGCGAATTTACCGGTCCGAACGACATTCGAATGACTTCGCCAAAAGAGAAAGAATTGAAGCCAAGACTTTACATGTATTCTTGGAACTGAAACTTTACATGTATTCTTGGAAGAAACTGGACTAGTTATAGCAGATTAATGGTCAGCTAAAATTTGATGGTTCATAATCAAATTCTAATTTTTAAATGCTTTTTTCTCGGAACTGGATGTTTTGTGTGAAATAAAACCTTATTAAAATCGATTCAATGTCTGTCTGTCGATCTTTTTTTGTCAAGAGATGGAAACCTTTAAAAGGCTGGAGAGGCCTGGACACGTCAGATTGTGGGATTTTTACCGGTTAAAATCACCCCCCAACTTCCCTCCTACCCGACGAAACAACCATAAGGTATTACATCACGGAGCGGAGTTAGCTCACTTTAGTTATTTCTCCTATTTTCTATGCGGGATATTTGTAACCGCGCCTTCCTCACCTATTTTGTTTTTCGCAGTTGTGTTGATCGCATCCCAATCCTCCTGCGGTGTTAGCATTCTCCTCACCACATTTTCCGGTATCAGTGCTTTATCTAAAGTTTCCTCTAGGTTTCTCCTACCCTCCCTGAATCTCGGGCAGGGGAAAGTATGCACTCTGGGTCCTCGAGGGCTCCCTCGCAGTTTGGAAAATTGGGCGAATTGTCCAAATTGGACCTGTAGACTGGGTGAGACTATATTTAACCTCCCTATGTTGTCTCTCCAGATGTGCCCACCGGCCCTTTTCCGAGTGGTCTCAGCGCTCCTACCATCTATTTACATATCTCTTCCTTTCTGCGCCCTTCGTCTACGCCAAAAGAGGGACTGACTTCAAATTATATATACTTGTCATCTCGTCTGCCAAGATGTCAATTGGTATCATTCCGGAGATGACGAACGCAGCCTCATCTGGGACGATTCTGAAAGCAGATACACCCTTCGGGCCGACCTCCTATAGACTGCAATCAGTTTATGAGCATCGCATAATATGCGAAATGCCTTTCATTAAATAAGAGTGGAATAAAACAATATGGAGCTCACCACCCTGGCAATAGGTAGCCTACAAGTATACCGTCGTCCTCCCACGTTCGGCTTTATCCTTGCCAGGGTCATATTCACCGTGGATCCCTTGTCACAAGCATATTGCGGGTGTTGTTTAAAACTTAATTTCGTATCTATCATGGAACTGATAATGTGATTGCCGATTCTAATCCGAGCGTCATTTCGTTTCCGGCGCTTTGTGATGAGGACCGCTTCCGTTTTTTCCTCCGCAAGTGCCATTCTAGAGCTCTCTAACCAGGCCATAACAGCAATGGATGCTATGCAAGAGTATAACTCAACATCCCCTTGATGTTTTACGACTGCAACTAATGCTATATCATCCGCGTAACCCACCACCGCGCCGTGGCATCCTCCGGAACCGGAAGGTTAAGTACATCATTGTACATGATGTTCCACAGTAGTGGGCCCAGTGCGGAGCCTTCTAGGACACCCGCAAAGACAACATACTCCTTGGATCCATCATCGGTGTCATACCAGAGCGTCCGTTCTCGTAGGTAGCTATCGACAATAGCTGTGAGATAAGTGGGAGCACCAATCGTGACCAGTCACTTTCGTATAAGGTTAGAATTGGCAGAATTAAATGCATTCCCCACGTTCAGGGTCACCACCACGCAATATTTGCTGGTACTGCCCCTTCCGTGAATTGCATTTACGCTCAAGCCAGTATCTGTTTTGATGGTTGCAATGATTTATCTGGCTTTACAAAATCCTTACTGCCGATCTGAAAGACCACCTTGGCCACGGTATATCTAACAGGCAGTACCCATACTCAATGGACCGTACACATCATAGGACCCCAACATCTGGCAGTCTCTACATGTAGTTTAGTGCCTACGATGTGTGCGGTTAAATTTCTCCAATACATTCGCAAGTCCGGTACATTGGGTGTGGGTACTACTTATGAAATGTACTGTGTCCTTGGCTCGCGACGATCGGGAGTAATCTCCAACATTTTCTTCATTGTGTCTAAAAGACATATGGGTCTATACAAGGATGGTTCACCCAGAGATTCACCAGCCTTAGGCAACAATACCAGCTTTTGCCGCTTCCATGCTATAAGGAATATCCTTTCGGACAAGCAGGCTCGAACAATTCAACGAACATGTCCGATCTGGAATTTAATGGCGAACTTAAGGACCCTGTTCTGTATGCCGTTCAGGCCCGGAGCTTTGTTATCACCTATTTTGCTACAGATCTTCAATAGCTCATACGTGGTTACACGTTACATTCAGAGATCTCTAAAATGTATCAGTGCTACTCTCTTGCTGCAGGTCTACGATTGAGGAAAAGTCCCCTTTGCGGAAGGTGCTTGCATCGCCTTCATTGGTCAAAACTAAATTCAACTGGGGAAAAGCCTTTCATAGACTTCGACCCCTTGCGATACTTTCAATGATCTTCCACTCAAGGGCCTGCCTGTCTATCACACCTGATTTACTCAGAAACGACTAAACCAATTGTCACTAAATTTGGTGATGAGGTCTGTCAATTCCTCTACATATCGGAAATCGCATCATTTCCAATTACGTTTGCGAATAATGTCTAATAGGGTAGACATGTGTGTAACTTAGTACCAGTGGTATTTACTTTAAGTACATAAGTGTGTGCTTTTGTGCACAGAGTAAAGTGAATATGCGCGAAAATGCGTTAGATCGATTTCGATAGATAACCTTTGTTTAATTGAGATTAGCACAATATTTATGCCTTTGATATGTATATCTGGAGTTTAGCAATTAACGAAGGAATATTTTGTATTTTTAATTATGCACGAATGCAAAACCGTGCACGTAGGATGAACACAAAACCTATATGCCCGACGTGCTCAGCTTTCGGTATTCCGACTTTTTCATACATTGAAAAAGGCTCCCGCCACCAAATTTATATAAAAAAAGTTTAATAAGGCACCAAAAATTTACCTTTTAATATTTTTTGATAAGCTTAGTTTGCGAACAGTGTTATGGTCCCCAAGTTAAAATGCCGTTTATTTTTTTTCTTTAAGATGAGCAGAGCCTCCTCTGGCGTGGTATCAGAAAAACACTTTTTGTGGAGCTAGGTGGATAAGTTGCGACAAACTTTAATAATGAGTGATCATGTCGGTTACGTATCTTGAGCATACGCATATTAATAAAATACATGGTGACAACTTCCCATTTGTATTCAGTTCTTCAAAACAGCGAAAGAGGTCGCCTTCGCTTAGGATGCCATGCAAATAAGATGCTGACGTCATAGTCAACGAGAATAATTGACATTCGAGTGAAATATTAAAATCCCATTTATGAAGAATCTACGTCTCCCCAGCCCTATCTGTAACTTCTTCACATTTGCAAATAATGTTGAACTCCTAGTATGAAGTTTACTACTCATTTACACAAGGAACTGCCATGCACTCATCGTTCCTCACAAAAGGAAACAAAAAACCGTTTATAACTGGAATGTTTAGCCTCCGGTTTTCCGACATGTTTCTCTCTTCATTGCACGTAAAGCTGGCTTGGATATTTTGGACGCTTTGGTGTTTGTGATTCTAGTAAAGGCAGGACAATGCTGCGACTTAATCCTAGGAACCCTACCTGTAATTCAACTGGCAGCTTATCGTTCTCCTCTTCAGTGAACTCTTCCGGACCAGCCAGAGGGGTCAGCAAACTGCACAGGATGCCATCGTGGTCTTTCAATAAAATGTCGTGATAGACTGGGTCGAAGCAGATGTTCTTCAGGACGCCAATGATGCCTCCCCGCCTGATGATGTTATCTTGGTACGAGATGAAGGGAAGCAGCTTCTGCAGCAGATTATGTTTGGATTCGCAAAGCAGTTTGCGACCACGGCTGGATTGGGTCAAGTTGCAAAAGATCGAAGCTGCAAAGAAAATGTTGGCGTGAAACTTCCGCATGATTCCGCAGTTCACATGGCCCATTAGCTCAGTTGGTTAGAGCGTCGTGCTAATAACGCGAAGGTCGCGAGTTCGATCCTCCCATGGGCCAGTTGTTTTTTCTTTTTCTCGACAGTACATACCAATATAATGCAACTTCGCTTCCTTATTATATCCTATCCTGGAAAACGCGTTTGCAAGCAACAAAATCAATTTTTCATCCTTGTCGATCTCGTCTAGGACTTTCGTGGACAAACTCTCTGCTCGGCTTAAATTGCTTAACACCATACACCACGGATCCGCCAGCTTGGACTTCTCGTCAACAATTTGCTCCAGCGACCAAGGGATTATTCCAGAGGTCTGCCAAGGCAAAGTTTATCAACAACACTAACAAAAGGGGTCGAGCTTTCTCCTCACCTCTGGACAGGATTGACAAGCCTCGTGCAAAGTGACTGCCCCAGACTCGTCGCCAGTTAGATTAATCAGAGCTAGGGTGGCATCCTTCGCGATTGTATGGGTCTTGTCCGTTGTCAATTTCACAACCGCCTGCATTAATTCAGGAAACTCCAAAATGAGCTTCCTTCCCTCAGCAGAGCCTGTGAGACCTAGAATGAAATATTCACTGAAAAGTAGCTCCAAGTTTTCAAAAAGGCAAATGCTTACTTAAGACATGGCTCAGTGCTACTGCCTTCAAATCCAACCTTTGATTCAAGTCCAGAAACTGGAGCAATTCCCTTAACTCTTCCATCGCACCGAATGTCCCGTGGGCACTAACTTGTTTACTAGAAACTGTCAGATCTCGAATCCCACGTGCAATGTTTTCTTCCAACAACCTCAACCGCCATCTGCCGGAGTTATGGAGAATAGCACATACAACACTTCCAGAGCGATGGATTTACAGTTATACCTCGACTTATCACACTTTGACTTATCTTTGCATTGAAATTACATTAAATGTAATGCAGTGGGTAATGATTTCGATGTTAGAATATGCTGCATGCGCGTGCAGGAAGTGTTATGAAATTATTTTCCGTTAGAAACATTTCTGATGCAATAACTATATTTCACGGGTTATTATTTTTCAGAGCTTTGCAAGTTAACAATCAAACGTCGTCTTTAATAACATATTTGAAGTTCTGACAAGTGCAGGAAAGAAAGTTTGTTAAGTGAAAGAAAAGTGATTTGAATATAAAATTATTATCTATTGAACGTAAGAAGGTACCAATTTAATACAAAATTAATAATTAGCTAAAATATAGTAAGATAGTAATTAACAGCAATGAATCGATCTGGTCGAAGTAAAAGAACTATGTCCCGTTTGATTAAGGAAGAAAGGGAAAGACTGCAACAAAAATTAGTAAATGATGAAGCAAGTGATTTTTCACATTTTAGTGAAAATGACATTGAAATTCGGGAAAGAGTAAGGGTTGTAGAAGATATCTCGCAAATTAAAGATAATCTAGAAGAAACAGGAACAAAATCGTTGAAAGATAATTTAAGGAGCTGGTACATAAAGTATTCACCATCAAGGCAGGCTTTTGATGAGCTGTTAAAAATTCTCAGGATAGAAAATTTAGATGTACCTAAATCTACTAAAACCATAATAGGAAATTCAACCGAAATTGTGGTAAAAGATGTACCTCCTGGGGAGTACTGGCATTATGGAATATGTCAACAGCTTCAAAAAGTAAAAGAATTGCTTAAAGACCGGGAAAAAGTCGTTTTGGACATCGGAATCGATGGATTGCCCTTGTATAAAAGTTCGAATAAAGGTGTATGGCCTATTCTTGGGAAAGTGGTAAATGAAAATGCCATTAAAGTATTCCTCATCGGGACATATCTTGGACCAAGTAAACCAAATAGTCTGAACCACTATCTTCTTGACTTTGTTACCGAAGTAAATAATTTGACGCAAAACGGTGTAGAAATAAATGGGAGAACCTTAAGATTTGAAATTAGAGCATTTATTTGCGACGCTCCTGCCAAAGCATTTATTTGTGGTACAGTAGATTACACTAAAGCTGTGGGATCTACTGTACCACAAATAAATGCTTTCGAAACATAAAAACACCACTGGAAAAGTTTGGGGTCGTATAATATCGCAGTTCCCATTAGATGTCATGCATCTCTTAGACTTGGGAATAATCAGAAAAATATTGATCCGATTATTTGAGAACAAGACTGCTTACAAGATCTGCAAAGAAAAGAAAAAAAAGATATCGGATCACTTGGTCTCATTGCGGCCCTTTATTCCAAAGGAATTTTCCAGAAAACCGAGAAGTATCCTTTCTGAGCTTAAAAGATTCAAAGCAACAGAGTTCAGACAGTTCGGTTTATACACTGGAATTGTGGTTTTAAAGGACAATGTGCATGTCGATCTATATTATCATTTTTTATTACTTTACTGTTTTTACCGACTTTTACTATGTCCAAAGAATTATCGGCTAGACATCGCAAATATTCAGGAGATGATTAATTATTTCGTACAAAACTTTCCTGTGGTATACGGACAAAACAGTGTTACATACAATGTTCATAGTTTGCTCCATTTACCAGATAGCGTTAGAGAACATGGAATCGTTTCGGATTATTCGGCATACAATTTTGAAAATTATCTGCAGATTTTAAAGAAGTACATCAAAAAACCATCCGGAATATTGGAGCAAATAAACAATAAACAGAGACATGAAATTCCTATTCTACATCCAACAACCCCGAATTTTAAAAGTAAAACTGGAAAAATTATAAGCTATAGTTGCAGCTTATATTATTTAAGCTTACATGAACCCAACTGCTATTGCGCTATAAATCCTTATATACCCATAAAACTAACGGGTTTCATAAAAGAAAATGGAATGATGATGCTTACTGGAAAACGCTTCAAAAACCTGAGTGATTTTTTTACGGAACCAGTATCATCGAAAAATATCTTGGGTGTATGTCTTGCAGATAAAGAATTAAGTAATGATGAAGAGAAATTTGAAATAAAAGATATAAATTGCAAGCTAATTATCCTACCATGGCATGAAGAAAATTGGTTAATCATGCCGTTGTTACACAGTTGCGATCAATAACTACACCACTATCTACGTTATTAATTGTTTCAGAAGATGAGTACAGCAAAGGAAAATTGTCCACCATCTCCAGGTAAAGTCAGAAGATGCAATGCAGCTTTTGGAGAAGAACTTTTTTCGCAATCTAGGTGGGAATATCTGTTATGGAATTTTACAAATTGATGGTTTTATGTTTTCAGATAACCAAAATACCAGCGAATGCATTAATTTAAAAATGCAGTTAAAAAAATTAGAAGGTAAGATTTCCCTATATTTGCAGGTCTTTATTGGATAACAAGACCTATCTTGTTTCAGAAAAAATCGTAAAACAAAATCAGGCAATTATGGACGTCTTGGCATCACATTCACTATTGCTAAATAAAATCTATAAAAATGAAACGATGCCCACCGAAGTGTCAACTGTTTTCCCGATAAAAACGGTGGAAGAATTAGAGAAACTGAATAACGGTATATCTGAGGAGGATATTCCTTTTTATGTAAGAGTATTTTCTAGTTTCTATAGAAATCCTTATAATTATAATCTTATATTACTAGGTTGCAACTGTTAAAATGAAGATAAAAGCTGGCGGTTTAATTAAAAATTTCAGCAAACTGATTTCCGAAGACATTTGTCTGAAGTACAATTATAATGGAACACAAGGCAAATTGCCATTTTGCCAGTATTTAAAAATTAACGGCATTTTTGAAGGTATATGATGCGAAAAATACAATACTGGATTATTCTATAAAAAGTGTTATTTCCTTTCAGGGGCAGTTGGTGATGAAAATTATACTTCACTGATCAAACAACGGACGGGGCGGAGAGGGGTGAAATTGAAAACACAGATACCAGTTTACGAGGAATAGAGCTGATTAAAATTTGAGCTCAATCGGTTCACTAGTTCCCGAGATATAGAGGTCCAAAGTTAGCATTTTTTTTGCTATATGGCCCCCCTTTTTTTTTACACCAAATATAGGGAAAAACACGTTCTATGTAGCATATACTTTTTTTTTATGATGCCAATCGATTAGGCTTGATAATATAAGAAAAAAATTATACTACGACCCTCCTCTATTCAGCCTCCTTTCCCCTCCAGGGGCGGCCAAAGTTTGCTGCACATGCGTTTAATATGCGAAAAACGCCGTTAAATGTAACATATATATTTTATGATGTCAATCCATAGAGAGTGATGAGATAACAAAAAAGTTCGACTACGAACATACTCAATTACCCCTCCCCCCCCCCCAGTGTCGCAAAAACTTTATCATACTTCAAAAAATACTATCTTCTGGCGGACTTTCGCTGCGCCAGAGTTTTTTCAGCTTGCATTTTCGTGGAGTTAAATATAATTTTCATTTCTTTACCTTTGATGAAGTTTCAAGAGATTTTTTTCTCATTAAGGATGGTTGAAGATAATAAAAGTTAAAAAAACCGATCTAAAATACTCGAATCACAGAAGTCTAGTGCAATTGTATCCAACTGTAATGAATTGAAGAATTAATTTCCGAACTAGTTACATTATTTAATAAGAAATCGATGATAAACTAGATTCGTAGTAACCGATTACGGAAGGGCTCCTTGGTAATCGAGGCTGGATCAATTGGTTACCGCCTATGACACGCAATGCTAAATGTAATGCGCAAAACGCATTTAAGTAAGCCAAATTAGAACTGCTTTTTGGTTCCAGAGAATCGATTCCGCAATTGATTATGAACTACTTCCATTTCCTAGTGGGCTACTATATACAATAGCACTTAATATTCATATAGTGCTTAGCCTCTTTGCACTCCTACCAGGCAAGGTGTGTCGAAGAGGGACAGGATTATTGATTTTAGGTCAGGGTTCAGTATCTGGCACGGCCTAAGGAAAGTCGCTAGTGGGATTGTTTTGCCCTGCTCATGCTCAGTTTATTGAAAAACCGCTCCGTAATGTTGAAAATATATTCTCTAATGGGGTCTATATTTGCTCGCCGGTATACTATGGCGTTCCTGCCGCACTTCTTAGTCTTCCAATTGTAAGACAATCCAGTGCAATGTCTTAATACACAGCGTTCGAAAGATATGCATTTATCCATGGCTTTCGAAGAGCAAGTGATCCACGAAGGGGCTCCGTAGCATATGATGGGCCTGATGAGAGTCTTATATAGGATCAGCTTAGTTTTGGTGCTTAGGCCCACTTTTTTGCGAAGAAGAAAGTAGATCTTGCGCAATGCACCATTTGCTTTTCCATTGGCGAGTTTAACATGGTCGTTAAATTTTAGGAATTCGTTAAAATTGGTTCCTAAATATTTGATCTTGATTACTATTGTACTCCCGATTTCCAGTTTCAAGCGTTTAGCCTTCCTGTGGATAGATCTAGATCCCTAGTATCTAGATTTCCTCCTGAAGATACAGACTTGTGTCTTGGTTTAGTTAATTTTAATACCCCAGCTCTGGTAGTAGTAGCAGAGGTCATCCAAGTAATCCTGTATATCGCTAACTGCCTTGTCTGGGCGAAAATTAGAGGACTAGACGAGTGTGTCGTCGGCATACTGCATAAGTTCTGTACCGACCTCAGAGGAGGGGACATCAGCAGCGAAAATGTTGTATAAAGTAGGACCAGAAGTGGATCCCTGCGGCATCCCAGAAGTAACCGGCAAGAGACCAAAAAAACTCATTTCCGACACTGACGTAAAAATGTCTACCCTCGAAGAAACTGATGGCAAGTCTGATCGTCGTATTTGATCAGTTTATAGATTAGCCCGTTTATCCAGACGGAATCAAAGGCATTTTCTAAATCCAGAGCGCAAGCTACCGTGGGTTTGTTATTGACGTTAAGTCTGCCGGCCACAGTATCGTGGAGGTAGCTCAGGGCGTGCTGTGTTTCGTGTTTAGCACGGAAACCGAATTGATGGTCTGGAATAATGTTGTTAAGATTGCAATGTTGGATCAGCCCTACGGTCCATGCTCTCTCAAAAAGTTTCCCCAGGTTAGATAGAAGTGAAACGGGTCTGAAGTTACCAGGTTCACAGGAGACACCTCCTTTCCGAATGGTTATAATTTTGGCAGGTGGATGAGAAGTAGCCATTATTAATGCAGTTATTAAAAACCGCAAGCAGGAACTTAATGGAGGCTACTGGAAGATTTTTTAAGACGAAATTCGTAATTCCATCTAGGCCTGCTGACTTTTTACCGTTAAGGTTATGGGTAATAGCAGTGAGTTGTGATAAACTCAGAAATTTACTCGAATCAGTAGACTTGTTGGAAGGGTTCTGGGCAGAGAAAGACGTGATTCTGTAGCAGTTCCTAGAAATGAAATCTCTGACTGTTGAATCAACAGTCTTAGTGAGAGCCGGAGGTGTTGCGTTGAGCTGCCGCTCGAAGAATTCCCCAAGTGTTTTTGCTTTCTCAGCATTACTGCAGACTCGCACTTTGTTTTGGGTTAGAACAAAGTTGCGGGCTTTGTATTTCCCGGTTAGTCTGGTGATATTTTGGAACATATTAGCTCCAGGCTTAATGTCTGCAAGTTTGCGGGTCAATTCCTTGCTACGGAAAGTCGCCACCATACCACGGATTAGTGTACTGAGACAGTTAATCCGGGAGAGTAATGCTTTATATTCCGCATTTATTTTATTCCCGTGCTCGTGAAATTTGCGCTTGAGATTACGCCTCCAAATCTGCCTAGCTTTATAGTGGAGCATTATCTCATGTGGAAGAGAATTGAATTGACTTTTATCAGCTTAGAGTTCCTGCGTGTAGCAGTGTCAATAGCGTCAGACGCCAAGTTAATAGCCTCGTCGATTTCTTTGTCCGACAGATTGCGATTATTTGAGAGCTTTTTCGAATTGAGTTTTGGTGCTAACTCAGCCCTGAATTTATCCCAGTCAGTGTGGGCGAAAGACCTAATTGTGGTCATTACTCTCTTTTTCAGAGAAAGAGGTGAAGACAGTTTGAGATTGACCGCAAAATGGTCGGACATGCCTGGTAAGGTATCACATGATATTACCTGAAAGCTTTGCTTCATTTCCATAGACAGAAGGAAGTAGTCTAATATAGATTGACTACTGGGCCTTGACGGAGAACTCGGCAAGACCATCACGAGATTGGTAGGCGAGAAAGGGTCGTGAATCCATTTGAGCAGGGTTTTCGCATTACAGTTAATGGCCGTGTCGCCCCAGTGAGTGTGCCTGGAGTTGAAGTCGCCTCCAAAGACAAGGTAATTAGATTTCAACTGGAGATCGCTCAAGACTTTTAAGTCATGGCCCAGTTCCTCATTTCTAGATTGGCACCTAATATAAACGGAGACAATGAGAATCCGTTTATTAGCAGCCGTTTTAATGAAAGCCGCCGCAGCGGAACAGGTTAGCAGGTTGTCTATGGCGACTTCCTCGAATTCATAATCTTTTTTGATTAATAGGGCAGAGCCGGTGTTGTTATCGGTGAAGTTCACGTTATGCCTGCTTTTAAGATGGGTCTCCGAAACGCAATAAATGTCTGCTTTCAGAGAGTCGATCAACACCTGGGCAGTGCCACGTTTGGCGTGAGATACAATTCACGGAATGCAGCCGGCTGGTTTGGGAGAGACTTTGTTGGAGGTGGAGGTGCAGGGGCCACCCGAGGCCGTGATTGTTTCATGGCTTGGGCGTAAGATCTGCCTGGTTTGGCCAAACTTTGCGACAGTTGTGCTACTGCCTGTTTGGTCTGCTGTGCTTCTTTAGATTTGCGGACTTTGGCAGCTTCTTTTCGGGCCAGCATATCTTTATATGCTGGGCAACCGCGGAAGCTGGCGGGATGTCCGACTTTCCCGCAGTTGCAGTGCTGCAGCACCACCGTTGAGGGGCGTGGGCAGTCGCCACGCGGATGTTTTGTGGTGCACTTAACGCACCGATGTTCAATTGTACAATTTTGAGCAACGTGTTCAAAATTTTGACAATTGAAACATTGAATCTGCCCCAACGGTCTTATTTTTTCTAAGGTATCCTTCTGGTGTAGAATGTATTTCACCTTGAAGGTGTCGTTGAGCTCTTGAAAGGGCTGGAAGGTCACTATAAAAAGTCCCGATTGAGACTTCATTGGGAGAGAAGGATTCCCCTTATGTAGAGCTTTGTCCTGATTTGTCAGGAAGTTGGCTACAGACCGGATTTTAAGCTGCGGATGCTCAGCTTTGAGCTCCACCAGAATTTCTACAGCATCGGTTTCCCGATGTCATCCTCGAATAATGAGGGACTGCGTCCTCAGGGATTGAGGGGTGCTCGTTGTGGCGTTTAAGCCTTGTTCTTTGATGAGAGCGAAGATTTTGCCGTGATGCTCGATGGATTCGGCGAAAATGAGGGTCTTGTCCGCCCTCGTGTTCTTGAACGTTGCCTTTATCCCTTTTGACTTAAAGGACTTTAGCAGAACAGGAACATTTAATGAATATCCGGTAATTACCGGTATCTTTTGCTTCTTTGGTTTCTGAGCGGGGGTTGAGGTAATATTTGCCTGGGGAGTGCTTACACTAATTTTAACACTTTTGGCACTAACGTTACTTCTTTTTGACTTACGTCTTGTGACGAAGTTGAAAGGGTCTTCGTCCTCCGATGTTGCGGCAGTGATGTTGCTGGTTACGATCTTGTTGGCTTCAATGTTGCCAATGTTGTTCAATGACGTTGTTGGCTTCAATGTTGCCGGCTACGATGTTGCTGGCTTCAAAGTTGGCCGGCTCTACCAAGACAGGTTCGGCGAAAGCAGACGCACATCCCACGATGTCGTCCACTTCAATGGGCTGTCCGGCTTGCAGGTTTTCCTTCTCCTGCCGTTTTTCACGTTCTGCTCTGAGCTCTGTCCGGAGCTCCGCGATCTCCTCCTTCAGCATTTTAATTATCACGAGCAGATTTGCTCGATTCTCGTCTTCGGGGCTCGGGCCCCCTTGTTCGTCAGAGGGGCCCCTGGTCTTCGCCCTCTTGGCGGACATCCTGTCCCCAAGGCCGTCTTGCGTGGATGTCAGGAATTCGGTTCACTAAAAGAAAACAGAAAAAAAAACAAACGCATGTAAATTATACTTTAATACACGGTGTCTCAATAATATTGAGATCCACTGTATATTGTTAACAGAACGATACTTCCTTTGTTTAATTGCTCTACAGAGCACTCCGCTTAACACTTCCGTCACTTTTGTCACTTTTTAATTTTCCGTTCCTAGAACACTTGGATTGCTCCGCAACACGTCCGTTCACTACGAGATCTCGAAGCGAACTGCATGCAAGCAATTTGTTCAAATAAAGTCTGAAAGGATCGGACGTTGCAAATATTGAAATCCAATCCATGAAGTGAAGTTAGTTATGATTTTAATGTTTAAAACTGCCGCAAGGTGACTCTGGTGGTATGGGATAATTGAGTATAAATAGTTGTTCGTTCGATCAAGGAGTCATTTCAGTTTCAATCGTCATTGAAGTTCCAAGTAAAACTCAAAGAAAAAAGCATGGAAGGGAGTCAAAAACGTCTACTTTTTCTATATGAATTTAAACTTGGTCACAACGCAGCGGAGGCAACCAGAAACATTTGCAGAGCATTTGGAGCTGACGCAGCAAACGAACGAACGACACAGCGGTGGTTCGAAAAATTCCGATCAGGCGACATGACCCTCCAAAGTGAACCTCGTGGACACCCAGGACCATCGATCGACAACGACGAGTTGCGTTTGATAGTGGAATCTGATCCTCGATCATCGATTCCTGACATCGCAGAGAAAATAGGCGTACACTATTCGACAGTATCTCGGCACTTACAACAGCTTGGAAAGGTGAAGAAGCTTGATAAGTGGGTTCCGCATGAACTCAACGAGCAAAACATGGCGCTGCGAATGGAAATATCCAGTTCTCTACTCAACCGCAACAGGAACAATCCCTTTTTGCGCAGAATAGTGACATGCGATGAAAAGTGGATATTGTACGACAACCGTCGCAGATCAGCGCAATGGCTAGATGCCGATCAGCCTCCACAACACATGCCAAAACCGAGCCTTCACCCGAAGAAGGTAATGGTAACTGTTTGGTGGTCTGCATCTGGAATTATTCATTATTCGTTTTTGGAGCGTGGTGAAACAATTAATGCAGAGAAATATTGTGCCCAACTTGATGAAATGCACGAGAAATTACGTGTTCAGCGGCCTAGATTGGTCAACAGAGATGGAGTGATACTGCTCCATGATAACGCCCGACCTCATGTTTCCAGAATGACGGTCCAAAAATTAAATGAATTACGATATGAGACTCTTCCTCATCCACCATATTCACCCGACCTCTCCCCAACCGACTACCACTTTTTTAAGCATTTGGATTACTTTTTGGCGGGGAAACAATTCAGCAATGAAGTAGCTGTCAAAAGTGCCTTTGAAGAATTTCTTAGCTCTAGAAACCCAGACTTTTACGAAACTGGAGTAAATGCCCTTGTATCTCGTTGGGAGAAGTGCATTGAAGCTGCTGGTTCTTATTTTGACTAATAAAATTAATTTTCATAAAAGTTATAGTTTTTTGAAATTTTACTCAAATATCCGACATTTCATTTGCAACAACCTAATATTTCCTTAGGATTGAAGGCATGTGCTATCAGACAGATAAAAAGGAATGCGGAAAAAAATCGCAAGCATGTTAAGGCGGCCATTTCTTCACCAGGACGTACTATAGTAACAAAAGACCGACCCTTTGTATTAGAAAAGGCGAAAAAATTGCTGTATGCCTGGATTCTCTTCATGAACCAATTTCAAATGCAGTCATCCAAGAAAAGGCGAAGAATTTGTTCGCCATCGAATTTAATGCAGGTCAAGGATGGTTCGGCAAGTGCAAACCAAGATTTGGTCTGCATAATTTAAAATTGACTGTGGGTGTTGATTACATTGCTGCGAACGAATCAGTAGATTTCAATAGAACTTTAAGTCTCTGTTGGCGTGATAAGCAAAATCCAATCATAAATGTATGATTTGTCTGTAAAAAACAAGTCAGACCGCAAGCAGGTTCTTAGCCAAGTCTAGGAGCGGGAGGTGGTAAGGGACGCGTCCCAGATTTCAACAGATTGACAAACTGGAAATTTGCTCAGAAACTGCTCAACGCACATTGCGAAATGCTGGCCTTTGAGGACTCGGGAAAATTAAGAAACCGCTGCAAACAGAAAGACATCAGAAATTGGGTTTAGCTTTCGTGAAAAAAAAAATACAAAAATTGGGCTGCAGACGACTAGGCTATAAGGTTATGTGAAACCAAAATAATGTTTGTGTGCTATGCCCCAAACGAGGAGTTCGTGGACCAAAAAACGTGGGATTAAGCCGTCTCATCAGATGCTGCCACACCTCTGCCCTGGGAGCAGCGTGATCGAAAATGACAACAGGTGGAAACTGCAAACGAAACCACCACTTTCGGACAAGATGCTCCCTGCGCAGAGGTGTGGCAGCATTTGATCAGTTGCCTTTGCCCTGGACGAAACCGTGAGTCCCTATTTTTGAGCCCTAGTCTTGCCTACAGTTACGTCTCTGTGAATTTACTTGAGTATCTGCCCAGCAGACTTATCCCCATGGTCTTCTTAAGACACTGATTGATTTTGTGACCACAATCAGAGCCCCATTGAGACAAGCAAAATGGAACCGGTCTATACTGAGTGCATGGCTCAGTTTATTCATATAAGACCTACTTAAATGTCTAGAATACTTTGAAGTACGTTGAAACACAACACCATGTTTGAGGCACCAAGGTCTCTGTCCGCTTGGACGTAACCATAACTCACATGAAACAGGAATTCTTTTGGAAGATGTGAATTCAGGGGCTATCCCGGTGCCCACGGTACCAGTACCACTTCAGATAAGGGCCCTGTGTTGACTCGGATCTGATCGCCCTTATTGGCCTTGGAGAATTCGCGTATTGCATCACGGCAGCAAACCAAAGTGAATACAACGTTTCCGGGTGCCACTACAAGGAGGTTCTCCTCGGCCACTTGGTTTGAATGACAGAGTTGCCGCCCCGTTTTCTTCACCGCCACCTCTGAGCACCGGTCTTGACTAAAGGAAAAATATCCTGGCAAACAAAATTACCACCTAAGCGCAGTAATCAGTATAATCCAGCGCTTATTCGTAACAACGAACCCAGCCGAATTAAGATACAGAGAAGAGTAATTTATTGTAGATACAGCGAAGAAAAAGGGAAACTCGTCAACTAAGAAGGGTACAACGCACCACGCTATTCTCTCATATTGGCTCCACACGTTTGGCACTTCTCCCCAAACTCCAAACCTCCACAAACATCGCCATTTACTCGTTTCCAAGTGCGTTAGTATTTTCTGAGCAGGCAAGCAATTTCCTTTGATTTATCGAAATAACCGACGTACCCTAACGAAGCCAAACACCCTAGCCTAACGTTTGCATTTGTGATTGTTCGTGGAGGTTTGTGAAACATGTGGATCCGGCTTCAGAATGAACACAGGCTAGAAATCTGATGATAGGATATCCATGACAAAAAACAGCAGTGGCGAAGGCCATGATAGAGGAAGGTAATGACATCACGGGTGTTAATCTAAAGATATTAAAGGAGGTACACGACGGGAAGAAATGAGATATTAATGAAACCATGAAAGTACTAGAAGTCCCTCCGGGTTTCGAAATCACTATACATAGATAAGGGAACCACTAGTCCTGCAGACCTAAATGGAACCGTGCATTGACTATAATGCAATCATCTAATACAGATTTCAATTAAGGACCACAAATTTATTATAAATTATTCTATTTTTTGAGAGGGGCAGACAATCCTATTTTTTCCAATATTTTATTATAAAGTTTTATGCCAAATTTTTACCACTCAGAATCTTTGGAAAAAGTCTGATTAGCCCATGCATTGTGTTTAATCTTTATTTCAATAGACCGTTCTATTCGGTCTGTAAAAAATTTTACTTTTCCTCAAACTTTGCTGCTCATTCATGACCTACAAATTCAAAAAAGTCCGGAAAATTGAAATTTTGCAATGCGGCAAGAATGACAGTTTGTTGGCACTTAATTAATTTCAATGAATTCGTTTTGAGAACTGCGGAAGGCACTATTTGAGTTGCAAGTGCTAATAATTAATGTCACCTTCATTAGTCCCATCGCTTCCATTAATAAAAATTGAATTTAAGCCGGAGGTATGTGTACTCTTAGTGGCATTTAATTGATGATGAAATGGAAGCGATCGACCCCGCATCTGCGTGGTAGTCTCCAAAGACTTCCATGGAGCGACCTGTGTTTAACGACCTGTGTGATGGCGGCACCACATCGGCTAAGCTAATCATAAAAAGTCAACAGGGAGATAAAGAGATACTATGGTGCTCCGCATATTTTCCCTACGACGCAGAAGACGTTCCCAGTGGAACATTCATCGGAGCTATCCAGTATGCCAAAAGTAGAGGCATGGGGGTAATAGCAGGATGTGATGTCAACGCTCACCACATATGCTGGGGAAGTTCGAACATCAATGCAAGAGGATCGAGACTACTGGAGTATCTAGTAGGAACCGATTTGCAGATCCTAAATGTGGGTAATGAACCCACTTTCTTCAACGTGGTCAGGCGAGAGGTCGTCGACATCACAGTGGCATCTCCTGACATTGCGGCTCTGATCGGAGAGTGGAGAGTATCAAACGATATCACACTCTCGGATCACGGACGCATTGATTTCGTTATGGGCATGGATCCACCTCCACTCCCTCCATTTCGGAATCCGAGGAAGACAGATTGGGTGATGTATCAAATATAATTGAGCGCCCGAGTCACGATCCCTGGGAAGCGCATCAAATCCATTGCTGGAATTGAGAAGACAACCCAGATGATCACAACTAGAGAGAAGCTTTCGAAGAAAGCTGTACACTCAAGATGCCAAAGAAGGGTAAAACACCATGGTGGAACTCGGATTTGGCAAAACAGAGGAAAACGACAAGGATGCTCCTTAATCGTGCTCTGAAGGGTGAATCAAGCACTAGCTGGAATCGCTATAAAGAAGCACAGAAGGCTCTAAAGAAGAGCATAAGATCGGCTAAACGATCATCTTGGAGACGCTTTTGCGAAGAAACTAACTCTCTTGAGGCAACCTCAAAGCTGAAGCAGATTCTGGTCAAAGAACGTAGCCAAAAACTGGGTTATTTACGTTTACAGAATGGGAAGTACACAGAAAGCGAGGAAGAAACGGCAAATCAATTGCTTGAAGTACACTTTCCAGGCAGCATAAAAATCTATCTAATCTCGGGGAGAACAGGTGCATACAGCCCTCAATTGAGAGACTGGAACCTAGCATGCAAAGTGGTATCACTGGAGCGAGTGAAATGGGCCTTTAACTCGTTCCATAGATACAAGTCTGCAGGTCCGGATGGCATCATACCTGAGCTAGTAATAGAAGCAATGGATGCCCTGGGTCTACACATTCGGAATATATATCGTGCATGCCTAGCACACGCTTATATTCCAATTAAATGGCGGGATGTGAAGGTGTTGTTCATTCCCAAACCAGGAAAACCCACCCAAACTTACGCAAAAAGCTTTCGACCGATCAGCCTAACGTCCTTTCTGCTAAAAGGACTAGAAAGACTAGTAGATCGGTTCATAAGGGATACACACATTCCTAAGTGGCCACTTCACCATAGGCAACACGCCTTCCAGAAAGGCAAATCCACGGAGACAGCACTCCATGAACTTACGGCAAAAATTGAAAAGGCGATGTCCGAAAAATAATACGCCTTAGGCGCATTCATGGACATCGAAGGTGCCTTCAATTATGCCTCATTCGCGGCAATCTCTGATGCGGCAAGACAGCATGGAATCGAACCGCTGCCTTCACATGCCAAAGTGGAGAAAAATCCACATATCGGTCGGCCAGAAGTCTATTGAAACAGGATGTCTCAGGGGCTGCCCTTGGGAGGGGTTCTCTCTGCATTGTTATGGCTCTTGGTAATGGATATCCTGCTGTGGCTTCTGGAGGACAAAAAAGTCTTGGCTCAAGCATTTGCGGACGACCTAGCAATAATAATTACCGGCCAGTTTGCGAGCACAGTATGTGACCGCTTGAATGCAACTCTGCATGTAATCCACAGCTGGTGCCTCCGCAATGGACTCACGGTGAACGCTAAGAAGACTAGACTAGTTATGTTCACTAGGGACGTCAGGTGAGGCAACTATATGCTACCTACCTTAGCAGGGGCGGAAATCCAGCTGGTACAAACAGTGAAGTACTTAGGAGTACATTTCGACTCCAAGTTAACGTGGAAGCATCATATCCAGGAACAATATCAGAAATCCTGCAGATTGCTCTGGTGTTGCAGGAATGCGATAGGTAAGACCTGGAGACTTTCACCCAAATGGATATATTGGATGTGTAATGTATAATAAAATCCATTTTGATGTATGCATGCATCGTCTGGTGGCCAAGACTGAACTTTGCTAACAGCAGGAAACTGCTAACGCAGATTCAGAGACTTGGTTGCCTAAGTATTAGTGGAGCAATGAGTACTACGCCGACTGCGGCACTTGAAGCTATCCTATATTTACCCCCCATTCACTTGGAGGTGAAACAGAAAGCGGCCAATGACGCATATAGGCTCGATACCATTGGGGCGTGGAAAGGCGGCCAATCCAACGGGCACGCGTCTATGTGGAAATTCCTTGAAAAACATCCGGTAGCCCTAATGCCGACCGATTATATGGTTTCCAGATTCGTCTTTGAAAAGACATACACTGTCGTAATCACCGAAAGAGAAGAATGGTCGACAAGTGGCCATGAGTCTTCTCAGATTACAGACCTAATAATCTTCACCGACGGGTCAGTCATGGAGGATGGATCGGGCGCAGGGGTGTTCTCGGAGAATCCGATTATAGAACTGGCTCGACCCCTCCGAAAAATGACCATCATATTCCAGGCGGCGATATATGCCATTTTATTGGTCGCACCATTCGAATCTGTTCCGACAGTAGGGCGGCATTATCAGCACTAAATGGCAACAACATATCAAGCCAGTTGGTGTGGAGTTGTCATCAGGTGCTGCTGAAACTTGGCCGACTGAACGAAACGTTCCTGATGTGGGTGGCTCTCTAACATCGCCGGTAATGAGGATGCTGACAGACTGGCTCGCCGAGGGTCTGGATCCACAATGGTGGGGCCAGAACCAACTCTTGGAATCCGACCATCTACTGGCAAGTCTTCTCTGAAGGGTGAAATTACAAGGATTCATGCAACCGAGTGGAAAAATTTGGACTCTTGCCGGCAAGCGAAAATCGTTGTGATAGAGCCCTTAATAGGGCTTTTGACGGGACACTGCCCCTTAAACTACCATATGGAAAAGATTGGGGTAGTGGTTTCGGCTATGTGCAGCCAATGTGAGGAGGAGGAGGAGACGGTAGCGTATGAATTTTCCTATATTTTATGTTATGAAAATCATGAAATTATATGTCCTTTACTGAGAGGTAAAAATACGCGATATAGTGAATGTTTCTGATGATTTTTGGTGTCCGCGCCCGTTATTTCGAGGGTTCGCAAAAGAAAGGAACTGTTCTGTTAAAGAATATCTCTCTGGGCTCGTGCATCAGATATTGTATGGTATTAAGAGGGTAAATAGCGGTGCCCGTTAGAAGTTTCACAAAAAGAAGCGCTCTTGGAAAATAACTGTAGATCCGTTACTTTAAAACTTTTTTTCTTAAACAAAAAACTTTCCAACTTTTCCACCCCTACCCCCCATATGTATTATTAATGCTGCTAACAGTTTTTAATAAATATTTACTAACCCAATCATAGATGTCAGATCTCCCTGGTGGTAGTGGGATTTGTATCGTAATTTGACGTCGAAAACCAGTCGACTCAGCTGTGAAGGAGTACCTGAGTCAAATCAGGGTAATAATCTCGGGCAAACGCATCCTATAGGGCACTGTAATCTTGTAGTGTACCGTTACGGTCTTGAATGAAGTGTTAAGCCAACGATTATTATTATTAATTATAGATGGATGATGATGACACAAAATGAAATTTAATTTTCACTATAAATTTTGCTTTAGTGTGTATATAACTGTGAGGAGCTCGGGACCAAGTGCCCGGCTAGCTCAGTCGGTAGAGCATGAGACTCTTAATCTCAGGGTCGTGGGTTCGAGCCCCACGTTGGGCGAACGATTTCTTTTTTGAAAATAACTCAATTTTGGACTTACCTATAATTATCATAGCTACAAGAAGCAAACAAAGGTGACATTGACCAGAAAGCTGTGTTCCAAATTTTTTGATTATTTATCAAAAGTAAAAAAAAAAGGGCAGAAGAAATTCAAAATAAAAGTTGAACCGAAGATAAAGTGAAAACATTAAGATGGCAACCAACGGAAATTAGGTCGATTGCAACTGAAAAAGATTAACAAATTTGAAAGCAGAAAATGTGAAGATGGTTTGTCTTGAAGCGGAAATGCATCGGGATAGGTTTTTTGATTTGATCAAGAAATCGAATAACGACTTAGCGATTGTTTTAAAGAATTTGGATGCTGAGAAAATCAAAACTAAATTTAAGAGGAAATGCATAGCAATAGATTCTGTGCTTCACCTGTACTCGGAAAGGAAGTCAAAGATGGACGTTTGACATGGGTTTGGCCATCCCAGGACACCAATCAGGAGCTAATACTGATATGCGAAGGCGTGAACACCGATACGCTCCTTATTCTCATTGCGAATTTGCGGTTTTGCGGATTTTCTTTGTGTACTGAAAGAAGTAAACAAATCAGATGACACACTTGCTTTTCGTTCTCACGCCCTCTAGGAAGACGATGAGATCGGAGTCTGAAATGGAACTCATCTTAAGTGGCTCTTGCCACAAAGCTTACCGGAGGCTATCGGATATCCTCGGAATCGGGATGGCCAGCTGAAGGATATGCTCCGGAAGAATTCTTTGGGGGAATTCTGCTACGCCGATTATTTGCGGTGGGAGTTTCAAGGCGGCGCGCAAAACTTCTTGTGGGCTGTAGTGTGGAGTTGCGCTGTAAAAGTCAGAATCACGAAATTTCGCAGCAATGTAGGCTACAGCATAGAGCATGATTCTGCCAAATTTGGTGAAAATCGGACTATCACTAACAAAGTTATACTAGGTCAAAGCTGTCGGTTCTCTGCAAATTCAAGACAATGAATGTCAATATCACTTGAAAGAGGATATTTTCACAAAATATATGCATATATTTCGTGCTACATACTAATGGGACAAATGCACACTCAAATCTCTTTATAAAAGAAATACACAAAACCTTTCATACGAGAAGCGTCTACCTTCCAGTTTCCCGACTTGTTTACTGAAAATTCTAAGTGCGACAATGAAGCGCAATAAACCTGATGCTTTATTCGAATGGTTTCTGAATCTTGATTGAGCCTGTGATGAGCGTTCAGTGTCGGTTGTCTTGTTCTTCAAGAATTACGGTAGATGTTCGGTTTGCAGTCGCGAGTCTCGTTCTTCAAACAATTCAGCACCTCTATTGGCTGGGAGTCGCTGTGCATGACTGGTTGAATGTTTGATTTCTCCGGGCGGTATTTTCAAAATTTTGAGAATTTAATGTCTCAGCAATCACAGTCTTTATTTGCCATGGCAACTGGTTGAAAGGCAGTGTACACAGGCTAGACAAGGTAATATCAATACGAAACGTCAAATTGCTGATGACGTCACTTGGATCGATATAATGGGTAGTGAGATTTAATGAACATCTTTTATCTCTGGAACTATTATGACTAAAGGGAAGTGAATTACGATTGGTGATCAAAGGGCACTATAGGTCCCAGGCCGAAACGTGGATTGGTACCCACGATGGAGCATAAAACCTGGAAAATGCCTGCTGAACCAACACCAACAGCTCTACTACCAAACCCTATCTCCACCTCCTCGTGGTGACCGCTTTTCTTAACGAAAAGCTGCAGACGGAGAAGGATGAACGCGAGTCGCTCGCGCCTAAAAACCGGACAAATTGTACCAACTGGTCCTCCAGGTTGGGGGTTGGGTAGGGCTGACAACCCTACATGGAAAACAACTTGTTACGAAGCCACAACAGGAGCCTCGGACAGGACGGACTTTAAAACGACGGACCCGACAACGACAACGGCTCAACGATTTGCGCATTTTCTCATCAAACGTGCGCTCGCTGTACAGAGATGAAGCTGATGAGCAGCTAGCCGATACCCTGTCCCAATATAGAGCTGATATAACAGCGTTACAAGAGATGCAATGGACAGGGACCGCTTTCCTGCACAAGAGCCACTACACCATATATTATAGCGGTCATCCAGTAAACCATGTGCTCGGAGTAGGTTTCTTAGTCAGCGAAAAAATGAAACCTGCTGTTATCGGCTTTGAAAACATAAGCGAACGGCTATGCACTCTGCGCTTGCGAGGCAAGTTTAGAAATATAAGCCTCATTAACGTTCACGCCCCTACAGAGGAGACTGCAGAGTCGGAGAAGGATATCCTCTACGGGGCAGTAGAACGAACCCTCGAAGCTAGTCCCAGATATGATATCAAAATCATACTTGGGGATTTTAACAGCCAAGTAGGGAAGGAGCCCGTATTCAGGCGATACATTGGCTCCCATAGCTTACACGAAAAAACAAATGATAACGGACTGCGGACTATTCAATTAGCAGGGTCACACGAAATGGTTGTTGGAAGTACCTGGTTTGCGCGGAAAGCGGTCCACAAACATACGTGGGCCTCTCCAGACAGGACCATTTTCAACCAAATTGACCACGTGTTGATCGAACGCCGCCACCTCTTAGCTTTGATGAATGTCAGAACATATAGGGGGCCAATATAGACTCGGATCACTATCTCGTTGGCATGGTGCTCCGAGTTCGAATAACAATACCACCTAGAATCCCCTCTGACAATCAGGTGAGAGTGAACACTGAAGCCATAGACAACACAACCCTCTGCGACACCTATAAGAGGGAAATGGATGCCGCAAATGATCTCCACAATCACCTAAAGAACGTTATCATGGATACGGCCACAAGCATACTTGGCCCCAGCCGCAAAAGGAGTCGGAACGACTGGTTTGACGATGAATGTAAGCTAGCAACGGAACGGAAGAATGCCACATACCGAGTAATGTTGCATTCTCAAAGAACGCGGGCATGCGCAGAGACTTATCACGAACTCCGTCGAGCGGAGAAGCGACTTCACAGACGGCAAAAGGAAGCCTGGGAGAACCAAGAAGTCTGTTAACTAGGAAAGTACAGGGAGCAACCGCACCAGGCGCGGAAATTTTGCCAACAAGTCAGCAGGATGAAGCCTTATATACCTCGATGCTCATCCTGCCGAGACAAAGAGGGAAATCTATTTCCGACAGAATGGGCATATTAGAGCGATGGGTTGAGTACTTTGATGAGCTACTGAACAATCAGAACATCGGCGAGTTGGAGGTGCCGCCAACTGAAGACGACGGACAAATACTGCCACCACCAAGTTGAGGAGAAACAGTCCGTGCAATTCATCGGCTAAAAAATCATAAGTCGCCAGGAGCCGATGGAATACAGCCGAATTGGTTAAATGTCGAGGCGACCAGTTACACCGAGTGGTTCATCAACTTGTGCTCAAGGTATGGGGCAGCGAATCAATACCTAACGATTGGCAACGAGGCATTATTTGTCTCATACATAAAAAGGGGGATATCGCACAGTGCAGCAATTATAGAGGTATCACGTTGCTGAGTACCATCTATAAGATATTCTCCACTATCTTGCTAGGCCGGATAGCCCCATACGCCCAGAACATCATTGGCCCATACCAAAGAGGCTTCACTCCAGGCAAATCAGCAACAGCTCAGATTTTCTCTCTGCGGCAAGCGATGGAAAAACTGTTGGAATATGGACAACAGTTGCACCATCTGTTCATCGACTTTAAAGCCGCCTATGATAGCATAGTCAGGGTAAAACTGTAGACGGCCAAGAGAGAATTCGGTATCCCGATGAAATTAATAAGACTGACTAGGCTGACCCTGACCAATGTGCGAGGCCAGATAAAAGCAGCAGGATCACTCTCAAGACCATTCGACATCAACAACGGTCTACGGCAAGGTGATGCCCTATCATGCGTCCTCTTTAACCTGGCCCTCAAGAAAGTGATCCGTGATGCTGCGGTAAATGCAAGAGGTACGATCCTCTTCAAGTCCACCCAACTACTGGCCTATGCTGACGATATCGACATCATGGGAAGAACCACCCGAGACGTACAAACTGCCTTCATCCAGATCGAGCAGGCGGCAAGCGGCGCGAGATCTTGGGCTGCACATCAATGAAGGCAAGACAAAATATATGGTGGCAACGTCAGCACCGAAGACGAATCAACCAACAACATCAAACTGCACTGGTCAAACACAAATACGAAGAAGAATAAGGATAGGGGAATACAACTTTGAGACCGTTGACAATTTCTCCTATCTAGGGTCGAAAATCACAACCGATAACAACTACGATGATGAAATCCGCGCACGGTTGTTGTCAGCCAACAGAGCTTATTTCAGCTTACAAAGACTGTTACGCTCGAAACGTTTCACCATAGGGTCAAAGCTCTTACTGTACAAGACAATGATCTTGCCAGTCCTCATGTATTCCTCGGAAACTTGGGTTCTTAACAAGAAAAATTGCGAACTCTTGGCCGCGTTCGAGAGAAGAATCCTCCGAAGAAGTTTTGGCACCCTACATGAGGATGGACGTTTTCGTAGCCTACACAATGACGAAATCTATGAGCGATACCATGACCGTTCGGTTGTGGATAAAATCCGGCTCAATAGGTTGTGGTGGGCGGGTCACTTAATCCGTATGGATGAGGATGATCCCACCCGGAAAGTCTATACGGGCAATATCTATGGTAGAAAAAGAAGACGAGGCAGACTCTGCCTAAGATGGAGCGATGGCGTAGGTCAGGACGCCAGACAGCTTTTAGGGATATCGAATTGGTGGACCTCGGCGCAAAACCGGGATGTCTGGAGTTCTTTATTAAGGCAAGCCTAGACCGGATACCGGTTGTGGCGCCGTTGATGATGATGATGATAAAATTAAATAAAGTTTTTGATAAGGCGGTCCGACTTCTTCAGATCTCAGTATCTGGCAGATGATTCATTTCTTCATTATACGCTCAATTTATTTTTCAACACACACCAGCAAGGAGGTAGATTTGGTTGAAGATTTAAAGGTATACCTTACCACCTCGATGTTGTTCTAAGTAGAGTCTCTTAGTCTAATAAGGCGATATCCTGGACTCAATGTCCTTTGGTTTACGTTAGTAGTGAGACAAGCGTCGTATATAGCAGAATAACTTGCTATACTGCTACCATCAGGAGCGTATGACTGCTCTTTGCTTTTCCTCCTCTTGTTCTGTAGCGTTTGCTCTGTTCGGCGTCGGGGTTGGCTCCTATATATCAGGTTTGTCGCTTTTCTCGGTCATGGGCTTGATCCGGGTGGAGAAACTCTCAAATCATCATCCAGTTTATCAAGGTATTGACGCAATTTCTGTAGATGGTCTATGAAGCGTCGGTTACGATGGTAGCTTCTTTAAAACACGCTAGGGAAACTTTAGATGCCGCGTATGACAATGTCCATAACAAGAAAAAAGAGGAGTGACAAGAGGGTGCTTCCTTGATCATTTCTGACAGAGAACTTTACTCTTTGAATAGTCGCAGTGCAATCTAACTCAGTGCAGGAGTGCATCTGGCATAAGGCGTTGTCCCAGTGCACATCAGAAGAATTTGTGGTATACGGTTAAACGTATTCTAGAGATTCAAGGATGAAATGTGGAGGCGACGAGTCTTCTCATGGTATTCAAGTCTTCATTGTCCTGTATATGTTGCGGTCGGATTTTGGCAAGTTCAAACATAGATTTTTCTTGCCGTCCCGATGTCCACTTTTTAGCGAAAAGCTGAGGTTAAACTTTCTTTGCTTGATAGTTGACAAAGCAGGAAAAATGATGTGGGCCCTCTCTGAAATTTAATAATCAACCTAATTTGGCCAATGACACTTTTCCCGTGTCCCGGTGTGAGTCTGAAACTCTTTCGCGGAAAATAAACAAGTTTCTAATGATGACAAGCACCGCTTTCGTAATCACGAGACTGAACACTTTTTAGATCAGTCTTCGTCTAAGAAATGCGCCTATTTTATTCTTCCCCGAGAGAACCGATTTCAGCACCAGTTTCACACGTCGAAAGAATTCGAATAGCTGAACATCCCTTAAATCACCAACTGAAACGTGGTTTCCTTGCAGAATTCCGAGGAATTTGTAGAAGTCTGTCTAATACTTCCGACGCGAAGGTTATATCTGGAATGCTTTCCTTAAAGACTGGGCCCCGGAACGTTGGGCTGGATCCGCTGTTTAGAACTACTAGTCCTGTTCTCGCCGCCATTTTCAGAATTTATTTCCGTCTGTAGTCTGTGCGAGGCATGCCCCATTAATTCAAAACGCTATCCCTGAACACCGAATCCAGATAAAGCCGTCTTCTCGGCCTTGGCTAAGATCTCTAACGAGGGTGAAGTCTCGAACTCAGCTGGAATCGGTACCTGATATGTCAGGGGGCCATGAAACTGGATCCTTATTTTGGTACTTCTCACTGATGAGTACTAAATCAGCTTCGATCTCCGCAGCGAAATGCGCTAGCAACTGGTGAGCGATTGTGATCCGGTGCATATTGATTTGTAGGATGCAAATCATGTTGACCGCGTCCTAGGTTTCCAATTCTGCTCTGAAGACTGGAAACCATCCTGAGCCCGTAGTGTGTGCAACGTTCTTATCAGTCGCGCCATGGTCTCTGCATAGGACGCAGCTTTCCTTTTAATTGCAGGTGTTCGCTTTATGGCTTGACCGACCGCATTTACGGCATGTTGGCCTTCTGTCAGGTCCCCGACAGGTTGCAGATGTGTGCCCATAATCCAAACATCTGTAACATTTGATTGGGACGGCCCGGATTCGTATCCTACAGACTGCCCAACCAATTCTTATTTTCCCGCTGTCTAGAAGCTTCCTCGCGTACTGCTCGGCCACTTTGCACCACAACGAGTTTTTGGCCTTGGGCATTGGTTAGCTCCAGACATTAGCGTTTGATGTCCTCTTCCACCTCATTCTTTTCTGTGAGGCAGTCAAGGTCTCAGCTTTCCAGAGAAACAAAACAAGTGGGAAGATAGTGCAAATGTAGAGTGAGCTAGCTGCGTTTATGCTCAGCACGAAAATGCGCCACTCGCCCCAGCGTCCAGCGAAGAACGCAACAAGGGCTGACGAGACATCGGGGCGCGCAGACGGGGAAAAGGACTCGCGAAATGGTGCAGTACCACGCAGCACTGAACACTAAGAGTACCAAACAGATCGCAGACAGCCCATTGCAGAGCGAACTGGGAAAAAACGGAAGGAGGAAGGGACATCTGAAGGAGACTTCAGTCAGGTACTGTCCAGGACTCAAAAGAAAAAGACGAAGAAAAACAAGAGACAACAACACCCCCGCCTAAAATTAAGCCGGGCACGAAGGGCGAAGCACGAAATGAAAGGTGGGGAGACGTAGGAGGACCGCCAGCTCTACTTATTAAGCCAACGAAAGGCAAGACCTTTGCGGAAGTCATCAGTGAAATCCGCTACACGATCAAACCCGAAGATAATGGCGCAGAAGTGTCTTCCATTCGTAAACCGAAGGGTGGTTGAGTCCTAAACAAACTAGGCCCGAGGGACAATAAACAAAGTGCGAAGCAGTCAAGAGATTTCTGGAGCAAAACAACTTTCGTTTCGTTTGGCAGCATATGAAATGGTTCTAGGATTTGGTCATTGGTTTTTGTCATCCCACTTCGCGTTCTACGGATTGTCCATATGGTTTTACAAGTCCTACAATGAGTTTCGGCAGCTGAAAAATTGGAAAAAGGATAATAAAAAAGATTACTTAAGATATAGTTGGAAATGTTTACAAATCTTCACTAAGACGATTGGGATCACTTTCATGTCATTAAAACCGTGCATTTTAAGGGAACTTCTACAAAATGAATACTGCTATAATTTGGCTCCGACAGATGCCAATTTGGACAGGGTGCGACGCTAAAATCAGGATAAATATTATTTTTTCAACGTAGCTTTTACTAAAAAAATGGAAAGTTTTTAAGTTTGTTGGTCATTTTTTCAACTATGTCCTTCAATAAAGTCATTCATAAAAGTTGAAAGGATTTCAATGTGGGCCTTGGAAGCCAGAATTCTTTCGAGCAAAGTGTATCAACCTTGTCTGACAACCAATTTTGAACCAAATAGCTCGTGTGGGGAGGTGCCCCACCCTGGAGGAAAACATAAGGATTTACAGATGACACAATATCCTCCTCGACGTTTCGACACATAGTCGATGACAATTTTCATGTTGACTGGACCCGATCTTCAAAACTCAGCTCATGAGCCCGTTAAATGATGTCGGGCATTTTGACAAAGCGCTCCTTTGAGTATATTTTCTTCGCCGGTGCTGCAGAACCTTCGTTGGATTTCTTCCATTCATTGTACTGTGCAACGACATCATACACGGTCTGACCGATCCTGTACGAGCAATCAGATCGACTACTTCGCGATCAGTAATAGATTGAGGATTAGAAAGGGATCACCATCTGATGGTCGCTCACGTTCGCTGTGTTTTGCGTCCATCATTTCTCGCTTGCTGATCCCAAATTCAGCATCGACCGCTTGTATGATCTAGCTATCTCTCGATAGTAGGAAACCTATCTTGTTGATCGGACGGCATATATATTGAGTAACCCACCTAAGAATATCGAAGAGCATTAGGCAGGCATCAAATAGTCTCCTTTCTTGGGTGCTACACAGATTGTGCGTTATACGATCTGTTTGGCAACGGACTCGTGGAAGACGATCGATGAACCAAAGAAGTTGAAGGCTCTATTGACCGCTACCAGTGAAGGTGGGCGTGACGTGCTCGAAATCCCATACCGAACGAAATCCTGGAAAGTTCAGCGTAGTGTGCGCCATCACAAGAGAAGATTTGGTATTGCGTTGGTCAAGGAAGCGGAAGATGCCACAAACCGCAATGGTTTCAGAAGTGTATACCGCATCACGAAAGAGCTTGCATGTGGTCGAAAATCTTTCGATCATCCTGTGAAGGACGTTAGCGATCATCTACGAAGACGAGCAACTAGAGAGGTGGAAAATACCTCACCACGGTTTTTAACCGCTTCGTGTGGTTCGTTTTCTTGTGGATGAAATGTTTAGCCATTGTAATATGCGTGTTCAGACTGTTCCTCCAGGCAGAAGAGAAGTCATTTCGGCTTTCAATGCACTCAAACGGAGTGAAGCTGCTGCACTTGACGGTCTCTTCGCATAGTTATCTATCGCTGCACCTGCAGTTACTGCAGATCTGCTGCTTCCCCTCGGACTGTTCTCCAAGCAGAAGAGAATTCGTTTCGACCATCAGTGCACTCAAACGAAGTAAAGCCGTTGGCCTTGACGTCTACCCGCAGGGACCCGCTATACCTGCAGTTAGTGCAGATTTGCAGCTTCCAGTCGAACGGAAATCTTGAAGAGAAGGGGATGATCGTTAACATTCCAAAAAAGGCACTCGATTTGAGTGTGACAATTGGAGGGGTATCTGCCTGCTCCCTGTCGTCGCAAGGATAATAGGTAAAAGAATCCTGGAAAGCATTAAAGAATATCTCGAAGGTTTGATCGGCAGGGAGCAAACTGTTTTCCGCCCTGGATCGTCCTGTATTGATCACATCAACATCCTAAAGATAATTTTGTAACAGTGTGTGGAGTTTAGATCTTCGCTATACTTTCTCTTCAAGGATTTCCGGAATATTTTCGATAGTATGAACAGGGAGTGTATCTCGCGTACTCTATGCAGGAGGGGCATTCCGGGAAAAGTAATAGCTATTGTAAGAGCGACATACGATGGATATTATATGCTGCACCGAGGTAAAATCTCAGAGGATTTCGAGGTCGAAAGCGGAGTCCACCATGGTACTTTACCCGCAGGATTCTGGAGGAATTCGATGGACAATGACACCATTCCGCAACATCTTGACTACATTGGCGATATCAGTTTGCTCTCTCACCTGGTCATAGGCTCTGGATTTGGAAAGAGATGCAGTTACTGTTGGACTGAACATAAACATCAACAAAACCAAGGATCTCACTCTGACGGATCATCGCACTCTCCCTAACTGCATCAATGGGAAGAGTTTCGAAGGCGTCGAGCAATTTGTATATCTACGAACTTCTGGAAATGCAGTTATCTCAATAGTAAGATAAAGTTGAGATCGTTTTTTTCGTGTTGCTATATGGGAGTGTTGCTATATGGAAAGTGAACACACCACTGCTATTCAAAAGCTCCACTCCTTCATGAACAACTGCCTGCGTCGTATCATCCGAGTACTCTGGCTTGATGCTATCGCAAACAAAGAACTTGGTCGGCGCACAGGCCTGGCATTCGTACTCGTACACTGTGATTCGAATGCGAAAGTGGCAGTGAATAGGTCACATATTAAGGAGGGGTGACAGTTGCATTACTGGCTACGCCATGCAATATAGCCAAATGATAAAAAACTAAAAAGAAAATAAAAAAAAGTGTGAAAGCTGAGTTAGAAAATGACAATAAGAAGTTTACGTCTTGAAAACAAGGCAATGGCATGGCATGAGAAGAAAAATATAGCAGTCACGACAGAGGTTTCTGCCACTTTAGGTCACAAGTAGGCAGAGTTTTCATAAATTCTGACTTTATTATGTTCGAGACATATCAGACAATACCCCAACACCTTAAAGTTAACGTCTTTTGTCCAAATACAATCTATTTGGTAGGCAGGACAGCAAGTCCTCATTATACTTTTCGGGAGATATTTATGAACCGCCTTCAGGAGTGAAGAAGTTTTTCATTCTTTGCTGTTTGTATAATTCTGCCATTTCATCAGGGGGAAAAGTGCTGTGCTGTTAATATGAATCCAATATCATGGTTTGAAGGCAATCTTTACTATCACAACTGCCATATAAATTGCGGCACTAATATTTTGTTCACGGTCTTCTCCAAAAGCGAGCGGCACACCAATGACATGCCCAAACCATTAAATGCCAGAAAGACAGATAAATATCTTAAAAATGCTAATCGAGAAATTTTGCAATGAAATCACTCAACCTGCGTGGATTCTTGGCCATGCTTCCTACCAAGACGGAATTCTGCTTCCTGTTTAGTTTATGGCGAGGGAAAAATTAATTTGAATGCACTTTTGTGCAAATATTTATGGGAAGTTGGTGCATTCACCCTAGAGCGCTCAAAGGTGGTTTGACCGTTCAAATAGAAGCCAAAAATCTTGACCACATTCAAGTCCGCTTTTGAATGAATTAACATTGGTAAAGATTTACTGTTCGCTTCGCCCAAGATGGAAAAAGTGGGTCCAGGCTGCATAACCTGCCGTCGTGCAGTCTGCCCCGAAATGGGATTTCCCATAAATTCAATTTTGATTAATAAATTTTGGAAAATTTATTCAATTTGTTGGCTGGCATTTAGCAATTGACGGTTGCGTAAGGGGGACAGGAAATTTGTTGCCGCACTGAACGCGTTTCACCTTTGCCAACTTGATAAATGCCCGTCGCTGTTTCTGGTGAGCGACAAAACTCAAGGTACGTTTTCAGATGAATGCCGGGAGCGGAGGAGGTACTTTCTCTTACTCTTTTGGAACATGGACTACATAAATGGCTGTCATAGACTCGAGGGCAGAATTCTAACCTTCGTTCTTGTCGTACTATGAACGGCGGTTAAGCGTCTTCTTTGCTTTCGTATTGACAACACTTTGAGCCTGATATATAGGGCTATCCAGCTTCTACTTTGAAAAGTAAATTAAACAAGTCAGGAAACCGGAAGCTGGACGTTTCAGGTACGAAAGGTTTTGTGTATTTCTTAGTACGTAGCACGTAATATATCCATATATTATGTGAGAGTATCCACTTTCTGGTGATATTCACATTTATAGTCTTCAATTTTCAAAGAAGCAACAAATTTGAGGTATTATAACTTTGTTAGTAATTGTGCGATTTCCACCAAACTTGGTAAGATCATGCTCTATATTATAGCTTATATCACTGCAATGGTACTAGGATGAACTTAAGGGGGGTTTCTAACCAATTACAAAAAATTGTAGTAATATACTATTATTAACTTTATTTAAACAGATATCGGCATGGAAGGTATTTCGGACTCAGGCACCATATAGTGGCAGCCTCTTGATTTTTCTCAGATTTTTCGGTTTGGTAGTTTCTGAGATTGGCCCCCTTAAAGAAGTGATCACTTTTAACCCCCCGCGCTCCCCACCCATCCAACGAATGTCAAAACTAAGATCGGCTTTGAAAATTACTAATCGAGACCTTTAATTTGATACCCCACATGACTATATATGATAAAAAAAATTTTACACCCCCCTTTTGCATGTATGGGGACCCCCCTTAAATTCGACGTAAAAGGATGTAATTCACTGTATGCGTGAGCGTTCACAGTTCCCACCTTTCTACCAAATTTGGTGTCAATCGCTATAACCGTTTCCGAGAAAAATGCGTGTGACGGAGAGACAGACGGACAGACCTGTGAGGAGTTGCCAGACCTCCCATCAGGCGCGACCCCAGGTGGCGGATAGGGGCATACCTATTGATGTGTAAATATGTGTTCATGCACTTTTCTTTTCTGACTGTGCATGGGCTAGTGTTTGCTCATCTCTGGTGCATGGACCAAAATGGCTATGGGAAGAACACCCGGAAAATAAAACCACCATGGAAGACGAGAGAAGGAGTGAAGTTACGGTGCAGGGGCTCGGAACCCCAGTACCGGCGGCTTTTGGGAGTGAGCAAGCGGGCTCCCGGCCGTCGATATCCCTCGACCGCAGTGCCTCGGTGGTGGACAACTTGGCCACCGTGGCATCTAATGCTACAAGTGTTTTAGATTTGGAAAAGGAAGTGTTCAAGCGAAGTACCACTCTACCAAGGACACCAGTAACAAAACCGAAGAAGGGTGAATTGAAAGCAGATCGTTGGACAACAAAAACAGCAACAACATCGACCGCACATATTCAAGAGGAGCAGCAACAGGAGGTACTCCAGGACCAGGAAAAGGACCCATTCAGAAGAAGTTCGTCAAAATTTGAAATCTCCGCCAATGCGAAACATCAAAAAAGATAAAACGGAGGCAAGGACAATGAATGCCAAATGTGAAGGAGTATTTAAAAGTAGTAATCTGGTTAGGAATCATCATGAAGAGCAGAGCCCTGAAGCAGAGGAATTACCCTTCTGAGTTCATCAAGGACAAGCACAACGTCCACCAAGCCATAAAAAATATGGTGAGAGCAATTAGAGTGCTTTACAACAAATCGCAGCAGGAGGAACAAAATTCCAAGGGCAAGTCGAAATCTGTTGCTCCAACGGTGTCACAAGCGACCCAAGTGACACCTAATCGTGTTGCAATCGGCCTGCCACCAAACAAGAGAGTGCGGGAAGGAGATGTGGATTCTCTGGGAAGTCAACAGGCGCCTAAGAGGAAAAAGCCATACAAATAGTTCCGAAAAACGGAACAAAAGGCACTGAAGAGAGAAAGCAGGTCCCCCAAGTGCGAGCTCCGGCAATCGACTCGACGAAATCCAAGGGGAATGAAAAAAGTGGTTGGACCAAAGTAGTTAGGAAAAAGGCGAAGAAAAAGGCAAAAGTGCGGATTCGCCCAGAAGCGATTGTAATCTCCAGCAATGGAAGTTTGTCTTACGCTGAGATACTGAAAAAGGTCAAAGCTGACCCCGACCTAAAAGATCTAGGCGGAAATGTCAGCAAGATTCGAAGGACCGAAAAAGGGTGACCTCATGTTTGAACTGAAAAAAACCAGCTTGGGAAAAACTGATGGCTTCCGAGCTCAGGTTAAGAGCTCACTTGGGGAGAATGTCACAGTACGGACCCGAAAACGTGAGGTCTATATACAGTGCAAGGATCTCGATGAAGTGACATCCAAAGGAGAAATTTGCACTGCCTTGATGGAACAATTCAAGTTGGAGGAACTTGCCGAAGAGTCCATTGTGAGTTTGCGGAAAGCCTATGGCAATACTCAGACGGCCACATTGCGATTGCCAGTGGACGCCGCGCAGAAGTTATTGGCGGCCGGGAAGGTTCGAATCGGATGGGTTGTTTGCCGTCTGAGAGAGCAGATTTCTCTAAAGAGATGCTTCAAGTGCCTCGCGTTTGGTCATTTCGTGAAGGCATGCACCAGCGGCATTGATCGGTCCGATCGATGCAGAAGGTGTGGGGAGAAAGGCCATATTGCCAAAGCGTGCAATAGGGACCCCAAATGCTTATTATGCGAAGGAAGTGAGGGATGGGATTACCGGCATATTGCCGAAAGTGCTAAATGCCCGGAATTTAGGAAGGCGCTGACTTCAATGAAAAAATGAGGTTTATTCAAATAAATCTCAATCATTGTAGGGTCGCTCACGATTTACTCGAGCAGACCATCTACGAACCCGAGGTGGAAATTGCCATCATTAGCGAACCCTATAGAAACCGTCACGGTGGCGTGTGGGTTATAGATTCGTCTGGTGGAGAGGCGATATGGGCATGCGGTCGACAAGCCATCCAATGTACTGGGAATCAGACATACAGCGGCTTTGTGTGGGCGAAAATAAACGGGGTATATGTGTACAGCTGTTACGCCCCACCAAGCCTGACACTACCCGAATTCGAGGAAATGCTTGACAGCCTTGTTCTCGACGCAAGGGGTCGTAGGGTGATAGCTGGTGTCTTCAATGCTTGGGCTCGTGAGTGGGGTTGCAGAGAGACAAATGCAAGGGGCCGCAGTCTATTAGACACTTTCGCACAGTTGGATGTCGTTCTGGCCAACGAAGGATGTGTAGACACCTTTCAGAAAGGGGGGTCTACCTCAATCGTAGACCTAACTTTTGTCAGCCCTGCACTGGCACGTGGTATGTCTTGGTGTGTCAGCAACCACTACACCCACAGCGATCACCAGGCAATCTTCTTTGGGCTATGGGTGGAGTCACCGGGCATAAGATCATCATGCCCGAAACCGAGAAAGATGTCAGGCTGGTCCGCTAAAGCTCTGGATGAGCAGACCTTCATGGAGGTGTGGTTAGACCAACCTAATAAAGCAGGCGCCTCTACGGAAAGAGCTGCCCATGTGGTCCAATGCATCGCCGAAGCGTGTGACGCGTCCATGCCGAGGAGGTGCTCATTCCCCAGTAGAAGACCAAACTACTGGTGGAATGCTGAACTGGGCAGTCTTCGATCAGCCTGTCACCGAGCCAGAAGAGCGGCTCAAAGAGCGGTAGGCAGAATCGACCAAGGGCAAAAAGAGCGCGCCTATAAGGAAGCCCGCAAAACCCTCAAGCTCGCCATCCAACGGAGCAAGAGGGAATGCTTTAAGGAGCTCTGTTTAGAAGTGGACATCCACCCGTGGGGGAGCGCCTATAGAATCGTGATGGGGCGATTCAGAGGCCGATTATCTCCGAAGATCACGTGTCCTACACTCTTGTTAAAAATCATCCAGGGGTTATTCCCCCAGCAAGAGGAGAGCACCGACACATTCCAACCACCTATGAATGTGGCGGCAATTCCGCCAGTCACCAGAGACGAGCTGTTGGATATCTGCGGTAGAATAGGAGACAACAAAGCGCCGGGCCTGGACGGAGTACCGAATAACGCCCTTAAGCTTGCCGTGAAATCCAGACCGGACATGTTCGCTGAGTTGTTCGAAGCGTGCATGTCCGAGGGGATATTTCCAGTGGCATGGAAGCGGCAGAAGTTGGTACTTCTGCCTAAACCAGGTAAACCTCCAGGTGAACCATCGTCATATCGACCTGGACCTGGACACGGTGGGGAAAATGTTAGAGTGGGTAATCTACAATAGATTACTCCCGGTCGTTGAGAGCCAAGGCGGCCTTTCGGGTCGGCAGTATGGGTTCCGTAAAGCCAGATCAACCATTGATGCCATCAAATTGGTTACTGGCTTGGCCGATGATGCAATTCACGGAAAGGGTAGTACCAGCAAATATTGCGTGGTAGTAACTCTGGATGTGAAAAATGCATTCAATTCGGCCAATTGGAATCTAATACGGAAATCTTTAGCGAAGGTTGGTATTCCCGCCTATCTCGCTGCTATCGTCGATAGTTATTTAACTGAAAGGAGGCTCTGGTATGACACCGATGACGGACCCCAGGAGTACGTTGTTTCCGCAGGTGTCCCGCAGGGCTCTGTATTGAGCCCACTACTGTGGAACATCATGTACAACGATGTATTTAATCTTCCCCTTCCGGGGAAGCCACAGTGGTGGGTTACGGTGACGACATAGCGCTGGTTGTTGTTGCAAAGCATCTCGAAGATGCTGAGTTATACTCAAGTGAGGCAATCGGTGCTGTTAAAAGTTGGCTAAAGAGCTCTGGTCTGACACTTGCGGAGGAAAAAATGGAAGTGGTCCTCATCACTAAGCGCCGGAAGAGAGATTACGCCTGTATTAGAATCGGGAATCATATCGTCGCTTCCAAGCCGACCATCAAATACTTGGGAGTGGTGATAGACAGGAAGCTTAGCTATAAGCAACATGTGCGGTATGTTTGCGACAAATCATCCACTGCAAGTATGGCCCTGGCAAGGATGATGCCAAATATTGGAGGGCCACGGCATAACTCTAGGTTGCTTATAGCCAGGGTGGTGACCTCGATCATGCTCTATGCAACCCCAGTTTGGAGGGAGGCGTTGTGGATGTCAGGGAACGCTACCAAACTGAGTTTAGTCTACAGGGAGACAGCCCTGAGGGTATGCTCTGCCTTCAGGACTGTCTCAGATGATGCAGCATTCGTCATCTCTGGAATGATGCCGATTGACATCTTGGCAGATGAGATGGCGAATATATACAATGCAAAGCCAACCTCTTCCTCATTGCGGACGAGGAAGACTGAAAGGGAGAGATCCATAAATAGATGGCAAGAGCGGTGGAAACGCTCGGGAAAGGGCCGGTGGACGCACAGGCTCATGCCTGCCATCAAGGAGTGGTTGAAGAGACGACACGGTGAGATTAATTATAATCTCACCCAGTTTCTCACGGGGCACGGAGGATATCTCCAATACCTTCACAGGTTTAAATTGGAGACCTCACCCGATTGTCCAAATTGCAATGGAGTCCCAGAGGACCCAGAGCATGTATTCTTCCACTGTTCGAGATTTGTGGAAGAAAGGAGGAATCTAGAGGAGACTCTAGGGGAGGTGCTGGTACCAGAAAATCTGGTGCCGAAAATGCTAGCACATCAAGAGAATTGGGATGCGGTAAACTCCATGATCGCATCTATCCAAAATAAACTGCGAAAGGCAGAGGAGAGGAGAAAAACGCGGTCACGTGCGCCGCGTATAGACGAAAGGTGACAAAGCTAGAGTGAGCTGACTCCGCCCCGTGATGTAATACCTTATGGTGGTTCCGCGGGGCAGGGAGGGAGTCGGGGGTGGTTTTAGTGGGTAAAAATCCCACACGCTGGTGTGTCCAGACCAGTGTCTTTTTGAAGATTTCCACCTCCTCAACAAAAAAAAAAGAAAAGACAGACAGACGGACAGACAGACAGACAGTAAACCGATTTTAATAAGGTTTTGTGTTTACACAAAACCTTAAAAAGACTTCAAATTTGAATATCGGTGGAATTTTCAATTTAATTTGCCAAGTGCAGAAAGTCAAGGTTGTAGAGAGGAAATCCCAGGCAGATGTGCCTGGGCCCGGGGTGGAAACCAAACCAGCTTGGGGTAAAAATTAGGGAGGCCAACAGTTGCTTCTTTTCTCCATTGAAAATCCGGGCCTGGGGGGAATCCTCCTCCCCCCACCCCCATTTTACAGGATTCAATCTTTTTTACTGAGTTTACGATGATAATTCACTAAGTTTGGACAATCTCCCAATCATGACTTGAGGAATATGGGTTTTGCAAGGACACTGCAATTTGAGAATTTTCTAGATAAACATGGTTCAAAAACCGCTGGTTATTGGAATGACATTTTAAATGCAAATTTCCAGCACGTGGGTATGCTAGCGAAGGTTCTGCATAATGGTTTCGGAGGATTGACGGTTAAGCTAATTAGAACAAGTGATGATAATAGCAGGCTGTGATATTTGTTAAGGAAGTTCTAATATTAACACGCTAGGATCTAAATTACTGTAGTATCTGGTGGGGAAAATATTGCAGATTCTTAACTGGAGCAAGAAAGCCATTTCGGATAATTCAGCTAGGCATAAAATTATCGACGTTACTATTACGGCTATTAAATTAAATCAGCTGCTCCATGGCAGATTGACTGACTAATGGCCAAATTTTCTACGAGCACCAGAATTATAACCCCCACCCCAGAAGATGTGTCAAATTTATTACCGGAAATACGAAAGCATCCCCCCAAATCTATGGTGGAATTCCGGTTTGGCGAAGTAGAAGAGAAAATCGTGTATGAAGAGGTTCAGAAATAGTGTTACGTGTTAAGCTCGTCTGGTTGTACTAGTGGAAGTCGTAGTCTAAAAGTAAAAACTGCTACCTTTTTCAGCATAAGGCTATCGAAATACGTACAGGAAAAATAAATATTCGTTAACTCTAAAGAGCTCGACAATTTTTACTTTTAGAGTAACATCATCATCAACGGCGCAACAATCGGTATCCGGTCTAGGCTTGCCTTAATAAGAAACTCCATCCCCGTTTTGGGCCGAGGTCCACGAATAAGGAACGACTCCAACAACAAGAAGAAACAATATCGGTGACAAGCTGCAACCCTGGCGGACTCTACTTTAGATCTTAAATTCCACCCAGATTTTACATCGGTGCAGCACGCGGGATTTCATCATTATCAACGGCGCAACAACCGGTATCCGGTCTAGGCCTGCCTTAATAAGGGATTCCAGACATCCCGGTTTTGCGCCAAGGTCCACCAATTGGATATCCCTAAAAGCTGTCTGGCGTCCTGACCTACGCCATCGCTCCATCTCAGACAGGGTCTGCCTCGTCTTCTTTTCCTGCCATAGATATTGCTCTTATAGACTTTCCGGGCTGGTCCCAAGCCTAGGCAAAGGAGGAGAATTTGGGGGAACGTAGCCTACGTTTGGGGGAAAGAGATAAATAGAATATAGTTGGAGTTATTCCACTATGCCAAATCGGACCTGATCTCTCTTGGTGACATGTCCCGCGACAGACCGACCATGAAAATGCATACAATATTGTTAGAAACAAGTTGATCGGATTGAGTTACAAGACTCGGAAAAATGCAAGGGCGTTCACCTCAGTAGACGGCAGGACGGGTCCCGATCCTGTCCAGAAATGGGCAAGGGTTGTTGACGCATGGACGGCGTCAGGACGTAAGCAAGTTAGTCCGAACAAAACGAATACGTGTCTGCACGCTAAATCTTGCCACCCTAACTGGAAAGGCCTAGGAACTCGCAAGAGCCCTTCGGAAAAGGCGCATTGATATCTGCGTTCTGCAAGATATCGACCTGCTGCCGAGAAAGATACCTTCTGGCAACTTTTCGACGCTGGCGACTATATCATTATTGCCGGTGACGAAGAAGTTGCGTTGGACTAGTTGCGTGACACGTTTTGACCACATCCGAAATGAGGATATCTACGATCGTTATGGGGTTGCACCAATGATTGCGAGGGAGGCGTCTTCGATGGTATGGTCACATAATTCGCACTAACGAGAGCTAATTTGCCAAGATTGGTCTGAACATCGAAGTCGTTTGTAAACGACAAAAAGGCCGGCTGAAACAACGGTGGCTTAATACGGTGAATGCGGATTTAAAAGCCTCGAGATTGCATCCAGATCACGCATTTGATCAAAAAACCAATGGCGAAACCGATCACGAACCCACCTACCGCAATCTGTTGAACTGGACGCTCATAGATTTCGTCATTATGTAGGCTACGGAATCGTCCATCCGGAGGAATCTTCTCTAGAACGCGGCCAGGAGTTCACAGTTTTTTGCTAACAACTCTGATCTCCGAAGAATAAGAAACGGCAAAATGATAGTCTTGTACAGTAAAAGAGTCACTACTCTCTCTAGGGTCAGGTTAAAGAGGACGCATGATAGGGCATCACTTTGTCTTAGACTGTTGTTGATGTCGAATGGTCTCGAGAGTAATCATGCTGCTTTTATCTGGCCTCGCACTTTGGTTAGGGTCAGCCTAGTTAGTCTTATTAATTTCGTCGGGATTCCAAATTCTCTCATGGCCGTGTACAGTTTTACCCTGGCTATGATGTCATAGGCGGCTCTAAAGTCGATGGAAATATGGTGCAACTGATGTCTATATTCCAGCAGTTTTTCCATCGCTTGCCGCACAGAGAAAATCTGATTCGCTTGGGGTCAAACCTCTTTGGTATGGGCCAATGTTGTGACCGTGTGGGGCTATCCGACCTAGCAAGATAGCGGAGAATATCTTACAGATGGTACTCAGCAATGTGATACCTCTATGGTTGCTGCAATGCGTGATAGCTTTCTTTTTAAGGTTTTGTGTAAACACAAAACCTTATTAAAATCGGTTTCCTGTCTGTCTGTCTGTCCGTCACACGCATTTTTCTCGGAGACGGTTATAGCGATTGACACCAAATTTGGTAGAAAGGTGGGAACTGTGAACACTCACGCATACAGTGAATTACATCCTTTTACGTCGAATTTAAGGGGGTCCCCATACATGCAAAAGGGGGGTGTAAATTTTTTTTCATCATATATAGTCATGTGGGGTATCAAATTAAAGGTCTCGATTAGTACTTTTCAAAGCCGATCTTAGTTTTGACATTCGTTGGAAGGGTGGGGAGCGCGGGGGGTTGAAAGTGACCATTCCTTTACGGGGGCCATTCTCAGAAACTACCCAACCGAAAAATCTGAACTGATGCCCAATTAGTTTCCTCCATATTTAACTAATTCGGCTGTATTCCATCGACTCCTGGCGACTTAAGGTTTTAAAGCCGATAAATTGCACAGACTGTTCCCTCCATACTCCAACTCACCAATGTTTTGGTTGTTGAGCAGTTCCGTCGGAAAGCAGATTTCCCTTTTTGTTTCAGCAGGATGATCATCGAGGTATATAAGGCTTCATCCTACTGACTTGGTTGACGGTTGCTCCCTGTATTTTTCTAGTTCACATACCTCTTGGTGCTCCCAGGCTTCCTTTTTCCGTCGGTGAAGATGCACAGAGTTCGTGCCCACGTTCTTTGAAAATGGAACTTTACTCGGTATGCGGCATTCTTCCGTTCCGTTACTAGCTTACGTTCATTGTCGAACCAACCGTTCCGACTTTTCTTGCGGCTAGGGCCAAGTATCTTTTTAGCCGTATTAATGATAACGCTCTTCAGGTAATTGTGTATCCATATCCGCCTTATAGGCGTTATGGAGAGCTTCGTTGCGGATGGTTTCAGTATTCACTGTCACCTGATTGTCAGAGGGGATTGCAGACTGTGTTGTGATTCGAGCCCGGGGCACGATGCCAACGAGATAGTGATCCGAGTCTAGATTGGCTCCCCTATTAATGCTGGTGGCGTTCAATCAACACATGGTCAATTTGCTTGAAAGTGGTCCCGTCTGTGAGAGGATCGCTTTGGAGTTTATCAGTGCGAAGATTTTGGTAGGGCTGATTCCTGATTGGTGTAGTGAGGATATTCTGCACTGATATGTTGCCTTCACCAAGTGATGGTCTGAATCGTAGTTTGCTCCTTAATAGGATCGTACATCCAATACACTGCATGTTTTACCAATGAGGATGTGCTGAATTTAGTTGACGGTATATGCGTCTGGTGATTTCCGGGTCTCTTTGTGAATACGCCGGTGCGGGAAGCATGTGGAACTTACGGTTTCTACTGCTGGCGAAATTAATTAATCGTTGATCGTTATGATTGGGTTCTTCATGGAGGCTGTGCCCTCCAGTGATTCCCCGATGCAAGCTTTCGTTTCCAATGTTCATATTAAAATCCTTGTGAAGTATTTTCACATTGTCTGTTGTGAGTGAGCCAGACAGTGCCTCCAAGCGTGCAAAAAACTCGTCTTTCACTGCATCTTCAGTTCACGTTGATGAGCCAGAGGTTGAAAAAACGAGTCCTGATGCGAATCGCACACACCGTTTCGTGGATAGGTTTGAAGTCGATGACGTGCGACTTGAACTGTTTGCTCACTATAAATGCAACTCCAAACCCTTTGTGACCCGATGGTTTGCCACTTTTGAAAATTTTGTTCGAAATCATTTCGCTTATTTCGCTACCAATCCAATTTACTTGCTGGACTGGAATCATGCTCAATTTGTAAATCTCGACCTGTTGAAGAAGGGCCTTGACGGCCCCTGGTTTGTTCAGGGAGCGCACATTCAAGGATCCGAAAGAATAGTCCGTTAGACGTTTGCTTGTTCGTCGTAATTTATCCGTCCGATCCAAGGCAAATGTTCCAGGTTTCTTGACACTGAGTAGTTTTTACATGGATGGATTGTCTGCCCATTGTAAAACCCTATCCAGGGTTGACCTCGGTGATAGCTGCTCCAGGTGGTTCGAAACGAGCCAGAGTTCATACAACTATGTAATTCGTGACACTCTACTCACAAGAGACATCTAGCTAACTCAGCCGTTTAGGCTACAGTTATCCCTCCCTTCTCCTTTCTCAACCATGGTCTGGGATAGGCTACGGCGGCGGTATTTCTTCGTTAATTCTTACTATTTTTCAAGTAGATGAAAGGGGACATAATCATACCAATTTACGCCCCCCTCTCAATTGTAGGGTCTCCATGTATGTAGTTAAATTCCAAACAAAATCATGTCTTTGATTGGGGCCAAGATTTTATATAACGCATATTTCCACCAAATTTCGTCTCAGTAAGTGCAACCCTTTCTGAGCAAAGTGGGCATGATATACACACAAACGGTGGTTTACACTAAACCTTAAAAATGAGGGCCTCATCCAACTTTACTCTGAATGCTTCCTGCCCACTTGACAGTACATGAGGATTGTTTTTATTACTCATAAAATTTCTAGCTGGTTTTCCGGTGTTCTATTGAGTAGAGACTTCTGCAGTTTCAAAACCCCCTTTCACCCTATGTCGAAGGTGAGTATAAAGATAAAATAAGCTCTTGAAATTGCTAGCCTGACTTAGCCACATATTCACTGAGTGGCTAGCAACATTCTGATAACTCAGCCCTTTTTTATCTACAATCAATCAGCTACCATGCAGGAATGGTTCCATGACTTGGTTGCCAACTACTCGTTAATGGTTACATATTTTTCGGCACTCGTCCCACGCACGGTTTGGAATGTTTATTTTCGTCGTCAGTAATTTCAAGATTTGATTTACACTTTATCTATCCGTACCGCTTATCGCTGCCTCAATTCCTCACTGCGTCGAGGAAGTGACTAACTACTTACATATTATATGTGTCAGTATCAACCCCTGTAGGAGATAATTGTTCAGCTCTTAGTTTTTGGTTGTCAGGCCAGCGTAGCGTGCTACAATATACCCATCATATATGCAGCAAAAAATGTATTCATGTGATATGGTAGTAATTCAGATAACCATTGTCTGGCAATTATCACCCCCAATGGGAAGTTTTCCAATAATATTTGTTGAGATTTTTGATCCCATCAATGCTTGAGTGCCCCGTCTGGTGCTTAGTGGGCCTCATTATGTAGGCATTCACGTGGAGCTAATTGGGTTAATGTATTGTAAAATGTGAGTAAACCAGTAGAAAATATGAAGTGAGGAAGTTGAAAGTTTGGTGACATGTGAACAATAAGGTTGCCTTGGCTAGCTTTCTACTGAAAAACATAGAGAGGTACGGACCAAAACAGCCAGGTAAAACAAAACCTTATTAAAATCGATTTAATGTCTGTCTGTCTGTCACACGCACTTTTCTCCAAAACGGCTAAACCGATCCAAACGAAATTTGGTGGACAGATGGGAGCTATAAAATTTCACGCATACAGCGAGTGGCTAAAATTTAGGTGGAGTTTAAAGGCTGGCTCCCCCTACATGCAAAGGGGAGATTCAAAAATTTTTTTCAGAGAATATAGTGGTGTCAAATGAAAGGTCCCGTTTTGTACTTACCGAAACTGACATTAGTTTTGGCATAAATTGTAAAGTGCGTGAGTAAGGATTCAAAATGTACGCACTTGAAGTGAGACAGAACTCATTTTCGGAATTATTATTATTATTCTGTTAAGGGAAAGTCGCACCGCGTCCTTGAAGAACTATTGTGCCCCTTTTACTGGTTATAGTGTACCTGTTGATCATAGTATCTCAAGCAGGCCTGTAACCGTTAGGAACTTTAGAATGTTCCCCACTTCCAGAAGTTTCAGCTTTGCATCTTGCATTAAGTGTTCTCCCAGATGTGTCGACCTACTTTGTACAAGTGCCAGACACTGTCCCAGGACGTGCATAGAGGTTTCGTCCTCCTCCTCACAGAACTTGCAGGCAGTGTCCGTAGATATCCCTAGCTTCCCTAGGTGATAGTTCAGCCGACAATGACCAGTGAGAATTCCCACTATGATTCGGAGGTTCTTTTTGGTGAGGTTTAAGCAATCCTTTGTATGCATAGGTTCGTATCATCCAATAAGCACCCTGGACTGCTCCATCCCTGGTAGGCCCGCCCAATTTAGTTCCCTCAACCGTTTCGCTTCGTTTCTTAGATTCATAGCCATGAAACTGTTTCCGATTCCACAGAAGTGTTGTGGCCCATGTAAAGGCATCACTGCTCCCTTCTTGGCTAGTTCATCCGCTGCCTCATTGCCTTCCAACCCAGCATGGCCTGGAACCCAAAGTATCCAGATCTTGTTGGACGAGCCGAGTGTATTCAGTCTCTCAAGGCATTCCCATACCAGTTTAGAGTTCACCTGGTTGGACCTAAGTGCCTTGATCGCTGCTTGGCTATCGGTGAGAATATCTATGTTCTGCCCCCTGTAGTTCCTTTCCTGATTAAAGGAGGCACATTTGTCTATGGCGTAAATTTCCGCCTGGAATATGCTAGTGTACCTGCCCATTGGCTCAAAGTACATTTTCCTTGGACCAATGACACCGGCACTCGCTCCCTCTGCTGTGAGGGTTCCGTCAGTGTACCAAGTAATCAGTTGCTGGTTTAAGCCGTATGTCGCAGCCACGCTCTCCCAGTTTGCCTTGTTACTCCAACGTGTTTCAAACTTCTTATCGAAGTGAAACCTCGTTGTTATGTTGTCCCTCGGTATCAGTAATTCGGGATACCGCCTAGAAAGGATATCAATCTTCCTTCGATTTAGGCAGCTCCCCGCCTCATTCATACTATCGGCCATCCTGAATATTGATCTCCTTGCCTGCATCTGTATGTGCAGATGGAGAGGGGTTAATCCCAGAAGGACCTCCAGGCATGCCGTTGGGCATGTCCTCATTGCCCCACTGATACACACGCAAGCCAGCCTTTGGAGCTTATGTGATTCCCTGGCTTCTGTGCTGAGTTGGGTTCTTTCTGCCCAGATTACCGCTCCATAGGCAATCATTGGCCTTACTATTGCAGTATATATCCAAAGTAGTAACTTCGGGCTGCAACCCCATTTTTTTCCTGCTATGGATCTGCAAGTCATCAGAGCCCTCGTGGCTTTCCGACAAGTGTTTCCGACATGTGTCTTCCAGAGTAATTTTTGGTCTAGCGTGATTCCCAAATATTTGACCTCTGTTTCTCGTTTCACCTCCATATCATGTAATGTTATGCCTTTCAGGTGATCCAGCTTACGCCTCCTAGTGAATGGTACTATGTTGGTTTTGGTTGGGTTGACCCGCAGTCCCACCTTCCTGCACCAGGCACTAGTAACCCTTAATGCAGTTTGGATTCTATCACATAGGGTATCTTCATATTTGCCCCTACAGATTAGAACAATGTCGTTCGCGTAGCCCTGGACTTGTATTCCAGTATTAGTTAACACGTTCAGGAGTTCATCCACTACCATACTCCACATCAGCGGCGATAGTACTCCACCCTGTGGACAGCCTTGAGTGGTGTTCATGATAATAGAATTTGTACCTGTTTGTACCTCTATTTGTCTGCTTTCTAGCATTTTGCCCATCCAGAGTGCCAGGGTGTTTCCCACTCCTTTGCGACTCAGGGCATCCTGTATCTCTGTGTGCAATGTGTTGTCGAATGCTCCTTCGATATCCAAAAACGCGCACAGTGCAATTTCTTTTATTTCTATGGCGTCCCGTAGTACCTCTGTCAGCTGATACAGAGCAGTTTCAGTTTACCGTCCTGCCCGGTAAGCGTGTTGTCAACATGATGTAGGGGATTACGCTTTAGAACGTTAGTTCTAATATAGTTGTCTATGACCTTCTCCACTATTTTGAGTACGAACGATGTTAGGCAGATTGGTCTGAAAGATTTAGGGTGAAAAGGATCCTTTTTACCCGCTTTCGGAATACAGACCACTTTTGTCCGTCTCCATGCCCTTGGTATGTAACCCAGTGCTATGCTTCCCCTTACCACCCTCAGAAGAGACTCTAACATGATTCCTAGGCCTCTCTGGATAAGTGCTGGGAAAATGCCATCTACTCCGGGAGATTCCATTGGTTGAAAAGTTCCCACTGCCCATCTTAGCCTAGCTTCTGAGCATACCTCTTTTGCTAGTTTCCAGCTCTCTTTCCTTCCCCTTTTATTCGTTGTTGGGGTGTCAGGCAGATTGTTGTCGCCTGCCGCCGAGGGGTAGGACCCCGGGAAATGAGTTCTGAGGAACAGGTGTACCCTGTCCTCCTCATTCTCGGTGAATGTCCCATCTTCTTTTTCAAGCAGACAGAGGATATTCCCCCGTCTTTGGCTACAGCCTTGTACAGTCTGGTTGCTTCTGTGATCTGTTCAATCCCTTCACAGAATTCCCTAAAGCTGTTCCGTTTCGCTTCCCTGGTCGCGTTGCTATACGCAGTCAGTGCATTTTTATACCTCCGCCAGTCCCCGGATTGTTTTGCCCGGTTAAAGAATTTTCGTACCTCTGTTCTCATTCTGGCTAGGTTCTTGTTCCACCATGGTACATCCCTTGATGACTTGACTGTCTTGGCCGGACAGCTGGCCTCATATGCGTCAATGACGATTGTGTTGAGGTTTTCCACCACCGTTTCTAATTCCAGTTCGCTCCTGATGTCACCGCCCCCTTGAAGGTGGGCAATGTTGTTGCTCAGGTGCGTTGTGTAGGATTCCCAATCCATTCTCTTGGGATTCCCTATTATTCTTTTTATTTCGGAGTTACCCTCAATGTCGAATCTGATTATCCTGTGATCAGACATTGAGGGTTCATCCGACACCCTCCAATTCCTGACCATCCCGTTCATGAGGGTGTTTCCTAGAGTTATATCTAGTACCTCTTGTCTGGTGCTGGGCACAAATGTTGGAGTGTTCCCTACGTTGTATATTTCTAACTTATTACTAAGAATAAATTCGAGAAGGTACTCACCTCTACGATTAGTGTCACTGCTTCCCCACACTTCGTGGTGGGCGTTGGCATCGCAGCCGAGAAGAAGTGGTAACGCCCTCCCCTCGCAATACTCCGTCAGAGTTTGCGACTTGTTCTGGTGGAGCCCGGCTCTCGTCTCCTGGGAAGTATCCCGATGCTACAACTGCCTCTCGAGTGCTCCTCCCGGCTTCCAATGAGACTTGGATAGCTACAAGGTCTCCGGTTAAGAACTCTGAAAGACATATATATTTTAAATTATGTTTGAGAATTATGCAAGCTCTGGGTTTTTCACAAGAGGAGTCCCAGATTACCTGCATATCTTCTCCTTGCAGACCGCGAATCTGCCCCCGGTACACCCAGGGCTCCTGAGCCAGCACTATTCCAATGTTCTCCTTGGAATTTGCCCTTGCAATCACTGCAGATGCAGCTCTCGCATGGTGGAGGTTTATCTGGGCTATCTTAGTGCTGGCCATTGGCTCCGTTATTGCTTGGAGCTCTTCTCCACTGTCGGAGTGTCACCCTCCTCCTCCGACATGGCGCTTTCCTGCGCGTCGCTGTCCACTCCGAGCCCTAGGAGTCCTAGGTCTAGGTCGTCCAGCTTCTGTTCTTCACTGGGCAGCAGGTCTATTTCCCTGGTTGATCCAGTTCTTTCCACCTCTATGGCTTCCGCGACTTCTTCAGGGACCTCGGTAAGTTTTCCACCCGATGCCTCCTCCGAGGTCTCTTTCCTTGGCTTTTCCTTGTGCACATGCACGGGTATGTTGCCAAATCGGTAGTTGATATGACAACTCCGACGTTTAATTGCCTCCAGGGATCGGTCATCTACCCCGATCGTGAGGAGTTTACCCTGTCCCTCCACCTTGCTTCTGAAGACTCTCCATAGTCGAGTATGGAGATCTTCATTCTGAGCAATTAAGAGTCTCATAAGGTCTTTCGTTTCTATTGCCGCGGCCTTTGGCAGAAAAACTGTCACCATGTGGGCTCCTAGTATATCATCCCCAGCACATGTTGACAGTTCTACCCCTTCCCAGCCTGGCAATCTAGGAATTATGGTTCTAACCCATTCTGCGGTGCCTTCCGTCGCGCAGTCCACCAGTATAAGGCCTGGTCGAAAGCATATCCCGGTGAACACCAATTTCGATGTCCAACCCTTGATCATCTGCTTGACGACAAGTTCCTCAATGATTTCCTGTTCCTCCCGAGTGAGTATTTGCTCGGGAAACTTTTTTCGGAAACTACCCAACCTAAAAATCCGAAAAAAACCAGGGTGGTGGGCCTAGATGAAATCTAGGCCTCAAAATATGTCCCATTCCGATACCTGCTCAAATAAACTTACTAATAGTATATTACTACGTTTTAGAAATTTACTGAAAAAACCCCCTTAAATTCATCCTAGGACTTCCGAATTTTGCATCAGCATAGGGGACAATATTTTGTATATATGTGCTAAATTTCATGGAAATCAGGCAATTAACCTCAAAGTTATAGCAGTTTCGCTCAGTTCTGGCAATGACAGTAACCTGCCCAGAACTGAGCGATTTCAATATCTCGGGTCAATGCTATAAGCCAATGGAGAACTAGGTTATGCTCCTCACATAGGGAAACACAAAACCTTTTATACCTGAAGCGATGTATTTCTCTGGCCTACACTATTCTTCTCTATGTCAGTTAACTTCTTAGCACAGTCATACAAGAGGGCATTAATACATACTCTCCGATTTCACCACTCTAGAAGAGAAAGACCGCATCAGGGTAGCAACAGCGGATGCTATCAAGGAAAGAAACACCAACAAAGAGAGGAAGAAAATTAAAGAGCTCAGAGAGAAGCCTGTTTATTACATCAAAGCAGATAAAGGGAATGCGCTAGTAATTTTGGAAAGGAAGACTTCAATAGCCGATTGAAGGATTTGCTGGAGAAAGGGTCATACAGAAGACTCAGGACCTATTCCCTATCACAACTCATAACACAGGTGGACAGAGTTGTTAAGGAACGCCAATCAGTTCTGGGAACCAACAGACTGCGCGTTCCAAAACCATTGCTTCCTAGGACTAATGGATTTCCGAAGATTTATAAAACAGGCAAGGAAATGAGGGAAATCGCCTCAGCAGAAATGTCTCTCACGCATCAAATTGTCAAGTGGTTATCAAAGGAATTTCTGAATTTGAAAAAATGATCGGCCAAGAATTTAGATGAGTTTTTCGATGCTCCTCAATTGATTGGAGAAATCGAAGAAGATGAAGCCTTAGTGTCTTTCGACAACAAGGCTTTTGTTCCGAGCATCCTGGTCAAAGAAATGACCGCTTTAATAGAGGACTGGTTTCTTCAGCAACATGAGGAACCGCCAACCTTAAACTCAATGTAGAACGATGTCACTTACTGTATGCAAGGGGATTTGGTCACTAATTTTGTGACAAAGAAGCACAAGGCTTTCTACAAGTTTACAAAAGGTCTCAATCGGGACTGTTCACTGTCATTTTTCGGCTCGTGTCCGGATGGCTCAAGTGGTTAGAGCGCTGGGCTGTCGTAGCAGAAGGTCGCGGTTCAAATCTCACTGGTGGCAAAGGGATTTGTTATCGTGACTGGATTTCGGATACCAATCGACTCAGCTGTGAATCAGTACCTGAGTCAAATCATCTCGGGCGAGCGTAATGCTGAGGACATTATCTCCTACAGGCTATCCTGTAGTGTACCGTTACGGTCTTGAATGAAGTGCTCTAACACACTTCATGGTCTTGAACCAATATGGATTGTTGCGCCAACGATTATTATTATTTTTGAATTCTCTCAGGAGCTGAACAAGATTTTCACTGACGGCCTGGTCTGAATATGGTTAACGTTGCATAATTCGGCTAGGGCTCCCCCGACCTCCTCGCAGTGCCGCTGCAAAGCATCTTCAGACGGATTAAGAGTGTGTAGGGGGTGAGCTAAAGCAACAAACCGGGGATCATCCTCTCTATACTGGAGAAGGTGCTCGGCCCGCCAACAGGTGGTCTTTGTTGGACTATTGTCAGAACATTGAGCACCAGCAAATCTGCAAGGCTTAGTAAGATTCTGTCCAAGGAGCATAGGAGCCCAACCTTTCTTAAAAAGTCGGAAGGCTCCTGTTCGGAATATTCTTCTTCCCGGCAGCTTGCAACCACCTTAGCCTTGCGAGGCAATCAAATCGGTAATTATAGAGGATAAGATCCGTTGAGCTATAAACAGCTTCTCCGCATATAAATTCCCGGGTCCAGATGGCATAATGTCGGTCATGCTACAGAAGTAGCAGGAAAGGGTTGTGCCGTGGTTTATCGAGTTTTACCGCGTCTGTATCTCTTTGGAATATGTCCGACCGTCTTGGAGATGTACACGATTAGTCCATGAAGGACTTTTGACCAATTAGCCTCAGTTTTTTTGTATTGAAGAACATAGAGTGTGTCCTGGACATCCACTTAAAGGCGATTATGAAGCGAATGCCTTTCTCTAAGTCTTAGCATGCCTACCTCAAAGGCAAATCTACAAAAATCGCTCCCCATGAGGTATTAGCACGGTTTAGCAGTCACTGGTGCCTTCTGGGATATAGGAGGAGCATTCAACAATGTTAGTACCAACGCCATCAAGGAAGACTTGACCAGTATTGGTATCTTACGCATTGGATAATATTCATGTAAGAACCAGGATAATCCAGTCGGATCTGGGAGGCAGCCTCTTGATCAGAGTTGTGAACAGGGGTACGCTCCAGGGTGAAGCCATCTCTCCGGTGCTCAAGTTAGTGTGTTGGACGAGTTTTTACGAATATTGGATAGGAGTGAGAAATGGTTGTGAAATTTTGTAACCATGCATTTACCCGAAAACTAGCAGATCTTTAACTCGAATCAAAGGAAAGGAAATCGAAAGGAAATGTCTCGTAGAAAAACCACGAGAATGAGATCTTCGTTAATTTTCCAGGTTTTGCTAGTGTATTCTAAGCGGAACTACTGGCGATACTGGAAGCCTGTTGATGGGGCATGATCCGAGCCCCAAGCGTAACATAGTCGTTCTGACCGACAGCCATTAAGGCCTTGTTCTCAGCGATGGCATCCATCCAGGCTGGTGGGGCAGTGCAGAGACGCACTGAACCGTCTGAGCGGCATGATCAAGATCAATCACCCTCCTCTGGGTTCCCAATCATAGGAACAGGTTTCGTCAGGCGGGGCTCTGCCCTTGGCAGTCCCTCGTTGGACCACAGTCGGTGTCTTGCTGGCGACTGTGAGGAGCAGAATCTACTCACATTACTTAGCAGCCGCGGACCTCAAGCCGCGAAGGCTCACCACCTGTGCCAAGTCAAAGTGGATTTCGCCCGCTTATAACAAAATCCAATCGAGAGATTACTGCGGTCTGGATGGGGCACTGGCCCATAGGGAATCATGTCGCCACTACAACCCTCAGGCGCTTCCTTTGCGATTGTCCAGCTCTAGTCAGGTTACGGACACTAGGTAAACCATTCTTTGGGGAGTTCAGAGAGATTTCTAGTTGCAGGATGAGAGAGCTGCTTTCCTTCGTGAATGCTACGGACTGAGATATGAAAAGATATGAGCTGGCTGGAATCTGCCTCCTTGCTCTCATAACAGCGCTAAGTGGGTTTCTCGGAGAGGCCACTAATATCTACTTACCCATATCCTTTACCAGAAGATCACTCTTAATAGAGTCAAGAACATTGGTCATGTGCAGTTTTTGATTGCCAGAACTTCTGGGACATTTACCAGAACTGTTAGATTGTACACAGGTATGAACAAATGGAGAACCTCCAAGACCCAAGTCGGAAATACCATACTGTTTTTACACTTGTGTGCTGAAATCGAGGAGCAAACCCAACAATCTAAGAAGCAAAACTGGTAATAATAGTATTTATCAAACGGTAATATCAGGGACTTGAACTGAGCTGAGCTGAGTAGATCGTTATGGCCGAGGTTATGTACAAAAGAAGAAGGAACGAAGGAACGAAGGAAGAGACCTGGTATTAAGTATTTCTTTGCCACTTAATAATAATCGTTGGCGCAACAATCCATATTGAATCAGGGCCTTGAAGTGTACACTACACACAACTGTAGGGGGAACGTCGCGAAAGTAAACACCGGGAAGTTTGTCGAAACTCTGGGAATAGGTGGGACCACGCTGAAGGGTACTCCTGGGGGCGGTGGTGCTGCAGCTGACACTGTCGTAAATTCAGTTATGAACCTGATAACGACGGTCTGCTGAGCCTCCATGCCCAGGAAGACATCGAGACGCGGCAAACCTTCCATGTATTGGTGGACAGTGGAAATCGCAGAGCTTCGGAAGGAGTCTCACAGGCTCCGCCGCTTAACACAACGTCTAGGCGACCGGGGGGAGTCATATACCATAATGATGGAGTACAAATCAGCCAAAAAGAGACTCCGCAGCGCAATAAACAAGAGCAAAGCTTGCTGTTGGCAAGATCTGATCGACGAGGTGAATGGGAATCCGTGGGGACTCGGTTACAAACTTGTGACCCGAAAAATCGGGGCTCTGCGGAAACCCTGTTCACTTAAGGCCGAGCAGATGGACCGCATTGTGAGGGCACTCTTCCCTGCACACCTCGTGTGGGATGGTGACGTCGGCGCGGAGAGCGCAGAGGACTGTCCACTTTTCTCTATAAAAGAATTAGAACAGGCAGTCCTTTCTATAAAAAACAAGAAGGCGCCAGTACCCGATGGTATTCCAGCAGAGGTATACAAACTGGTATTCCAACACCGGCCAGACCTACTGCTCGGCGCATTCAACGCTTGCCTGAAAGAGGGCATTTTCCCTGCTCGTTGGAAAGTTGCGAGGCTTGCGCTGATCCCTAAAGGGAAAGGCGATCCCGAACTGCCGTCTTCATACCGCCCACTATGTATGCTTGATACTGCTGGGAAAGTGCTCGAAAAGCTCATCAGAAGTAGACTCGCTGAACCGATACGCGCTGCCGGAGATTTATCTCCCCGGCAGTTTGGTTTTAGGGCAGGGAGATCGACAATTGATGCTGTCATACAGGTCGCGGACGCCGTTCGACGGGCAGAGGCACATAGCCGCCGAACTCGACGGGTGGTGCTCCTCGTAACGCTTGACGTCAGAAACGCCTTCAATTCCGTAAGATGGAAAGACATTCTAGGCACACTAGACAATACCTTCAACGTGCCGAACTATCTCTTACGGATTTTGAGGGACTATCTGAGGAACCCCTCCCTGCTCTATGAAACACTGGAGGGTCAAAGGTGGATGGAGGTCACATCGGGGGTAGCACAGGGATCCATCCTAGGGCCGGACCTCTGGAACATTACCTATGACAGTCTGCTTAAACTCGACATGCCAGAAGAGTCGCGCCTGGTCGGCTACGCAGATGATGTCGCAGCGCTTGTTGCTGGACGCACTGTCGAACAGGCGCAACGGGTAAGCGGATGGATGACTACTCATGGTTTCAACCTTGCACTGGAAAAAACCGAAGTAGTCATCCTGACTAAAAAGAGAATTCAGACCCAGCGTCCCATATCGTTCGGCGAGTCGACAATCGAGTCAAAATCAGCAGTAAAGTACCTCGGGTTGACTCTTGACTCAAAGATGAGCTTTTCTGAGCAGATCCAAGCAGCAGCGAACAAGGCTGTGGCTGGAGTTTCGGCGTTAAGTAAGCTAATGGCAAACATTGGGGGTCCTACGTCTAGTAGGCGACGTCTCCTGATGAGCTCAACGCAGTCTGCCCTGCTCTACGGCGCAGAGGTATGGGCTGGCGTTCTTAACAAGGAGGTATATCGTAGACGCCTCGCGCAAGTACAGAGACGGGGAGCTTTACGGGTGGCGTTTGCGTACCGCACAGTCTCTGAACCGGCCGTGATGGTGATCGCGGGAGTTGTCCCCGTCGGCCTTCTTGCTAGGGAGCGTCAGGCCATATACAAGCGCAAGGGAGATGAGCCAAGGGAGGTGGTTGCTCGCGAAGAACGGCAACACACTCTAGACGAGTGGCAGCTCTCTTGGCAAAATGAAACTAGAGGCAGATGGACTGCGCGGCTCATCGGCAACTTAGGTGCGTGGCTGAATCGGAAGCATGGTGAGACTGACTATTTCCTTACTCAATTTTTAAGTCTGCATGGAGGTTTTCAGTCTTACCTGCACAAGATTGGAAAGGTGCGTTCTCCGGATTGTGTGTTTTTCAATGGAGTTGTGAACGACGCCCAGCACACTTTTTTTTCTTGTGGAAGGTGGGATGGGGTTCGTCAGCAGCTCTATTTAAACACAGGGGATCTCTCTCCAGACAATATTGTGGAAGAGATGCTGAGGACTGCTGATAGCTGGAACCGTGTTGCCCATTACGTTCGGGCCCTTCTCGTTGCTAAGAAGATAGAACTCGACCGGTGGAGGAGCCGGATGGCAGGGGGTTCCTTGAACTGACAGTTCCCTTCCTCCTCTCCCCTCCCGTTGGTGAAAGGAATTCCCTGATTTGAAGGCTCCGCAAGACGGGAGAGTTCGGGGACTAGCCCGAAGTAATGTGACAAACGGTTCCAGGCTAGCTCTCTGACGATGGGGAGGTGTTTAGTTGGTAGTCCGACGACGTACCGAATCGGGAGTCCAACACTGTGTGCGTAAATGCATTCACCTACCCTACCCCCAAAAAAAAAAGACTGAAGGAGGCAATGTGGTCAGCACTGCGCTCGCCTGAGATTATTAGCCTGATTTGACTCAGGTACTCATTCACAGCTGAGTGGACTGGTATCCGACTCCAAATCACGATACAAATGCCGCTGCCACCGATGAGATTTGAATTGTGACCTTCTGTATGACAGTCTAGTGCTCTAACCATGCAGTTATCCGGACAGAAAGAAGAAATGTAGATACATAAATAATGAGGTCAGCTTTGGCTGAAAGATATTTTATCGCCACTTACTGGCGTTTAAAGGCAATTTGTTGACCGAGGACTAGTGAATCATAGTATCTAGAATATAAGAGGCTCGTGAGGTGCTCGAAACGAGACTCCTTTAGAGTGTACTGTGAGGAACTGGAAGGCGAAAGGGAGACTTCAAGGCTGTGCAGAGTCCTCAAAAGGGATGAGTCGGCCAAGTTGGATTCTCTTAGAAAACCCGACGGTACTTTCACGAGCTCCAGACTGGACTCAGTACAGACCCTCCTGGAAGCACACCACCCGGGAGAACGGGTGAGAGAAGTGGTAGGGGGAGAGTTGACGGTTCTTGCAACCCCTTCAACACGCAAGTGTTGTAAGAGGAACTGGAACACTGCGAAAGCGGTTGTTACCCATGAAAAGGTGAGAGCTGCCATACTGTCCTTTGAACATTTCAAAGCACCTGGCATGGATGGCATCTATCCGGCAATGCTAAAGGCGGGTATGGAGCATTTAGAGCGACCTCTAAGAAATATTTTTCGACGATGTCTTGCTCTGGGTTACGTGCCTTCTTCTTGGCAACAGGTTAAGGTAGTTTTCATACCGAAACCTGGGAAAGATGACTATTCTAATCCAAAGAACTTCAGACAGATCAGCTTGATTTCATTCTCGCTGAAAGGTTTGGAGAGACTGGTGGAGCGTCACATTCGTGGAAACACACTTAGGTCACACCCACTTAGTGAAAATCAACATGCTTACCAACGTGGAAATTCCTGTGAGTCTGCTCTTCATTCTTTGGTCACAAAGATAGAGGATGCAACTTTGAATGGTGAGTACGCGATGGGGGTGCTCGTGGACATTGAAGGGGCTTTTGACTGTGCGCCTTTTCAAAAACGTTGTGATGCCGTCAGAGCGCATGGTATTGATGATGCTTTAATTAAGTGGATCCATGCTATGCTAACGCAAAGATTGGTGTGCGCTGAGGTACGGGTCGATCGCTACCTGACTACGGAGGCAACGAGGGGCTGCCCCCAAGGAGGTGTGCTTTCGCCGCTTCTGTGGAGTATGCTGATCGACTCACTACTATGCGAACTGCAAAATTTGCCAATACACGCTCAAGCTTATGCTGATGACGTGGCTGTACTTGCTGTTGATCGGGATCTTGGTACGGTGTGTAGGAATATACAGCGTGCCGTTGATTTGATAGACAGCTGGTGCCTTAGACATGGTTTGTCAGTTAATCCAAATAAAACCACATTGGTTTTATTCACACGAAGGAGAAAACTGGATGGACTTTGTCTCCCTGAGATGAGGGGTACTACCCTTCAACTCTCCGAAGAAGTGAAATATCTGGGGGTCACTCTAGATAAAAAACTTCTTTGGAACAAACATGTAGAGGTAAAGATGAAACGAGCTCTCACAGCTTATGGGCTGTGCAGACGGACCTTTGCCTAGACATGGGGACTCAGGCCTCATGTGGTAATGTGGATATACGTTGCCATCATTAGGCCGATGTTCGTATATGCATCGGTAGTGTGGTGGGTTAAGGTGAGACAAAAAGGTTTTCACCGTAAACTAGCTGCACTGCAAAGAACTGTTTGTCTGGGTATCACTGGTGCCATGAGCACGACATCCGGCGCAGCTCTGAATGCACTACTCAATTTGCAGCCCCTGGATATATATATTCAAAGCACTGCAATGAGAGCAGCTCATAGGCTAATTCGATTAGATCTATGGGAAAACAACGGATGTGGGGGGCACAGAGCAGGACTGAATCCAGTTCTTACAATGCCTTTCGATTCTCGTGTCCCCATACATCTGTTTGGTAGAAGATATGTAGTTACCCTGAAGCGTAGAGAGTACTGGGAAGACCCAGAGGAATGCGTGGCGGGATATACGGAAGTCTTCTACATCGATTGCTCAAAAACAGAAGAGGGTTCTGGAGCCGGAGTCTACCTCTCGAATAAAAACGAGAAGTGGGCTTTTCCTTTGGGACAATATGCAACGGTTTTTCAAGCCGAAGTTTATGCGATCCTAAGGGTGGCAAACTGAGTGATTGACGAGCGGTTGAAGGGCAGGCGCATCGCAATCTGCAGTGACAGTCAAGCTGCACTGAGGGCATTGATCAGTCCTTTGATCACCTCGAGAATCGTTCAGGAATGCAGAAACCGTTTAAACTCTATGTCTAGATTCAATACGGTGGAACTACTCTAGGTACCTGGTCACTGCGGCATAGAGGGAAATGAAATCTCGGACGCTTTAGCGAAAGAGGGGTCAATCTCCCCTATGCCGGGACCGGAGCCGAATTTCAAAGTTGTAATGAATCCGAAAGTGTTGAAAATTAAATAGTAATAATCGTACCAAGCCCAGCTTTGCTCCATAATTTTGAGCAATATGTTTCTTGAGCAATTTTTTAAAAATTTTAATGAATTTGTCCGAAACCGTGAAAAATGTGGCCACCGATTCACTGAATACTAATTATTTTGTTTGTTCTCTTTTTTGAAACTCGGTCAAAAGCACCTGTTTTCCAATTAAAGCTTTACCTGCAACTGTATCCTCCTATATTCGCGGTGGGTCTGATTTCTTGCATAAACAGCAACATTGTGAAAATTCTTCGAATTCAAAGTGTTAATGAGCCAATATGAAAAGCGTGAAATTTGTTTATGGTTGATATTTACTCCTTAATGAACAGAATAGCTCTTTATTTTGAATTAGCACTTTTTGAACTATCACGCGCCACAATTTCTCAAATTGACTCCCGGCAAACAAATATTTTTATGATTTAGCCGCATATGTATGCGTCATGTGTGGGCTATGACATATTTGAAGGGTTAAATTTATGCTCACTGAAAGTGCACTCTTGTTCAAAATAGCAACTGCCAAAAATTTGAAAATTTTCTATTAACAAAGAGTTTGGTCTCCTCTCCAAATGCGTCGCATATTAGGTAGAGGTAGTTCATTTTTAACAAGTCGGGAAACCGGACGCTGGGCGCTTCAGATATGAAAGGTTTTGTGTATTTCTTAGTACGTAGCGCGTAATATATCCATATATTATGTAACAGTATCTACTTTCGGCTGATATTGACATTCACAGTCTTGAATTTGCAAAGAACCATCAACTTTGACGTATTATAACTTTGTTAGTAATAGTGCGATTTCCACCAAACTTGGTAAGATCATGCTCTTTATTATAGCCTCTGCAAAATTTCATGGTAGTAGGATGAACTTAAGGGGGGTTTCTAATCAATTACAAAAAATTGTAGTAATATACTATTATTAACCTTATTTAAACAGATATCGGCATGGAAGGTATTTCGGAGCCCAGGCACCATATAGTGGCAGCTTCCGGATTTTTTTCAGATTTTTCGGTTTGGTAGTTTCTGAGAATGGCCCCCTTAAAGAAGTGATCACTTTCAACCCCCCGCGCTCCCCACCCTTCCAACGAATGTCAAAACTAATCGGCTTTGAAAAGTACTAATTTGATACCCCACAGGACTATATTTGATGAAAAAAAAATTTTCACCCCCCTTTTGCATGTATGGGGACCCCCTCTTAAATTCTACGTAAATGGATGTAACTCATTATATAAGTGAGCGTTCACAGTTCCCACCTTTCTACCAAATTTGGCGTCAACCGCTATAACCGTCTCCGAGAAAAATCCGTGTGACTGACATACAGACATACAGACAGACAGACAGACAGATTAATTCGAATTGCCGAAAAAGATGGCGGTCTCTCCGAAAATCAGTTCGGTTTTCGAAAGGGGAGGTCTACAACGGATGCACTTGTCCTAGTAGCTAACACAGCTAAGACCGCACTTGACGAGGGCAAATGTTGTGCAGTCATTACACTTGATGTGAAGAATGCCTTCAATTCCGCTAGATGGAGCAAGATACTTGAGTCCCTAATTACCTTAGGCGTGGCGAAGTACCTGGTGTGTATTGTTGCCGACTTCCTAATCAATAGGACTCTGTCCTGCGAATCAGATGAAGGAATGAAATCCTACCAAACGACATGCGGAGTTCCACAAGGGTCTGTCCTAGGGCCACTCTTGTGGATTATTATGTATAACGAGGTACTGACGTTAGACCTTCCTACTGGTGTGGCCTCCATTGGTTTCGCGGACGATATTGGTGTAACGGTTGTTGCACGCCTTCTCGAAGAAGTGGAGCTTTATGCAAATGAAGCAGTCTATGAGATTAAATCCTGGTTAGAGAATGCTCCTCTACAGCTCGCAGAGCATAAAACGGAAGTAGAATGAAGATTAAAGTTGGAACGCAAACAATCCATTCCAAGCCTGCACTTAGGTACTTAGGTGTAATGATTGACCAGAGGTTAAATTTCAGATTGCATATGGAGGGTGCAGCAACCAAGGCATATAACATTGGAGCGCTGGTTGCGAGAATGCTACCAAATAAAGGTGACCCAAGGTAGAGGCGTCGACTAGTTATTTCGAAGGTGGTCAGTTCGATCCTACTGTACGCAGCCCTATTATGGGCAGAAGCTCTGGAAAATATAGTAAATAAGAGAAAGATTGGAGCTGCGTATCGCATAAGTCTACTCCGAACATGTTGCGCTTACAGAACAATTTCCAATAAAGCAGCTTGCGTGATAGCAGGAATGGTCTCGGTTGAAATCCTGGCGAAAGAAATACAATCACTACGAACGGAATAGCAAGAGAAGTGGGACGAATCAGAAAAAAGCTGTTGGACTCACAACATCATATGGGATATCCGAAAATGGATCGAGCGACCACACGGCGAAGTAGCTTTCGACCTAACTCAATTCTTGAGCGGACATGGATCGGGCATATCTGTATCGATTTGGGCGTGATGATTCGCCATATTGCCCAAAGTGTCCAAATATTCCAGAGGACGCAGAGCACGTCTTTTTTCACTGTCCCAGATTCGAAGCCCAAAGGGCTACATTAGAAGCTACAACCGGGGAGCACTTTACACTCGAAAATATCATGGAACTTATGGTGAAAGCCAAGGGGATATGGGCCGAAGTTGAAAAACTGATAGCAGCCATCGGAAAGAAGCTTAGGCAGGAAGAAGTCATCCGAAAGAATGAACGTGAGAGGAACACGAATATTAACATGAACGCAGAATAAATTCTGATCCAGCCCCGCGATATAATACCAAATGGAAGTCCCGCGGGGAGAGTGGAAGGAGAAGGAGGTGGTTTTAGTGGGTAAGATTCCCACATAAACGTGTGGCAAGAGCCTGCGGTAGCTTTTCACCTTCCATCGGGAAAAAAAAAGACAGATAGACAGACAGAGAGACAGACGAACAGATAGACAGACAGGCAGACATTGAACCGATTTTAATAAGGCTTTGTTTTGCAAACAAAACCTTAAAAATGGTACGATTTCACACACAATAGGTGATGTAAATTTTCTTAACTAAAAATCATTCTTCTTTATAAAATATAGTCAAGTCAAATTCTCTTGATTAGGTTGAGTGCGAATTATCCAACATGCGATTGTGTCGACAGTGTCGTAGTGCAACACCGTCTTAGCCAAAGTAATAGAGGGGAAAAGCCGGACCCGGAGTGAAAAAGATGCTCCACCCACTAAAATTGCACAACCAATCTAATTTTTACCTTCGACAAAACTCCGACCAATGGAAGTCCCCTTTTCCCCCACTCAGCCCGGTCGTAGAACATGAAAGATTCTGCTACTGCTGCCAGAATTCGTCATCAATAGTCAGAAAGTTATTTTGGATGGGAATTATGGGTACTGGGGTTTCAAAATCTTCCAGCTTATCCCAGTTTTCTAGCATTAGCCTCTTGAAGCGATCTGGTGCTCACAAGTTATGTAGCAGATGTGCTTATTGGAGGGGGCCTTAGCACCCAGAAGGGGAAATCTCCACAAAAGAGCGAGAGTTTGATGCGATTATTTTTATAGTATTACAAATATAAGGAGTCAGAAAAAATCGTTAAAAGTTAGATTAACACAAAGTTGCAATACTTAGGCCTCTGGGAATCATCTTAAGATTTCGAAAGAAGTACAGATGGAAAACTTGGATTTTAGGACCTGGACCATGGAGGGTTGGGGACGATCAAAATAGGCACCCAAGCCGCTTATCTACTGTTAATTTCGATAGCAGAGCTGTTAAAAAAATCTAAAAATTGAAGCTAATACCAGAAGAGTTCTTAAAATTTCCATAATCCTGACTATCGCACTCCAATAATATCGAACCAGGAAAATAACAGGAGGAAAGAAAAATTACTGGACCACGCTAATCCAGATGCTGCAATCGAGAGAGGAAAATCCATCACGAATTCCATCCTCATCATTTCTCTCTTTCTTCTGCCGCAGTCGTTGTGGAGTCTCAGTCTACGTGATTTAATCCCTCCCTTGGCATCTGATGGTTTGTAGTAACTGAGACGATTCTATTATCAAAGTAGAATCTCATTAGAAGTAAGTGCGAGCATAAGGGGGAATGGGCTTTACCACTAACTTTTATATATAACTGCTGATTGCTGCAATTAAGTATCAAAAGTTAGCGGAAAGTTATTACAACACTTCAGAGTAATGGCATTAAACCTACAAGAAATATAAATACATGATGCAGATTACTCACTAAGGAAGCTATCATCACACCTGGCAGTTAGGTAGAAAATGCTAATCCATCTAAGAGAAGAAGAAGAAATTTAAGGTCCGGTACGAATAACCGGCGGGAGTCGTCTAACTTGGTGATTGGGTCGGACTCCCATAATGGACAGCACGGCGTCGAAACCATTAGTCGTGGGGCAGTTCGACGTTTAGGCACCACCATGACTAGGAGCATTACTCCGCCTGCTGTAGCTGTTTCCCCACTATCCGTGGCGACAACTTCAGCAGGTTCACCTAGGCAGTGGATGAAGTGGACTGAGGAAATGAACCTCTTCATCATCCGCTCCTACTACGAAATATCGGTGGTGGCGGGTACAACATCTTAGCGTACAAAGTCGGTTGGCACGCAGTATAAATGAGGTCATGAGTCGGCCGGAGCAATTTCCACCTTTCCTCACTGCGGGGATTACCTACCTTATCCCTAAGAAGGACACGGTGCAGGACCCCGCAGACACAAGACCGATCACTTTCTTACCAACCCTCTACAAATTCATCACATCCATTATTAGTGGAAGGACCAATGCGCACCTCGAGACCAACAACATTCTGTCCGAGGAGCAGAAAGGCTGCCGAGTTGGGTCAAGGGGTTGCAAAGAGTAACTCATTATCGATTCAGTAGTTGTAGGACAAGCAACTAGAGGCCAAATAAACCTCTCTAGTTGCTATATCGATTATGCCAAGGCTTTCGACAGTGTTTCGCATACCTGGCTAATCGATCTCCTACATCTGTATCGCATTGATCACAAACTAATAAAGTTTTTGGCGACAGTCATGAAAGCCTGGCACACCACCTTATCAATGCTTTCATCTGAGGCTGCCAATACCTTAGAGCCATCCATATACGGAGGGGCATTTTCCAGGAGGATTCTTTGAGTCCCCTTTGATTTTGCATATCACTGACCCCCTTTCATGGCTACTGAATGATGGTAAAGGGGATGGTTTCGCAAAAAAGTATGGCCTACGTACTAAGTGGGAACTGACACACTTGATATACTTAGGTGACATCAAGTTATATGCTGGTACTGACGACCATCTGAGAACTCTGTTGCGAATAGCTGATATGTTCAGCCGTGATATTCGGATGGAATTTGGATTAGATAATCCAAGCCATCCGCAAAGGTCATCATGAGCCGCATGCCGGACATAGCATTGGTGATCTCCACATCGAAGCTATCACTGAGACAGACTTCTACAAGTACCTAGGAATTCTGGAAGGAACCCATGTTCGAGTTGGTGGTTTGAAGGATGCTCTGCTGTCCGAATTCCTGCAACGTGTGAAGCTGGTGCTGAAGAATAAGGTAAGCGCATTGAATGTATACGGTTTCCCTTATGCATTTGGAATTTTTCCGTGGGCGAAGACCGATCTGGAAAACGTCCAGTGGTGAATACGGACAACTATGTTCAAATTCCGAATGCATCATCCAAGCGCTGTCATGCAGCGGATGAACCTGCCTCGTGACGTCGGAAGTAGGGGCGTGTTTGATGTGGCGGTACAACATCATCGCCAAGTCGGTTCACTGCGGTTGCATGCGTCTGTTTGAACTGCACGTGAATTGTCTTTGGCAGCTATTTGTTGATTTGCATTTGTCTCTAGCTGAGACGGAGGGATTCATGTGTGCCATTGAGGATGGGTCGTCGCCATCCGAGTTTATAAAAAGCTCATCATGAAAGAACGGGTGGAGAACGACCAGTGCAGAATGTGTAGTTCGGCGTTAGAAACGTTGGTCCATCTCATTTCTGGCTATACTGTTATGGCAACCTATCTAATCGCAAAATCTGGAAAAATCGCAGTAAGGCATCGATACTAAATCTAGGCCTCAAAATACATCCCATTACGATATCTGCTCAACTAAAGTCAATAAAAGCATATTATTATAAGGCCTACAAATATGTTCTGTCGGTTTTTTCTTTAAATTTGAAGCTTTATTGTGAAAAATTGGTTATACATTCATTGTTCAAAGTATTGCCCATCGCTAGCCACATCGCGCCAAAAATTGGCCTGCTTGGCCGCTATCCACTCATCAAGCCATTTTTTGAGTTCGTCGTAATTGGAGAAGTGCTGGTCAGCCAAGCCATGCTGCATCGACCGGAACAAATGGTAATCAGAAGGATCAATGTCTGGAGAGTACGGCGGGTGGGGTAGGACTTCCCATTTCAACGTTTCTAGATATGTTTTAACGGGCTGTGCAACATGTGGACGAGCATTGTCATGTTGCAAAATAACTTTATCATGCCTTTGCTGGTATTGCGGCCGTTTTTTCTTGAGTTCGCGGCTCAAACGCATCATTTGACGTCGGTAGAGTTTGCCCGTGACCGTTTCGTTCGGTTTTAGCAGCTCATAGTATACCACACCCAGCTGGTCCTACCATATACACAGCATGATCTTCTCACCATGAATATTCGGTTTGGCCGTCGATAATGAGGCATGGCCGGGGTATCCCCACGTTGCCCGACGCTTGGGATTATCGTAATGGATCCACTTTTCATCGCCAGTAATTATTCGATGCAGAAAACCCTTCCTTTCTTGTCGTTGGAGCAGATGTTCGCACGTGAAAAAACGGCGTTCGACGTCTCTTGGCGTCAGTTCATACGGAACCCAATTTCCGACCTTTCGGATCATTCCCGTTGCTTTTAAACGGTTAGAAATGGCTTGCTGAGTGACTCCAAGTGTTTTTCCAAGTTCTTCTTCCGTTTGCGATGGATCTTGGTCGAGCAATGCCTCTAATTCTTCATCTTCAAAAATTGTTGGCCGTCCTGCACGCTCTTCGTCTTCCAAGTCAAAATTGCCACTTTTAAACCGTCCAAACCACCTCTGACACGTTCGCTCAGATAGAGCATGGTCACCATAAACTTCCACCAAAATGCGATGACTTTCGGTTGCTTTTTTCTTCATATTGAAATATTGAAGTAGAACTCCCCGCAAAAATACATTATTTGGTACAAAATTGGCCATTTTCGTTGATGAAAAAAGTATTGTTGTTTACACTTCAATTAAATAATTTATACTGACGTTTGTGTCTATTGACAGTAGCTTTCTGATGAATGTTTGGAAATGTGGATCAATGGAATAAAAAACACGCTACGCCATCTATTGTGAAAACCGACAGAACTTATTTGTAGACCATATATATTTTAGATATTTGGCTGAAAATCCCCCTTAAGTTTTTGCTAGAAGTATGAAATTTGGGATCAGTATAAGCGATAATATAAGTCGACAGCTTGGATGGAGTAGGCAGGCACTGGTTTCATGAAACAGAGTGATCGATGAGCATCGAGCTTTTGGTATTCCGGACTTATTCCGGCCAGCAGTGTGTTTTTGGTCTATTGTTTTCGGGGCGGAGTTTCTGTTCTGTCTTTTCTATTTTGCAGATATCGGCCTCTTGCACGATATGCAACCCGCTGAAGTCTGAGGCAATTCTTTCATAGACTTGCAATTTCAGCCATCCGTCCGTTTGTCACTTTGAAATAAAGGTACTGATGATCACTGGCTATGAAATCTTCCAGTATCTTCCATTGTTCGATTGTTTTCGCTAAAGACTCCATAGGAAGGAGTCACAATCAGGGCGTCACAATGTCGGAGTGCTAGCGATATTTAAGTCCTGTCCTGGCGTCCATGTCTAAATTATGAGTGCTTCGAGAATCCGGTTCAGGCGTGCCCCATTCGAGGGCTCTGCCGTTAAAGTCTACTTAGACATGAACTCTCCCTTCCTCGTTTCAAATCTCGTCTTCCAAAGCAGCGATCCTATTCCGAAAAACGGGGATAGTTTCGTGGGATGTGAGGTGACACCTGAAAACAGTCAGTTCTGTGCAACGAACCCAAGCAGACTTGCAATTAACCACATCCCCCATCCACCGGGCTCTAAGCAGAGTATCCATCAATGTACCTACCCAATGACCCCTTGTTGATCTAATTACTCATAGGCAATACATAGCATAGTAAGCTTTATTATTTTTTATTATTTTGTTTTAAAGTTATTCGTGAATGCATTCTGGATTGTTTTTTAAATTTATTTTATTTTGCAGGGCCTGCCCAGTTAAAACCTTCTGTAGCTTTTGCAGCATAGCTTACCTAAGTTTGTGTACATTGGATTGGTGGCAGGAGCAGGGGGTGAAAACTCATATAGTAGGGATCCAACCATGTCAACGGTAATTTTTTTAGATCTAACTAATTTACACTACACTTTTAGATATTTATTTATAGCGTTCTTGAAGTCTCGTAATGTTTCCTTATTTGTTCTTTGTTTCCTTATTGTCGCCAGTTTTTTTTTATTACAGGTCCAAGATAGTGGGAAATGATAAATTGAGATGGTTGACAGTCAACAAATAGAAGTCTCAGCCAAGTCATGTAGTCTATGCGAAAAAATATCAGACAATGCGGTGGCAATGGGTGTAGGAAGTTACTTTTCGAGAGCCAGTCCTAGCCTAGGAAATGGATTTTCTTTATTGTCTCCTTGCTAGCATAGCATCAATCGTAAGGATAATGAAATGATTTGAAAAGATAGGAAGGATTTGGAGCGTGCACTTAAAAAAGTCAATGAAAGCAAAGAATGAAAGGAGTCAATGACACTACAGATATTAGGAAGTGGGGTTTCAACTGGTAAGTTCTAACAGCCTGTGTACAGTCTGACGGTACTGTCGAGATATTGTTCACAAGTATAGTTATTATAAAGCCATTCGAGTCGTCCTTTTTATGTAGGATACCGAAGATCTTCGAAGGATCTTCCTTTCGAACGAACTCAAAAATTCGAAATTTAGTTTGCTTATGACCGAAACTTTGAAAAAATACTTGCGGACTGGCATGATCATAGTATTGCTAATAAGAGCGTTGACCCTTTTGAAACTCTACTGGTTGTCAACAGAATTCGTGGATTTCCCTCAGATGAGAGAAAGATTCATTTTTTTCGCGAAGTAGTACCGACGCCATCAACTTGGTGACCTTTTTGTTGGGTTTGCAATCATAGATGTTGTTTCGAATTCAATATCATCAGCATAGTCCAGCAATTTCTTGGATTTAATGAAGATTGCACTCTTCATACTCACTCTTGACGTCTTTAGTTTTTTCCAACGCTATATTAATGAGGTGATACGATAGTACGTCTCTTTAACGCTGTCTAGTGCCGACAGGGATTTTCATCTGGGGTTGCATATTGTAGTTCTGGTCAGCCAGTTTAGTTTAATTAATTCTGTTGGAATGTTCAATTTTGTCTTCGCTGTTTAGCTCTGGTTTTGTTATCCTAGATATATAATTCCTGAAGTTTTTCCCCAACTATTGCAATGAAAATATCTGAGAAAATCTTGGAAAGGTTAGTAAGCAACATAATACTTCTGTAATCGATGCTGATATGGGCGAGCGGATACCAGCATTATGACGACAGGTTCGCAGTTCCTATTCAGGCTTGAAACTCTCGCTGCTAATATGCAATTCCCTGATCATATTTCCTATAGCATCTAGTAAGCATCTTTATCATTATTTTTCCTCCGCGAGATATTATCTCAGCGAAAAACAGGCTATGTAGTGGCCGATCTGAGTGTTGTAGAACACCGGGAACCAGAAGCACGGCGCTTCAGTTATAAAAGTTTTTCTTGATTTTTAATGGGAACATATTTGGGTACGGGTTATCCGATATACAATTCGATGTAGTACTGATATTTTATCTTTTGGGGAGCAGCTACTTGAGGCGAAACAGGCAAATTTGAGCTACTATAACTTCTCTGTCTCTAATAGTAGCATTTCCAGCAAATTTTGCAGTATGACTTTTCGTTTGTTTTTGTAGTTTTATAGTTCTAGGATAAATTTAAGGGGGGGTTCGTAGCAAATTTTCAAAAAATAATAATACGCAATTATTAACTCTATCTTCTTCTTTTTCTTTAGCCTTTGTCCCGTTCACAAGCGGGGTCGGTTTCGCCACTTGGCTCTATCGAATGCCGGCTCTGGGTGCAATCTCAAGGCTTTTAAATCTCCATCCAACGTATCAAGCCACCGTTGTTTAGGCCTGCCTTTTGGTCGTTTACCATCGACTTCGATGTTCAGACCAATCTAGGCAAGTGAATTCTCGTTGACACGAATTGCATGACCATACCATACCTTGAAGCGTGTTAGAGCACTTCATTCAAGATCTTAGCGGTACAGCACCCTATAGGAGGCAATGTGGTCAACATTGCAGTGATTGTTAACCATGATTTGACTCAGGTACTCATTCACGATAGCATCCGGTCAAAACAAAAATCTCGACGATATTATAACGTAGGGCATTTTGAGGCCCTGATACCATGTGCATAATAATAATAAATAATCGTTGGCGCAACAATCCATGTTGGATCAGGGCCTTGAAGTGTGTTAGAGCACTTCATTCAAGACCGTAACGGTACACTAGCAGGCAATGTGGTCAGCATTGCGCTCGCCCGAGATTATTACCCTGATTTGACTCAGGTACTCATTCACAGCTGAGTCGACTGGTATCCGACGTTAAATCACGATACAAATTCCACTGCCACCAGTGAGACTTGAACCGCGACTTTCCGTACGACAGCCTTGTGCTCTAACCACTCAGCTATCCGGACTACATGTGCATGGACCACTATAATTTTTTCAGATTTGGCTGTTGGGTAGTTTCTGAGAATGGGTCTTTGAAGTTGTTTATCCCTTTTGGACTCGCACTTCTTCCCTTTGCAATCAATGTCAAAACTAAAAACTGCTCCGAAAAGTACCAAGCGATACCTTTCTTTTGATACCCTATGTGACTGTATTTAGTGGAAACAACTTTTGCACTACGTACGGTTTGGAAGTTTGGTCAAGCTATTCAAGAGCAAGTTCTCAGAGGTAATACTGGCACGACAGACGAACTGGAGTCAAAGATCGAGGTTCTATAGAAGCCAATTAACACGGTCTTCAAGGTTTCTTGCCCTGCAAAATACACCAAAAAGACATTGCCACCGTATGTAATGAAGGTATAACTAACCACAGGAAGCTGACCAAGGAGGCCTTCAACATTTACTATAGACACACATACTATACTAACAGCCACGCAAGGACTGCCTGAACAGATACAAGTCGGCAACCAAGACTGCCAGGAAGCGGTACAGGCTGGATTATTCTCAGAACATTGAAAGCACCAGCGAGTCTACAAGATCCAATAAAATTCTGGCCAAGGATCATAGCAGCCCATCCTTTCTTAAAAAGTCGCAAAGGTTCTGGACGGAATCTTCTGGTGAGTTTCTGGTGTTGCTAGTTGATATGAACAGCCTGGCTAGTAAGGAGGACTGTGAATCAGATTTTTGTTTGAAGGGTACGCAGTCCCAGTCGTGTGAGATTATGAAATTGACAATTACCGAAGATAAAATCAACTGGGCTATAAGCAATTTCTTCGCATATAAATCTCCGAAGCCGGATGGCATAATGCTAGCTATGCACCAGAAACATCAATTCCGCAGTGGCTTGTAGAGTTTTATCAGAGCTGCATCTTTTTCGGAATATGCACAGCACTCCTGGGGACGTGCACGTGTGGTTTTTATAAAGAAAGCGGACAGGTGCGGCAATGAGTCTACACGCTGAAAGTGCGTCTACGTAAGGACGATTATGGAGAGGATGCCCTTTTCCAAGTCTCAGCACGTTAACCTCAAAGGCAAATTCGCACAATTGAGCGTTCGCTACACTACAAGCAATATACCGTAGCTACCATGAGGAAGGGTCTAACCAGAACAGAATCGGAGGAGTGGCTTGCGTATTAAACATTATTGATGCAAAGAAGCAGGATAATCCACTTGATCAGAGTACGTCCCTGGATGGTGCCATCTATTCGTTGATAGTGATGGATAAAATTTTACGGATATTGGACAGGAGCAGGATGAAGGTGGTGGCGGATGTTGGCAACTTTGTGATATCAGTGTCAGAGATGTTTCCCTTGATTAGGAGTGAAATTATTGAGGATGCGCGGGGGAAGGTGTGTATGTGGGCTGCAGGGTGCGTACTCAGTATAAATTCCACCGAAACGAGCTGATGCTATTAATCATCAAGTCAAGAGTAAACCTCTACCACCTCTTCTAATGTAAAGTGTCTAAGTGTGATCTTGTGGATCTTTGCACGGAAATGGTGTCTTCGGCCAAAAATGGTTCTCTAGATGTGCACAGCGGTACCGTTCTATTATGTGGTGGCAGATACTGCGCGAGAAGAACAATAGAACCAAGGTCAATTGGATTAAAAGGACGCTGTGTGCAGGTACTACTGGAGCTCTCCAGTCCTAATCAGCAGATGTTTTTAATATACCCCTGCACTTCCACCCCTAGACCTCTTCATTACATATGCTGTCGCATGTAGTGCGGTCAGACTTTGTGATTCATGGATGCATACAGCGTAGCCAAGTCGTACGGTCTTCTTGGATTTCACGGTATATTCTAGGCGGACGTCCTCGCGATACTGGTAGGCTATCTATGGCTAGGCTAAACATTAAAATGGGTACAGGATTATGGCAGTCTACATGGTGCAGGGCGTATAAGGAGCTATGTCATGAGACTTGGTATGTCCTACGATTCGAGGGAGTGGAGGAAGAAACCCTTATGCACTTCCCTCGCGACTGCTCAGCTCTAGCTAGAGCGAGGCTGCTGACACTAGATAAAGCGTTCTTTGGGACCCTCAAGGAGATCTCTGGTGGGAGGGTCTGGGAGCTGGTATTCTTTGTGGTCCTGAAGATCTGAGCCGCGTGTTCTCTGCCTCTCTTGCTCCTTCTGCAGCAGTCAGCAACAAAACGCCGCACCATAGCGCTGATTGGGCTCCGCGAAGCGACCACTGATACCTCCCACCTTACTTGTTAAGCTTGATATGAACTGAACTGGACTGCATTTGCTAGAAAAGAATACCCCAGAGTTTCTAAGCAAGTTTCCATGGATCAAATTGTACAGAATTATAGAAAACGAAACCCCGAGTCGTCTGTATATTATTGAAGAAATATTTTGGAATTGCAGCTAGAAATTACTGAACCGACCCCTAAGCTGCGAGGAATATATCAACATTCAGCGGAGCATAGGCTATTGAAATAATAAGAAAATAATTAGCCGCGTATCTCAAGATATGAATAAGAATTTTTGTGAAAAATTACGATCCTTAAAAACCATTCACCCCAACATTGTGTAAGTTGCTGATACTGATTGGTACTGGGATGAATAAGATCCGACTTTCAACATCAGTATTAGAAAAGAAAATACGTACACACGTATATATAAAAAAAATTCTGGTATTTCATGGTGCAAGGTTGATATGAACTTGTGAAATACAAATGGGTATGCTCCTTTTATTGGCTTCCAATCGAGCTATTATTCCTCATGAATGATTCCCATTTCGCTGAACTCAGGAAGCTTTCTACAAGCAATATACGAGCTTTCCAATTACGTGAAAAGGTACTTCAGTTGCTTTATTGGTGCCTACAATCAATCAAAAGCGTGCAGTGGGCTAAATCAATCATTCAATTTCAAGGCAGCCTTCGGCTTGTATTGGCCTGAATTCCTAGTGCTGGCGATCCTGAATGCAATGACTTCCACTCACCTGTTGTCCGTAGGTTATTCGCAGTGGAGTTAATCACTTGACGCTAAAGGCTAATAAGGCCACACCAAATCCAATAAATTACGCGTTTAATGATATAGCCATTACAAAAAGGACCTACTTTCACGAGAAATTCCGCATAGTCGCGCTAATTATTATTGGAATGGAACTCGGAACATTCGTACCCATCAATTAATGGTAGTTTTGTGATGAAGTCGACTGCCGTAAAGAGTGACGCCATAATCAAATATTGGAAGTCAGCTTGACCCCGATCAGAATGGAATTATTATCGTCATAACACCGAAAACTGTAATTAGCTCGTGTTTCCAAGGAAAATATTCTGTCATAATTGAATTTATTCTGAAGATTTCTCAGGGCTATTGTTATAGGTGAGCGTCAGTTAACTGGCCTAGATATTTGCACGTACTCCGATAAACATGCATGAAAGGAGTGATTTATGTAAAGGTTAATTTTAGGCAACATTCTATGTCTCCATACAAGCAAAGTGGGGGTGTACATTTTTTTTGCACCAAGTATAGTCACGTGGGGTATCAAATGAAAGGTCTCAATTGATGCTTTTCAATTCTAGCCTCAGTTTTGATAATTAATGCAAAAGGGTGGGAAATGGTCGTTTTTTCATAGATCCATTCTTAGAACCTACCAAACAGAAAAATCTAGAAAAAATCACGAAGGGGAGATCTGCAGTGATCATGGATCAAATTTTGTTGGAGCAGACAGCAGAATGGAGAAAGACGTCGCAGAAGCGATTAAATCGTCCACCAATGAAATGACCAAAATATCGGCCATGGACGGTATCTCGTGGAAGCTGATACCTCTGGCCTCCCATAAGCCACCAAAATGAGGAGAAGCACTTACGGAAGGCCGGAGTCAAGTCTATAAAGGGACATTCGAAGTGGGTTTTTGATGAGGCGAAGATAGTTCCAATCTTCGAAGAGTTTTCTATTATTTTCTGCCAGATAGAGGCCTGCTTGAATTCGCGACCATTAACGCCGATTTTGAGCCACCCACCTGGACAACTTCTGATCGGTAGACCACTTCATGTACTTCCATAACCTGACAAGACGTCGCGGGCTATACATGTGCACTGGCAAATGCAGGTGTTCAAATCAGTATTTGTACTATTTTCAAAGTCACTTCAAATAGACGCAGGACACAGAGAAACCGAGGGCTGGTGAAATGGTCTTGGTCCGCGAAACATGCCCCATCGAAGTGGCCGCTAGCCCGTATTCAAGAAGTTCATCCCGGATCAGACGGATGAATTCGAGCCGGAGTAATGTACCACAGTAATCTAGTTAAAAAAACTACCGTAACCAACCTGTGTCTGCTCCCGGTAGATATACCTCTTGAGAACAATACAACAAAAAAAAAACAAGTCGGGAGACCGGAAACTGGACGCTTCAGGTACGAAAGGTTTTGTGTATTTTTTAGTACGTAGCACGTAATTATCCATATATTATGTGAGAGTATCCACTTTCGGGTGATATTGACATTCATAGTCTTCAATTTTCAAAGAAGCAACAAATTTGAAGTATTATAACTTTGTTAGTAATAGTGCAATTTCCACCAAACTTGGTAAGATCATGCTCTATATTATAGCCTATATCACCGCAAAATTTCATGGTACTAGGATGAACCTAAGAGGGGTTTCTAACCAATTACAAAAAATTGTAGTAATATACTATTATTAACTTTATTTAAACAGATATCGGCATGGAAGGTATTTCGGAGCCCAGGCACCATATAGTGGCAGCCTCCTGATTTTTTTCAGATTTTTCGGTTTGGTAGTTTCTGAGAATGGCCCGATTAAAGAAGTGATCACTTTCAACGCCCCGCGCTCCCCACCCTTCCAACGAATGTCAAAACTAAGATCGGCTTTGAAAAGTACTAATCGAGGCCTTTAATTTGATACCCCACATGACTATGTTTGATGAAAAAAAATTTTACACCCCCCTTTTGCATGTATGGGGACCCCCCCTTAAATTCGACGTAAAAAGATGTAATTCGCTGTATGTGTGAGCGTTCATAGTTCCCACCTTCCTACCAAATTTGGTGTCAATCGCTATAACCGTCTCCGAGAAAAATGCGTGTGACGGCCAGACAGACAGACAGACAGATAGACAGACAGACAGACGTCAAGAATTACAGCTTATTATCTTCACAAACACTATGGAATGCAGTACTACGGTTGGTAACTTGCTTGATTTGTTTTGATTAGTAGATTATTTGAAAAAAATGGAAGGTGAATATAATCAGCCCGGAGAAGAGACATCCGCCCGGACGTTGAATGGTAACACAACATCCAACCTGGTCCCCACTATTAAGAGCGTCGGCGAGAAGACGCCACTGGTAAATATTGGAGGCGACCCATTTAAGAGGAGCAGTAGAGTCATGCGATCCCCGACAGCAAAGCCCGATAATACTCACAAAATTAGCCAACGCGCCTCGATTAAGGATGCGAGTAGTGAGCCGGAGGCGATAACTAAGCTAGGGACAATGATAAAAAACCTCATGGAGTATGTAAACGCTCGACATAATGTCCATCACGCGATTAAAGACCAAGTGCGTGCTATTAGAACTGCGTATCTTGAAGTACGAGAAGAACTAAAACAAAGTAGTGAAGGGAAGAAACAGGGAGAAACTGCAGCACTGCAGTCAACGCCTAGAGTGCTGCTTCCATCTAGGGGCAGCCCCTTCACTATTAAGGAAACTCCGGAGCTCCGTAAAAGACCGAGAGAGTCTAATGGGGAACCGGAATCTCCTCGACGTAGCCAAAAACGCAAAATGGAGAAAACGCCTCCACGGGAAATTCGCGAAAGACTACCAGAGCCTACGGCAAAAGACGGTAACTCCAATCAAAGTTCCACTTGGACTAAGGTGGAAAAGAAGAAAAAGCTGCAGAAGAGAAGCAGGCCCGATGCGCTAATAATAACAAAAACAAGTGAGCTTACGTACGCTGATATTCTGCGCAAGGTCAAAACAGACACCTCGTTAATGGAGCTAGGTGAAAGTGTGAACCGCATAAGGCGAACACAGAAGGGCGACCTATTGCTGCAATTCAAACCAGGCGAAAACAAGTCAGAAGACTTGCAGAAAAAAATTGAGTCGTCACTGGGTGAGGCAGCAGAAGTGAAGTTCAGTCAAAATCGTGTGGTTATTGAGTGTAAAGACTTGGACGAGATCACAACGAAGGAAGAAATTTGTCAAGCGCTACGATCCCAGTTGAGAATACAGTCGGTCCAGGAACGAGATATTCTACGGCTGAGGAAGGCATATGGCGGCACACAAACTCCGTCCATAAGCCTAACACTTGAAGCGGCCAAAAGGGCTATCACAGCCAGTAAAGTTCGGATTGGCTGGGTCGTCTGCCGACTACGAGAGCAGATAACTCTGAAAAGATGCTTCAGGTGTTTGGAATTTGGGCACGTGGCGAAGAAATGTACTAGCGTTCACGATAGGTCCGACCTGTGTCGTAAATGCGGAAATAAAGGCCACATTGCAAAAGCCTGCGAAGAAAAACCCAATTGTCTGTTCTGCAGGCAAATAAACGACATTGACAACGCCCATGTCACAGGCAGCAGCACATGCCCGGTGTATAGGAAGGCGATCAATACTATGCGCAAATGCGGTTCCTACAGCTAAACCTGAACCATTGCCAAGCGGCTCAGGACCTGCTCTCCCAGACGATATTCGAAAACAAAATCGACGTTGCTATTATCTGCGAGCAGTAGAAAAACCTAGACAGTGGAGTATGGGTCGCGGGTAAGAGCGGAAAGGCAGCGATATGGACATGCGGAAATCGGGCCATAGAAGGAACCACCAAGATCCTCGAGAATGGCTTCACTAGAGCAAAAATAGGCAGAATATCTATTTACAGCTGTTATGCGGCTCCAAGTCTTACGACAGAGGAGTTCCATTCTTTGGTGGAGAGGCTAGCAACAGACGCACAAAACCATAGTCCTAAGATAGTGGCTGGAGATTTCAACGCATGGGCTGACGAATGGGGCAGCCGAGAAACGAACGCAAGAGGACGAATATTACTCGAAGCTCTTTCTCGTCTGAATCTTGTAGTGGCTAACACTGGATGCGTGAACACTTTTCGTAAGAGAGAAATGGGGTCCGTGATAGATGTCACTTTTGTTAGCGATGCTTTAGCTAAGGATCTGCAGTGGTATGTCAGTGACGAATATACACATAGCGACCACCAGGCCATCATTTTTGAAATCAGACATGGAAAACGAATGAAACGGTCTCGGACGAGAGCTGAAAGGTGGGCAGCTAATAGGTTTGACGAGGAGATTTTCGGAGAGGTTCTGCAGCAAAATACAGCGCTTGAAGGAAGCGCAGAAAATAAAGCTCTGCAGATTGGCGAGAAGTTGCGACGAGCATGTGACGCATCCATGCCAAGGTATGTTATATCACAGAAGCGAGTTCCGAACTTTTGGTGGAATTCTGAAATCGGAGAATGCCGCAAGGCCTGCCTCAAGGCCAGAAGGCGCAGTCAGCGAAATAGAAACCGATCTGGATACGAGCAATTACATGAAGAATATAAAAACGCTCGGAAGAAACTACATGTGGCCATCATGAGAAGTAAAAGCGAACACTTTAAGCGACTGTGTAATGATAAATGATATAAAACCGTAATATCGAAAGTTAAAGGCAAACGCTCCCCACCGATCTCTTCCCCTACTCTGCTTGATGAAATAGTAACGGATCTTTTCCCACAGAATGTGAGTACCGCTGACCTTCCCACTGTCGAGATAGACACCGTCGAAGTTCCAATGGTAAGCGAAAAGGAGGTCCTCGAAGCTGCGGATAAAATTGTTAGAAACAAAGCACCTGGCTTGGATAGCATCCCCAATAAAGCTCTGAAGGCAGCAGTAAAAATAGCTCCAAATATGTTTGCCGAGGCGTTCACCACATGCCTTAAAGAAGGAGTATTTCCTACACAATGGAAGAAGCAGAAATTAATTCTAGTCCCCAAGCCAAACAAACCTCTAGGTGAAGCTTCGTCCTACAGGCCGATATGCCTTCTAAATAATACTGGCAAACTATTCGAACGAGTAATCTATAACAGATTAATTCGAATTGCCGAAAAGGATGGCGGTCTCTCCGAAAATCAGTTCGGTTTTCGAAAGGGGAGGTCTACAACGGATGCACTTGTCCTAGTAGCTAACACAGCTAAAACCGCACTTGACGAGGGCAAATGTTGTGCAGTGATTACACTTGATGTGAAGAATGCCTTCAATTCCGCTAGATGGAGCAAGATACTAAAGTCCCTAATGAACTTAGGCGTGGCGAAGTACCTGGTGCGTATTGTTGCCGACTTCCTAATCGATAGGACTCTGTGCTGCGAGTCAGATGAAGGAATGAAATCCTACCAAACGACATGCGGAGTTCCACAAGGGTCTGTCCTAGGGCCACTCTTGTGGATTATTATGTATAACGAGGTACTGACGTTAGACCTTCCTACTGGTGTGGCCTCCATTGGTTTCGCAGACGATATTGGTGTGACGGTTGTTGCACGCCTTCTCGAGGAAGCCGAGCTCTATGCAAATGAAGCAGTCTATGAGATGAAATCCTGGTTAGAGAATGCTGGTCTACAGCTCGCAGAGCATAAGACGGAAGTAGTACTTATTACCAAGCGGAGAAAGTGCACTTCCATGAAGATCAAAGTTGGAACGCAAACGATTTATTCCAAGCCTGCACTTAAGTACTTAGGTGTAATGATTGACCAGAGGTTGAATTTCAGATTGCATGTGGAGGGTGCAGCAACCAAGGCATATAACATCGGAGCGCTGGTTGCGAGAATGCTACCAAATATAGGTGGCCCAAGGCCGAGCCGTCGATTCCTTATTTCAAGGGTGGTCGGTTCGATCCTACTGTATGCAGCCCCAGTATGGGCAGATGCACTGGAAAATACAATAAATAAGAAAAAGATTGGAGCTGCGTATCGCATAAGTGTACTCCGACCATGTTGCGCTTACAGAACAATTTCTAATGAAGCAGCTTGCGTGATAGCAGGAATGATCCCGATTGAGATTCTGGCGAAAGAAATACAACGACTTTACGATCGAACGTACCTCACCGGAGAATCTCCTGCCCGTCGGCGACAGTTCGCACGAGCTGAAATTGTCGCGGAATGGCAAAAGAAGTGGGACGAGTCAGAAAAAAGCCGTTGGACTTACAAAATCATATGGGATATCTGGAAATGGATCGAACGACCTCACGGCGAAGTAGGTTTCGACCTAACTCAATTCTTGAGCGGACACGGAGGCTATCGAGAATATCTGTATCGATTTGGGCGTGATGATTCGCCATATTACCCACAGTGTGCAAACATTCCAGAGGACGCAGAACACGTCTTTTTTCACTGCCCCAGATTCGAAACCCAAAGGGCTACATTAGAAGCTACAACCGGGGAGCACTTTACACCCGAAAATATCATGGAGCTTATGGTGAAAGCCAAGGGGATATGGACCGAAGTTGAAAAAGTTATTGCAGCCATCGGAAAGAAGCTTAGGCAGGAAGAAGTCATCCGAAAGAATGAACGCGAGAGGAACACGAATGTTGACATGAGCGCAGAATAAATTCTGATCCAGCCCCGCGACGTAATACCAAATGGGAGTCCCGCGGGGAGAGTGGAAGGAGAAGGAGGTGGTTTTAGTGGGTAAGAGTCCCACATAACCGTGTAGCAAGAATCTGCGGTAGCTTTTGAAGCTTTCCATCTTCCATCGGCAAAAAAAAAAAAAGACAGACAGACAGACAGTAAACCGATTTTAATAAAAATTTTAAAAAATGAAAGTCACTTCACACATCTCGAGAATTGTGATGAAGCAACCTTCTATAAGGATTCGAAACCAGCAAGTACCAAAGGGCTGCAAGACATAAAACGAAAAGGGAATCAACGTGAAAGAATCAACCCAAAAAAAGGAGGAATTGCTCCCTGTACCTGGGCAAGTAATCTGCTGAATATAACTATAATGTTGTTTTTACTTTTGAGCATGGGGGCTGCAGATGCCAATTTCAAAATTTTTAGACCAACCGGTCGTGAAAACTGGGATATGCTCAGCTTATAAGAGGCAACTTGAGGCTAGAAGTGAATCTCCCCATGAAGGACATTCTGGAAGGATAGAAACTACATACTCAAAACTTGACAAAAAATTGACACCAACAAAACCAGTATTGAGATCGTTTCAAAGTATCTGACAGCAGCTGACTACTACGATGATATACAAACAAGATACTCTAGATTCACAAGAGTGCGTTCGAGACATGGCAGTATCCTCGTTTTTCTGACTCCAGACAGCATCAATAAGACGCTGAACGAGGTTTCAACCAAACTGGGTTTTCATTTCATGATTTCACGTAAACCGCAAAAACTGGTCGATATAAAAGCGACCAGAGAAGAGGAAACGTTTACGGTGTCTTTCATTTTATCGAGAATACAAAATACAACCCACTGCATAAACAGAAATTCCTCATAAAGAACAGGAATCAAGAATGACGTCGATGATAGGTGGATGAAGAGGAGCTTAAGGCATGTACAATGATAACGATCCATATCTATGCGCTCCAGACATGACAATAGGGAGACCACACCAAACTGCGCGTTTGAAGAACTATATAACAGGAACCAGACGAAATCATGCCCGGTCGTCGAGATGACAAATGAGCAGAAAATATGGAAGGAGTTAATGATGTCTAACACCAGACTTTTCGTCTCAGACGTCTCCACGACAGCAGAGAGAAGTTGCTGCTTTGAGACGCTGACATCATACGGATCTTTGGAAGTTACGTTGTACAGACTGACCGAATCACATTAAGAGCATCCTTGGAATGAACGTTTGCTTTGAACAGAAGTCGTGAGGAAGAACAGTCGAACTGATTACGTTTTACTACAATTTCACGCTTTATTTTACTTAAATAATCAATCGTAACATATTCACAAATCACTTCATATTTGAATAGGTTTTGTTTGAAACTCGGTTTTATGACCTTAGCTGATCGGCGGCCAGGACTCGCGTGTTATGACCAATGTCATTCTTGACTGCCGTCAGCTGTTTCCACGGCCATTTAATGCAGAGGCGAATTCATGATGGCGCTCAGGTTCGTGCCTTCAATGTGCCGCCATAGAGGATTCGGGAAACCAATCATCGACATGATCTCGATATATATCGGTGGACTTAAAGAGGATGGTGCCTCTCGCATTTACATCAGCATCACGGATCACTTCTCTAGGACCAGATTAAAGAGGACGCATGGAGCACCCCCCTGTCTTAGACCGTTGTTGATGTTGAATGGTCTTGAGAGTGATACTGCTGCTTTTATCTGGCCTCGGACATTGGTCAGGGACAGTCTAGTCAGTGTTATCAGTTTCGTCGGGATAACGAGTTCTCTCATGGCCTTATACTTTTTTAGACGGTCGTACACACATTTGAAAAATCCTGGAAAAAATTCAGATGACTACAGTTTCATGCAGGGCAGAAGCAACTCATCAGATGCTACCTCCGCCCTGGTAGCCACGTGACCCAAGTCGGTCAAGGGTGTTGTTTGCTCGCTTATAATAATTTGCAAACACGCCATGGGTGAGAATTAAGCCAGCCGAACCTGAAAATTTGGATGGTGTACTGGGGGCTCCTGTAATTTATAACAAAAAAAAATCATGGAAAAGTTCCAATCGTGGATGATGGTAAATAGACAATTATTTAAAATGTCATCGTAGTACTGTAGAGTGGCTCTAATTGCAAAATAGCTTCTTACCAGACTTCAGATGAAAACCATTTTCCTATTCCGAGTCTAAAATCAACACAGGACTAATTGCCTGATTTAAAAAAAACAATTGAGTAATTCTTCCTATTTTTCTTCAGCCTTTGTCCCGTTCATAACCGAGATTGGCTCGTCTGGACCGGTCTCGCCATTTTGCTTTGTTAAAGGCCTGATCTGGATGGAGTCGCAAAACTTTCAAATCACTATCCAGTATCAAGGTATCGTTGTTCGGCCTTCCGGTCGTTTCACGTCAACTTCGATGTTTGCACCAATCTTGGCAAGTGTGTTCTCGGCAGCCTGAGTTACATGTCCATACCATCGCAAATGCTTCTCTGGCAATTCCTTCGCGATCGATGCAAGCCGATATTAACAGCGTATGACCTAATTTCAGGTGTGATCATAGCGTGTAATGCTACTGGTCAAACGCAACATTGTCGTCCCCATTACCGCGTGGTTCTGTTCGTTGCCGTTTATAGTCGGCCAACACTCAGAACCATAGAGGGCAGAAGGACGAACGACACTTCTTTAAATTGTGCTTTTGAGTAGTTCCTTGATTAGTCAATCACAAAGAAGGCCAGTTATGGAATGCCACTTCATCCAAGTTGAATTGATGAGTGAAGCAATGCCAGTGTTTTATCGACAAGAAACGTATTATATAGAGGTTTATTTCGCGAACCTTTATCTGCACATCATCATTGCAAAACCTATGTATCTCGGGTGATGAACCGCTTACCAGGCTTGGTGACCCCGAGGGTTGCATAGGTTGCTTTCTGGATCGTGTTTTTAGCTTGATTCCACGATTCTTCGTCGTTAGTAATGGTTGGCGCGTGAATGAAATCATTTCTTCCTTTTTCTCAGGAAATCGCCACCGTTTTTTTCATGCAGACGACGACGACACTGTTCTGCCCGTAGCTTGATTCACAAGACAGCAATCAATGACCTATGCTGACGTGCGATGATCTCATAGGGAACAAGTTTGCAGTTTGTGAAGGTGATAAAATGTCGGCATCTTGTGAGTATATAGTCGAATTGTGTTTTACTATTCCCAATATAAAATGTAGGAAGATCAGACAATCGTTTGATAAACCATGTATTGACAAGTACAATGTCGTGACTGTCCGCCAAATTGTCTATGCCATTCCTCCATGGCACCTGTTGCAGTTCCCCTTTTCATCCATATGACTATTAAGATCACTTGCAATAGCGATATAGCTGTCAACGGGCACATTATAGGCCTCTTTGTCAAGCAGTTGCTAGAAGGTATCTTTCTCCAGATCGGGTTGTATTACCTGTGATGCATATACGGAGAAGAATCAAATCGATATAACAATGAGCTTCATTAAATTGCTAGACTTCTTCAATAGCATCATGGACACCCTGAGAGATGTCAATACCAACACCATATTGATTAGGGGGGTTACCAAAATAGGGAAATATATAGTGGGAGTTCCTCCGTCTTTCCAGTGAGGGTATAAATATTTAGCGTGGAGACATGTATTTATTTGTTTCGAACTGATTTACTTAAGTCCTGATTGTCGTCCATGCTTCAAGAACCCTTGCTAGTTTCAGGACAGGGGCCCGTTCTGCCGCGTCTATTGAGGTAAATGTCCAAACATTTTTCCGAGCCTTTGAATTCAACTCGATCATTTTGGTTTGTAATGACATTGAATGCCTTTTTTTGGGCGGACGTAACGGATCAATTTAACATCAATTTTCGGCTCCAATCAATAAGTTAGAAAACAGTTAATATTTTTGAAATTTTCCTCCAATTACAGAGGCGGTGCGATGTTCATCCATCACAGGCATAAACATTGTTGTTACCTCATTGAAAATTAAAATCAATATCCTTCATAGAGCTTTCCCTTTACCATAGGAAAATTTTATCATGTTAAAATGAAGAAGATGCGCCATTAATTTTCTTAATAATCAATTTCCAGACTTTCGGTGCCTTGATGATTGACACTTGCTTTCTCATTGCTTCAAAACTGAATAACGAATAACTTCTTTCGTCTATTTTAGAATATTGAGTAAAGGATTATGGGTGTAAGTTATTTTCTTCGTAACTTTCTAGTTCGCTGAAATCACTCCGAATTTCAAGGCCAGATTTCCATCAAACAGGTACTTCCAAGAATTTGATTTTTCTTAAAATTACCATATTTTAAAATAAAAATAAATAGTGAAAATAAAACAAATGCTGCTTATGGCGTTTTAAACAATGGTTATATATTATATTTTTTTCTGACTAATACAATCCTAGTGACCATAAAACCAATGCATTCTGTAAGGCACCTTGCGTGTGGTTGATCTATGTTTGGAACTTATAGATGGTATAACCCGGGCTTCCTTTTCCTTGTGGCCATATCTGTTCCACAGTAGGTGCTTCAAATGTGCGAACTGCATCGGATTCGCGAACCGCATATTGGACTTACCTATCGGCAATGAACCGGACCCATCATATCTAGCTGCTGAGTCAAGAGGCCTGGGTGGAACGGATTTTCTTTTTGTCGTAACTACCTGCTCAACTGGACGCGCGTACTTTGCCTCTTGGGGTTGGGTTTCTTTCTCCAAGTACATGTCGCCCGAAATTGAGTGAAATCCTTTCTAGATTTTCAATAACTATAGTGATGATTTTGGAAAAGTAAAATCAAAGGCGCATCTTCCTGACTTAAATCAACAACATCAATCGCTACTTCAGCAGCAGCAACAGATTCAGCAACAATGGGTCTCGATGGGGAGACCAGCTGTCAGTGGAGGAAGGAAGCTGGACGGGGATAAAGTTGGAACGGAGCTGCTGAAGTCCCTTTGGTTGCAGTGCCTCCCGGAAAGCACCCGCGCTATTGGGATCGCTGGAAGTGCCGTCTGGAACTACCAAAGATCCACGCGCGCCCCGTGGTGACAGAGGTGTCAGGATACACAATCGCTCCGCAACTCAATGACGGCAATGGCGACCACAATTTCGAAACTGGCATCGACGAGCGCCACTTTGAGTTCGGAAGGTATTAGGTTGTTGCAAATGAAATGTCGGATTTTTCAATGAAGTGAAGTTAGTTATGATTTTAATGTTTAAAATTGCCGCAAGGTGACTCTGGTGGTATGGGATAATTGAGTATAAATAGTCGTTCGTTCGATCAAGGAGTCATTTCAGTTTCAATCGTCATTGAAGTTCCAAGTAAAACTCAAAGAAAAAAGCATGGAAGGGAGTCAAAAACGTCCACTTTTTCTATATGAATTTAAACTTGGTCACAACGCAGCGGAGGCAACCAGAAACATTTGCAGAGCATTTGGAGCTAACGCAGCAAACGAACGAACGACACAGCGGTGGTTCGAAAAATTCCGATCAGGCGACCTGACCCTCCAAAGTGAACCTCGTGGACACCCAGGACCATCGATCGACAACGACGAGTTGCGTTTGATAGTGGAATCTGATCCCCGATCATCGATTCGTGACATTGCAGAGAAAATAGGCGTACACTATTCGACAGTATTTCGGCACTTACAACAGCTTGGAAAGGTGAAGAAGCTTGATAAGTGGGTTTCGCATGAACTCAACGAGCAAAACATGGCGCTGCGAATGGAAATATCCAGTTCTCTACTCAACCGCAACAGGAACAATCCCTTTTTGCGCAGAATAGTGACATGCGATGAAAAGTGGATATTGTACGACAACCGTCGCAGATCAGCGCAATGGCTAGATGCCGATCAGCCTCCACAACACATGCCAAAACCGAGCCTTCACCCGAAGAAGGTAATGGTAACTGTTTGGTGGTCTGCATCTGGAATTATTCATTATTCGTTTTTGGAGCGCGGTGAAACAATTAATGCAGAGAAATATTGTGCCCAACTTGATGAAATGCACGAGAAATTACGTGTTCAGCGGCCTAGATTGGTCAACAGAGATGGAGTGATACTGCTCCATGATAACGCCCGACCCTATGAGACTCTTCCTCATCCACCATATTCACCCGACCTCTCGCCAACCGACTACCACTTTTTTAAGCATTTGGATCACTTTTTGGCGGGGAAACAATTCAGCAATGAAGTAGCTGTCAAAAGTGCCTTTGAAGAATTTCTTAGCTCTAGAAACCCAGACTTTGACGAAACTGGAATAAATGCCCTTGTATCTCGTTGGGAGAAGTGCATTGAAGCTGCTGGTTCTTATTTTGACTAATAAAATTAATTTTCATAAAAGTTATAGTTTTTTGAAATTTTACTCAAATATCCGACATTTCATTTGCAACAACCTAATAGATCCCGATCAAGTCTGACTTTCGGAAAGAGTGATTGGGTAGGCGCACACGGGGGCCCTCAAAGGATTCGAATATTTGCTGGTACTATCGCACATTTGCGGATAAAGCAGTTAAATGTACCATTCCATGCACTTTTTAGCTTAAAAAGACTAGTTTTGCTTGAAGCCTCGGCGGCAGATAGCCGAAGCGCAATATCCCGTCATCTTACAATTTATGACCTCTTACGTAGACGTTGCTTTTTGATTGACACCGGGGCGGAAGTGTCGATTTTCCCCGTAACCCGCCCAAATAAATTGCTTCCCCAGATTCGTAAGCATGCTGCCGCGGATTCCTCCCCAAAATACGTTTACGTCCATAGGTAGTTGGACGTGAGTCTGGGTTTGCGGCTGTATAAAGAGTCCTGGCTTTTTGTTTTGGCAGATATCAGCACCCCCATTTTAGGAGGGGACTTCCTTTGCCACTATGGGCTATTGGTGGACTTACAGAATAAGTCTTTGATATACCTCGGAAGCACTTTGAAGTTGTCAGGAAATATTTCAATCTGCTTCATTGACACTCTTTCGTTAGTTTTCGAAGACGTTGCCGACCCACGTATTCGGTCACTTCTTCGAAAATTCAGCAACATAACTACCGAATATAGTTTCTCTAAGCCGGTTAAACATGGTGTTCAGCACTGGCTCCCTTATACTCCCCAAGGTGCATTCATTACCACACTAGAAGCTTGCTGTTACCAAAAAAGAGTTTTCTGAGCTCATGAAACAGGGTATTTGCAGACTTTCTAACAGCTAAGTCAAACGGCGAATGGAGGCCTTACGGAGATACCCGATACCCTATTTCATTCATCCATAATTTGGCACGTTTCGTGTTTTGGTTCTTCTTTCTCAGAATATAAGCACCTGGACCATCTCGAGTGCATGTTTCAGCGTCTCCTTTAAGCCGGATTTATTCTCAATGTTGATAAGTGCAAGTTTTTAAGAAAGCAGATGAAATTCCTCGGCTACTCTATTCCCAATGATGGAATCTACCAAGATCTGGACATAGTACAAGACATTTTAAGCTTCTCGCTCCTCAAAGTCCTAAAGGATCTGCGAAGGTTTCTGCGCATGTTAAACTTGTATGGGCGTTTCTTGCCCGGACCCGCTCACCATCAAGGGGTCCTCAATGCTTACTTGTCTGGGCCTAAATGCGTGACCACGCAATGGTCTACAGAGGCCTTCTAGGATTTTGAAACCGTGAAGGACAGCTGGTTGAAACTGCATTTTTGGCATTTCCTGAATGAAATTCACTCCTAGCCGTGCCCGTCGATGGCTCAGACACAGCGGTAGACGCTGCTCTTTATCAGCGGGTGAATCAAATCTGGTACCCGTTGATCTTCTCCTCCAAGCAGTTGAAACAAGCGCAAAGGAACTACAACGCCTACGATCGTGAGTTACTCACAGCCTTACCTAACCATTAAATACGTCCAACCACGTCGGACCACATGAGTGGCTTGTGGTCTGTCCGCTCTTAAACAGAAGCCCGACAAAACATTTCCTTACTACTTCGGCAACTGAGGTTCATTAACTAGCTCAATTCTGATATTTAACACGTGCCTGGCAAGTACAACGTGATTGCAGATGCTTTGTTACGTGCCTCTGAGGTCACAGTCGATTTTACGGCAATCGCCGAGGCACAAAAAGAGGATAAGGATAGATTCTAAGTATGGATTCAAAGAATTTCTTATTTTAGGCTCAAACTCTCACCTATTCTACCAGAACTTGGAAAAGGGACCAAGGCCAATCATTTCGGCCACTTTTGCAAGGAGGTATTTCTCGTTGTTCATGACCTCGGGCACTGAGGCATCCGAACAACGAACCGGTTAGTATCAGGAAAGTACTTTTGGCCCTTTATCAACAAGGGCATCAACTCTTGGGCCAGACAGGGCATCACGTGTCAAAAGTCTAAGGTCGCGCATGCATTTAAGGAAAGAAGTAGGCATATTTTCTCGGTCGACCAAATGCTTTCACACCATTCACCTCGACATCATTGGCCTTTTGTGAGATTTGCACGGATTCAAGTATTTCCCCATAATTATCGATATGTTTAGGCGGTGGTCTCTGACTGATATAACTGCAGAATCATGTGCTTTGGTCTACCAGCCGTAATTATAACAGGCCAGGGAATGCAGTTCGAATCTGCTCATTTCTCGGAGTCTGGTAAGTTCTTTGGTTTCAAACGACATAGGACAACTGTATATCACCCGCAGTCCAATGGGATGTTGGAACGATGGTATCGGACGCTGAAGGATGCTTCAATGACTCGCGGCGATCCGCCTTGGTCACGGACCCTGCCTTTCGTTTTACTCGGCCTTCGAACAGCCTACCGAGAGGAATTCGCGAACAGCCCAGTGGGAATGGTGTACGGGGAGAACTTAAGACTGCCCGCCGTCCTTCTGCTCGACACCAGGTCAAGCTGAAGCAACACTGCGTTGTTGCGCCTGTTTAGGTACGCGGTTTCCAAAATGCTACCGCCTCCATCTACACAACACTCGGCGACCAAGGTCAGTGCCACTAGGGATCTGGTCACGTGCTCGCAGAACCTCATCAGAATGGATGCTACTCGGGGACTGCTGCAGACACCATTCAAGGGCCCCTTCAAAGTTCTGGAGCGAAACACTTAGGTATTCACACTCAACGTACGGAGTGGGTCCAAGTGGGTTTCCATAACGAGACTCAAGCCGTTTATGGGGCAATAAAGGGTATCAACGACACAACGCGTCCGTTTCGCCAAGTGCAAATAGGTCGTACCCACGTCGCGGGATTTCTTCGCTGAATTCGCACGATTTTAGCTGAGGGCGGAGTGATGTGGTGACACGCGCCCCACCGTAGGAGCATTAAATCAGGGAACCGCACTAGATTCGCAAAACGGACATCGGATGCTGAGTCACGAGTCTCTCGTGGAACGGAATATCTTCTTGCCGTAGCCGCCGGCTCAATCGGACGCGTGTACTCCGCTTCTTGGAGTCGTGTTTATTTCTTCAAGTACTAAGGGCATTTCGCCCGGAACTAAGTGAAATCCTTTCTAAAATTGTTGCTGTTTACTTCTTCAACCTTGCTATATGAATCAAAGGCTATGGTATCTTCTTGGGTACCGTTCCTTTTTATAAAGTATAGCTGTCTGTTTGGACTGAATGCATGGAGTGCTCTGGATATAAATTTTTGTTTGATCTCCATATCATTTTGTAACTGACTTATCTGTAGCATTTTAGCCATAGGAAAGAGCTGTCGCTTTTCGCATAATTACCCGTTGTCATTCACGCACCTTTATGAATTTCAACCATTTAAATGATAATGTAATGTTTTTATTGTCCATTCAGTTGTCCCTTATGCTAGCAATAGCATCACAACAACAGCAAGCAGGATAAAAAATAAGTAAATTTCCTTTACGGTAAACTGAGCACTTATGGGTTTAGCAAACTTACTAAAATTTCAGATTGTAGGAAGTTTATCCATTTCTAAACTTTTCGGTACGGATATGGGTACTTACGTTGACTTCCAATATCATGGATCTCTGAGTTTGGAGAAGATAGATAGGATAGAACAAGAATATACACAAATAATTTATGAAGTTTTGAAGTAGCATGCACCATCTTATAGCTGATATTTAATGGACTTTAAGTCATTTACCTTGTGCTGCACGAAATTAACTTCGCAATACCCATTCCTTAATATCCATGCCCTAATGAAATATGCAACCTGAATAGTTGCTATATCATAATTGCACAGAACACGAGAATCTTAGATTCAATCGATAGCGTAATAGTATTTGCACGGGTATCGGCTAATTGAAGTTAATTGAAAAATAAATACTGCACACAAGAAAATAAGTTGATCCTTGTCTGGAAAATGTTTACAAAAGGATCTACTGACTAGGGAACTTGAAACACCAGGAGGCAATCATTCATGGCCATTTGATGTCTACAGGGGATGATTCGAGTATTTTCTAATTACCATTGCAGTGGATGCGCCTTTGCACGCTTTATACGTAATACCTTTGTTAGTCGACTTCTCAGTAGAATGTTCCTTCTGCGAAAATAATTAGAATTGAATATATGATGGATAGTATCTTATATCCAAGATGGAAAACATAGGCGAAGTATCTATAAAATATTATAAGAAATAGCAGCATTCATATGACTAACTCACTTTAACTTTGACAATTAATAGGATTTCACACCTGATGTTCATAAAATTCACGTGTTTGGTCCTGTTGGTAAGGGTATTATTGCCAAAAGTAAAAGCAGAAATACAGATATAAACCAGGGGAGAAAAATCCATTAAAAATGATATATGATATCGCAATTCCATCTACTTTCGCAATGTGAGTCGGATATTCCTAGCCACGGACGTGCTATAAAAGGGGAGAATTATTGAGGTGTCCTTGAAGCTAGTTCATTACTAAATGAGTTAAAGGTTTATTTTTATAAAACACGTGGTGAGACTGATTCCTTCCAAAACGCTTCTAATTTAAAGATTTCGGGAATTTGGTGCTTCAGGTATGAAAGGTTTTGCTGATTTTGTATGTTGGAATATTTGGGTACACGATGGTTCCATTTGATTATGGTAGCTCGTGGTGTATATAGGTTGACTATAATTGTTATATAATTCGATGTGATACTGACATTTACTCTCCTAGGGGGTATTAACTTGGCGCGAAAAATGCAAGTTTGACCTACAATAACTTTGTCAATAATTATCACAGTGTTACGGGGCCTATGAATTTAAGGGGGTTCTTGGAGAGTATTTCGGGACCTAGATCCCATATGGGTGACAATTTTTTTTCAGATTATTGGGTAGGGTAGTTTCTGAGAACGGATCCTGAAATAATTAATCTTTTTCTGACCCCCATGCAATACAGGGAATAAGGGTTCAAAACGTTCAAACTTAAGGTGAGATAGGACTTATTTTCCTAAATCACCCAGTCAACAATTTAAAAAAAAAATTGCAATGGTATCGCTTTCGGAACTCTAGACCTCGAAATACCTCCCACTTCGACCTTTTAAGACTTTTAATAAACTGCCAAGCAATTCTCCTTACGAATCAGACAGGCAAACACCGGGAAAGTACACACAAGAAACAATCAAAAAACAAATTGGGGGGGGGGGGGGGGGGATTTAACGCAACCACAATGCAATGGAAGTCAAACAAGAAAAAGATGGGTTCGGCGTGATATTTAATTGCAATGAGGATTGCATAAGGATACAAGGTACAGACCGGCCCCTGTCACAGCGAAAAACGCAGTACCCTTTGGGAAGCTCAGAGTTTATTATTTTCTCCTCAAGCCAAGTTTCAGAAATACAATGGTAAGACAACGTAGAAAAATTAAAACTTAGTTTTTAAAACCTTTAATTCTCTGTGAAAATAATCGGACAATGAAGACGGGATCAGTATGTTCGTCTTCATTGATTGTGACATTTTCTTCGGCCATTGATCTGATCTAGGTGCAATCAAGAGGACAGCATAACTATCAAACCATCTTTACTTCGGTCGACCTTTTAGTCATCTCCCATCGAGTTCGATACTCAGACCAATCTTAGCAACTAAGTTTTCTTCAGCACGAGCTACATTGCATTCTTCAGATTGTACCTATTTGCACGGAATTTGGTTAAAAGGTTGGAACTGTGAACACGCATGGAGTGTATGACATTATCCGACGTTGGGTCCAAGGGAGTCCCAACACAGGCACTCAATATAGAAATATGGGGTATCAAAGTCGTTATTAGTACTTTTTGAAGGATTATTGTCAAGTGATGGATCTTAAATTAAGGGTTTTTAAATTATTAATAAATATGCAGATATATTCATTTACGTACTATCGTACTTTCCTTTCAGGTTTTATCAGCGGTAGCAGTATCTTTCTCTTTCTCGTTTGGCTCTTATGGGTCATTTTTGACTCTGGCACTTGGCACTCATCATCAAATTAGTTATTTCTTCTATGTCGAGGCTAGTAGGGCTAAACGGCTTCTGACAGACAGGAACAAGCCGCTGAATGGCAACGATCCTCGTTATTTCCAAACCAAGTCAACTCACACCTCCCAGTTGCCCCGGATAACCCCTAGTCAACCTGGTGCTGAGCTAACGTGAGCGGCGACAACGACGACGACCTGGCATGGGATTGACTTATGATTTGGCAAACGGTTCGGATTAGCTTGCACATGAGCTGACAGCTGTGGCATTCTCTTATCTTACTACACCAAAGTGATGTCGCATGGAAACGGCTTTCAGGTCAATGTTACAGCTGCCTCCGTCCCGATAATATTTTTAGCAAGGCTGCAAGGACGTCCAAAGCTATGACACCATTAAGGTGGCAGTGCAAGCTCAGTTGAGATGTACTGAAAAAGTAGAAAGGCCCACGGGCCCAGCGGTGAAGGGGACTGAACGGAAACAAGGGGGGACATCGTAGAGGCTAAGAGTCCAGGCGACTAAAAAGGAGCGAGACCATCGAATTCACGAGAAAAGATGGCAAACTCTGAGCTTGTAGGGAAAAAATGGTAACAATGGTAGGGAAAAAATGGTAACAAACAAAATCAGGAGAAATGCAAGTCATCTCACCAGAGAGGATGCACCCCATTTGAAAGATAAGAGTAGAAGAAGGAAGGCTGCTGAAGAAGTGCGGGCTGGTTCTGTTGAAAATGAAGGCTGCTACCATTGTCCAGCGGAACATCTCCATGGATGTCAAAAATGGCGTAATGGAGATGGAAGAACTGCTGGACCTTTCTCACACCAGCGAAACTCCTGGATGACAGCCGAAGAGAAGGTGAGGAAAAAGTAGTTGCGTAAAATGCAGTGCCCTTAGCCGCCAGAGAGGGAACAAAAAATCGACAGAAGGTGGCAGGAAGAATTTCGCGAGGTGGTAATTAAGCGGGCCAAACAGCGTTTAGAATAGGGGAAAATTCAGCAACAATAACCTAAGTTGAATAGCGACAGTAGCGACATCAACGTAAAAAAAAAAGAGAAGGGGCAAGCCACGGTCAAAAGCCAAACGAAAAGAAATCTTTCGCGGAAGTTTTTCGAGCAGTCTGCAACAACATCAAACCATAAGACGCTGGGGTAGATGTTAAATCTATCCGGCGAACTTGCACTGACAATATACTTGTAGAGCTTGGGTCGAAGATCGAAAAAGAAAGTACTTTCTGCAGTGGTTTCCAGCCTAGAACCTATGTGCACCCTTGAAATAAGGGATCTGGATTGTCTCACTAATACGGAAGAGGTGGAGGAAGCGTTAAAATGGGTTTCCCCAGATGTGGGCGACCTTAAGGTGGTAGTTATGTCTATCAACTGTAGGTGACAAAAATTTGCCATTTTTACTATCCCAGAGAAGACAGCGAGCCAACTTCTCCATTGCGGAAAAACATTACCGAGGTAGGAAGTCACCTTCATGGTATGCCGATATATATGGCACTACTCCTACTTAACTTCCGAGTTTGGGCCTATGTTGGAGGGAATGGCTTCGTTTGCACTCGTTGTGCGGAAGTAACGTTTTTCTGCGTTTACTTCACACTGAACGAATCTTAATGAGCTTTTCGGAATAGGCTCGCCACCTTGGAGGGCGAGATTAGAAACACGGAAGGGAGAACTCTAGTCGTAGGAAACTTTAACGCCAGAGCTCTCGAGTGGGGCATGCTTCAACCAAATTCTCGAGGCACACAGATTTTAGAGACGGCCGCCAGGACAGGACTCATTGTCCTAAATACCGGTTGCACTTCGACATTCTGACGCCCTGGTTTCGAGGGCACAATCCCTGATGTAACTTTTGCTACGGAGTCGTTAGCGTCAGCGGTCCAACGATGAAATGTACTGGAAGCTTTCACGGCTAATGAACATTGGTAAATTTCCTTCGAGGTGACAAACGGTTCTTCCCAATGTTCTGCCGTCCGAAAAACACCTACCGGGTGGAACATCGGGAAAATCGGTGGAAGGAAACTGCGTCCCTTCCCGTGGTGGACGGCTGAAATTGCAAGCCTACGAAGGAATTACCTCAGAATCCCGCGGATTGCTCAGCGCGCAAGAGGCCAAGACCAGGTGAAGCTCAGAAGAAGAAAAAGAAGATAGAATATAAGAGTGGGGAAAAGCATTTCCGCCGCGAAATCAACAGGCCGAAAGCACGCAGTTGGCAGGAGCTAATCAATGACGTAAACAGAGAGCCATGGGGCTTCGGGTAAAAGCTGGTTTTTAAAAAACTCGGTGCCCTTCAGTAGACCTGTTCTATGGAAGCAGCGAAGATGGGAGAAACGGTTTTTTGAGGACCGTAAAGCCATCACCGGCGTGCCGGCCATTTTTCTGTCCATCTAATCCGAACTGACGCCGTCGATGAAGGAGTGAGTATTGTGGGATGCCTACCCTTCAATGCAAACGAACTAGAGGACAAAAAATTACCAGGACCGCAAATAAAAGGCTGGACCTGCTGCTCGGCGCATTCAACGTTTGACAGCGGGTGTTTTTCCTTGCCGCTGGAAGGCTACTAGAATTAAGCTGATAAGTTCAGTATGTTGGACACAGCGAAGAAGCTGCTTCAGAAGCTCATTAACCCACGACTGACTGATGCAATATGTGCTGCGGGAGACTATTCACCAACACAATATGGTTTCAGGGGGGGGGGGTGATCCACAATTAATGCAATTGAGGAAGATACAGAGTCACCATTGTCGGTGAGTGGAGCTCTTTGTGACTCTCGACGTAAGAAACGCCTTTAATTGTACGAGGTGGTACGACATGCTCGAGCCACTGGAAAGTCGTTTCCATACTCTAAGCTAAGTATTTCGGATGTTGAGGGACTACCCAAAGGACCGTGCCCTACTCTACGACATCCGGGAAGGGCAGTGCCCAATGAAGGTCACATCGGACGCGGCTTGGAGATCTAGTCTTGGTCCGGACTTTTGGGAAGGCGTTTCAAGACTCGACATGCCTGATGAACGCATCTGGTCGGATACGCAGACAATGTTGTAGTCTTACCGCACGAACGGTTGTTCAAGCTCAGCGTAGACTGGGAATGATGATGTTGCAAGTCAGCAGATGGATGGCTGAGCATGGATTCTCCCTAGCTCTGGAGAAAACTGAAGCCGTTGTGCTGACCAAGGAGAGGGTTCTGGCAGTCCTATCTATTCAAGTGGGTGAAACCATGGTTTTGTCGAAACTGGGGGTGAAATATCTAATCATCATGATAGACACGAAGATGAGTTTCATCGAGCAGATTTGGAACCCTGTAGACAAGGCTGTGGTTAGAATGTTTGGGATTTGCTGGCTGATGTCCAACGTCGGAGATCCATTATCTAGCAGGCGTCGCTTGCTGATGAGTACGGTTCAGTCCGTCCTCCTTTACAATTCCGAAATATGGTCTGACTCCTTCAGTAACGAGATGTATCGTGAACGCCTAGCGCAAGTACAAAGACAAGGGGCTCTGCGAGTTCCGTCCGCCTATCGTACCGTCTCGGAGCCAGCTGTAATAGTGATTGCGGGAGTTATTGCGATCGCTTTCCATGCTGAAGAAAGAGCCCATACTCTCTGCACATGGCAGCAATATTAGGAAAGATAATCGATAAGTAGATGTACCACGCATCTCGTAAAAGACGTGCAGCTGTGGTTCAATCGAACGACCAATGAGGTGGACTATTACCTAACCCAGCTGGTCAGCCGACACAGGTATTTTCAATTTTATCTACACACACTCGGGAAATTTTTTTCCTGAAGAAGCTGGGAGTGCCATCGCCATTACCTTTCGATGGAAAGGTGTCTTGAGTCTCCGGACACCATAATTGAGGCCATACTGCACACAAACGACACGTGGAGCAAAGTGGCATTGTTAAGACGAAAAGGAGGGATATCCCGCAATCTACGGGGTTTTGCTCCTATTCTGAATAGGCCTGGCCTGAGTTAATGTGTTAAATGGTTCCGGGTTTGGGTCCTGGATGTTCCAAGGGGTATTTTAGTCGGTAGTCTGTCTGATACAGGAGCTCGGCAGTTTTTGCGTAAAAGCATTTCACCTCCCTACCCCTAAAAAAAAGAAATGTCGAGGCTAGTGCCGGATTTCCTCTGTGACTGTTTTCGCCAGCAATTTTTGCTGGTTCCGCTGCTCTACATTATCATTTTCCTGATGTAGATTTAGTGTCGGTTGGATATTGTGTTGTAATTTTTCGACATATTGGGAAGCCGTTTTTTTCTCCTGCTACTTTTTTATATTAAACCCGGTATGACATGGCAGACATGTCCATGACATCACGAGGTTTCCGCTGTATGCCAATTCAATAAACCCGTTGCTATTTTCGTTGGCTAGATTATCAACAATCGGACCTTCAATGGTCTCACTGTACACCAAATTTTTTTAATCTTAGCGTGTAAGTTGCTGATAACTATCTTGTCATTTGGTTGTAAGGGATTGGATACAGACTGATTCTAGAGTTCTCCTTCTACTGAGACTGAGGTTGCGCGTTGTTGTATGTATGTTGTACCCCGCTACCCAGGTATTTCGTTCCTTAGATTTCAAGGACCTTGATCTTGGATTTGTCAAATTCCTCGGTGAGTACTTTGAGAGCGTCTGTTCTTGCATGACAATATAATTTCTTTAAACCGCTGTCGTAAAAACAAGTGTCTGACAATGAATATGAGAAAGGACAGCCTGGTCACTCAAAATTTAACACACATCCCACCTCTATTTTAGGATTGCCCTGAACCCCCGCCTTTCCAAAAAACTCGATGACCATCGATCGTAGCATCCCTTAAATTTTAGAGCATTAGCCGTTTAAATTTTGGATTCAATTCGGAAAGGGACATTATATCCCTCCTTAAAAAGTAGGCGGTTCTGGTAGAAACAAATGATCAAGATCTTCATAATCATCAACTTCATGTTCTGGTCTGTTGGATCTCAACTGGATTCAAAGTGAAAGTTTACATATAACTTGCACCAGTGAAAAGGCTATATTAGGATGCTGCATTCCAGCAAATAAGGAGAATCTTATCAAAAAAGGATGCAATTTGCGGAAGCAGTGACTATATAAGGCAAGGCAAGCTTTTCGGCCCCTAAATTGTGATTAAAATATGATTTTCTAACTAAAATTTTAATTGGGCGAGGACGGTGCCTGACAAAGAATAGAATGAGTTTTAACGTGTTCACACCTACAATGAACTTTCAAAACTGGCTCAAATTATTATATTTATGAATTCTTTCCCTAATTTGTTAGTCCTTTAGTTTCCGTTTTTAACGATGATGATCTGTATTCTGATTCTCCATGTTATATTCGAAACAAAGTTCCAGCAATTGCTTCCCGCCTGAGTACAAATTGTGTTGGCGAAAATCAATACACTCAACCTGTTCCTTGTCTTTGGAATTCTATACAAAGGACTCCCATTAACGAAGCTCTACCACGGGTAAGACTTCTAGCCCATTCATCTCCTCTTGACACTCCTCTAAGCAAGAACTGAAGTGTCTGCAATTTTCACCACACCATTCGTTTAGTCAGGAAATGCTTGTGCATTTTCTGTAATGGAAATGCAGTCCATAGATTAAGTGCTGCAGGACTAACTTCAGATTGCTTCTGGTAAAGGTGTGTGCACAAAAGTGTGAAGCGAGGGTTCGTAAAATGCGAAAAGTTATATTTCATGAAAGAGAGTAAAGATTATGCATTGGTCTTCGACTTGATTTGAATTCGATGTGGCCGAGGCTTAATATATCTAGTGCAAAGGATTTGCGAGAGACGGCAGTGCTTGAGACAACCTGCGCTTGAAAAAGTTCCATTATACATCCTTTGGTAGACATTTTCATTATGGAATTACGACAAGAGTAGGAACTGAAGAGGAAAATCTTTTTAAGTATCCACTTTGGAGAAAGTGTTGGTTGCGGAGGGAGTCGCAGAAGGCCTTTGAAGTTTTCAAGTTTCATAATATATGGTATAAGTATATATGAGGGTGTATTGAGACTGTTTTGTAGCAACCGAGGATGGTTAGATAGTACGGGATGTCAGTATACAAAAGAAAAATAAAGCAAGTCCATAGAAATCAACCTCAAACAAGGATAAAATATTGGGCATCAATTATATTGTATATTATTATTGTCGAGGTTCCTATATCTTACGCGCGCTCAATTCTATGGTCAAACGGTTCAAAAGCCTCCAGGGTATCATCACAGTTTCGTCAATTGAGCAAATTGTCCAATTAAAATTTGTGCGACATCCTCTATGCCTTTTCTTTTTCCCTTTTTTGCTAAGAGGTGATCTCGTTCTCCATACGATAGGTTTGCGTTTATGCGTTTATTCTTTCAGTTTACCCTCTCCTTGCCGATGCCAGTAGCTTATTTTGCTTCTATGGAATACCGGGGGTAACTGCAAAGGAGTTTTCTATCGACTTGAACTTCTCCCCGATTATATTTTCCAGACAATCGTTCCGTTCTACCAACCTTCTTTTGTACGTGAATCTCGGACAGTTGAACATCGTGTGTTGCAGTGCAAATATTGTTTGTAGCAACCACCGTGTCCTGTGAGGGGTTGGCTAATATGATGCGCTCATGGGTCTATTAGCCTTTAAATGACTCGTCCCAAGTGAGCTTCCAGTGATCTACCTACTCATAAATACGTCTTTTCTGGTACAGTTACCTTACTTCTCGTGTGACTAAGTATATTAGGATCATGCCTGCGACTACTAGATCTCCTTCATCCGATCAAACTCATTTGCTTTTATCTCTGCGCGTTCGAATGTATCTCCACGATGTGTATAATAAACAAGTCGGAATACCGCAAGCTGGACACTTTGGGTATAAAGATTTTGTGTTCATCTCATGTGAGAAATTTCCTATGCACGTTTTTTCCACTCGCATATACCAAAGAATTCAAAATATTCCTTGATATATCCAACCCCCACTTTATATGGTCATGATATCATGTAGGTCTTAGATTGCGATAAATTCACGCAAAACATTAGGCCTACAAATAAGTTCTGTCGGTTTTCACAATAGATGGCGTAGCTTGTTTTTTATTCCATTTATCCACATTTCCAAACATTCATCGGAAAGCTACTGTCAATAGGCACAAACGTCAGTATAAATTATTTAATTGAAGTGTAAACAACAATACTTTTTTCATCAACAAAAATGGCCAATTTTGTACCAAATAATGTATTTTTGCGGGGAGTTCTACTTCATTATTTCAATATGAAGAAAAAAGCAACCGAAAGTCATCGTATTTTCGTGGAAGTTTATGGTGACCATGCTCTATCTGAACGAACGTGTCAGAGGTGGTTTGGACGGTTTAAAAGTGGCAATTTTGACTTGCAAGACAAAGAGCGCGCCGGACGGCCAACAATTTTTGAAGATGAAGAATTAGAGGCATTGCTCGACCAAGATCCATCGCAAACGCAAGAAGAACTTGGGAAAACACTCAGCAAGCCATTTCCCACCGTTTAAAAGCAATGGGATTGATCCGAAAGGTCGGAAATTGGGTTCCGTATGAACTGAAGCCAAGAGACGTCGAACGCCGTTTTTTCACGTGCGAACAACTGCTCCAACGACAAGAAAGGAAGGGTTTTCTGTATCGAATAGTTACTGGCGATGCAAAGTGGATCCATTACGATAATCCCAAGCGTCGGGCAACGTGGGGATACCCCGGCCATGCCTCATCATCGACGGCCAAAACGAATATTCATGGTGAGAAGATCATGCTGTGTATATGGTGGGAACAGCTGGGTGTGGTATACTATGAGCTGCTAAAACCCAACGAAACGGTCATGGGCAAACTCTACCGACGTCAAATGATTCGTTTGAGCCGCGAACTCAAGAAAAAACGGCCGCAATACCAGCAAAGACATGATAAAGTTATTTTGCAACATGACAATGCTCGTCCACATGTTGCACAGTCCGTTAAAACATATCTAGAAACGTTGAAGTCCTACACCACCCGCCGTACTCTCCAGACATTGCTCCTTCTGATTACTATTTGTTCTGGCTGACCAGCACTTCTACAATTACGACGAACTCAAAAAATGGCTCGATGAGTGGATAGCGGTCAAGCCGGCCAATTTTTAGCGCGATGGTATCTATGAATTGCCTGAAAGATGGAGGAAAGTTGTGGCTAGCGATGGGCAATACTTTGAACAATGAATGTATAACCAATTTTTCACAATAAAGCTTCAATTTAAAAAAAAACCGACAGAACTTATTTGTAGTATACAAAACATTAATCATCTATAATATTGTTAGTAATAGCTGGAGTTCCTTCAAACTTTCCAAAATTTTGAATTATATTATTATTGATGATGGACCGGAATACTTCTAGCATGAATTTAAGGGGGTTTTCGGGTAATTTTCTTAAATATGGTGATATGCTATAATTAACGTTATTTGAGGAGGCGTCGGAATGGGCTGTATGGGGCTGCGATAGTTTGCTTTTCCCTTTCGAGTGTTAATCTCCACTTTTTTACTGGTAACTTATAGGCTAAATACAATACAGATTCAAAAAGACGTATCCTGGCATGTAAAATTGACAGACCAAAATCTAGAACCTCCGGGTTAACTATTCATTTTTAAGGTTTTGTGTGAAAGCAATTAAAATCTTTTGAAGTAAGGCCACACATATAGTATCATTGTAGATGTTGTATTAGTGGCCACTTTGCATACTTTGTCATCAATCATTGTTAGCATCATAGAGTAAGATACCATGCCAGTGTTTTACGATTCCTTTATGGCGTTTTGTATGCAGTGAAGCCCATGGTGTTTTACGTAGGCACCTGTCGTGAGACTTAATCCTACGGTCCTCTTCAGACACGGATTGATTTTGTGACCACAATCAGAGCCCCGCTGAGACAAGCAACAACGGTACCAGTCTATACCAAGTGCATGGCTTACCATTCATACTGGTGCATGCAAGAATTACCTAAATCTCTACCGAACTATGGAGTACGGCACCCGTGTTGATACGCAACACCACGTCGAGGCCCGAAGGTCTCTTCTCGCTTGAGCATAACCACAACAATTTGCCACTTCAGATGAGTCCCCGTGCAGACTCGGGTCTGATCACCCTGATTAGGCCTTTGGAGCATTCGCCTACTGAATCACGGCCGGCAAACCAAAGTGATTACAGCGTCTCCCGGTGCCACCACTATGGAGGTTCTCCTCGGCCACTTGGTTTTGGTTTGGCCGATAGGGTTGCCGCCCCATCTTCCTCGCCGCCACCTCTGAGCACCGCGTTTTGTATGCAAGTAATTCAGTCATATCCGAAGTTTCCTTGATAAATTTGAGTCTGATTGGGCGGCAATAACCCGGGGATGAGAGAGTCGGGTTTTGCCACAGATCAGGCATCCAGATCAGGCATTTGATAGAACTAAATGGTGAAACCGATCACGACGAGCTGACCCCATTTGTGAACGGGACAAAGACTGAAGAAAAAGAAGAAGATCTGAATAAAAATTTCACTGGAATTTTTGCTTGAATTGCCCTTATTATGCGCCATTACATTCTCACTTCCACATAAGCATTAAGGAACTCCTTTCTTTTTCTTCAAGTGTTTTCAGTATTCCTTTAAGATCTGCCAGCAGTCTGGAAGCTGTGTGGTCCATTAAACTCTGGAGCTTAAGTTCGGCCACAGTTTCTGTAATATGAAAGGATTCCTTGTCAGGGTAACAATTCTGTTTAGCTTGCCGTATTTAAGCGTAGCAAGGATACAAGTCAGCTACGATGATGAAATCCGTCAGCCAGCAGAGCCTATTTCAGCTTACAAAAACTGTCCCGCTCGAAACGTCTCACCATAGGGTCAAAGCCCTTACTGTACAAGACAATGATCTTGCCAGTGCTTATGTATTCCCACAAAGTGTCAGGATCAAATTGGTTTGAAAGCCTCAAGGGAGACAAGCTCTATTAGATTGAGATCGCACAACCTTTGATGGAAAAATTTACAATGGTCAGCATATAATGACAATTAGCCATCCAACAAACCTATCATTCCGGCAAGTGAAGAAAAGGAACTTAAGCTTTACAAGGCAGCACAGGGTATTGACTCAGCGTTCGAAGAAAACTGCAAACTTCCTGCTTCTCAAAAGATTTATTCATCGCTCACTCCATCAGAAGTTCCCGACATAGCATCATAAGTCTGGTAGAACAAAAAGTCTTTACGCCGGAAATGGATTGTCTAAATAAGAACAGATTGATGAAGGAGACTAGTCGGCTCATCTGTCTTTAGCCATTCTAAGACAAGATTTCATTCTAATAGCACTAGGGGTATTACCAAATTCGGATCTAAAAGAAAAGATACAAGATTCAAATACTCCTTCCTGAAAACTATTATACACCGAACCTGAGAATCGACAGACCCCACAGGCAAACAACACTTCACGGAGGCAAACAAGATACCTTGAATAACATACGAACGGATAATAGATGGAGGTATCATCATACAGTCCTGGCTAAAGAAATGTATCAAATACTTCAAAAAGAATCTGAGTTCTGATCAACAATGTAGACGGGAAATCCTCCAATTGGCCGAGTGCTACCCTCCCCATCCTTTACGCACTGCGGTTTAAACTATGATGAACCAGTCTACACTAATATGCCTAGAGGAAGAGGAAAAAGAGCTCTGAAAAACTACATAGCGTGCATGGCAACGAAAGCCGTTCATTTTCCTAATTTATCTGCTCGCATTTGGTAAGCATTGTGCTAGGAGGAGCGTACCAGCTGTATATGTGAATTCCATTCAAAGTCATTCTTCTCGGTATTCAATTGCTGGCTGAGAGATCGTTGTGAGCCCTATTGTGATCGGTTACGCCATTTTATTTTATCAAATGCCTGATCTGGATGCAATCGGGAGATTTTTGTTTCGGTCGACCTTTTGGTCGCTTATCATCGACTTTGATGTTCAGACCAAACTTGGCAAGTGAATTCTCGTTAGCGCGAATTACATGACCATACCATCGAAGACGCGTCTCACGTAGTTTCTTCATGATCGGTGCAATCCCATATCGATCGCGGATATCCTGTGTCACGCCACTAGTCCAACGCATCATCTTCATCTCCATTGCCGCAAGTCGTCGTTCATAGTTTTTTAAAGCCGGAAATCACTCAGAACCATAGACAGCGACAGGACGGACGAGATTGCTATAAATTTTAGATTTGAGACGATCGTTGATATGTAGATCATAAAGAACACCAGTTGTGGAACGCCACTCCATCTAGGTAGGTTGCGTTAATGCGTGAAGTAATTTCATAACGCAGTTCTCCATTGGCTGATTGCATTGATTCAATGTATTTAAATCGCTTAGTTCTGGGCAGATCACTGCCGCTGACACCCCATGTTCCATGGGGATCGGTCGCCAAAAATTCAACTTTATTCAGATTCAATCTGAGACCGTGTTGCATGAGGCGATCATTCCATTTTTGGATATGTTGCTCGAGATCATTTTTGCTATCAGATGCTAGGAAAACATCATCTGCATAAAGCAGTGTATAGGGCGCTGGACGTTGGATGTCCCGTGTGACGGTGTCCATAACAAGAACAAAGAGGAGTGGTGAAAGGTCGCTTCCTTGATGAACACCAACTGAGACACCAAGCGGTTTTGGTACACCCGCCACTCTTCGAACTTTACTTTTCGGATCGTGGTAGAGCAATTGAACCCCGCACACGTGTTCTTCTGGCACTAAGTGTTGTCGTAGAGCATACCAGATGAGCTCGTGTGGCACACGGTCAAACACTTACTCTAGATCCAGAAATGCAATGTAAAGAGGGAGGCGCTTTCACGGTGTTTGTCCATGAGCAACCGCACAGCGTGGGTTGCGTCAGTAGTTTCGCAGTTCTAGACAAATCCGGTTTGATTTACGGTTTTTTCAACGATTTCGCGAATAAGAACGCGTTCAAAAATCTTGATGGTATGGGGAAGTAACCGGATTGGACAGTAATTTAAACATTCTTCTGGAATACCTTTCTTTTTCCATATTGGAACTATAGTACTTTCTTGGCAGTCAGATGGTGTTCTACTGTCCTGAATAACCTGATTAAAGAATTCACTGAGTCACAGTGTTCTTCGCTTTTCAGAGATCAGATGTGATGTCGTCACCTGTGCGGAGTTGCCAAATCTCCCATCAGGCGCGTCCCTTCGTGCGGATAAGGGAATGCTCGGCGGATGCGTAGGAATATGCAAATATACGCATTTGGAGGTGTGCGTGTATGGGCATGCTTATGCGCAGGCCGGGTAGGTGGGAAGTAAACGCCCGCCCGTGGATAAAAATTGGCTATGGGAAGGATACCCAGAAATAAAACCAAACATGGAGGAACAGAAGGAGAATAAAGTTACGGTGCAGGGCTTCGGAAACCCAGTACCGGCGGCTTTTGGGAGTGGGCAAGCAGGCTCCCGGCCGTCGATATCCCTCGACTGCAGTGCCTCGGTGGTGGATTACTTGGCCACCGTTGCATCAAATACTACAAGTAGCCTGGAGAAAGAGGCATTTAAAAGGAGTACATCACTCCCGAGAACGTCTGTTCAAAACGCAAGAAAAGATGGGGCACAAACTGGTCAGTTATTAGCCCATAGCGGGGTAACTACACCTGGTCGAAACATGTCGCAGGACTTAGTGGTTGATCCATTTAAGAGAAGCTCGACGATCGTGCGATCTGCTCCGAAATCAACCTTGATGAAGGAAGGAAATCAGGGAAGCTCCCGGAAGGCTAATAAGTACATTAGCGCCCAATGTGAAAACCAAGCGGAGGAGCTATGTCAGAGTCCGGAAGAATCATCGTTTGCCCTACTCGGAGGTAAAATAGTAGAATTGTCTGAATTTATTAAGGACAAACACAACGTGCACCAGGCCATCAAAAACATGGTCCGTACCATTCGGGTACTATACAATGGTGCCAAGGAAGAAAAAAACGCCTCGAAGAAATCAAGCGTTACCCAGGCAACACAAGTGACACCCCCCTCAAAATCCAAAGGGCGGTAAACTTGAAAAGAGGAGTAGGGAGTGCGCGAACGATTCTTTCGGATCCTCACAGGACGCGAAAAGGCAAAAAGGCCTCTCACCGGCAAAAGGCAAGGGAAACAAAGTTGCCAACATCGTGGAAACTGTGGCGCCGGCTCCAATTGACCCAAGGGAGGCAAAGCCTCAAAAAGGGACCAAGCAAGCATGGACCAAGGTTGGCGGAAGAAAAAATACGACGCAGAAAAGAAGATTACGGCCCGAATTAATCATCATCTCCAAAAAAGGGGATATGACTTACGCCGATATCCTTAGGAAGGTCAAATCCGATCCTGAGCTGATGGACCTTGGAGAAAACGTCAGCCGAATCAGACGCTCCCAGAAAGGAGACTTGACGCTGGAGCTGAAGAAGCTCCGGGCAAAACGGTGGAAAATTTCCTCGGCAAGGTGGAGAAGTCCTTAGGAGAAGAAGCTCAAGTACGGGCCAGAAAGCAGGAGCTTGTCATAGAATGTAAGGACATTGACGAAATCACGACCAAGGAGGATATCCGTGACGCCTTAGAAAAGCAGTTCGGACCACTTGGCTTGCAAGATTCCGCAATCAGGGGACTGAGGAAGGCATACGGAGGCACGCAAACGGCAACCATAAGCTTACCAACTGAAGCAGCGTTCAAACTGCTGGCGGCTGGGAAAATAAAAATAGGTTGGGTCGTTTGCCGACTCAGGGAGCAAGTATCCCTTAAGCGCTGCTTTAGATGCCTGGAATTCGGCCACATAGCGGCGAAATGCACCGGTGACTGTGACAGGTCAAAATGTTGCAGAAAATGTGGGGGAGAAGGCCATATGTTCAGGGAGTGCAAGGCTGAGCCTGAATGCATGCTCTGCAAGGGAAAAAAGGGCGTCGACTGTAGGCACGTTGCAGGCAGCAGCAGATGCCCAGTGTTTAGGCGAGCCTTGAATGCAGTAAAAAAATGAGGTTGATACAAATCAACCTCAACCACTGCGAGGCAGCGCAAGACCTTCTCTCGCAGACCATCTATGAGAAGGGAATCGAAGCTGCCATAATCAGCGAGCCTTATCCCAACAATAAGAGCGGTGCCTGGACTGCAGATGAAACTGGCAAGGCGGCAATATGGGCGTGTGGAAATCAGGCCATTCAAGAAGTGATGGAGTTTCCAGAAGTTGGATTCATCAGGGCAAAAATAGCTGGTATCTATATATATAGTTGCTATGCTCTCGGATGCAAGAAGTCTCGGATGCAAGAAGTCGAAACCCCAAGATCATAGCTGGTGATTTCAACGCGTGGGCCGTGGATTGGGGCAGTCGCACTACGAACACCAGGGGCCGTATTTTGCTCGAGGCTTTCGCGGAGCTAGATTTGGTGCTTGCCAATACGGGAAACGTTTCCACTTTTCGTGGGACAGGGTCGGGCTCAATAGTCGATCTGACATATGTGAGTACCACATTGGCGAGGAGAATGACATGGTTTGTCAGTGAGCATTATACTCACAGCGACCACCAGGCGATTTTCCTCCAGATCGAGTATGGGCCATGCGTCGATGCGTGTTCCCGTTTGGCTGGAAACCGGGGTTGGTCCGTGAAAGGGCTTGAGGAAGATGCATTCATAGAGATGCTATTGGGAGGCCAAAGTCCCGGTGGTGCGGCTACGCAAAAGGTAGAGCAAATGATGGGATGCATAACAAGAGCATGCGACGCTGCTATGCCGAGGCGACGGGTTCTCGCAAAAAGGCGCTCAAACTATTGATGGAATGAAGAGATCGCGGTGTTACGGGATGCATGTTTTCGTGCTAGAAGGATCTGCCAACGAGCTAGAGCAAGACCAGACTTCGACGAGAAACGGCTAGCATATGTGAACCTTCGAGGTAGGCTTAAGCAGGCTATACGGACCAGCAAGCGAGAATGCTTCAAGGAGCTTTGCACAGAGGCAGACCAAAGCCCCTGGGAAACAGCGTACAGGATAGTTATGAAGAAGATGAGAGGGCGAACACCACAATTGACCTGCCCGCATCTTCTGCTCGATATCGTGACGGCGCTCTTCCCCCCGGATAAAGGGGAGCGCAAGCACCACAAGCGAGCACTGGACGTCTACACCATAGCTGCGGTAACTGAGGAGGAACTTATGCAAATTTGCCGGAGAATTGGTGATAACAAAGCACCCGGTCTGGATGCTGTTCCCAATAGAGCCCTTAAACTCGCCGTTAAGACCAGACCCAACTGGTTTATCAGCGTGTTTGAAGCATGCATGATAGAAGGTGTTTTCCCCGACCGGTGCAACAGGCAAAAACTAGTTTTGCTCCCGAAGCCGAATAAACACCCAGGACACCCATCATCATACCGACCGATTTGCCTTATCGACACGGCAGGAAAGATGCTCGAAAGGGTCATCTACAACAGACTGCTCCCTATCATCAAATATAAGGATGGACTATCGGAGCGACAATTTGGATTTCGTCAAGCCCACTCAACGATCGACGCCGTAGACGTTGTTTTGAAGCTGGCTCGAGACGCGATGTCGTCTAAAAAATGCTGTGCCGTAGTGACATTGGACATCAAAAATGCGTTCAATTCCGCAAGCTGGGAGTGGATAAAAAGTTCACTGGCGAAAACGGGTGTCCCTAGTTACTTGACTAAGCTCCTCAACAGTTACCTTTCGAAGAGGACACTGTGGTACGACACGGATGAGGGATCCAAGCAGTACACCGTCACCACAGAGTACCACAGGGCTCAGTGTTGGGTCCTCTCCTGTGGTACGTCATGTACAATGGGGTCCTTGTCCTTCCCGTGCCAAAGGAGGCCACGATAATCGGTTTCGCAGATGATCTAGCTGTGGTTGTCGTCGCGAAAGAACCTAAAGACGTTGAAATGTACGCTAACGAAACCATTAGCGCCATAAAAGCGTGACTGGAGATGGTTCAGCTTGACCTTGCGGAACAAAAGACGGAGGCGGTCTTGATTACCAATCGTAGGAAGAGGAATACGATTAATATTCGCGTTGGTGGTCACGTCATCACTTCGAAGCCGGTTATCAAATACCTAGGGGTGATGATTGACGCTAAAATCAATTTCAAGGGACATCTGGACTATGCCTGTGAGAAAGCGGCAAATACCAGCGTATCATTAGCGCGGATGATGCCTAACATTGGAGGTCCAAGGTACAGTCGAAGATTACTTGTGGCCGGAGTGGTTCGCTCCACACTATTATACGCGGCACCAGTTTGGGAGGAAGCATTAGCGTGTGAGAGTAATCGTAAGAGAGTGAATATGACTTATCGCTTAGAGGCGCTAAGGGTGTGCAGCGCCTTCAGAACAATATCAGGCGAGGCAGCGTGTGTTATTGCGGGAATGATCCCGATAGACATTCTGGCAAGTGAGACACGCTGCCTGTACGAGACAAGGAAAATGAATCCTCTTGAAAAGGATGCAGAATCCCGAAAGGCGGCAAGGCGAGAGTCGCTGCAGAAGTGGCAGAAACGGTGGGATGACTCGCAGAGGGGTCGCTGGACCCACACTTTGATTCCCCGTATTGAAGAGTGGATCCAGCGACGACACGGTGAGATTAACTACCATCTGACGCAATTTCTGTCAGGACATGGCGGTTACAGGAAGTACCTGCACCAATTCAGGCTGAATGATTCTCCCTTGTGTCCTGAATGTGGTTGCACACCTGAGGACCCGGAGCATGTTATGTTCCACTGTCCACGATTTCTCTCAGAAAGGAGGAGTCTGGAAGACTCCCTGAAAACCACTCTAAGCCCGCAGAACATCGTCGGGGAAATGTTGAAATCGGAGGGAAACTGGTGTGCGGTGAACACCGCCATCAAACGAATACAAGAAGAACTGACAAGAGCGGAGCGCGCAAGGAGGACGCGACGAACGGAAGGCGTGGTCGCGTAAAGCGCAGTCCACTCCGCGAAGTAATGCTTTGCGGCGGTCCCGCGGGGAAGGAAAAAGGAGAAAGTGGGGGTGGTTTTAGTGGGTGAGAATCCCACACGCTGCTGCAACCTGGCGCGGCAGTGTCTTTCTAAGATTTCCACCTCCATCCATAAAAAAAAAAAAAAAAAAAAAGATGTGATGTCGTCATGTTCTGTTGCATTCTTTGATTTCATTGGTTTTATTATAATACCTTCTCAACTTCAGTTGCGTTGACAGGTGGAACTGCTCGAAATGTTGGTAATGATTGGGGAAATGGATGATGAACAAATTCTTCAGTTGAAATCTGCTCGAAGTATTCTCGCCATCTTTTTGTTGCGGTTCGACAGTTGGTAAGCAAAGTACCGTTCTTGTTGTTAACGCAACATAAGTATCTCGGTTGTTGTACCGCTTACATGGTTTGGTGTCCCCGAAGATTGCAGAGGCATAGAGACCGTGTCTTTCATTTGATTCGATGATGCTTCCATATTCGTAATTGTTGGTAACCGCGTAAATGAGATTTTTTCTTTTTTCTTCTCACGAAATCGCCATCATTTAATGCGCCGCTGGCCACCGCGTTCCTCACGCTGTTTTATCGGTGGCTTAATTCGCAGAACGGCAGTCAACTGTCGATGTTAAGGTGCTATGGTCCCATAGGACGTGGGACGGTGGGAAAATGTCGGCATCTTGTGAAAATATAGTCGATTAGCATTTTACTGTTCTCACTATAAAATGTAGGAAGATGAAGCAATCGTTTGATGAACCATTTATTCATCAATACAAGGTCATGGATGTCCGCAAAATCGATTATACGCTCGTCACCCTCATTGCGTGCCCAAACCCCTTTCCCCCACCTGTTACCGTCTGCCTTTTTACCCACATGATCATTAAGGTCGCCGGCAATGATTATGTAATCGTCAGCAGGCACGTGACAAGTCTTTTCGTCGAGAAGTTGCCAGAAGGCATCTTTCTCGGCATCAGGCCACCAGGCATGTGGAGCGTAAGCGGCGAAGAAGTGAAAAGGGCGATTAGCTGATATAATGGTGAGCTTCAACAGCCGATCATCAAATCGTTCAACTTCTTTAATAGCATCACGGAAACGTTCTGAGATGGCAATGCCAACGCCGTATTTAGTGTGTGGGCTACCAAAATAGAGAAGTTTATAGTCATGTTTTCCGGGTTCACGTTCAATACCACCTTTGGCACCACACAATCGGGTGTCTTGCAGATCACAGATATCAATGCGTCTTTTCCGAACGGCTCTTGCGAATTCCTCCGTCTTTCCAGTTAGGGTGCCAATATTTAGCGTGCAGACACGTATTTGTTTTGTTCGGACTAACTTACTTATGTCTTGACGCCGTTCTTGTGAAAATGATCTGCGAGAGTAAAACCTTGGCCGCTCCACAATGGATGAAATTGATTAGTGTCAACTTCCTTTACGATTAGCATTTTGGGCTCTCTTGTACGCTAGGCACATACTACCCCCTGTGCCTCTGCAATTGTGATTGATATAAGGTAGTAATCATATCTGCATTTGATTCCATTAAATAACGTCTGTAGAATCCTTTCAGTATTTTGCTAACAGTCTGAGTGTTTCTTGTCATAGTAGGCTGATGATTGGCAATGCCAACCTATAAATCTTCCCCTCATTTGAACATTATGACCACCTGCGCCCATATCCCCCTCCTATCTTTACTTTCGTGCGTGCCATGTTTGCACATCCTCCTTATGAGATACTCTCTTTACTGAAGCACTATGACTGCATGCGCTTTATCGACAATTCAACAAAGCATAAATCGAGGTTTGACAATTCCATCTTCACTTCCCTTCTTTTCCTTAAGCTTTTCTTTTAGGTTTCCACTCGTACGTATCTGGCTTTACAAGAACAGATATTTTCTGAATGTCAAATTTAAAAAAAAAAAAAAAATTTGAAGAAGTTTTGAAACTAACGTCTGAAGAGATGTATATATTCACACATATGGTATTACTCCATTTGTCGTAAAAAATCTTTATTTTTTTCTCATCACCGAGAAATCTGACTTCGATAGATTTTCAAAATGCAACGAAATAATATCTTTTTTCTTAAATCCTTACGACCAGCATTAGTACGTACCTTACAATATACATGACAAAAGGCTTACATAATTCCGAAACCTCAGTATCTTCGCAATATTGGCTACGGGAGCGAACACTGGTGTCACAATTTCAAGGGTGCTTTTTTCAATTGCTGAGACACATTTTACCAGTGTCTGAAAAAATCCTGAATTCTTTTATCTTGAATTGTTTCTTGGCAAAACACCAAAAATTAAGCATGGCGAGAAGAAAATAATGCAACTGTTGCCAGCCACTATGGTTGCCATACTATGTTATTATGTATCTCATTTTAAGCCGGAAAATCCATTCCAAAAGAGTAGTATGTATTTTATTTACACAAAGATCTGAAATACCAATTGGATAGCAAAATATCTCTAACGCCAAAGTATTCATACTCGCTGTGTAGATATTTCGAATCTGAATTTACTTCTTGTCGCCAATTTGCCTGGATCACAGGGTAATAAACTTTCATGAACTTGACAGTTTGCTTTCATCGATTAAGGGGACAAGTCGAGATGTTTTGTTAGAAAATAAAGCAAAAGGAAATTGCTGAATTGATGAGTGTTTAGCGTTGAATGATTTTCACAGGTCAATTGAGAAACTTCTATTCCTGAAAAAATTGTAAGTGCCAATAAAAATATATAGCAAAGCTCGTGGCCAGGTGACTCTATTAAAATAAAATTGATGGCGCAATGATGGCCTCTTTTTTAAAGGTGGTCGGTGAAAAGATACAATGGGATCTAAGTAGTTTGGTAGGTGGTGGGTGAAAAGATACAATGGATTCCAAGTAGTTTGGATCTTTTTCTTCTTCTACAATTGTTCTTTAAAAAGCTCCCCTGTCATATACATCTAGCTTTGAAACCTGTCATGATTTTTCTCGTAATACCCTTAATGCACTCCTATGTCCAAATTTGTTTTTTTGTTGAAGCAAAGAAAGGAATGGTTTAAATAGTAGACTCTGCTGTCCCAGATTCCCCGGACCACAGAATATTTGATACCATCACGTGCTATATAAATGTTTAACAGGTAAGTTCTCTCGTGATGTGATATACGAAGCAGGAGGTATTTCTTGGCAAGCGTAGTAACAAATAGTCCTTATCAGGGTAAACATCACCCTGATGTTTTCAAATTGTCATTGTGCTGAGATTCTGTAATGTCATGTTTCCGTTAACTAGGGGCAGTCACCCTCTTCGATCTCTTCGCGGTTCTAATTATCAGTTGCAGGAAATAGGACACATACAGCCAAGATGCGAATTAGTAATCACGAGGTCGTCCCTAAATCTATCATTAGATACCTGAAAGAGGTGACCAATACTAAGTTTCGCGCCAAAGAAGCCAGTAGCTTTTCGTGTCTAACTAGGATAATGAACAGAATATGGTTACAGGCTGTTTCCAGAGATAGAAATATGCATCTTGAGCAGAAGTAGTTAAGGTTATGAAGATGTTGAGTTCAGAATACCAGTTCATGACACTGAGGGTTTGCACCATGTAGGACAGCATCGCGTAACTCTGTGTCATCGTGACAATGATCCCTGTAGACCTTTTAGTATATGAAATGCAGTACTTCTGATAGAGAAGGTAAAAAATGAATGCAGGCTTTTGAAGAGCCATAGAGAAGATGCGGTACCACAGGTGGCAGGTTATAAACTGATAATACATTATTTTTCGGGACAGCGTTAAACTCTCCCTGAACTGTTTTAGGTGGAGTTTGCCTAATAATAAAGCTAAAATAATATCAATGAACCGATTGAACTAGCCCCTTAAATCAAACGCTCAATTTATCATTTGGCTAATGCATTTATTGATGTTATGGCATGTCTTTAGTAAAACATCATTTGTTGTCACAAAAGCATGTCCCGCCATTATAACATTGGGTATCGGTAGGTGGCGAACAATTTGTACATTGTGCCGAAGAGTTGAGCTGGAACGCTTAAGGGGATGAAAGTCTTTACGAAAATTACTCCATATAATAAACCATTTAATCATCAGGACAAATACGGTAATGAGCACCTAATGGATTTTTGCCAGTCTGAGCTGGTTACATGTCACCATGTATTGTGTTTGTTTGGAGCTCATTTATGGGCACACTCTCACCAATGTGATGAGAAATGGGAGAATGGACATTACGGGTGGATGCAGATGGGTTGAATAATACCGTATTGTGTTACTAATTAAAAATATTATATTTCTAGCTAATGGGATATTCTTCAAAATAAGTCACTGTCTGATCCTTGAATAATGTATGTTATCAAAATAAATGATTGAAGGAGATCGGAAAGTGATTTTACTTTACAAATGAATGGGTGACGAGGTCCTTATATATGAGATGGTTTGGTCTTTTTCCCATGGATTATACAACAAATTTCTGAAGAGAAATCAAATTAAATTAAGAGAAGGACATATCCAGGTCTATTACATTTAATTCGAATGTTCTGTGGTGCGTTGTACATTTTCCAAAACAAGTTTCAAACTATAGTTTCTTCCTTCACATGACTCGTCCCTGTTGCAAAATGTCTATTATAAGTAAGTCGTCCATTGAGGTGAATCCGTTGAATTTTTTACTTTACTTTTACTTACCCTCTTTCTAACGGTTGGCCCCTTGTTTTTCTCTGTACGGAGTTTTTAAGTTCGGTCAGTCCTTACGCTTCAGCTATATTTTGATTATAGTCAAACGTAGTTTTGAAGGACGACTTTCTTCTTCTTTTTCTTCAGCCTTTGTCCCGTTCACAAGCGGGGTCGGCTCGTCGTGATCGGTTTCGCCATTTGGCTCTATCGGATGCCTGATCTGGGTGCAATCTCGAGGCTTTCAAATCCCCATCCAGCATATCAAGCCACCGCTGCATAGGTCTGCCTTTTGGTCGTTTACCATCGACTTCGATGTTCAGACCAATCTTTGCAAGTGAATTCTCGTTTGCACGAATTGCGTGACCATACCATCGAAGACGCCTCTCTCGCAACTTTTCCACGATCGGTGCAACCCCATAACGATCGCGGATATCCTCATTTCGGATGTGATCTAAACGTGTGACGCCACTAGTCCAACGTAGCATCTTCGTCTCCATTACCGCAAGACGCCGTTCATTGTCTTTTATGGTCGGCCACCACTCAGAACCATAGAGAGCGACTGGACGGACGACATTGCGGTAAATTTTAGATTTGAGACGTTCGTTGATACGTCGATCACAAAGGACACCAGTTGTGGAACGCCACTTCATCTAGGTTGCGTTAATGCGTGAAGCAATTTCATAACGCAGCTCTCCATTGGCTGATAGCGTTGACCCGAGGTATTTAAATCGCTCAGTTCTGGGCAGATCACTGCCGCTGAGAGTGATTGTGCCTGTTTCATGGGGATCGGTCGTCAAAAATTCAGTTTTGTTTAAATTCAATCTGAGACCGTGTTGCATGAGGCGATCATTTCATTTTTGAACAAGTTGCTCGATATCATTTTTGCTATCAGATACTAGGAAAACAAAATCTGCATAAAGCAGAGTGTAGGGCGCTGGACGTTGGATATCCCGTGTGACGGTGTCCATAACAAGGACAAAGAGGAGTGGTGAGAGGGCACTTCCTTGATGAACTCCAACAGAGACACGAAGCGGTTTTGATACACCCGCCATACTTCAAACTTTACTTTTCGGATCGTGGTAGAGCAATTGAACCCAGCGCACGAGTTCTTCTGGCACGAAGTGTTGTCGTAAAGCATACCAGATGAGTTCGTGTGGTACACGGTCAAACGCTTTCTCTAGATCCAAAAAGGCAATGTAAAGAGGGCGATGCTTCTCACGGTGTTTCTCCATGAGTAACCGCGCAGCGTGTATTGCGTCAGTAGTTCCGCACTTCTTGACAAATCCGGCTTGATTCACGGTTATTTCAACGATTTCGCGAATACGGTTGTCAAGAATGCGTTCAAAAATCTTCATGGTATGGGAAAGTAACCGGATCGGACGGTAATTTGAACATTCTGCTGGGCTACCTTTCTTTTTCCATATTGGAACAGTGGTACTTTCTTGCCAGTCAGATGGTGTTCTTCCTTCCTGAATAACCCGGTTAAAGAATTCACTGAGCCACAGTGTTGGGTCCCAGCTCTTCGCTTTCCAGAGCTCAGATGCAATGTCGTCAGGTCCTGCTGCTTTCCCCGATTTCATTTGTTTTATTGCCTCCTCGACTTCAGTTGCGCTGACTGGTGGAACTGCTCCAAATGTCGGCAATGATTGTGGAAGTGGAGGATGAGCAGATTCTTCAGTTGAAATCTGCTCGAAGTATTCTCGCCATCTATCCGTTGCGGCTCGACGGTTGGTAAGCAAAGTACCGTTCTTGTCATTAACACAACAGAAGTGTTCGATATCCTGTGTGCGTTCATCACGGCTTTTAGCAAGTCGATACAGATCTCTCTCGCCATCCCGAGTGTCCAGTTTATCGTAAAGATTTTTGAAATGGTTCGCTCGGGTGACAGCGACTGCTTTCTTTGCTTCCCGGTTGGCATTCTTATAAATTTGCCAATTAGCAAGCGTTTTATCGTCGAGAAATTTGTGGTAGAGGCGTTTCTTTTCACGGACCTTCATTTCAACATCATCATTCCAAAGCCAAGTATCTCGGTTGATGTACCGCTTACCCGGCTTGGTGACCCCGAGGGTTGCAGAGGTCGCTTTGTGGATCGTGTCTTTCATTTGGTTCCATGATTCTTCCACATTCGTAATGGTTGGAAATCGTATGAGTGAGACCGTTTCTTCTTTCTTCTCACCAAATCGCCACCATTTAATGCGCGGCGGGCCAGTGCGTTCCTCACGCCGTTTTATCGGTGGCTTGATTCGCAGGACAGCAATCAACGGCCGATGTTGAGGTGCGATGGTCTCATAGGGAACGACTTTGCAATCAGTGACAGTGGTAAAATGTTGGCGTCTTATAAGAATATAGTCGATTTGCGTTTTATTGTTCCCACTATAAAATGTGGGAAGATGAGACAATCGTTTGATGAACCATGTATTCATAAGTACAAGGTCATGGGTGTCCGCAAAATCGATTATACGCTCGCCACCTTCATTGCGCGCTCCGAACCCCTTTCCCCCATGGCACCTGTTACCGTCTGCCTTTTCACCCACATGACCATTAAGGTCGCCGTCAATGATTATGTAATCGTCAGCAGGCACGTGACAAGTCTTTTCATTGAGAAGTTGCCAGAAGGCATCTTTCTCGGCATCAGGTCGACCTGTCTGTGGTGCATACGCGGTGAAGAAGTGAATAGTGCGATCAGCTGATATAATGGTGAGCTTCATCAGCCGATCATCAAATCGTTCGACTTCTTTAATGGCATCACGGAAACCCTCTGAGATGGCAATGCCAACACCATATTTTGTGTGTGGGTTACCAAAATAGAGAAGTTTGTAGCCATTTTTACCGCGTTCGCGTTCAATGTCGCAGCTTTTGGAACCAGACCATCGGGTTTCTTGCAGAGCGCAGATGTCAATGCACCTTTTCCGAAGGGCTCTTGCGAGTTCCTCGGTCTTTCCAGTTAGGGTACCAACATTTGCGGTGCAGACACGTATTTGTTTTGTTCGTTGTGTGCGGACTAACTTGCTTACGTCCTGACGCCGTCCATGCGTCAAGAACCCTTGCCCATTTCTCGACAGGACCGGGGCCCGTCCTGCCGCGTCGACTGAGGTGGACGCCCTAGCATTTCTCCGAGGCCTGTGACTTAATCCGATCATCATGTTTGTAACGACATTCTATGCATTTTCTTGGTCGACCTGTCGCGGAGCCTATCACCAAGAGAGATCAGGTAGGATTTAGCATAGTAGAATAACTCCAACTATACTCTATTTATCTCTTTCCCTGATCTCAGCATTTTATTTTTGTTTTACTGAGGATAGTACAGAGTACGTTGCCTCAAACCCTCCTCCTTTACCTGGGCTTGGGACCAGCATACTGAAGGACGACTTTGATGAAACCTAACCTATATTTATGATTCCATCAATTCAATTAAAAACTTTGTGTGGTTGTGTGGTTTTTGGGAATAAATATAAGCGAGAAAACAACACCCTTGAACTATTTCGGTCACGCTGCTCCCAGGGCAGGGGCAGCATCTGATGAGTTGCGTCTGCTCACAGACCGACCTGTGCGGAGTGGCAGATCTTCCATCAGACACGATCTTTCGTTCGGATAAGGGAAGGTTCAGATTGGGTAGGCGGGAGAAAGACACTCACACAATGGCTCTTGGGAGGACATCCCGAACAATAAATCAATAAGGAGGAAGAAACCGGCTTCAAATTTCCTGTGCGGGCGCTCTGAAACCTAGTGCCGGCGACTTTTCGACGACGATATTCTTCGATTGTATTGCTTCGGTAATGGATTACTTCTCCACCGTTGCCTCTAATGATTCCAGACTGGGCATTCGTCGGCTCATAGTTGGGTGAATTCATCTGGTCGGGAGAGGCTGCAAGAACTATTGCTGGATCTATTTAAGAGAAGCTCGATGATTCTGACATCTTCCCAGAAGCCAATTTCGTTGGAAGATAGAAGTGAAGGAAATTCCGGGAAAACTAATAAATATGGCAGTAGACAAATAGAGAATCAATCAGAGAAACAGTGCCGGAATACGGTTGAAATATCACGATGAGAACAGGAGCGGACCATTCTTTTGGACCCTGACAAGACGCTAAAAGGTAAAAAAGCCTACCTAAGCCTATATAAGTGCAAAAACTGGATGCCGCTGGTACTAACATAAATATATGTATATCAATCTGGATGGGACACCACCAATTTTTTCTGGTTCTATTACGGGACCCTTTCTATACATTCAGCGCCCACTTTGAGAAAGACTGTTTTATTTGATAATGACGCCGCACATGTCTTGGACTACAATGAAATCATGTGGAATACAGAACTTTGACCTTCTATAACTTTGTTAGTAACAGTTAAATTGCATTCAAACTTTCCAGAGTTGTGTCTTATATTATTGCTTATACTGATGGTTAGTACCTTTAGTACTTCCAGAAAGAACTTAAGGGAGGTTCTCATGTCAATTTCAAAAATACAACAATACGCTATTATTAACTTTATTTGAGCAGATTTCCGAATGGGATGTAATTTGAGGGTTAGATTTTGTACAGATGCATCACTGTGATTTTTTTCAGAGTGTTCGGTAGTATAGCTTCTGAGAACGAGACCTGTTTCACTTTTTAAGGCCCACATTTTGAGTCCTCACCACCCTGCTTTCCACCCAATATCAGAAACAAAATCAGCCCTTTCGTCTTATACCTCAAAAAACTATATTCTGTGAAAAAAAGGCTGCGCCCAAGTTTCGCATATGTGGGTAGCAGCATGTAGCAGATCACAGACCACATTTTGCCATCAAATTTCGTGACGATAGCTCCAGCCTTTCGTAGGCGGATCGACGGACAAACAGGCATTAAACTGATTTTAGTAAGGTTTTGTTTCACACAAAACCTTGAAAAGAAGGAAAGGAATCACTGAAGTATAGACCAAGGTTGGTACAAAGAAAAAGGCAATAGAAAGTTTCGATCCCAATTGGTCAACATCTCTAAAAAAAGGTGATATGACATGTGCTGATATTTTTAGGGAGGTCAAATCCAATTCGGAATGGATAGATTTTGGCAAAAAGATTCCTCGGCAAGGTGGGGATATCTTTAGGGGAAGAGAATGAGGTCTCTTGATGACTTAGTGACCGCAATGCCAAGGAAAACGGTTACTACCCTCGGCTGTCAATAATTTGCAATCTGGGGACAGAGGAAGCCATGTAGAGGCAAGCAAATGGCAGCTATCAGCTTACCGGCTGAAGCAATGTACAAGCTGCTGGCGATTGGGAAAGTGAAAATACGCTGGGTTGTTTCCCTGCGTGGGAAAGCAAGTGTCCCTCAAGCATTGAATTTAGGCACTTAGCGACGATATACACTGGTGACTGAAATAGACCAAAGAGGTGCAGAAAATATGCAGGAGGAGGTCATATATTTAAGGAGTGCAAATCTGGCTCTGAATGTGTGCTTTGCAAAGGGAAAAGGGCTTCGACTGGAAGCACGCAGCAGGAAATGCTCAACATTTGAAAGAGCCTTGGATGCGACGGAGATAGACGCTGAAACAATTGAATTTCAAACATGTGAGACAGTGCAACTACTCTCAGATGATCTATGAGAAGGAAGCCGAAGTTACTATAATCAGTGACCTTTATCGCAACAATAACAGCGGGGCTTGGACCATAGATACAATTGGGAAGACGGTAATATGGGAATGTGTAAATTAAGCCATCGTTGAAGTGACAGAGTTTTATTCGCCAGGACAAGAATATCCGGCGTTTGCATATGTAGTAGCTACGCACCACCAAGCGGCGATGGACAATATGAAGTAATGCTAGGTATGCTAATTTGGGATGCCAGAAATCAATAACTCGAAATCATACTGGAAGTCGAAATGCGAATGTATTTTATCCAAGGGTTTCGCGGAGCTAGACGAGTAAGTAAATTTTGTTTAAGGATTTGAGGGGATCCCGAGTCCACTGGATGGGGAGCTGAAAATTAGGGTCGATCTGTGAAAACATTTGAAGACGATGCATTCATAGAGACGTTATTGGGTGGGTAGCACCAATGTTAAGGTACCACGAGAGTATGTAATGTTGCTATATCGAGATGGTAAACCCTCGTTAATATTCGTTCAAACTATTTTTGGAACGAGAAAATCGCGGAGTTGCGGCCTGCCTACTTTCGTGCAAGAAGGATTTAGCAAATGATGTTGAAGAAGACCAGACTTCGTGGAGAAACGATAGACTTAAGCAGGCTACATGCACCAGCAAGCAAGAATACTTTAAAGGACTTTGCACGAAGGTAAACTGAAACCCCTGGGGAAAGCATACAGGGTTGTTATAAAGAAGATTATGGAGTGAATATCCCCCAACCCATATGAAGGGGAGCGCAAGAAACGTAAAAACCATACCTTGACCATACGTGCATGACTGAGAAGGAAGTTGGTGAGATTTGTCGGAAAATTGGTACTAACAGAGATCCCAGGATAGATGCCGCTCCCAATAAGGATCTTAAAGTTGCTTTTGGGCCAGATCCGACTAGTCTATCTGCTTATTTGAGACAGGGATGGTGTGAGGAGTTGTCCCTGCTCGGTGGAAGACGCACAAACTAGCTCTTCTACCGAAGCCTAAAAAGCAAGTGGGAAATGCATCATCGTAACGCCGAATTTCCCTTATAGACAAGGTAGGAAAGATGCTAGAAAAAGTAATCCAGTACAGACTTCTCCCTATGATAGAATATAGATATAGCCTATTGGATCGACTGTTTCATTTTCCTAAAGCTCATTCAACAATAAACTTGGCTTTCAAGCTGGCTGCCGGTGTACTCCAATACATGCTTTGGACGTAGCTGAGGATGGTTCAACATAACCTTGGGAAACAAAACAAGTCGGGAAATTGGAAGCTCGACGCTTCAGGTACGAAAGGTTTTGTGTATTTCTTAGTACGTAGCGCGTAATATATCCATATATTATGTGAGAGTATCAATATTCATCAGTATTCAATTTTCAAAGAAGCTTTGACGTATTATAACTTTGTTAGTAACAGTGCGATTCCCATCAAACTTGGTATGATCATGCTCTACATTATAGCCTACATCCAGCTATTTAAAAAAGATATAGTAACATACTATTATTAACTTTATTTGAACAGATATCGGTGTGGAAGGTATTTCGGAGCCCAGGCACCATATAGTGGCAGCCTCCTGATTTTCTTCAGTTTTTTCGGCTGGGTAGTTTCTGAAAATGGCCCCTTGAAGTAAAGATCACTTTCAACCCCCTGCACTCCCACCCTTCCAACAAATGCCAAAGCCGGCTTTGAAGAGTACTAATCGAGACCTTTAATTTGATACCCCACATGACTATGTTTGATGAAAAAAAATTTACACCCCCCTTTTGCATGTATGGGGACCGCCCCTTAAATTCAACGTAAAAGGATATAACTCACTATATTCGTGAGCGTTCACAGTTCAGACCTTTGTACTAAATTTGGTGTCAATCGTTATAACCGTCTCCGAGACAAATGCGTGCGATGGACAGACAGACAGGCACACAGACAGTAACTGATTTTAATAAGGTTTTATGTTTACACAAAACCTTAAAAAGGGTGCCTGTGGGAAAGCAGCGAAGGGTGGTGCCTAAGATTAGTAGCCAAATATACCGCCTCAGGTTACTTGTGGCTGGCGTAGTTCGATATACATTATTATGCGCGATACTTATAATGAGTAATCACAAGCGCTATTGGAGGAGGGTAAATACGACTTGCCGCTTAGTGACGCTACGGGGAATGGTCTCGATAGCCATTCTGACAAGCGAGATACGCTATCTGTACGAGAGAAAGAGAATGAATCTACATGAAAAAGAGTTGGGAATCACTGGAAAAGTGGCAGCAACGGTGGGGTGATACGTAGAGGGATCGCTGAAGGAAGAGCCTGGGAGACTCTCTAAAAATCAGCGTAGGTGTGTAGAGCATCATCTGGAAAATGTTGAAATCGGAAAGAAACTGGCGCGGAAAACTTCGTAATCAAAAGGATTCAAGGTGGAGCTTGGGACATATTGTTCCACACTGACCATACTCATGAGCATTGTTTTCCCTCGGATCTTTGCCATATATTGAATTGTTTATTGAAATCACCTTCACCTTATTAATCAACTTTCTCTGATGGATGGATGATATAAAATCAGCATGAAATTCCTTTCATTTTAACGACGTTGCCCTTTCTTATTTTTTTTACTAAGTAATTTCCCAAATATAGAAAGTGCATACCTAAAAATACAGTTTCCATGTGCATGTCGTCAAGTGGTATGAGCACCATCGATTTTTAGTCATTGTTATTGGGCATGATTCGTCTTTCCTTTTGTGGCATCGTTTTCTATTCAGATCACTTGCCAAACATTTTAAGCGTCTTTTCGAGCTCGATTTCCTTTTGTCATGCAGTCTCTGTCGAGATGTCGCGCAACGTCTTGAATTATATCCAGTTTTACATGCAACGATAAAAGTTACGAAATTCGCGAGTGGTACATCTCGCTACCAAGTCATTTTTCATTTTGGGTCCTTAGGAAATGCTATCAGCTTTGCATATTTATCATGGTAGCTTTCAATATAACCATTTCGCTACGCTATTACTAAGAGAGAAGTTCGATACTTTCGCATGGTTATCTGTCTCAGAATTATAAATACCATTTTTTTCCTATAAAATTGATCGTTATAATAGGGAGACATGTCAGTTTAATAAGCGTCCAAATACATAAATTGGGCAAACCAAAGTCAGTAGTCCTACAGTCCAAAAGTCAGAAATCTTCAACACGCAATATGAAATCTTTGCAGAAATGGCAGTTAGATATCTGCTGGTACTTTCTATGTTGTCTGCAGCCTGCACTAGTTCCAGTGAGGGGTGGGGTGTTATTTCCACGTAATAATTTGTGGGTGAGACCTCTCTAAACCAATCTACATCCCATAATTGCAGTGGTCGTTCCCACGCAATTCGTTATCATCAAATGAAATTAACACCTGCACGCGACAGAAAATAGATACTCAGGATATGACTGGAGTACTTCCGTAAGGTGGTTGCTTCAAGTGCACTGCTGCATTAATAATAAGCTCTTTCTTACGTCAATTCCAATTGTATTAAGGACTCGCTCTTTAAAGCATTTCCTTGAGGAAAAGATCTGGTAAAGGATTCTGAGTGGACACACGTGTCGGGCAACTACAAAAAGTGATTAAGTTCAAAAGTAGGGGGTAATATGTATACGTTGAAGTCCTACTATAAGGAAGTTCTTGAATTTTAACGTGCAATATGTAAATCTATGTCCTTCATCAATCAATGTCCTGCATCAAAACTTCAAACATATCAAACCGGCCGTAGCAATGTTTTGAGTTATTGCATCTTCACACTCTTGAGAGATTAGTGTAGACCATAATAGTATCATGCTCTCCATTCCTGCAAGAATATGCTTAACTATAACATCAGCTCCAATGTCTCGATAGTTGCTTCTCGAGAGCGTAAAAGGAGAGCGTAAAAGCTTCAAGTGGTTTAAGTTACCACTATCGCCTATTCGCGAGTCTATAATCTCACTAGATTGCTCTTGTAAACTGTTCGAAGGAAAGGATTACTGCACTTTGAAGTGTTGATATATCCTTTTAACATATGAGATTGGGCTTTCAACAGAGGTTGCATGGAGTAGTGATTATCCAACTATAAGCTCTTTTCAGGATGAAGATAATCTGGGATTATTGGTCATTGTTGGAGAGTGCTTCTATGATTTGAGAAGCTGAAAATAGGAAGGTTAGCGAGAATAAGCACTTTGTTGGGTTAGGGTTGATGCATTCCTTTAAAAATCTCTTGAAAACTTCTTGTAGGCGTTTCCCGAGGTTCATTTCATATTTTGAAATATGAGTATCCAAAAATTAAAGGAGTTACGCTTCATCTGCATTATGGTGAACTGAATCATGTCAATCTACCAATATGTAGCCTACAAAATATCCTTAAGTTTAGAAGACAGACTTCAAAAAGTTATTGATCATTTTGATCATTCCTTGATGGTACCTTCATACAGGATATCAGAGACTCACTACTTCTTATCCTTTTGACTATCTTGTTTCTAGAAAAAAAAACTAGAAAAGTTTCCAACGACCTGATTTACTTTAGAGCATTACAATGGAAATACCAGAGCAAAGACAAGAGAAGAGTAAGCGAAGCATTGGTTTCAAGCACAGAATCGTGGAGGCTGTGCTTACTAAGCATTTTTAAGGACTGTCACATCTGTCATGATGCTCAACGGCGTGATACTCTAATAAATGCACTGGCAGCTATTCACTCGGAAGAATGTTTAATGCCGTTCGTTAGCTTACATATGTATCGAGTAAAATGGACAGCTAGAGTCTGAGTCTTCAGAACTCGGCCACTCCCCACCTACAGGATATTACTTAGAGAGAGAGAGAGGTTTTGACGAAGAACAGCGATTCTCCATTCTAAGGGATCTTCTTATGCTGTCTTAGAGCTAAAGGTCATGCTATCGCTTACCACGGCTATTGGGATACCTCAACCACCTTTTCCGACTGTTGGGAATCCACTCACTCCTACGTTTAATTGTGCTGTTGGGATGTGGAAGTTGAAATTCATCAGGGTGAAGGGATCACTTCCCATCGATAAATTCTCCTTGTAAGGGACTTTCACAATATTTTCCATTTTCTAAAGGAGCCAATAATGCCTAGAATCCATCGACAAATACTATTTGGGGGAGAGATGCTCAAAAGCAGGTTAAGGTCTGATTTGGTGGACATGCAATTGTTACAAGGGTGGGTTTCCGGATTTGAAATCTAAGCAGATCGTTTGATATCTCAACGATACAAGACCGCTTTATCTTCTCGCCGAAAGTTACTCCATCTCGAGTAAAGAAAACCCAAATAATGACGTTATATGTACATGGCGACGCCTACATTTATAGAGGCTGTTCTCTATCTTAAATGTTGAAATTATCACCAGATCGCTGCCTTCCCCTCCTTCCACTACGATCAACCCCAAATATAATTTTTATTATTCACTTAATGAGTATATTTGCTCCTTCCCATACGACCCTAAGCAGCATGGATTTTACACCACCACTTATCATTTCAAAAGAGTCAACTTTTTAGGTCCTGAAGCCGTACCATCGAAGATTGCAGCAATACCAAGCTGCCGGAAAACAGATATTTGGAGTATTCGAGGTGTCGAAACGGAAACTATAACGCTCCATTTATTGCTGGAATATTAAATTAATGGGTGAAAGGGTTTCAGACCTGATGGACGACTTTAGTTTTTGGCACTATTGACTTCGGAAAATGAGGACCTCTTAAGTAGTCTCTCCCGTCATCGAACGATTTCTTTGAGGAATTTATCAGTTGCTGTTATTCAGATTCATCTGGTTTACACTGATCACCATTGTAGGGAAACCGGGTAAAGTGCGTTATTGCACTCAGAGTCAAAAGCACCCCTGCGGAGGAAGGTTATCCTTAACCCTCGTTGAGTGGCTTTTAACTTTCTCCTGAAGGCTATCTTCATTTAAAGGATGCATTCTGACAAATACTTCCAGAAGAGGTACCTTAGAATAAGAATGCCTTGACTGGGTTTTGCTGACCAGACCTCCAACAGATATATAGTTTACGCCTTCTGCTGACTCCTTTGTGGAATGTTAGGTATCCACACTCTCTCTTTGTCGATATTAATTGCGAGTTTCGTTAGTTTCTTTATCGTCTTACTAAGTCCTGAGTATGCGCTAAGCCTACGGTACCTGCAAAGCACAAAAAAACCAAACCTTAATGAACTGCAATTCGAAAACTTGGTAGCGAGATCCAAAGTTTGATGGCCAATAAACTCAGCTAACTCACCATCTAAAAAACGTGCTGCCGAAAACGCTTCAGTTTCGTTGTTTGTAAAAGGCAGCCTTTGATGCTTTCAGAAGACCCTAGATGCTACTTATCAAGAAAGCTTACTCAGGTTAAGTGGAACTACCTTTCGATTGGGTAGGAATGTTTGCTCAGAAATTTTAAGGGACATTGAAGGACTGACCACACTTCGCGTTGATGAATTATGTATTAGTCAGATCTTTCCGGTAGACTGGTCATATAGGCCTTGAAACTTCACAAAGCTCTATTCTTCTTGAGGTATAGGAAAGAACGCAATGTCTCGTACCAAATTCTTTATCTTAGATGTATTTACCAATTAACTTTGGAAAAAACTAGTGGTCTGAAAACTGGCCATTTCCTTCACAGACCTATTCTCAGAAGTTACACAACCGAAAATTCTGAAAAAAATCACGAACTCGCAACTATACGGTGCCTAGGTTCCGAAATACCATACCCCCATACCAATATCTGTTCAACCAAAGTTAATAATAGTATACTCGTATTACTATAATTTTTGATAATTAACTGCAAATTCCGCCTTAAGTTCACTCTAGAATTATATAATTTTCTTTTTATTAGTGGAAGAGGAAATTTAAAAGGAAGCTGCTGCGCCAGCTTGTAGCAGTTTGTGGGATTCTCATCCACTAAATCCATTCTCTCTTCTCCGCCCATATCCTCGTGGGACCACCGTGACGGATTAGTTCGCGAGGAGGGCTCTGGTTGAAACTAGCGCAACTAGGTCACGCGTCCGTCGCGCTATCCGAGTTCGTTCCAGTTCCTTTAGCTTCTCCTGTATCGCAGTTACTGTTCCGCTTATCGAACTCCAGTTTGCCGCGGACCTCAGAATCTCCTCCACGAAATTATGGAGTCCGATAACTGCGTTGAGGGTATCATTTAGTTGGCTGCTTTAAAGGCATTCCTGATATCCAACCGCCGCGCAGCACTTACCAGCGACCAAAGCCTCCCGGGCCAGGTCCAGGACCGTTGCATTGGCATCAACCGTGCGTCAATAGACAACCCGCTAACTCGACGAACGGATGCGGCCTTTTGTATATCACACTCTCCAACGTCTTTGCCATAGTGTTTAACAGGCAGATAGGGCGATATGAAGAAGGTGCGCCAGGTGGTTTTTGGGGCTTCGGTAGCAGAACCAACCTCTGCCTTTTCCACTGAGCGGGAAACACTCCTTCAACCATGCATGATTCAAATGTACTTATGAACCATATGGGCCTGATTTTAGCAGCTAACTTCAGGGCTTTATTCGGAATTCCGTTCAATTCCGGAGCCTTATTGTCTCCAGTTCGGCCTCAGATGTTCTGTAGTTGCTTTTCGGTCACCCCGGGGAAGATGTCCTGAACCACTAGATGCGGTCCGCTTTCTTCTTGTTGTGGGAAAAGGATATTTTTCAGAGTGAAATTATGCGGTGTTTCCAACGATTAATTAATAGAAGTAATGAAAACTTGTTGTTTCTTTTCCGTTGGTGTAGGTATTTTATTCTTGCAAATACCGATATTTCGGGAACCACTTGTTCCCTTCATCAGTGCAAACAAGAACAAGAACTTGTTTGCACTGATGAAGGGAACAAGTGGTTCCCGAAACAACAACAAGAACAAGAACAAGAACTTGTTTGCACTGATGAAGGGAACAAGTGGTTCCCGAAATATCGGTATTTGCAAGAATAAAATACCTACACCAACGGAAAAGAAACAACAAGTTTTCATTACTTCTATTAAAGATATTTTGAACAAGAGTCGCGCGCCCGTCACTTGGGGTAATTTTTGTCGACGAATCTTGTTCATTACATCCTTGTAAGCAGCGCTCCACGGGTTCGTATTTGCTTCAAGGCGCAATTGCTTGTAGCAATTCGTCTTACTTTCCCGTATAGCCTTCTTAACGCTACTTTGAAAATCGCGGTATTCTTTCTCCGATTGCTGATGTTCTGGCTTCCCTCTGGTCCTCTGGAAAAGCCTCCTCGCTCGCAGCCATGATGCTCTCAACAGCGCGATTTCTTGGTTCCACCAGTAGTTCCCTTTCCTACTATGATGAAACTTGCGTCACGACATTGTAGAGTCGTAGGCCTCAGTTATCCGTTGACATAATTGGCTCACTTTTTCCAGCGCCGTTCCCTTCGGGTTGTAACCTCCTTCTAAAGACGCCAGGAATGCCTCTTCCTCAAAAGCTCCAGTGGACCACCCAGCTATCCTGGTTTTTCCGCTTTTGATGCTCCTCCTCGTTCCTGATGTCGAGAAAGATGGCCTGATGGTCACTGTGGATATAGTGCTCACTCAGCAGCCGCCAGACCATCCCTCTCGCCAACGAGTTAATTAGGTAGGTTACTTCGACGATTGAGCCTAGTCCTCTGCCGGAATGTGGGAACGCATCCAACTTTGGCAGGTACGACGTTCGTCTCCGCGAAGGTTTGAAGCAAGATTTGACCCCTGGTGTTCGTCACTCGACTTCCCCAATCTAAAGCCCACGCGCTAAAATCGCCGGCAATGATTTTGGGGCTGCGATCTCTGGCGTCCAACACCAAGCCGTCTAGCATTTCTTCATATTACGCTAATGTTGCATAAGGAGGAGTATAACAGCTGTAGATATGGAGGCCGTTGACTTTCGTCCATACAAAACTGGCTCCCGGGAATGCCATTGTTTCTTGAACGGTTTGCCGTCCACATGCCCATATCGCCGCGTTTCCCGATGAGTCCTTCACCCACGTAGCACTTTCGTAATTTCGGTACGGTTTACATATTACCGACACGTCAACAATAGATTCTCAAATGGTTTGCGAGAGTAAGTCTTGAATTGCCACGCACTGGTTGAGGTTGATTTGTATCAACCTCATTTGGCCTTATGATCCAGCTCCCTCTTATATTCCGAGCACCTGCACCACCTGCAACGTGCCGGTCATCTACTCCCATTTCATCTTTGCACAGGTCTCTTCGCCACACTTCCTACACCATCTCGACTTATCGTACTCGCTAGTACATGCTGCTGCAAAGCGACTGAAATCGAGGCATCTGAATCATTTCTTCAGAGATATTTGCTCCCTACGTCGACACACGGCCCAACCTATTCTTACCTTGCCCGCGGTAATCAGTTTAATCCCTGATTCCACCAGCAAGCTAATAATAGCGGTCTGTGTACCTCCATATGTCTTCTTCATCCTTTTGATGGCACTGGCTTCTAGGTCGCAAAGGTTGTATTGTTCCCTTAGCGCAGCACAGATATCCTCTGATGAGTCTTTGCACTCGATCACTATTTGTTGCTTCCGAGATTTCACGTCTCGTTGCTCATCTAGCACCTTCTCTTCTCTTCCAGCAACAGATCCCCCTTTTGCGTATGCCTGATACGGCTCACCCTGCCTTGGCAGCTTCTTGGGCACCAAGGGATTCCTTATTCCATCCCCACTCCGTTTGCCCGCGTTTTCACTTATCTTATGATGAGGTGGAATCACCTGCGTCTCCGGTGTGACTCCGCCTCTTTTCTACCGCCCTAACTAACTAACCTCGTATCAGAACCCAGATATTTTGGTGGATATTCCGTCTCTTCTTAAAGAACTCACAGAGTTCATTAATGCGTTTCCCTAATGAAACAGACGTTGTTCCAGTTTGCTGCTCTTCACGATCGCATTTTACAGCATCGATAGTTATGGCAGTCCGAGGACTCTCTAAGTTTCTTTCCGAGTCCCTCTACGAATCTCGACTACCTAGGGATAATGTCGCCTTCAGTGGTGACCTCCCAAGTTTGGAACTTTTTCGAAAAGGATCCGGTGTAGATCTCATTTCCACTCCACTAAGATCTTTTGTAGCATTAAATGCCAAAGTAGCAAGTTTCCCACTCTGAGCCACTGTAGACTTCCGATATCGACGACCGGTAGCCCGCTTGCCCACTCCCAAAAACGTTCCGTATTGGGTTTCCGAAGCCCTGCACCGGTAAAAAAACTACCCTACCTAATTATACAATTCTGCAGCGATATAAGCTATAAGGTAGAGCATGATTCTACCAGCCGCCAACAGAAAAATCCATCATCTCCGACGGTGAGTCTCAAGATCAATATATGGACATATATTGATCTTTGGCACTGGTAGGCCCTTACAACATAAGATAGATTTAAAGCCAGCTGTCAAATGATTCACCGCGAAAGGGTTAGTTATTCATAGTTATTCATCTCAAGAAGAGAATCTTCCATGGCTTTGAAATCTCTAAATAGATAGCATTTGGTAATGGAGCTCAGTTGAGGTCCATCCTTTTCAACGCTCTTTTCAACTTTTTAATGAAGTATTGGGGTAACTATATCCTCCTCCGGTGTGATCAGGGGTTGGTTTAATGATGTTTGAGAACTTTCTCGGAAGTAAAGCTAGATGTGTGTCCTTAGAACACAGGTTGAGAGGCGCCTTTGGCAGACATATGGACTGCGAGATCTGGGTTACAATCGGACATCAAATTCTTGCATCGCTCATCTATATCTTCGAATTTTGTCAAGATACTAGCATGGCTATGGTTCTAGCTGTTGGATATTGTGTCGTGAGATAGCGTGAGGATTGAGGAGATTGGTATTAATGAAAACAAAACCCATCTTGCCATCGATCATTGAAGTCGTGTATTCGATATCCTCTGGAACAACAAGGACCCCAATGGAAAGGGGCGTAAGGGCCCAGGTCTTAACTCCATATTGTATTTTGCGCTTTCCTTTCACTATTTCACGTGCAAAAAGGACATAAGTATGAATGTAAAATACCTAAATTGTTGAAGGTATACTAAAAAACTACTGTGCTAATCATAAGAGGCCTAATGTATAATCTACACATAACTTGTAGGCCTCCTTGAAAGTATCAAACAAAGACATCCTTTCGCCTGCTTTTAAATATTTGATTTGCAAGTACGGAGTTCCTATGTAACAGCTTCCAGCCCTGGTAAACAACTGTGGGCTTATCTACATACAGAAGTTCATTTGCAATAAAAACAGCCGTCCATCTATACCCTTATTCCAGAACGTTTCCAAAAAGGATTCTCAGAAATGTTTTGGTCTTGGCTTCAAAGCGAGTTCTGTTGCTTGTGTGTTATCATCATATATCTAAGCACATACGACCACAACATGGTACAAACATATTTACTAGCTTTCGACATTTTATGTAGACAAGACTTATTGGCGCCTTAGTTGGCATTTTTCCATGTTTTGAATTTGCTACCCTCAATAGGGCAGAGTGGTAGCAACAATTCCGTTGATTGCATATTTGCATATTTCGAGAATATCTTTTCTTTGGGAATTATTTCCACATAGCCACCTACTAACTGGATTAAAATTAAATAATTTGCAGCTATTAATAAAATACAGAGGTATTTGTTTATTTCGGCAGATATCAACATTTTTTGGAATGAATCTCTAAGGTAATGCTCCCGGGTCCCCACTATCTCTGTTGGGCGACTTTCCAACAAGTCTTCTCCTCGACTTTTGCAGGAGACAGTCCAATGTGAAGGCTATTCTGAAAAGGATTCATTGGGTGGAAAGTTTCTTTCTTTAAAATGCCGGTTGACACTTATAGTTTGCTATTATGTTTGCACGTATCTAAAACATGCATGCATTTAGATAGTGAGCATGGCAGGCGTTCTTCACTAACCACTAATTCCATGTGTATGTGTATATATTTATGCACTTATTTTTCTCAAGTGTTTTTTTTGTTGGGAATAGGGTAGGTGAATGCATTTACGCACAGAGTGGTGGACTCCCGCAACAGCGGGCTGTCGGACTGCCAACTAAACACCTCCCTAGACTGGAATCGTTTCACATTACTTCGGGCTAGCCTCCTCCCCTCCCCCCCCCCCCCCCCCCCCGCTCTCCCGGCTTTGGGAGCCTTCAAGTCAGGGAATACCTTTCACCAACGGAAGGGGAGAAGGGGAAGGGAGTTGTCAGCTCAGGGAACCCCTTACTGTCTGATCTCTCCGCCGGTCGAGTTCAATCTTCTTCGCAATAAGAAGAGCCCGAACATAATGCGCTGCCAGCGCTGTTCAGCATCTCTTTGACAATGTTGTCTGGAGAGAGCTCCCCTGTGTCTGCATAAAGCTGCTGGCAGAGGGCGTCCCACCTCTCGCAAGAGAAAAAGGTGTGTTCAGCGTCATCCGCCACTCTATTGCAGAACACACAATCAGGAGATCGCGCCTTCCCAACCCTGTGGAGGTAAGACTGAAAACCTCCATGCCCACTTAGAAGTTGGGTAAGGAAGTAATCAATCTCACCGTGCTTTCTGTTCAACCACGGGTCTAATTTGTCGATGAGCCGCGCAGTCCACTTGGCCCTTGGCTCATTTTGCCAAGAAAGTTGCCACTCGTTAAGGGTGCGTTGACGTTCTTCACGGGCAACCACTTCTCTTAAGTTTTCGCTCTTACGGCGGTAGATAGCTTTGCGCTCCTTGGCAAGGAGGGCAACGGGGATCACTCCCGCAATCACGATCACAGCCGGTTCGGAGACAGCGCGATAAGCAGGTGCCACTCGTAGAGCTCCCTGTCTCTGCACTTGAGCAAGGCGTTTACGATGCACCTCCTTATTAAGGGCATCATCCCATACCTCCGCACCATAGAGCAGAACCGACCGCGTTGCTCCCATAAGGAGACGTTTCCCAGTAGATATAGGGCCCCAACATTCGCCATTATCCCACTCAAGGCTGCGACTCCAGCTGCAGCCCTGCCCGCTGCTGCTTTGATTTGCCCGAAGAAGCTCATCTTCGAGTCGCGCATTAAACCAAGGTATTCAACCGCTGGTTTTGACTCTATGGTTAACTCGCCGATCGGTATGGGATGGAAGGTCGAGATTTTCCTTCTGGTCAAGATTACTACTTCGGTTTTTTTCCAGCGCAAGGCTGAAACCGTGAGCAGTCATCCATCCGCTTATCCAACAAGTGCCGCAACGTCGCCTGCATAACCGACCAGGCGCGACTCTTCGGGAATATCGAGTCTCAGCAGACTATCGTAGGAAGCGTTCCAGAGGTCCGGCCCTAGGATGGTCCCTGTGCTACTCCCGACGTGATTTCCATTCTCCTTTGGCCCTCTAGCGTCTCATAGAGCAGGCAGCGATCTTTCAGATAATCTTTCAATATCCGCAAGGGATAGTTTGGTACGTGAAATGAGTTTTCTAGTGTGCCTAGCATATCTTTCCAGCGATAAGGAAAAATGCGCTCCTTCAAGCCAGCGTTGAACGCTTCAAGCAGCAATTCTGGTCGTTGGCGGAACACCAGTTTGTAAACTTCCATCGAGATGCCATCAGGGCCTGATGCCTTCTTGTTTTTCATAGTGAGAATCGCTTCTTCGAGCTTTCTCATTGTGAAAAGGGAGCAATCCTCTACGCTTTTCGGAGTGTCTGGGGAACAATGCCTGCACAATGCGGTCCATCTGGTTGGTACTTAGTATGACGGGCCTCCTCAAAGCCCCGATTTTCCGGGTGACAAGCTTATAGCCAAGTCCCCACTGGTCCTCATTTACCTCGTTAACAAGGTTCTGCCAGCCGCGAGCTTTTATTTATAGCGCTGCGGAGTCTATTTTTTCCCGATCTATACTGTGTCCTTATGGCACATGCCTCCTCGTTTCCGTGCAAACGTTGTTCTAAACGGCGGAGCTTATGACACTCCCTCCGTAGATCGGTAATTTCTGCCGTTCACCAGTACATAGAAGGCTTGTCGCGCCTGGGGCTCCTCCGGGGCATGTAAGCCTCACACGCCGTCGTTATCAGGTTTATCACTGAATTTACGATAGTGTCAACTGCGACATTACCACCCCCCGGAGCGCCCTCCAGCGCGGCCCTGCCTGCTCTAACAACTTCAACGAGCTTCCTGATGTTCACCCTCGCGACATTCCACAGCCGGGGGAGCGTGGCGTTGGTGTTTGCCGGCAAGTGGCGTCAACCGCTCCGTCTTCTAGGAACCGTCCGCCGGGTGTGAAGTGTTGAATATATGTATCTTGCACATTCAGTATTTCAACATACGTAAAATACTGATCCATTGGTCGACATTGGAAGTAATTACTTTCAGCATATTTTTGGTGAATAGAAACTCATTTTAAGGGAAGTAAATAGCAAGGTTATCCATATGGGAAATCATCTCGTATATTTGTTCCTTTTTTTTCCAAAAAATACTTGTCCGAATTTATTGAAATTTTGACAGTATATTCATGATTCTGTATTTAACATTTAAGGAAGAAGGAATGATTCTAAATGGTGGTTTAGAGTAGCTTTTCACTTTTCAGGGGAGGCAAAAAATGTAACGATTCTTATTTCCCGTCATTTTTATCGTTTTTTTTTCGATTTTTCGCACTACAGTTGCGATTGCAACTCTCTTCTATCCCTGCAGGGTTGAAGGTGGACGATTGGTATCGACTCTATAGAAAAAATTGATCTCGTAAAGCCCGAAGAACCGTCGTGAACCTCAGATCAACTCGTGTTACCTTAATTTCACATTATTTATTATTAGTTTCTTCGCGATGCCCCGAAGCACACGTGTTTTCTAAAAAAAGAAGGAGTGTTTAGGGGTAGAAGACCTTAGGTATGCCAGGAAGACTTTGTACCCCAAAGCCAACACCTGGGCCTTCTACGTCAGGACCAACACCTGGACCTTCTTCCATTACAGGGTCTGACTCTGAACAATTAACTCCAATAATTTTGTATAAATACTTCTAGCTGTTCGATTTGATTTTTAGACAAATGATTAGATTCAGGACAGTCTAAAGAATCTTTTAAGCTAATAAAAGAATTTTGTTTTTTTTTTCAATTTTGGCTACCCACTCCCCTTAAATAGTCACTAATTTCACTATTAAATTCATAAAATCATAAAATATCGCTTTAAAAATCTGCCCCCATTGATCCATTTTTAAGGGTTTGTGTAAACACAAAACCTTATTAAAATCGGTTTACTGTCTGTCTGTCTGTCTGTCTGTCTTTTTTTTTTTTTTTTTTTTTTTTTTTGTTGAGGAGGTGGAAATCTTCAAAAAGACACTGGTCTGGACACACCAGCGTGTGGGATTTTTACCCACTAAAACCACCCCCGACTCCCTCCCTGCCCCGCGGAACCACCATAAGGTATTACATCACGGGGCGGAGTCAGCTCACTCTAGCTTTGTCATCTTTCTTCTATACGCGGCGCACGTGACCGCGTTTTTCTCCTCTCCTCTGCTTTTCGCAGTTTATTTTGGATAGATGCGATCATGGAGTTTACCGCATCCCAATTCTCTTGATGTGCTAGCATTTTCGGCACCAGATTTTCTGGTACCAGCACCTCCCCTAGAGTCTCCTCTAAATTCCTCCTTTCTTCCACAAATCTCGGACAGTGGAAGAATACATGCTCTGGGTCCTCTGGGACTCCATTGCAATTTGGACAATCGGGTGAGGTCTCCAATTTAAACCTGTGAAGGTATTGGAGATATCCTCCGTGCCCCGTGAGAAACTGGGTGAGATTATAATTAATCTCACCGTGTCGTCTCTCCAACCACTCCTTGATGGCAGGAATGAGCCTGTGCGTCCACCGGCCCTTTCCCGAGCGTTCCCACCGCTCTTGCCATCTATTTATGGATCTCTCCCTTTCAGTCTTCCTCGTCCGCGATGAGGGAGAGGTTGGCTTTGCATTGTATATGTTCGCCATCTCATCTGCCAAGATGTCAATCGGCATCATTCCAGAGATGACGAATGCTGCATCATCTGAGACAGTCCTGAAGGCAGAGCATACCCTCAGGGCTGTCCTCCTGTAGACTGAACTCAGTTTGGTAGCGTTCCCTGACATCCACAACGCCTTCCTCCAAACTGGGGTTGCATAGAGCATGATCGAGGTCACCACCCTGGCTATAAGCAACCTAGAGGTATGCCGTGGCCCTCCAATGTTCGGCATCATCCTTGCCAGGGCCATACTTGCAGTGGATGATTTGTCGCAAACATACCGCACATGTTGCTTATAGCTAAGCTTCCTGTCTATCACCACTCCCAAGTATTTGATGGTCGGCTTGGAAGTGACAATATGATTCCCGATTCTAATACAGGCGTAATCTCTCTTCCGGCGCTTAGTGATGAGGACCGCTTCCGTTTTTTCCTCCGCAAGTGTCAGACCAGAGCTCTTTAGCCAACTTTTAACAGCACCGATTGCCTCACTTGAGTATAACTCAGCATCTTCAAGATGCTTTGCGACAACAACCAGCGCTATGTCGTCAGCGTAACCCACCACTGTGGCTTCCCCCGGAAGGGGAAGATTAAATACATCGTTGTACATGATGTTCCACAGTAGTGGGCCCAATACGGAGCCCTGCGGGACACCCGCGGAAACAACGTACTCCTGGGGTCCGTCATCGGTATCATACCAGAGCCTCCTTTCAGTTAAATAACTATCGACGATAGCAGCGAGATAGGCGGGAATACCAACCTTCGCTAAACATTTCCGTATTAGATTCCAATTGGCCGAATTGAATGCATTTTTCACATCCAGGGTTACTACCACGCAGTATTTGCTGGTACTACCCTTTCCGTGAATTGCATCTTCGGCCAAGCCAGTAACCAATTTGATGGCATCAATGGTTGATCTGGCTTTACGGAACCCATACTGCCGATCCGAAAGGCCGCCTTGGCTCTCAACAACCGGGAGTAATCTATTATAGATTACCCGCTCTAGCATTTTCCCCACCGTGTCCAGGAGACATATGGGTCGATATGACGACGGTTCACCTGGAGGTTTACCTGGTTTAGGCAGAAGTACCAACTTCTGCCGCTTCCATGCCATTGGAAATATCCCCTCGGACATGCACGCTTCGAACAACTTAGCGAACATGTCCGGTCTGGATTTCACGGCAAGCTTAAGGGCCTTATTCGGTACTCCGTCCAGGCCCGGCGCTTTGTTGTCTCCTATTCTACCGCAGATATCCAACAGCTCGTCTCTGGTGACTGGCGGAATTGCCGCCACATTCAGAGGTGGTTGGAATGTGTCGGTGCTCTCCTCTTGCTGGGGGAATAACCCCTGGATGATTTTTAGCAAGAGGGTGGGGCACGTGATCTGCGGAGATGAACGGCCTCTGAATCGTCCCATCACGATTCTGTAGGCATTCCCCCACGGGTTTATGTTCGCTTCTGAGCAGAGCTCCTTAAAGCACTCCCTCTTGCTTCGCTGGATGGCGAGCTTGAGGTTTTTGCGGGCTGCCTTATAGGCGCGCTCCTTTTGTCCCTGTTCGACTCTACCTACCGCCCTCTGAGCCACTCTTCTGGCTCGGTGGCAGGCTGATCGAAGGCCGGTCAGTTCATCATTCCACCAGTAGTTTGGTCTTCTACTGGGGAATGAACACCTTCTAGGCATGGACGCGTCACACGCTTTGGCAATGCATTGAGCCAGATGGACGGCTCTTTCCGTAGAGGTGCCTGCTTTATCAGGCTGATTTAACCACACCTCTATGAAGGTCTCCTCATCCAAAGATTTTGCAGACCAGCCTGAAATCTTTCTCGGTTTCGGGCATGATAGCTCTTTGGCCTGTGGCTCGACACATGTCTCAAAGAAGATTGCCTGGTGATCGCTGTGCGTGTAGCGTTCACTGACGCACCAGGACATACCACGCACCAGCGAAGGGCTGACAAAGGTCAGGTCTACAACCGAGCCTGACCCCCCTTTCTGGAAGGTGTTTACAGCACCTTCGTTGGCCAGAACCATGTCCATCTGCGCAAAAGCTTCTAATAAACTGCGCCCCCTAGCATTTGATTCCCTACTACCCCACTCTAGGGCCCAAGCATTGAAATCACCAGCAATCACCTTTGGACTACGTCCCCTCGCGTCGAGAACAAGATTATCAAGCATTTGCTCGAATTCAGACAGTGTCAAACTTGGCGGGGCGTAGCAGCTGTATACATATACACCACTTATTTTCGCCCACACGAAACCACTGCCTGCTTGACTTGCAGTACATTGTATGGCCTGTCGACCGCAAGCCCATATCGCCGCTCCCCCAGTCGAATCTTTGACCCATATGCCACCGTGACGGTGTCTATACGGTTCGCTTATGATGGCGATTTCCATCTCAGATTCGAACGTGGCCTGCTCAAGTAAATCCTGAGCGACCCTGCAATGATTGAGGTTTATTTGGATAAACCTCATTTTCTCATTGCAGTGAGCGCCTTCCTAAATTCCGGACATTTACCACTTCCGGCAATATGCCGGTTATCTTGTCCCTCTTTTACTTCGCACAATAGGCATTTGGGGTCCCTATTGCACTCTCTGGCAATATGACCTTTCTCCCCACACCTTCTGCATCGATCGGATCGATCAATGCTGCTGGTGCATGCCTTCGCGAAGTGCCCAAACATAAGGCATTTAAAGCACCTCTTCAGTGAAATTTGTTCCCTTAAACGGCAAACAACCCATCCAATCCGAACCCTTCCGGCAGCCAACAACATCTGTGCCGCCTCCGCTGGTACTCGTATTGTGGCCGTTTGAGTACCACCATAGGCTTTTCGCAAGCCCACAACTGACTCTTCGGTGAGTTCTTTCAACTTGAATTGCTCCTTCAGAGCAGTACAAATTTCTTCTTTCGATGTTACCTCATCGAGATCCTTGCACTGAATATAGATCTCATGTTTTTGGGCACGCACTGCGGCATTCTCCCCAAGTGAGTTTTTCACTTGAGTGCGAAAGTCATCAGTTTTGCCCACGCTGGATCTTTTCAGCTCGAACATGAGATCCCCTTTCTGGGTTCTTCGGATTCGGTTTACATTTCCGCTCAGATCTTTCAGGTCGGGATCCGCTTTGACCTTTTTGAGTATCTCCGCGTAGGACAGATTGCCCTTACTGGAGATAACAATTACATCTGGACGAGTTCGCACTTTTGCTTTTCGTTCCGCTTTTTTGTTGGTAACTTTAGTCCATCCATCGTTTTCGCTGGTCTTGGGCTTCGCAACGCTGGTCGAGTTTCCTAGATTCGCTGTACGGTTTCCTCCTTCTGGCCTGTTGGTGTTGGTTTTCAGGATGTCCTGTCCTCCTTTTTTTCTCTTAGGCGCCTGCTGATTATTCACAGGATCCCCCTCTTTTTCACGTGCTCGCTTATTTCGCTGGAATTGGATGGTAGTACGGTTAGGCGTCACTTGGGTCGCTTGTGATACTGTTGGCACAGCGGGGTTCGGCGTGTCCTTATTATTGTTTTCCTCCTGTGATCTATTGTAGAGCACTCTAATAGCCCTCACCATATTCTTTATGGCTTGGTGCACGTTGTGCTTGTCCTTGATAAACTCGGACAGCTCAACTATTTTTGCCCCAAGCTGGGTGAAGGGTAATTCCTCCAGATCCGGACTCTGTTCCCTATAAGTCCCGGCAGGGTTACCCCTTTTACACGGTCCTTCACTTTTGGCGTTTGTTGACCTTGCCTGTACTTTGTCCTTCATCGTCTTTGGCATTGGTGGAGATCTCAAAGTTGATGAGCTTCTTTTGAATGGATCCTTATCTTGTTCCTGGAGCACCTCTTGCTGTCGCGCATCTTGAACATATGCGGTGGGTGTTGTTACAGTTTTTGTCGTCCAACGATCCATCTTCAGTTCATCCTTGGTTGTTCTTGCTACTGGTGTTCTCGGTAAGGTCGTACTTCGCTTGAACACTTCCTTCTCCAGATCCAAATTACTTGTAACATTATATGCCAAGGTGGCCAAGTTGTCCACCACCGAGGCACTGCGGTCGAGGGATATCGACGACCGGGAGCCCGCTTGCTCACTCCCAAAAGCCGCCGGTACTGGGGTTCCGAGCCCCTGCACCGTAAGTTTACTCCTTCTCTCGTCTTCCATGGTGGTTTTATGTTCTGGGTATCCTTCCCATAGCCATTTTGGTCCGCGCACCAGAGATGAGCAAACACTAGCCCATGCACAGTCAGAAAAGAAAAGTGCATGAACACATATTTACACATCAATAGGTATGCCCCTATCCGCCACCTGGGGTCGCGCCTGATGGGAGATCTGGCCACTCCTCACAGGCTGTCTGTCTGTCTGTCTGTCTGTCTGTCCGTCTGTCTGTCTGTCTGTCTGTCTGTCTGTCTGTCTGTCCGTCACACGCATTTTTCTCGGAGACGGTTATAACGATTGACACAAAATTTAAAGGTGGGAACTGTGAACGCTCACGCATACAGTGAATTACATCCTTTTACGTTGAATTTAAGGGGGGGTCCCCATACATGTAAAAGAGGGGTGTAAAATTTTTTTTCATCAAATATAGTCATGTGGGGTATCAAATTAAAGGTCTCGATTAGTACTTTTCAAAGCCGATCTTAGTTTTGCAATTCGTTGGAAGGGTGGGGAGTGCGGGGGGTTGAAAGTCATCACTTCTTTAAGGGGGCCACTCTCAGAAACTACTAAACCGAAAAATCTGAAAAAAATCAGGAGGTTGCCACTATATGGTGCCTGGGCTCCGAAATACCTTCCATACCGATATCTGTTTAAATAAAGTTAATAATAGTATATTACTACATTTTTTTGTAATTGGTTAGAAACCCCCCTTAAGTTCATCCTAGTACCATGAAATTTCGCAGTGATGTAGGCTATAATATGGAGCATGATCTTGCCAAGTTTGGTGAAAATCGTACCATTACTAACAAAGTTATAATACCTCAAATTTGTTGCTTCTTAGAAAATTGGAGACTATGAAGGTCAATATCACCCGAAAGTGGATACTCTCACATAATATATGGATATATTACGTGCTACGTACTAAGAAATACACAAAACCTTTCGTACCTGAAGCGTCCAGCTTCCGGTTTCCCGACTTGTTCTAATTTATAAACGTGTTTATCCAATGCCATGTTTCCCAGATATACAGGATCCAGCGTTTTTATCCAGGAAACCGCAAGAACGTAGATTCCTGGTGAAGGCAGCCAAAATTTAATTGCTTTTTAAGGTTGTGCATAAATATATGGTTGCCATTTAACACTTGCTGGAGTATAGCTCCGCAATCCGACATACCCGTTATCGCTTGCGGTTCGCTGAATTGCGCTGCGGCTCTCCACAGGACTCCCGAGGTGCCTGCACTCCTCCTCTACTGTGCTGTCCCGAGGAGCGACCCGCCATTGGCTATCTTCGGAGATGATGCCAATGTCGCTCTTCTTTAATGTTTGACCTATCCACTGCAACTATCGCCTTTCGGCCACAAAGCATACGGGCGGTGTGCCAACTTCATCGTTTGAAATTGTATCAGACCAGTGTACTCCGATGATACGACGCAGGCGAAGGCTTGGAGCTTTCACTTCACGGTGGTGGTCACTTTCCATGTGCTACTCCCATACAGTAACACAGAAAGAACGTAAGCACAGAACAGCCTCAATTTGATCTTGGTGTTGAGGTAACTAGATTTTCAGATTTTTGACAGGGTAGTGAAACCTTAGTGTTATCTTCGGCAGAAACCACGCTTTCTAGATAGACAAGTCGATCAACGTTTTCGATTTTTTGTCCATTAATGCAGATAGGCAGAGGGCGACGACCCGTCAGACTGAGAATCTTGAGTTTGTTGGTATTTCTCTTCAGTCCAACTCTACTTGCCTTCCTTTCCTAGTCTACAGCAATTTACCTAAGGCCTGGTGAGAGAGCAAACAGGTGTTTGAGGAAAGATGTTCTAGTCCATTGAACTCTTCCACGTCCTCCGGAAAAGGTAGCATGAAGAAGGTCCACGATAACAAAACAAAAAATAATATCGGTGGCAAGATGTAACTCTAGCTGACTCTACTTTAGATCTCACATTCCTTTGAGATTTTACATCGGTGCAGTACGTTGCATTTCCTGCCATCATATATCGTTCGAATAATAACTATTAGTTTCTCCAGAATACCTCTCCTGCTTGTAGCACGCAAGACACACTCCCTTTTCACACTGTCAGACACCTTCTCCAAATCAATGCAAAGCAGGTGAAGTGAAGGTCTAAACGACGTATGCTGTACCAAAATGATTCGTAGGGTGTTGATGTGGTCAATGCAGGAGGATCCGGAGCGGAAACTAGCCCCCTCTCTGTTGATTAAGATTTCGAGCTGTTATTTGATGCATTCCAAGATTATTTTAATTATTATCTTTGTGACGATAGGGAGCACCCAGGTACCCCCCTCATTTGTCATACTCAAAACGGGTGCCCTTCTTGTGAAGCGATTTTGCTCGGCTTAAGTGTATTGCTAGCCAAGATAATTTTTTTACTGCTTTGAGGAACAGTCCGTATCATGCATGTTAATGCGATTAGCATTTCATCCATAAGAGGCGAAGTTCGTCCTCCACACGACCATCCAAAAGTTTCCGACCACATGCAGGCTCTTTCGTGATAAGCGTGTATAAACTTCTGAAATCATTGCGTTCTGCAGCACCTTCCGCTTCTCTGACCAATGCAATAGCAACAGTTCATTTTTTAACGATGTTCACTATAATGTACTTCCAGGGATTCTGCTCGGTATGGAAGTTCCAGCGCGTCACGATTACCATTACTCGCAGCGGTCAGTAGAGCCTTGAATCCTATCCGTTCATCAGTCCGGTTCCAGGATTCCACAGTCAGTCAGATCTCATAACACCCCTTGGCGATGCGGCCGATGACCTGCATCTGCTGTTCGATCATCATTTCCATTGTCAAGCCACAGTTGGATCATATTAATGGTCGATGTTGAAATCGGGGCTCGCAACTCTTCCATCCTACTAGAAGTACCAGACGCAAGACGCAATTGAACATAAGCGACAATCGGCTGATGATCTCTTTCGAGGCCGATGTTAGCGGTCAGTTGCGCACATCCAGGCGCCAACTTCTAAATCTACTGCTGATTTCAAAGCAGTTGATCTGACTGCGTTTCCCTACCACATGCCCAAGCAAGGTGTTGCCAGACTCCAGCTGATCACCCACCATGATCACAATGTCACCTTTAGGAAGCCACCTCTGAACTGCGTGTAATTGCTCTTAGAAAGGATCCTTGTCCACTATATCCGAAGTCTCGTTTGGTGCATCGCATTGTACTATTGTGATGCTCCTTAACTGGGACCGAAATTGCAGTCAAAAGTCCCTCAGAAACCAGTTAGAAGTCTATCAGAAACCGGCTTGCTCGTCAAGAAAGCGCGCCTTGCGGTAGCCGTCAGAAGCAATCTTACACAATTTTATAACTGGAAATACCTAGACGGTCTTTCTTAACTTCTGAACTTCCAGATAAACGTCACACCACAGTAAAAGGTTCTTTTACTTGGGAGTTGATCATCAATGCTAGAAGAACCCTCTAGGTTCTCCGTTGCACCTTGCAAGCTGTCAGGATTTTCTGAACCTATCTGACTGGTCCAACATAATATGCCAGAAAGCAAGATATGCTTTGTCATTCGTGCGTTGAGTATGCAGAGCGACTGATCCGGTGTATTAAATCCAGTTTGAGTGCCAGGGGGTTTCTTGTCTTTCATTGATAAGTATTCTTCACTGAAGTACGGCGTAAAGACTGCAGTCTTTCATTTGTTCATCCTCATTCCATGCCATCAACCCTGAAGGGAGAGGCAATAAGGACGGAGGAATCTGTTTTTATCGCGATATTTGACCGGAAAAGTTGGAGCGCACCAAGCGACTGGATAAGTAGTTTATTCTGAAACCTATATAGGTCCTTACCCATATTCATATTAATATTTAGCTAATGAAAACGAGATTATTTACTTTGATTGATGACGAGCTCCAACGCGGCGTGTCCATATTCATCTAACTCAGTAAGCTTATTTCCCTTTGGAATTTCATGTTTAATGAGATTTGCCAAGATTTAGTTAAACTGAGAACGAGACCAGCAGAAAGAAAATTCAGACTCTGGGTGAAAATTATAATTTTATATAGGCCTTTTCATTACAACTAATCCCTGAATATACTTGTCTTCCATGAGAACCAAACTGAGACATGCCACGCTTGACAGCTCGTCTTTTGAAATGTCTTTCAACAAGAATCTGCCTTTCTACATTCTAAATTTCATCTTCAGAACCTAAAGTTCGCCCCACAAAGCAGACCAGGATATTTCACTAAGGACTTGTGTTCTGCGGACGAGGCCTTAAGGAAAGAATTTATACCAGGGCTGAAAAATATCGAGGGTCCCCACGACATAGCTTTATTCGAACTTCGATTCTCCCTCCTCCCATAAAATACAGGAAAATTCCAGGTCCGGAGCCAAATTACTCTCTTTCCCTCTTCGACAGGTCTGTCGTAAAAAAATCTAATCGATTTTTAGCGCTTATTTTTCGAGGAATTGCTCAGCTTTCTTTGTGGAGCGGAAGCCAGTCTCTATTTTCTAAAGTTAACAAATGTATGACAGTTACCTTAATGCCAATCAAAGCATTTCACTCCAAGATTGAAAATGGGCCAGAGATTTAATATTGAAATTTTCACGTACAGAGGATTCCTAACGAAAGCAGAGGAGGAAGGCAAGGGGACAGGATTTAGTCGGAGTTGGGAATAAGGGCTTCATTGAAATAAGGGAATAATAAGAAGGCCCTCGCATAATTTTCTCACTAAACTTGGATTTTTCTTTTTTCACCCTGAGCTGATTGAGCCTAAGAAGGAAATCTCAGGAAATTCTCAAAACCTGGTAGATATCATCAACCTATGTAGCACATAAATTAAAAACGGTGTCAAAATAAAAAGCAGAAAAAGAGTAGACATCAGTTTTGTATCTAAGTAATCCTCCAAAGATACAACTTTCCTAATGGATTTCTATCCAGCATTGATAAAGGATTCAAGAGCACAACAGGCAGATTTGAGTTCATTACACAGAAACTACCTTGCATGGCATTGAACCATTTTCCACTCATCAGAAAGTATGAAGCGATTAAAGGTACATGGCAAATTTGTGCGTACAGTGACCTGCTAGGAGCACATCAATGGTAAACCGAACAATACACCACCTTCCCCATTCAAAGGAGCAACAAACTTCCCGCTCGCAATAGATCTAAATTTATGGCCAATTGGCCAATTGATTCATTGACCTTTTTGTCGTTCAAAGGACACCGGTCAAACGATAGAACTTATTCTTTGCAGTGACTGACCTTCAATGGAGGTTTATTTCAGTTGATACAATGACTAATGGGACCAGGTGCGAATTGGTTCCTGTTACCCTTTGTGTCCTTTGATACATGATACATTGATATTGGACAAGCGTTCAATTTCTACGAACCGTCATTTCCATCCTAGGCCTTAAAAGTTCGTGCCTTTTTAGGTAATTTCCCTTGCGATGACATAAAACACCTGTTAAACTATGCACACTCGTATGTACATAAATTATGTAATTGGGATGAAATTCCTGCTCCCATGATATCAACAAGGAATACTTCGCGCCAAGAGATAGAAACTTTAGCATTGAGTCTATCGAGAGTATAAGGAAGTCATTCTGCTCCTTTTCAGTTATCCCCGCTTAATGGATTAAACACAAAATAAACACATATTCATGGAAATATTGCCCACGTACCTTTTTTTATTGAAGGCGGAAATAGTAGTACATAGGTCACATATCAAGGAGGGGCGACAATTACCTTGCGAGGTACGTCATGCACTGCACTTCGTATGCAGCTGCCTGGCCTCCTCAGACCTCAGACGAAAATATCCTGGTAAGGTTTCTCAGATTCGAATGCTGTAGGCAAGAGGCAGTTGAATAGGCGATCTCCGGGGATAGTACAATGGGCCTAATAAGGCGGTGGTTGAACCGCAGCCCCCCCACTAAACTAAACTAAACTATGCCATGCATTAGAACCCACTCTCCTAAGATGGTCGACGAGTGGATCGCCCCAAGGGCACATGGCGCAGAATAATAGAGGAGGAGTGCGGACGTCTCGGGAAGTCGTAGGGAGGGGGGGAGCTGAAGCTTATTCCAGGTAACCGCGAACGATGGCGCGCAGGTGGGGTTAACGCTCTTTACCTAACCAAGGGGTAAATGCAAAAATATATGCAGATAGTCTTTTTAATACGTCGAATAACATAAAAAAAATAATAGTAATAATTGGCAATTGAATTGGACCTGCACCGTGAAGGGCATTGGAGCACTTCACTGAAGACCGAGACTTCTTAGAGGGATTAAATATTGTCTGCTATTTGTAGTCTAGCCTAAAATTGATAGAAGAGTAGCTTCCTCCAAACTACAATTTTTATTTTTCAATGCAATACATATATTTCGGGAGCAACTTACCCCCTTCATCAGAACAAAGCTACATGACTACTTGTGATCTAACCAGGGATTCATCCACTTTGGTAATGGCTATTGGTTTCTCCAGAATGATGTCCTGTGTAGAATACTCTGAATACACTCCCTATTCACGGTTTTGAAAGCTCGAAATAAATGAAGACCAGGTAAATCAAAGGACTAAACTAAACGACCCAAAGCCTGTTAAAGCGTTCGGTGCAGGATAATCCTTAGCTTTCGAGGCATTTCATGATAAGTTCCAAAATTATTGTAGTTACTATTTGTATGACGACAGGAAACACGCAAAACCCTTCAATTGCCCTCTTAAGGCTGGTGGTCTTTTTAAAAATTGGTTTTTTTGGTGTCTATCTTAAGTTCGATGCGTGAGCAAGCAGATGTTGTCAGCGTAGTCGACGCCTTTGAAGATGATACCATGGTCTATTAAAGTTCACGTTATCCGGACAAGGCAGCGTGGAGAACATCGATGATAACAAGAAGGAATAACATTGGTGATGTAATGTAAGCTTGTCGGAATCCCTGCTGTTCTTTAAATTTCTTAGAGATTTATCCTCAAAGTGCGGTTGAAAACTGTGGTGAAATGTTTCCTCCATCTCTTAAGCTGCTTGCTATCGTAGAAGAAGAGTCAACTGGTAACCTGCCTGACAGAAACATCGAAAGCCTAGGGACCACCTGAAAGTTTTTCGGAATGCGCTATAGCGAATTCATTATTATTATTTGCGACTGCTTCTGCTTCCTAACCAGCGCAATAATAAATTTCCTATTTTCGGAGCTCATCTGCATCACATCGTTCCCACGCTTGCCGATTCGCTTCCAAATTTCAATATTCAGTCAAATCTTATAGCAACCCTATGGGAGGTGGTCAATAACTTACACTTGAACCAGCGAAAAGAGCACTTTTAATGGCATCCAATGTTCACTAATATTTTCCGGAGAGATGTTCAAGATTTCTGCTATTCGGTCAATACTGGCGACGGCAGGGTATCTTATGTGAACTGTGTTGAGCTTCAGGTATTGGCGCTCTCGACCGCTTACCAGAGGCCCACTATTTTGCTTCCTTTAACCCAAAATGTCCAGTCTGTATAGTAGAAATTCTAACTAAATTTTGGAGTAAATGATCATGATGTGAAGCGAGGTTGTTAACCAACAAACCTCTATTCCTTTTAATCGCCTTCTAAACAGGCAGGGTACATTTTGAATAAATTCTAAACCTCTGAGCTTACAGAAGAGTCACTACCTTAGCGGGGTACTATCTTCATAGCTTAATAGCAAATACTATCAGTTCGGGTGGAATTTACCCCACCTACCCCCTAACACGTCCAGGTTTCATATATCTATTCAAGCAATCGCGACTCATCCCTCTTCCTTTCTTAACGGGCATGGGACCATATTTGTCCTCGTTTCGGAGGGGTCCTGTTCAGACTATTTTACAGCTTCGGTGTTATCCTCACCAAATCACCACAAACACTAAGGATATTTTCAAATCATTTTTTGCTATGACTCCGAAACTAAACTTTCATTTGCCTAAAATATAATGCTAACCATCTTTCGGTTGTCATAATTTGACAGGCCGTTTCTTTTGCAACATAACAAGCACCTTCGGTTTGCTGACAGTGACTAAATTAACACGAGGGCAATATTCGCATAATACAACATCGATCACTTTTCTTTCAAGATATTCAGTTCAATCAATTCATTCCCGTTGGCATCCAGATGAAACAATTGTTTCAGAGACAACAGAAGCAATGAAAGGCTGCCCTCAGGGAGGTGAACTATCCCAATGAATCACTACTATACGGAAATCTGCCTATATATGTCCAAGCTTATGCGAATACCTTGACTATGCTAGCTGTTGGTCAAGATCGTGAAAAGATGTGAAGAAATATACAACCTGCCGCTGATTTGATTGACAGCTGGTGTCTTAGGTATGAACTTTTAATAAATTCAGAAAAAAACACACAATGGTGTTATTTATGAAAAGGGCGAAACTAAAATGTCTTTCAGAGGTGAGGGGTACATCCCTTCAATTTTCAAAAGAAGTGGGAGCTATTCTAGAGGTGTAAAGGCGAAGATTAAACGGCCTTCCACTGCCACAGGGTTCATAGGGCTGTGTAGGCGGACCTTGGTCTAGTCATGATGACTTCGGCCACATGTAGTAACGTGGATACATGTGGTTATCATTACACCGAAGTTTGCTTATGCAACTGTAGTGTGGTGTGTTAAGGTGACGCAAAAGAGTTCCCACTGAAACCAGGTCCCACTGAAAGGAATGGTTCAGCATTACCGATGTCATAAGAGTGACAACCGGCGCAAATCTAAATCCAATACTCAATTTGCAGCCCTTGGATTTTATATTCAGAACATTGTAATGAAAGCGGTTCATGGGCTTATACTTTTAGATTTATGGGGAAACAACAGACGTGATGAGCACACAGAATTGCAAAAGTTATCGGTAGAACTGAATCCAGTTTCTGTAATGCCTTTTATTTATTTATTTATTTATTTAATGAGGACAATACACAGAAAGCAAATTTCTTATTACATATTGTCCTCAGAGGGAGGAGCAAGTAAATGGCATATTTTGCGCTTAAAGCTAGAGAGGGACACAGAGTCAAATGAACCAAGCTGTAGGGCATTGTAGGACCGGCAAAACCTCGGGATCGGAGAGTGAAAGCAAATCTCGAGCTCGGCGAAGGGCACATCAAAAATGTCCGCATTACGTGTGTCATGAGACGAGTCGATACGGAGAGTAATATCCGAGTTGGCGGAGCAGTCCATCAGACCATTGCAGAGTTTGAAAAGAGTACACATATCAAAGAAAATACGGCGTTGCTGTAGGGAGGGGAGATTGAGGGTCCGGAGTCGTGACAGATAATCAACCCGTGGAAGGTTCTTTTTGTAAAAGAGGGTCCGGGTGAATTTGCGTTGTACAGCTTCAAGAGCGCGGCCGTCACGGATGCGGTAGGGGGACCAGACTACACAGCCGTATTCAAGGATGTTTTTGACAAGGGAATTGAAGAGTGTTAAGGGGGGCTGGATTGAGGTAAAGTCGGACGAGGAACGTAGGATAAAACCAGACATTTTGGAAGCTCTATTGATGATGTCAACGAAGTTGGAATTGAAACGAAGTTTATCGTCGAATATTATTAGGCGTACAAATAAGTTCTGTCGGTTTTCACAATAGATGGCGTAGCTTGTTTTTTATTCCATTGATCCACATTTCCAAACATTCATCGGAAAGCTACTGTTAATAGGCACAAACGTCAGTATAAATTATTTAATTGAAGTGTAAACAACAATACTTTTTTCATCAACGAAAATGGCCAATTTTGTACCAAATAATGTGTTTTTGCGGGAAGTTCTACTTCATTATTTCAATATGGAGAAAAAAGCAACCGAAAGTCATCGCATTTTGGTAGAAGTTTATGGTGACCATGCTCTATCTGAACGAACGTGTCAGAGGTGGTTTGGACGGTTTAAAAGTGACAATTTTGACTTGGAAGACGAAGAGCGCGCCGGACGGCCAACCATTTTTGAAGATGAAGAATTGCAGGCATTGCTCGACCAAGATCCATCGCAAACGGAAGAAGAACTTGGAAAAACACTTGGAGTCACTCAGCAAGCCATTTCCAACCGTTTAAAAGCAACGGGAATGATCCGAAAGGTCGGAAGTTGGGTTCCGTATGAACTGAATCCAAGAGACGTCGAACGCCGTTTTTTCACGTGTGAACAGCTGCTCCAACGACAAGAAAGGAAGGGTTTTCTGCATCGAATAGTTACTGGCGATGAAAAGTGGATCCATTACGATAATCCCAAGCGTCGGGCAACGTGGGGATACCCCGGCCATGCCTCATCATCGACGGCCAAAGCGAATATTCATGGTGAGAAGATCATGCCGTGTATATGGTGGGACCAGCAGGGTGTGGTATACTATGAGCTGCTAAAACCGAACGAAACGGTCACGGGCAAACTCTACCGACGTCAAATGATGCGTTTGAGCCGCGAACTCAAGAAAAAACGGCCGCAATACCAGCAAAGGCATGATAAAGTTATTTTGCAACATGACAATGCTCGTCCACATGTTGCACAGCCCGTTAAAACATATCTAGAAACGTTGAAGTGGGAAGTCCTACCCCACCCGCTGTACTCTCCGGACATTGTTCCTTCTGATTACCATTTGTTCCGGTCGATGCAGCATGGCTTGGCTGACCAGCACTTCTCCAATTACGACGAACTCAAAAATGGCTCGATGAGTGGATAGCGGCCAAGCAGGCCAATTTTTGGCGCGATGGTATCTATGAATTGTCTGAAAGATGGAAGAAAGTTGTAGCTAGCGATGGGCAATACTTTGAACAATGAATGTATAACCAATTTTTCACAATAAAGCTTCAAATTTAAAGAAAAAACCGACAGAACTTATTTGTAGGCCCTATACACCCAGGTTTTTGAAGGAGGTCAGTAGTGAAAGGGGTTGACCACTGAGAGAATAGGAAAAGGATGATGGGGAGGGTTTCAGGGAATAGCGCATCCAGTGGCATTTGTTGACATTCAGTGTTAGTTTGTTGACCGAACACCAACGGGCTAAATTATCAAGGTTGGATTGTAAGAGAGCACAGTCCAATGGAGACGAAACAGAGGCAAACAATTTAAGGTCGTCTGCGTAAAGCAAATACGGACAGGTGAGGATGGAGGCGAGGTTATTGATAAAAAACAGGAAGAGTAGCGGGCCAAGTATAGAGCCTTGGGGAACACTAGAGGAAGGAGAGAAGGAACGAGATGAGTGACCATGAAAAGAAACTTTGCAGGAACGGTATGAGAGATAGGAGGAAAGCCAGGAGATGACTGAGGGAGGGAAGTCTAGCGAAGAAAGTTTAGAGAGGAGAATGTTATGGTCAACGGTGTCAAAGGCTTTGGAGAAATCAGTATAAACAGCATGTACCTCCTGTCGTGAATTCAAGCGTTTAGCAACAAAGTTGGTAAAGACCAGAAGATTTGAAGCCGTTGATCTATGTTTCACGAAACCATGCTGTTCTTTGACAATGAGGTGACCGAAGTGCGCGGTCAACCAGTCGTTGACGTATCTTTCTAGGATTTTGGAGCAAGAGGAGAGAAGGGAATTGGGGCGGTAGTTCACAGCAAGGGAAGGGTCTCCGCTCTTGAGGATAGGAATGATAAGGGCCTCTTTCCAGAGACGGGGAAAGTAGCATTCGTTTAGACTTTTGTTGTAGATTATACATAGGGGGAGGGAAATGTGTTTTCTACAGTTAAGGAGGAAGAAAGTAGGAAGCCCATCGGGGCCAGGTCCGACATTGGGGTCAAGGTTACCAATGAGGAACTCAACCAAGGAAGGCGTAAGGAGAGGAATGGCTAGTGATTCGGGGGAGTCGGTGGTTATGAAAGGTGTAGAGGGTGAAGGGCTCGAGGGAGAAAACACTGAAGAGAAGTAGGTGCAGAGAAGGTCGCAGGATTGTTGTGGGGAGTTGGCAGTGGGGTCAGCGGAGCTGATAGAAGAAGGGACAGATTGAGTTGGATTACGAGAGTTGTGAGCGTAAGACCAAAAGAGTTTTAAGTTACCGCGGGCAAGGGCGGCTTCGACGCTTAATAGGTACCTTTTACGCGCCTTTCTGACCATTGACTTCACAGTAGATCGTATAGCTTTAAAGTGAGCAAGGTCGGCGTCATTTTTAGAAGCCCGAAACTTCTTCCTCAGTGTATGTTTCAAGCGAATGTTAGTATGAAGTTCCGTTGTGAACCAAGTTGGGTAAGAACGTAGGCAGGGAGGGGAAGAAGGGACATAACAGGAGAGGAGATCAGAGAGGATATTGTAGAAGGTGTTAAGAGCTTGATCACACGATGAATTACTTAATATATGAACCCAGTTGAAAGACGCTAAAGCTGAGTTCAGACCGTCAAAATTGGCTTTGCGGAAGTTGAACTTAGTGGGTTTACGCTTGGTTTTGGGTTTTGAATGAGGGAGCTCCGCTTTAAATTCAACCGCGGGATGGTGAGTGTTGGTTTTTACATACGGGGATGTGTTAGGAAATAAAGAGAGGTGGCGCTCGGGGAGGTTGGAAAGGAAGAGATCGAGAGTGCGGCCCAAGGAGTTTTTGGTGGTGTTGAAATTCAGGGCAGAGCAAGTATACATAAAGGAAGAAAGTGGCAGGGAAGAATGGGAGAGGTTATTGGAAGGAATTGGAAGACTAGGATGATTAGGCCAGTTGAGCATGGGGAGGTTGAAATCTCCACAAAGGAAGAAAGGGAGGGAAGGGAATCTGACGGTAAGGAGTTCAGACAAACTGTCAAACAATTCTTCATACAGGTGAGAAGGGCTAGCACAGGGGACATAAACACAAGAAACAATGAACGGGAGGAAGTTGGGCGGGGAGACACGAAGAGCAACACAATCAAAAGGAAAGCCAGAGGAGGAAAAGGCGAGTTCAGCGGGGAGTGAATCTTTTATAGCAATTAGGACACCACCGCCAGTGGACTTACGAGAAGCATCCCGGTCCCTGTCACAACGGAAAGTGGAGTACCCTTCGGGGAGCTCGGAGTATAATATGGCATCGTCTAGCCAGGTTTCGGAGACACAGATGGCATGGTGTTGCTGAGCCAGCGCGGATAAATTGAAGGCTTGGTTCTTAAACCCCTGACGTTCTGATAAAACATACGGACAGTGAACATGGATCCAGTTATATAGCTCGGCGAGGCAGGCGGGTTGCCCTGAAATTTACCCGCGAATTGGGGCGCTTATACGGCTTTATGAATACACCTTCAGGCCAGAAAGAAGGGTTGCCGAGGACATCAACTTCGTGTGGGTAAGTAACCTTGAAAGATGCAGTGACCCGGTCGGTGTTGTCGTCTTTTGTGAGTTTAATGCAGGACAGAGGAGAAAGTAAACCAACTTTGCTCCTTATATACTCCAGAACATCGTCCGTAGACGTTATGAAAGCTAGCCTGGAGATGAAGAGCTGTTTAGGTGGGGACGCCACCTTTAACTTGGGGCCACTGGTATGGATGGTTGAAGTGCCAGGATATATGGCGGTAACGGGAAGCGGAGCTTCGTTGGCGACTGGAACGATGTCAGAAAGTGGGGCGGCTGTGTTCCGATTCAAAACTTGCTGTGGAGGCTGCGGATATTGATTTTCAAATCCCTGCACATGCATTAAAGTGGGAGGACATAGAAGAATGCATGGGAGGATATACTGAGGTCTTCTACATAGATGGCTCAAAAACAAATCAGGATACTGGAGCTGGAGATAAACGAGAAGTAGTCTTTTCCTTTGGGGGAATTTCAGGCTGAAGTGTATGCGATTATAAAGGAACAAGCGGATTCATCCTTTCAGATGCAGTTCAGAAACTGGGCATGACATGGTTGCCGTTAGTTTTTAAGCACTACACTCATTGGACAGTTGTATAAACGTGCTAATTATCCCAAGAAACCTTTTGAGAAGGCTTTAGCTTTCTGAATTACAGAGCTCTAGGCTGACCCAGTTGGCGGCACATCTTCGATAATTAGTTCGACTGGATAGATAATGGAATCATCGCCCTTTGCAAATGTGGACACTGTTGACATTATAGATAAGAGAGGGAGGGGTTCTCTCGCTCTTGGAGGGCAAATAGGCCTTCGCGCAAGCATTTCTGGACGATCTAGGCGTCATATAATATGTTAATTACCGGCAAGTCTGGGGATACAGTATGTACCCGTTTGAATGCAATTCTGCATAAAATCCGCAAGTGGGGCCTCTGCAACGGACTTATGGTAAACGCTAGGAAGATTGGACTAGTTTAGCTCACTAGGACCATCAGGTGGGACAAGTAAACGCACTCAACTTAGCAGGAACGGAAATGCAGCTGGTACAAACAGTCAAGTATTTAGGAGTACATCTCGATTCCAAAGTAACGTGGAAACACCATATCAGGAACAATATTAGACTGCGGCTAGCTTGTTGGAAGCTCCTTCTCTATACAGGGAGTGCACGTTCCATGAGAAAATGCGCAAATCGTCCAGTCCGAGGCTCCTTTCGTGGCTTCATAACAGGTAGTGATAGGCTTATCAGCCATACCCAACGCCCAATCTGGAGGACCAGTTGGTACAATTTGTCCCGTTTTTAGGAGCGGGAGGCTCGCCTCCTTCTTCTCAGTCTGCAGTTTTTCATTAAGAAAGAACTCCCAGCGATTATCACTCGGAGGCGGAGATAGGGTTTGGTAGTAGAGCTGTTGGTGTTGGTTCAGCAGGCGTTTCCCTGGTTTTATGCTCCATACCAATCCAGGTTTCGCCCTGGGACCTATACTACCCTTTGACGGTTCTATATTAATTGTATATATTAAAATTTAGTTAGTTGAATCCTGTGTAGAAAATAAAAGTCGTTTCAGGCAAGGAGTTACATTCCCAGTGCAAATTTATATTAGTATCCTTTTTTGTTGGGGTCATTTGACTAAACCTGGACTATAAGAACTGAAAGGTTTACTCCGTAGGTTTTGTCATGCAATTACGGTCAATGGCATGCTAATTATAACCATTTATCTGACACCCTAGCGAAATCAAGCTGGCAGATAATTACCATGAGTACTATTCCGATAATAAATGATGCATGAACTGTTCTAAAATTATACCAGAATTGGATCTCAACTTAGCGCGCCCTAAAGTAAACAGACAGCAATATACATACATCAGATGGACGGTGACGATAATCTTACTTAGCACATTAATCGATAAACGCGAATTACGGCTGGGACGTTCTGTTGTGATAGATAGGAGTTACTGAGTTCCCGAAATAGAGTGAGTTGTTATTGTCGTCAGAATTGTCCACCCACCCTTTTTCATATTCATTTTATCACAGCGCTGTGAATGAAACAATTACACCTCACCGAGGGTAGGTATGGACGGTGATGATTGACCTGTTTACTCAAAAATTATCGCAATACTGTCAGGAAACCATTTAGGAGGGCATCCACCACTTGTGACTAATTATTTGGGGAGAGCAGGAGCACAAAGGACATGTGGATAGAGTACTATAACCGGTATATATACGGGCACATATGTGACATACAATTATGCGAAGTGCTTAAGAAGTTATATTCTGTCACCAGGAAATTACTAGCTCCAATAGTATTATAGTATCTTTCTATCACGAACAAGCACTAAAATTATTTCAGAACATCGGGGATCAATATAGATGGAGAGAAGAGAGTTTAGTTAAATGTCATCAGAAGTAGACATTGGAAGTTTTTAGAAAAGTTAGAAGGAGTTTCCCAGAAACAAGGATGCCAATATTTTTATTAGAAGAGTGGGAGCGAAAATTTGGTGGAAGAAATGATTCAAGTTAAACAAGTCGGGAAATCGGAAGCTGGACGCTTCAGGTATGAAAGGTTTTGTGTATTTCTTCTATAAAGATAGTTGAGTGTGCATTTATCCCATTAGAACCTAGCATACATATATTATGTGAAAATATCCACTTTGAAGTGATATTGACATTCAAAGTCTTGAATTTGCAAAGAAGCGACAAACAGCGATCGTTGTTTAGTAATATTGCAATTTTCAATAAACATGGTAGGATCATGCTCTATATTTTAGTCTACGTTGCTGATACTTGGATGAACTTAAGGGGGGTTTTGCAACCAATTACTAAAAAATATAGTAACATTCTATTATTAACTTTAAATCAACAGATATCGGTATGGAAAGTTTTTCAGAGCCAAGGCACCATATAGTGGCAACCACCTGATTTTTTTTCAGATTTTTTGGTTGGGCAGTTTCTGCGAATGGGTCCGTTAAAGATTTGATCACTTTTCACCCTCTGTCCTCATCACCTTTCCAGCAAATGTCAAAACTTCGTCTTCGGAAAGTACTAACCGAGAGCTTTCATTTGATACTCCACATGCCTATATTTGATGAAAAAAAGTTATAACCTCCTTTAGCATGTATGTCCCCCCCCTAAATTCGGCGTAGAATTATATTGCTCACTGTATATGTGAGTTCCCACCTTCCCACCAAATTTGGTATCAATCGCTGCAACGGTCTTCGAGAAAAATGCGTGTGACGGACAGACAGACGGATAGAGAGTAAACCGATTTTAATACAAAACTTATCACTAGAAAACTTGAGGAAAGGTTAAATTTTAGTCTTGATATGACTATCACTAGCACTTGCTTTCGATTTGAAGTATAACATGTTTTTGTTCACTTATAATAATATTTTCACGATAGATGCGATTGAAGATAAAAATCTTCTTTCGATGTAAATTCGCACCCAAGCACTCTCTTTAGAATTTCATTTAAGTTGTATGTCTCCTGTTCACTCCTTTGAAGTAGAAAGTTGCCCCGAATCAAATACAATGTTGCAATCATTTTCCAACTTTATTATCTAAAACGGAACGCAATAAACTATTCAAAAACGAAATTGAAAATATGAAACTGGAAAGTTCTTTATGGACTATCTCAAGTTCGCCTTCATTGAAAATCAAAATGTCAAATCACTTTTTACTTTCCATTATTTTTTTTTTCGACCCATCAAGGCCTACTCCGCCCGGTGGTGGCAACTGTCAATCGAACTAACAACATTCGAAATAAATTTCGAAATAAATTTCGAATGTTGTTAACCCTGTTGCGTCACAAAAGTCTTAAAAAAATATAATTTAACCACCAGAACAGAAAACTTAAAAAGCAAGCTGCTCTCTTCTTATCCACTGAATCAAACGTGATTATTGTGACGTCTCTTCCTGCTAGATAAATATCTCGAAGAGGAGAAAGAGGCTAAAATATATGCAGGGTTTGTTTATTTCAGAGTAAATTCTTACGGCAACTAGTCACCCGGGGGTATTTCTAAATCTTTTTCAAAGGGACTATATTATGCCTGAATGATTAAATAATTTGCATTACCGAAGATATTAAAATCTCTTTCTTTTATCTGTGTAGATCCATCTCGGTTCAAATTCCCATTATCTGCACCTTTTCTTCGCTGAGCTGGAAAATATACGCTGCTATTCTTCTCAAAGTCCAAAGATCACATCTTAGAAATCATATTTAATGTTCTCCTTCTTACTGAGCCCCTATCTCATTCGATAACAGAGTGGGCTTGTCTGGATCGGGTTCGTCCTCCTAAAGGTGTCGAAATGTTTTTAAATCACCCCCTAGAGTATCATTACTGTTTTGGGCGATCTTTGGGTCGTTTCCCATCGACTTATATGTTTAAGTCACTTTTAGTTGACGAATTATCAGTAGCACAGGTTATGTGATCATACCGACGACGATGTCCTTCTCGGTTGCGAAACCCGATTGCGGATTTAGGTGGATCAGAGCGTGGTAAGCCATCTAACGTAGGCTATGATTAAGTAGTGAAAGAAATTTTTAATTTAAACGAATCGGGCATGACAGAACCGATTATTTTCGTTTTTTTTTTAAGTAGGTAGATTTTTCGGTTGAGCATTTTCTAAGAACGATCTTTGAAGTAATTGACCCCTTTCGTACCCCCCTACTCTTCTGGGGTGTAGCAGTTTCAACCTTTCTACCGAATTTTGCGGCGCAACCGTTTCTGAGAAAAGTAAGTATGACAGACAGACAGGGAGCCAAGCAAAAAGTGAAGTGATTTTTATAAGGTTGTGTTTTCAAATTTTAAAAAGCGCTTAGAACTGATGTAATTACCAATAACTGGAACGATTAGCATTTATATAATTTGTATACCTTTCTTTCTTTGCAAAGTCATCTGGCGACATAATAAAAATGTTTGATATCCAGATATATGTATTATATTTAGTTGACAATAGTGGTTGAACGCCGGATATGGCGATTGACTAGCTTTATTAAGTATGTAATATCACAAACGTTACATCACGCGTGTAATATCACATTAGCATCACCGAGTACAATCCAATCATCATCAAACATCATAGCATATCGGTGACAATGTGATATCACAGTACAAAACATCACCTTTCTTTGTGGTACATACGAGTGGCGATGACAGTTGCTAAGTGCCGAGCCAATGCAAGGTTTGCATATTAGTGTTATGGTTATAACGGATTTGTGTGGATAACTTTCATGTTTAGAAATGCTTTGTAATACCGAGCGAAGCGATAGAAAATGCATCTTTCTAAGTGAAGCAATGCGTGTTCACAATAATTAGGTTTGCCTGTTGTTTGCATGTGGAAATATCTTACTATATTATACGGGGTCTTAGCGCTGCCATATATTTTACGCTATGAAGTAATAAATGTAGGACAAATATTGGGTTGGGGAAAAAGTAATGTCGTATTTGTGATCGAAATTTGACGCTTTATTTAACATACTTAGAATTATCCGATTTAAGTCAAATATGCGCCATTTTGTTCGCAAACTTGTTGCCATTTAAAAGGCAACTTCACTATCCTCCTCTTATAAAATCCGACTTTCTTATTTGAAAAAAAAACTCAGACAGCCAGTTTTGGCAAGCCTCTTTTGAGGCCAACTTATGAGCACCAAGAGCGTTTTGCATGGACCGGAAGAGATGGTAATCACTTAGTGCCAGGTCCGGACTATACGGTGGGTGCGATAGAACATCCCATCCTAACTGCCGTAGCTTCTGCCAGGTCATCAAATGTGAGTGAGGCTGAGCGTTGTGTTCCTGATGGAACACAAGAAGTGGATGATTCCCTTCCAATCCCACGAAACACACGGCAAAACCTTCCTGGCCGTCAATCTGGGCTTGGCGATAGGTTGGGCCGGCCCGCCGTACTTCGACCACGACTTTTTTCGCTTGAGGTTGTCGTACGTGATCCACTGTTTATCACCAGTCACCATCCGCTTCGAAAATGGGTCGAATTTATCCCGTTTTAGCAGTACATCGCAGACGTTGATTTGGTCCAAAAAATTTTTTTTTACCTCAACTCGTGCGGCACCCAAACATCCAGTTCTTTTTGGAATCCAAACTTCTGCAAATGGTTCCAAACGGTTTTATTGTCAATACCTAGTTCCTGGCCAATAGAGCTCACATGTCGGTCTACTTGGATGATTTCGTTGATTTTATCAATTTCTACGGGAGGGGGGGCACCCCTCCGTTGTTTCCCCATAGATCAAATCGAATTAATGGTAATATTAATGTCTTCAAAAAGTGATGTCATATTACATTATCTACCGAGGTGATGTTTCGCGCATCTCATAGTCAGGCAGCATAGGATTGGCGTCGCCGGTTTGAAGTAAAGTAACCTGGTTTTTGGTAAAGCAAACTTTTCTATTAAAGGTCAGTGGCTCCTCCAAGTACAAACTGAGAATAACTGCAAAGTATAACAGTGGGAGTGGGTGAAAAAGACATTTTCTGGAGACTTCCAGCTTTCAGCAGGTTACTACAATATGTCGGTCATCTGACGAAATTTATATTACTTAGAGTATAAATCTCTTGCATTCTCTAGGTCCGCGGAGCTTTTTTCGTGGCAACACATGTGGTATGATCACCCAATTAAGGTCCATACTGTCGTCAATTTGACGATTTAGTCAAATATTTAAAGTTCAAGAACGACTTTCGAAAATAATTTTATTTCAAAGTTTCCATTGCAATGTTTTGACTCTGATAGTGGTCAACACATATACATACGTTCATATATTGACGTCACTAAATCAAAATATGAAGACTTAAATATCTGCAAAACAAAAAGCCGGCCTACTTTGCATTGACTCGTGGTAAATATTTACTGAAAGTGCGGCTCGTCATGGCATTGATTTCAGTTTATTTTCTCCCAACGTTAAAACTTTCTTTCAAAACAAGATTACCTTAGCCTCCATGGGGTGAGTAAAGGACGCTGCAATTAATACACCTATTGAACCGCGAATTCTTATTATCTTGATTGGTAACAGCAGTTGTTGCATGCATGGAAGATAGGAGTATCTATGAAGGACCCTTACTAAAATTTCTCGGTGGTACTGCTACTTTGATCTCTGTTTAGTTAACCCAATTAAATGCATATACAAATTTAACCTCAGCATCTAGCGATATATTTCACACACCATAATAAAGAGGGTTTAACAGTCTCATTGAATATTAATCAGCTGAGAATTTATTTGTTTTCAAAACAAGCAAGCACTTTTATTTACTTCAATAAAATGGCTCAGACTAGTTAGTCTGAATGAACACCCCAAAAAGATAGCCGAGGTTGCAGTATATTTCTTAGAATGCTGAGAAATTCGTACTTAATTTTTTCCAGTCCAATCAGACATGATAGGGTGAAAGGGTCATCAACATGCCTCATTATTAGAGTGAAAATCAGCCTCGAATAAGCGGTATTTTCCCCAAGATATTATTTAGTGGTTTGGTGGAAAGTTTTTGAATAATGTCATCAATATAAGGAGACGTTTTTTACAAAATGAAACCATTTCTTCCCTTTTTCTAGTCTTTTAACACGCACAGATACGTGCTACAATATAATAACTATGCTCCTTCGTTTCATTACCTGATAGCAAATGACGATGCGGAATGTCAGTAACATTCTCTATGGTCCTAATACTGAAGATAGAAGAACGACAACTACCTAAAACTTCACGCCAGTCGATTTTGGAACAAATAAAACAATAAAATTCTTAGAGCTATGCTTTCCATTATTTACTGTTGCAATGTGACTCCCACCTTAACTTTCTGGATCATGCACCCATATAACGGATACGTGGTTGGAATCAAAAAAGATCTGATGAGATGACCTCAAAGAGAATTTGTTGAGGCTCGGAGGTTTTGAGAAAATTTGACAAATCCAAACAAAAAAGGTGTAACCACTGCACCTAAATGGAGCAGAAAGCAGGTACCAACTGTCTAGTGAATATTTTTGACAAAACCTGTCATTGGCCATTATGCATCACACTTGCTGCAAACGCCTCTAATGAGCGTGGTTTAGTAAGTGTCTCTATGGTTCTGAATGTGGCGTGATGCTCTTAGTAAGCAGATGTACTGCATGCGCCTAGCACGGAAACCTTTGCAATATCCCTGCTAATAGAAGAATTCCGGTCGTTCTGCCCGCTGCGTAACAAAGATCTGTATACCTCAGAAAAGGTGAGGAGGATTAGTGGTCCTCAAAACCGACTGATTTCTTAGAGTAGTGGTTGCACCATCAGCACATGGTAACTCTCGGGGGCGTTGGAGCGGATGAGGTAGATGGACTACCAAAGTCATCAAGTGGTTAAGTCGTAGATATTGTGAGATCAATTATTATCATACTTAACCTTATTACTTGGGCATGGGTATTTTCGACCTTACCTGTACATCTGACGACCCCTGCTATACTCTCTTCTTCTAGAGGAACTACGATTTCTATCGCCAATGCTTCGTCACCGAAGGAGCTCAGGTATGTCTGAACACCTCAATTCAGGCCATGATACAAATTGAAGAGATGAGTAGTCCGGTACCATATTGCTAGGAAACCTTAAAAGGTCTCTTTCGTACTAAGGAGGTGTATAAAAGAGACGGTAAAGTAGCTGAAGTTTCCAGAAGCACGGGTTATGTAATCCTAGGGTGAATAGGCTGAATACGTTGCAATATGTCAAATGGTTCCAGATTAGTGTCCCAGAAGCATCAAACGAGCATTTCGCCCGATACTCTGAGCCTATATGCACTTCACTTCCTATTTAAAGAAAAAGTAAGACGATTGAGTAGAAACACCTAAAACCTTTTTTCTTCTGTAACTTAAAAATAATTTCTTCCATTCACTGGGAAAATCCAACAAATCTGCAGAAACTGTATAAAATAATTTTGTAAGAAAACGCTGTTGGGTATCGGTAAACTCGGTGAACTCCGCCTCTAGGACTAATAATTCGCGTATTTTGAGAAAACGTGAAAACGAGGAGTACAAATGCTTCATAAACTTGGTATATTCCAGCTTCGATGAACTTTCTCCTTACTCAGCAACTTGGGAAGTGAACCCATGGTGCGAACTCGCCAGTGATGACTGCCAATTGTTATTTTCCTTGAATATAGGACACAACCATCACAACTAGCAGTTCATTCCCGGATGGTTGTGATTCATCATCATCATCAACAACGGCACAACAACCGACATCCGGTCTAAGCCTGCCTTAATAAGGAACTCCAGACATCCCGGTTTTGCGCCGAGGTCCACCAATTGGATATCCCTAAAAGCTGTCTGGCGTCCTGACCTACGCCATCGCTCCATCTTAGGCAGAGTCTGCCTCATCTTCTTTTTCTACCATAGATATTGCCCTTATAGACTTTCCGGGTGGGATCATCCTCATCCATACGGATTAAGTGACCCGCCCACCGTAACCTATTGAGCCGGATTTTATCCACAACCGGACGGTCATGGTATCGCTCATAGATTTCGTCATTGTGTAGGCTACGGAATCGTCCATCCTCATGTAGGGGGCCAAAAATTCTTCGGAGGCCAACGCCACGCGGCCAAGAGTTCGCAATTTTTCTTGCTAAGAACCCAAGTTTCCGAGGAATACATAAGGACTGGCAAGATCATAGTCTTGTACAGTAAGAGTTTTGACCCTATGGTGAGACGTTTCGAGCGGAACAGTGTTTGTAAGCTGAAATAGGCTCTGTTGGCTGACAACAACCGTGCACGGATTTCATCATCGTAGTTGTTATCGGTTGTGATTTTCGACCCTATATAGTTGAAATTGTCAACGGTCTCAAAGTTGTATTCTCCTATCCTTATCCTTCTTCGTGTTTGTGTTGTGTCCGGTTTGATGTTGTTGGTTGATTCGTCTTTGGTGCTGACGTTGCCACCATATATTTTGTCTTGCCTTCATTGATATGCAGCCCAAGATCTCGCCCCGATTGCCGCCAGCTCGATCTGGATGAAGGCAGTTTGTATATCTCGGGTGGTTCTTCACGTGATGTCGATATCGTCAGCATAGGCCAGTAGTTGGGTGGACTTGAAGAGGATCGTACCTCTTGCATTTACCTCGGCATCACGGATCACTTTTTCGAGAGCCAGGTTAAAGAGGACGCATGATAGCGCATCCCCTTGTCGTAGACCGTTGTTGATGTCGAATGGTCTTGAGAGTGATCCTGCTGCTTTTATCTGGCCTCGCACATTGGTCAGGGTCAGCCTAGTCAGTCTTACTAATTTCGTCGGGATACCGAATTCTCTCATGGCCGTGTACAGTTTTACCCTGGCTATGCTATCATAGGCGGCTTTAAAGTCGATGAACAGATGGTGCAACTGTTGTCCATATTCCAACAGTTTTTCCATCGCTTGCCGCACAGAGAAAATCTGATCTGTTGCTGATTTGCCTGGAGTGAAGCTAGTAACTGGTCGCCTCCATATTTAACCAATTCGGCTGTAATTCCATCGGCTCCTGGCGACTTATGATTTTTTAGCCGATGAGTTGCACGGACTGTTTCTCCTAAACTTCGTGGTGGCAGTATTTGTCCGTCGTCTTCAGTTGGCGGGACCTCCAGCTCGCCGATGTTCTGGTTGTTCAGTAGCTCATCAAAGTACTCAACCCATCGCTCTAATATGCCCATTCTGTCGGAAATCAGATTTTCCTCTTTGTCTCGGCAGGATGAGCATCGAGGTGTATAAGGCTTCATCCTGCTGACTTGTTGGTAAAATTTCCGCGCCTGATGCGGTTGTTCCCTGTACTTTTCTAGTTCACAGGCTTGTTGGTTCTCCCAGGCTTCCTTTTTCCGTCTGTGAAGTCGCTTCTCCACTCGACGGAGTTCGTGATAAGTCTCTGCGCGTGCCCGCGTTCTTTGAGAATGCAACATTACTCGGTATGCGGAATTCTTCCGTTCCGTTGCTAGCTTACATTCATCGTCAAACCAGCCGTTCCGACTCCTTTTGCGGCTGGAGCCAAGTATGCTTGTGGCCGTATCCATGATAACGTTCTTCAGGTGATTGTGAAGATAATTTGTTGATGCTTCATCTCCAGGTCCTCTGTTGACTGCGGTTATTACGGCATCCATTTCCCTCTTATAGGTGTCGCGTGTCGCGGAGGGTTGTGTTGTGGATGGCTTCAGTGTTCACTCTCACCTGATTGTTAGAGGGGATTCTAAGTGGTATTGTTATTCGAGCTCGGAGCACCATGCCAAGGAGATAGTGATCCGAGTCTATATTGGCCCCCCTATATGTTCTGACATTCATCAAGGCTGAGAGGTGGCGGCGTTTGATCAACACGTGGTCAATTTGGTTGAAAATGGTCCCGTCTGGACAGGCCCACGTATGTTTGTGGACTGCTTTCTGCGCAAACCAGGTACTTCCAACAACCATTTCGTGTGACCCCTGCTAATTGAATAACCCGCAGTCCGTTATCATTTGTTTTTTCGTGTAAGCTATGGGAGCCAACGTATCGCCTGAATACGGGCTCCTTCCCTACTTGGCTGTTAAAATCCCCAAGTATGATTTTGATATCATTTCTGGGACAGGCTTCGAGGGTTCGTTCTGCTGCCTCATAGAAGGTATCCTTCTCCGACTCTGCAGTCTCCTCTGTAGGGGCATGAACGTTTATGAGGCTTATATTTCTAAACTTGCCTCGCAAGCGCAAAATGCATAGCCGTTCGCTTATGTTTTCAAAGCCGATAACAGCAGGTTTCATTTTTTGGCTGACTAAGAAACCTACTCCGAGTACATGGTTTACTAGATGAACGCTATAATATATGGTGTAGTGGCTCTTATCCAGGAAACCGGTCCCTGTCCATCGCATCTCTTGCAACGCTGTTATATCAGCCCTATATTGGGAAAAGGTATCGGCTAGCTGCTCGTCAGCTTCATCTCTGTACAGGGAGCGCACGTTCCATGAGAAAATGCGCAAATCGTTATTCCGTGTTCGTTGCCGGGTCCGTCGTTTTAAAATCCGTCCTGTCCGAGGCTCCTGTTGTGGCTTCGTAACAAGTTGTTTTCCGTGTAGGGTTGTCAGCCCTACGCAACCCCCAACCTGGAGGGCCAGTTGGTACAATTTGTCCCGTTTTTAGGCGCGGGAGACTCGCCTTCATCCTTCTCCGTCTGCAGCTTTTCGTTAAGAAAGAGCTCCCAGCGGTCACCACGTGGAGGTGGAGATAGGGCTTGGTAGTAGAGCTGTTGGTGTTGGTTCAGCAGGCATTTCCCAGGTTTATGCTCCGTCGTGGGTACCAATCCATGTTTCGCCCTGGGACCTATGCTACCCTTTGACCACCCTGTTGGTTGTGATTAGTCTTTGACAACGTGCAAATGAAATACAGGCTGGGAGTTGGTACCAAAAAACGCTACTGTTACCATAGAAGTATAGGATTCGGCATATAATATGCCACCACAAGTGTGGTGTTCCAATGGCTCAATGATTATAGCGCAATGCTGTATGGAAGGTCAAGTTTTAAATTTCTCATGTGGCAGCGCAATTTGCATCGTGACGGAATGTCGGATACCAGTCGATTCAGCTATGAGTGAGTGTGAATGAATACCTGACTCAAATCAGGGTAATAATCAGGGGCGAGCACAATGCTGACTACATTGCCTCCTACGGGATACAGTAATCTATAGCCAAGCATTCTGATTCGGACGAACGTACCTTCTTAAAAGATAAATGGATTCTTCTGACGGTAGTGGTCGGTGGTACTTAATGAGAGAATCTGCCGAGATTGGAGGTGGGATTTAGGTACAATATATGTAGCTGGCAATATTATTGGAACTAGAACTACTCGGTCGAGATGCCAAATTTCTTCGATTTCCCAAGCCAGTGGCTCATATGTTAATTTACCTCCTTCGCCCCTTATTCCGGTTAATGTTGCTATTATGGAGGATAGCAATATCAATAATATACACGGAGCTACTCGTCTTGTCAACTGACAGTACGTTAAGCTCGTCGTGTGGTTTATGACGATCAGTTAGAACTTGCCGGTCCTAATATATGCTATAAGCAAAACTATCGAGTACTGCCTGTGGCGCATATCGGTAAACCATAGATGTTCCAGGTGGTGACTACGCCTGAATGACACACATAAATCCCTCTGTCTGAGCAAAGAGCTTCCAATTACACAACCACTTGTTCGACAAATGCATATTGACAAATAGCTGTCAAAGGCAATTCATGTGTTAGAGATTTGTTAAACCTCTAGTTGCCTGCCTACACTTACCGAGTGGATAATGAGCTGCCCCTGCAACCCCTTGACCCAACTCGCCAGCCCTCCAGCTCCTCATACACAATGTTGGCCGTTGGTCGGACATTATGAATTTGAGGAGGATTAGTAAGCAAGTAATCGGTCTTGTGTCTGCGGGATCTTGCGCCATGTCTTTTTTAGAGACAAGGTAAGTAATTTCCGCAGTGGAGAAAGAAGAAAATTTTTCAGGTAGACTAATTACCTGGTTTATGCTGTATGCCAACCGACCATATATGCTGGTAAAGATTTTATACCAGAAATTCTGCACCTGATCCAGACCAGGATCCCTCCAGTTCTTTGAGCTGTTTATGGCTCATTGGACCTCCTCTTTGGCATAGTAGCATGCTCAGCATACTGAGCGGGTAACGCCCAAAGTTCGCCCCACTACTCTCTTGGTTCCACTACCGAAAATTGTACTGTATTCATTGGGACTCATTGAGTGTCCTGAAATGGCACAGTCCCTTTAAGCCTTCTATACTTTGCCATGGTGAACCCCGCTGGCCACTCAAACCAATAACACGAAAGCCAATTTGACAGCGGTAACTGCACCACCATACACAAATGATTCTAATTTCAGCAGTGACATATCAGCACACAGCCAAGATGCAATCTCATCATTGATTTGAGATAGAATTCTCGGAGTTGCTGGAGATGCATAGAGCCTGGGAATACTGACCTCTATGCAAAGGATCCGTTTTCGAAAATTCGATGCACGTTCTTTGGAATTCATCCTGAATCTCAGCGGAGACTTCAGATGGACGGTGAAGAAGTGTGCTTTGGCAAGTGCTGAAACTGCAGCGTTGTGTTATTGATGCCACTGCCTCTGTCCTTATATATATACCTTGAATCCTATACGTTGAATCATTAAAAGTAACTTAGAGCTCGAACCTGTAAAGCGCAAAAAAGTCCAAAACTTAGAAGGTAAAGAAACCAATAAACGAAAGCAAAGAAGCCAACCATTGGCGGTACAAAGGCCCTTTGTTTGGAAATTTTGTTTTTTCAGCTAAGAAATTGATCACTACAGACTACACTAGACTAAGATACAGAATAGTCGTTTGATCCTTTTCAGATGCAGATGCACAAGGAAGAATTGTTTGAAGAACACAGAAACTGACCAACCTCATGGTTTGCCCTGGTGGGGACGCAACAGGTAAAACAACTTTGGTTTTCATTGAGAAGGGTGTTACAATCGATGACACATCAGCGACATTTTACAGTTTGCTCTACTGCCTTAGGGTCATCAACACTTTAGAAACTGTAGTCCGGTCTTTCCGCAAGTTTGAGAATCATCTCTTGGTTTAAATGTTCCTCATATGTGGTGGAAAGTCAATTTTTGACCAAAGGAGGCACAGCCTTCCTGTTTACCAGTTTTGAAGCCACTCGACTGTTCCATAAGATGGCTTCTTCGAACAGAGGTCTGTGCATTACCTCACACAACTGTAGACTCTTTGAAAGAAAGTTTTTTGGGAAGAATTAGGTGAAAATATGTTCCGTGCACCAGTGGCACAATCTCCAGTAAATTTAACATACAAATTCGAGCTGGGAGGAGGTTCTTTTTGACTAGCAACTATTGTGTGTCTGACATGTTCCGTGCTGGATACGTAACGCTAGCTGTTGGAAAGTATGAATACTAGTAAATATTTTGAAGAATACTCGTTCCACTTTATGTCCAGCTTAGTGCGTTATTTTATACCTTTTATGATGGTATGACGTTATGGTTGTCTTCATTCGCCGGAACGTCAACTTTCCTTTTGTGGTTTTACGGGAATTTTGGCCTACTTCATAAAGTGACGACGGGCAGCGTAACATTACCAGTTCAAGTTTGGTTTCTCTGTCATTCAGCAAAAGGGGATATTGTTAAATATTAACTTCGTTTCGGTTTCTGTTGAAAAGTATTGAAAAGATCCTATTTAACTAAAAAGATACTGTCAAATATAAAGAACTACTGAGGTACTGATGAACTTCAAGAGGTACTAAATTTAGTACCTTTGGCCCCAAATAGTCAACATTTATGTCCATTAAGACGAGACTATGATTTCAACGATAAAATATGCGCGTCATTTGGCGTCAAGCACCACGCGATGCAGAATGACCATACATCTCCAGTGATAGCCGCTTCTAGCACAGGTTGCCCCAAGGGGGCGCCTTATCTTTATTATTATGCAAGCCAAGATTAATTCACTACTTTTAGCAAGCTTAATAGATAGATAGACAGTCGATTGATTTTCATTTTCCACATGATGCGATGGTATAATAACGGACTTTTCTGCGCATAATATTATAATTTATGAATATTAAATTAAAGACAAGTATTTTTTTATTACCAATTCAGGGGTATTTCGTGCGTTCGGTATGTTTGCTTATCAAACGAGTGCAAGGTTAGAGCAACTTTCTAATCACAAAACACAGAGTACTTGTATCAGTAAAGTATATTTTCTTATTATTTGAATGATAATTTGCGCTGTTCTTAGTTGAAGACGAGCCCTCTTTGATACGTCATGATGATAGTTATAAACAGCAGAGACATGGTGGACTGATTATTTCCGTTCCGTTTTTATTTATATTTGCTACATTAGAACAAAGTTATGTTGCGTTGCAGTTTTTCAAAGCTGTTTTCATAAAATTAGACCGTTAACCTTATGAATTTCACACAAGCGAAAATAAGATAAGGAAACAAGGAAGGGCAATCAACTTTAGTTGGTAAGAAATGCGACTACTGCAACATACGATCACCACTTGTTTGCAGCCTGATATAGTTGCGAAAGTTTAAATTGCCGGAAGTATGAAGCGAATGGTACAAGCGCTACGCAGCCTATAGAAGGGGCACAATGTACAAATATCTCATTATATGTACACACATATGGTGTCGCCTCCCACCAGTTTCGTTGATTCCACTGCCAACTCCTCACTACACTCCTGCGACCTTGTTTGCCCTTGCCTCTCTTTCGTATTTTCCCCCTAGACTACTCCGCCCTCTACGCCTCTTCTAGCAGCAGACACCTCCGAATCTCTGGCCATTGGTTGACGTTCTCATTGGTAATCTTGACAACAATTTCGGACCTGGTCCTAATGGGCTTCCTAACCTCTTTCTTCTTAAATGTAAAAAGCAAATTTCCCTCCCACTGTGTATAATCTACAACAAAAATCTAAAAGCATGCTACTTTCCCCATTTCTAGAAAGACGCTTTTATCGTCCCTATCCTCAAGATAGGAGACATTTCTTTTGCCGTGAACCACCGTCTCTCTTCTCGCGTCTTGCTTCAAAATACTCGAGGGGTATGCCAACGACAAGCTGATCACGCACTTCGGTCATCTAATTGTCAAAGACCAGCATAGTTCCCTGACACATAGATCTACTGCTTCAAACCTTCTAGTCTTTACTAACTTCATTGGTAAATGCTTCAATTTACCACAGGAGATACATGCTATTTATACTGATTTCTCCAAAGCCTTTGATACCGTTGACCATAATATCATAAATAACTCCCTCTACTCAACTTCCCCCTTCAATCATCTCCTGGTTTTCCTCCTAGCTCTCATACCGTTCCAGTTGAGTTTTTTTTTCATGGTTATTCATCTTATTCCTTCTCTCCTGCTCCTGGTGTTCCCTAAGGCTCTTTACATGACGCCCTACTTTTCTTGTTTTTCATCACCTGCCCGTGTTTGTTTTACGCAGAAGATCTTAAATTATCTGCTTCTGTTTTGTCTCTGCTGGCCTGTGCTCTCTCCCAAATACCACTGGATGTGTTAATCGCTTAAACCTTCTTCAACGTCGTTTTCCTATTGTCTTAGTAGACAACCCCTTTCATTAATGACCTACTTCCAAGACCTGGGTGTAATCTTCGGTGACAAACTTCGTTTCAATTCCCACTTCGTTGACCTCATCAAGGGGAGAAGGGCTGACGATAGGATGGAGATTAGTGCTGGGGGTGGATTATGAATGGTTGTGGGTGGTGAAACCTATTTGGCATGAGAAAAGCAACCGATATAGAAAGCTACTTTACTTTTTCTATCGATCAGACGAATATCACCATCACAGGATCTGCGGAAACTGATTTGAGCCGAGAAAGCCTTTTTCACTAGTCTCAATTCAGGTTCAGGTATTATAAAGCATCGTTAACATGGGGCGTTTAGATATGTATGGGGAATGTTGGATAGGTTGCAAGTACTGGAGGCACTTAGGTAGTCGACCTGTTTTCCGTTACATTTTGTGCTTGACGAAGTTAATTTGACTGTGACTGAGAGAGGATTCAAAATTTAGAGAGAGTCGTGGTAAAAAGTGAGAGATTTTTCATACAGCCAGGTGAGAGGGAGTTAATCTTCCCCCAATTATTTTAATGTTCAGGGTTGGATGATTGAGAAAGATTACTAAGTGTTCAACTGTTGGAAGTCCTTATGAATTTTTAAATCATTAATTTTTCGTTACACCATTTCAATGGTTACATAACGTGTTACATGCTTTAGTATGATAAAGAAAACAATGTACATAACATTAGTCGTTTTGGAGCAAAGAAACAGTAAGACCGACATGTCTTGTTACCGAGTTCAATGCTGTGATGATGAAGAAAGACCTTCACAAAACGGAACATATCGCGACAGATGGCTTAACTACTTGTGGAACCTCTGGTCAGTTTGTTGGTTTGTGACCTAGGCAGCGGGCAGTAGGCAGGGTTGCGTAGAATGTAAAACAAAACCTTATTAAAATCGATTCACAGTTTTTCTATCTATCTGTCACAAGCACTTTTCTCCTCCAAAACGGCTACATCGATTCAAACGGAATTTGGTGGGCGTATGGCTACTATGAAATCCCACGTGAGTGACCGAAATTTACGTGCAGTTTAAAGCGGCGCTCCCCATACATGCAAAGAGGAGATGAATTTTTTTTCACCAACTAGAGTCATTTGGGGCGTCAAGTGAAAGGCCTCGATTGCTTTCAAAACGGACTTTAAGTGAGACAGAACTAATTTTCGGAAACTACCAAATTATATCTTATTCCGATATCTTGTAGTGCACGCGGCTTAGCAATAGGAGTGATATTCCATTTGCCTTTTCCGGGGCTAATTTGACCAAATAATGCATTTAATAATGTGTAATAGTCTCTTTATCTTCCCTTTTTTGCTACCTAGTTAGTTTTCCCAATTATACTTCTTTATTTCACAAATCCCATCCCGGTCAACATCCCGAAATTTTAAACAATCCAACAACTGGTCCCTTTGCCTTAAATTTCATAGTCTGATTTTAATTAAACCATTTTAAATTCTGTCCTTTCTTACAAAAATTTGTTCATATTGCACATTATTGTGTGTAGGCAGGCGAATGTTCGTGACTGAGGGGACAACAGTGAGGAGGCAACAGTGTATGTTGTTGTTCAAGGATACGAACCCGGAACAAAAATTAGCCGGACCGAGACCGACTGATCGTTTGACAGCAGAACAGCTGACCGGAGAGTTGCTTTAGTGAAGATTTTGATGTTGGAGTGTGAGTTGTGGCGTGAATTGAAATTCTGACGTGTAAATCATCACATTCTAAGTATTGCAGGAGAAAAAATTCATAAAAGGATAGGCGCCCCGTTTGCAAAGTTTGTGTATCAGGCGGTACCGAGAGCCCCAGACGGGATGGGAACTTCAATGTTCAGAGTATACCGGGTCAAGGAAGTCCGAAAGAACGTGTCGAAAGCATAGTGCAGTACAAACAATCGCAATCAGATTCCTCACAGGTCTGAAGTTTTTAGGACGACGGGAATTCTCGTGGAATCGAGAGCTTTGGGGAGGACGTTGAGGTCCTCCGCATCTGACGTTCGCTGCATCGCACCTGTAACTTAACGCCTGCTCCGTACACGTGAGTCAGTTTCAGAGTTTTATTGTGTTGTGACACCCTGTACGGGTTGATGTAAATAGCGCGGAAAGCGTCGTGGATTGCCCCCTTTTCACAATGGGAGAACTCGAAGAAGCGGTTCTCACTATGAAAAACAGGAAGGCGCCAGGTCCTGATGACATCCCGGCGGAAGTTTACAAACTGGTGTTCCGCCAACGGCCAGAATTGCTGCTCGAAGCGTTCAACGCGTACTTGAAGGAGGGCATTTTTCCTTGTCGCTGGAAAGTGGCCAGACTCGCGTTGATCAGTAAGGGTAAAGGAGACCCGGAGCTCCCGTCTGTATACCGACCGCTGTGTATGCTTGACACGGCCGGAAAAGTGCTCGAGAAGCTCATCAGGAGTAGACTCGCTGAAGCGATCCGTGCTGCCGGGGACTTATCCGCAAGGCAGTTCGGGTTTAGAACAGGGAAATCTACAGTGGATGCTGTTATGGAGGTCGTAGATGCGTTTAATCGAGCCGGGGCACACAGCCGCCGATCTCGACGGATAGTGCTCCTCATAACGCTTGATGTCAGAAATGCTTTCAATTCCGTAAGATGGGCAGATATGCTAGGCACACTGGAGAACTCCTTTCATGTGCCAAGCTATCTCTTGCTGATATTGAGGGATTATCTGAAAGACCGCTCCCTACTCTATGAGACGCTAGAGAGCCAGAGGAGGATGAAAATCACGTCGGGAGTAGCGCAGGGATCCATCCTAGGGCCGGACCTCTGGAACGCTTCCTACGATAGTCTGCTGAGACTCGATATGCCCGAAGAGTCGCGCCTGGTCGGTTATGCAGACGACGTTGCGGCACTTGTTGCCGGACGCACTGTTGAACAGGTGCAAAGCAGACTTGGCATATTGATGCGACGGGTAAGCGGATGGATGACTGCTCACGGTTTCAACCTTGCGCTGGAAAAAAACCGAAGTAGTCATCCTGACCAGAAGGAGAATCCTGACCTTGCGTCCCATATTGATCGCGAGTTGACTATAGAGTCAAAATCAGCGATTAAATACCTTGGTTTAATGCTCGACTCGAAGATGAGCTTCTTCGAGCAAATCAAAGCAGCCGCGGACAGGGCTACAGCAGGAGTCGCGGCCTTGGGTCGGCTAATGGCGAATGTCGGCGGCCTATATCAACTAGGAGACGTCTCCTCATGGGAGCAACGCAGTCCGTCCTTCTTTATGGTGCGGAGGTATGGGCTGATGCCCTTGACAAGGAGGTACATCGTAAACGCCTCGCTCAAGTTCAGAGGCGGGGAGCTTTGCAAGTGGCGTCTGCTTATCGCACCGTCTCCGAACCGGCTGTGATGGTGATTGCGGGAGTGATCCCCGTTGCCCTCCTTGCCAAGGAGCGCAAAGCTATCTATCGCCGTAAGGGCGAAAACTTAAGAGAAGTGGTTGCCCGTGAAGAACGTCAACGCACCCTTAGCGAATGGCAACTTTCATGGCAAAATGAGGCAAGGGGCAAGTGGACTGCGCGGCCCATCGACAAATTAGACCCATGGTTGAACAGAAAGCACGGTGAGATTGATTACTTCCTTACCCAACTTCTAAGTGGGCATGGAGGTTTTCAGTCTTACCTGCACAGGGTTGGGAAGGCGCGATCTCCCGATTGTGTGTTCTGCAATAGAGTGGCGGATGACGCTGAACACACCTTTTTCTCTTGCGGGAGGTGGGACGGCCTCCGCCAGCAGCTTTATGCAGACACAGGGGAGCTCTCTCCAGACAACATTGTCAGAGAGATGCTGAAGAGCGCTGGCAGCTGGAATCGTATTGCGCATTATGTTCGGGCCCTTCTTACTACGAAGAAGACTGAACTCGACCGGCAGAGGGGTCGGACGGTAAGGAGTTCCCTGAACTAACAACAACTCTCTTCCTCCCCTCCCCTCCCGTTGGTGAAAGGAATTCCCTGACTTGAAGGCTCCCAAAGCCGGGAGAGCGCGAGGGCTAGCCCGAAGTAATGTGTCAAACGGTTCCAGGCTAGTTCACTGATGACAGGGAGGTGTTTAGTTGGTAGTCCGCCAGCGTGCTGTTGGGGGAGTCCAACACTCTGTGCGTAAACGCATTCACCTACCCTACTCCCACAAAAAAAAAAAATTGTGCTGTGTTTAAGTATTTTATTGATTAATCTGACTGTAATAGACGTATCTCAGAAGACTTAAATGGCTAGTATGGATTAGTGAATTAGACCACGCTGTCATCGATATTGGGCATGAATTTATTAATGGAGAATTTGATAAAATCTCTTGGTTAAATAATTAATTAATTAATTAATAATTATTTGGAAAAAATAAAAGATACTTTGCGAAGAGAGAGAAGAGAAAATAAATAAGGTAGGAGGAATGGTAGGATTGGAATCTGGAGTGAAAAGTATTTGTATTATATTGGTGGTAGCTGGTCAGCATCTGGTGGTGACCAGCTACCCGCTGCTGGATTCCGTTGATAATTCATCCGCGGTTATTGAAAAAAGATTCAACTGTAATAATTTTTCTTTTCCTTATGTTTGAATATGGTCTTTTGTGAAAGAGTGGAGAGCGTCGGATTTTAGTAAAGTCAACTTCACCTTTGGAGCTCTAAAGGGGGAAGGGCCTGAATTTTAATCATTTTATATTTTTGTTTTGTTCTCTACGATTGTGTTTTTTTTTCTTTTCTCCGTTGAATGAATGAAGTTCAATCTGATTATTATAAAAATATACTTTGTAATGAACTACCTCTAGACACTTGCCAAGATTGGTCTGGACACCGAAGTTGATGGTAACCGACCAAATGGCAGGTCGAAACAACGGTGGCCTGATACGTTGGATAGGGATTTAAAAGCCTCGAGATTACATCCAAATCAGTCATTTGATAAAATAAAATGGCGAAACCGATCACGACGAGCCAACCCCGCTTGTGAACGGGACAAACGCTGAAGAAAAGTAAGAATATCTCTAGACACTTCTGATTTGAGGAATTCCTTTCCTTCCTAGCCCCGCAAAAATTATTTATATAAGAGACATCCAGCAAGAACATGGGCTAAGGATGTGAAGGTAGGGTGGGATCCTCAGAGGACGCGCTCCATAATACAACTGAGGCAAGAAAGCATTGATCGAGGATGAGATCCGTTGTGGATCTTCTTTTTCGAATGCTGCACTCGGGTCAGCGGTTTTACAACTCCACGTGCTCGGTCGAGACGTATTTTTACATTTTTTTAGTTCCAGGTTTAGCTCAAATATTATCTATTTCGATAGGTGCCCCCGAATTCTCGTCTTTGGTTTATTTTTCGGAAGAGACACGTGAACTTTGTGCAATGACACGTCAGGGATCGAAGTACCCAAAGGGCTCCCTATATTCTCGAGTCTGGCTAATACAGGGGCATGCTTGCACGTGTCGATAGAGGATCTTTATGGAGCATCAATGTTTGCGGCCAATTTTGCCATCCTTTTGGAATTTTGGGTTAGCTCCCCCCTCTTAGTCGTCTCTGGCCACTAAGGATGGTCTTTTGAGCATCGGTCCTTCCAATCTGCTCAAATAACTTTTCGAAATTGACTGGAAAACCTCCTTAGGTTCATCCTAGAAATATCAAGCAACAGTATAGAGAACAGTATTGCATAAAAAAAAGTTTTGTAGAAGTCAAAGTGATATCAGTGCAGTAACAATTTTACTGCATCTTAAGCCATGTAAAGAGGATGCTGACGTTACAATCAACGAGAATAATTGAGATTTGAGGGAAATATTAAAGTTGCATTTATGAAGAATCGCCCTCTCCCCAACTATACGACTCCACCGATTTAAACGAAATTTGGTGGACATATGGTAACTATGAAATCGCACTCATTACAATGAGTGTCATAAATTTACATGAAGTCTAGAAGGGGCTTCCCATACAGGCAAAGGGGAACGTACAATTTTCTTCGCTTAGTGTACCTGTGTGGGGTATCAAATGAAAGGTCTCATTTCGTACTTTTACAAGCAGATCTTAGGTTTGAAGTAAATCGTAAAATGCGTCAGTAAGGAGTAAGCATTTGTACACTTAAAGTGGGACAGGACTCATTTTCGGAAACTAATTGCAAATGTGAAGCGAATGAGATTATCAATACAGTGTTTTTCAGATCAAATTATGTGTGTAAATGGCCCCTTACTAAATGGAGAGGAATGGAAATTTTAACTATGTACACTTGGAACTGACACCCATTTTTCGTCCCTCACATAGTGAAACACAAAACTTTTTTATACCTGAACTGTGTAGCTTCCGTTTTGGAGACTTGTTCTTTGTTTAAGAAGGCGAGAAAATGGAGTGAAGGTGCAGGGTTTTGAGCGTGTAACGTGGTTCAGCTAATTATGATAAAATACAAGGTTTCAGAGTACTGGGCTGATACTGAAAACCATGTTTATCTATAGTCCCGGAAGCGAACTAGTGATTATAAGTACTGGGATCCAGTTACAAACCCAGCCTACCTAAATGGGAGGGCTCAATTACTTGAAACCATAAAAAATGGAAGGTTAGCAAATAGGCTTAGAGGACTCGCAGATAACGGCCCTTAATTTATAGAAAAGCCAAGACGCTATGTATTTATGTAGGTTGGTCACCAATATCACGCCCATTCCATTCGAAAAATGTTACAGAGTCCAAATTTGAGCACGCGTCTTTCAGCACTCAATCAGGCACAGTGATCCACTATTAATCATATTTTCAATATTAGCAAATGATATTTCAACGCCAAAATAACAAGCTAATGATCCGAATTTTAATGGGAATACATATGTTCTACTTCAATTGCCGAACTGAGATAGCCCCGCGTCGGTTTGGCGAGGGAATGTTCCCATTACATTTTTTAAATATTATAGTATAAATATGAAATACAGGAGGAGGTACTTTTACTTTACGCAATATCATGCGGTGCGACTTGAAAATGTAAAGTGAATAAAAATTATATTATATTATATAATGAAGATGTGAACCAGAAATTGATGTTCAATTACAATATCAGTTTTTGAACTAACAAAGTCAAATAAATGCTTTTATTTGGACAAATATGTACTACATTCTGAGCTCGTATCGGTGTGTTATGCAATATCTATTTATATGAAGGAGATTAATTAAAATCTCTTCCATTTACTTTCATTGTTTCTTTTCGGCTCCCATAAAAAAAATCAACAAAAAGTTTCCATGCAAGAAAGTAGTGATTCTGTTAAATTTCAAGGTATTCTCTGTTCTATCTCAAAATTATGGAATTTTTTGAAGCCATAATCTGTACAAATTATCTTCGACATTATAATTATGCATAACTTCCGATGGTTCATTAAGTTAAGTGATTCCATTAAACTCGCGAAAATCATCGCTTTAAATACCATTCGGTTTCCTCTGTGATTTGTTTCAATATTTCATTCGAATATTTGGGGATGTTCCAATGCACTTTGAACAGCTGCAACTATGTTGCTCTATGTAGGTTTTTTCGAAAGATTTTTTGAATAATTCGCGTCAACCCGAATCAAGGATGGCATTTTTTCTAAGCTTTATTCTGAATTACTGATATCGAGGGGTAACATGATAACAAAGTGTCATTTCGATCAGAAATTTGAAACATGACTGACAACTGCGCAAACTGTGAAAGTATAGGAATGGTCTAGTGTTCAAATTAGCACTGGCATGTCGCCAGGTCTCTCACGATAGTGAGCCAGGGATCGTTGGCCCTAGTAAAAAGTACTTTTGATCAATGGTAAGCACTCCTATATACTTCAGGCAAAAATATATGCCTTACATAGGTGTGTCTGTTTTCCATTGCAGGTCATATTTTTTTTTTTTTTTTTTTGTGCGTACACGGAGGTGGAAAATCTTAGAAAGACACGTCCGCCGCCCGAACGGCGGAACTACAGCGGCGGCGTGTGGGATTCACATCCACTAAAAACCACCCCCGGTCTCTCCAGCCCCAGCCCCGCGGGACCACCATTGAGGTATTACTTCGCGGGGTAGGTTTGCTCTTAGGCACTCATCCTTCTCCTATTTGCAGCTTTCCTCCTTCTTTGCTCCTTCAGCAACTCCTCCTGCACTTGGATGATTGCGGAGCCAACCGCAAGCCACTTCTCCTCGGACTACAGCATCTCAGTAACCAAGCTCTCCGGTATGCCATCGCATCTGGGACAGTTCGGAAAATCATCCAACCCAAAGCAGTGCAAATACTGCCTGTAGCAACCATCGTGTCCCGTGAGGAACTGGGTAATGTGGTAGTTGGTCTCCCCATGTTTTCGCTCAAGCCACACCCTAATGTTGGGAATGAGCCTGTGCGTCCACCGACCTTTCGCAGACTCGTCCCATCTGCGTTGCCAGAGATCAAGCGACTCTGACCTTGCCGCACTTCTACGCTGTGCATGCCCCTCCATATGTCTTGCATTGTACACGACACTCATTTTTTTGGCCAGAATGTCAACCGGGATCATGCCTGCCACCACCAATACTGCCTCATCTGATGTAGTTCTAAAAGCACTGCAAACCCTCAAAGCCATCCGCCGGTAAACCGAGTTCACCTGCTTCCGTCTCTGGGAGTTTGCAAGCGCCTCTGCCCACACAGGCGACGAGTAGAGCAGGATGAAGCGCACCACTCCGGCTAGCACCAACCTCCGGCAATGTTTCGGCCCACCAATATTTGGCAACATTTTTGCAAGTGCCGTGGTGGCACTAGCTGCCTTTTGGCATGCATACTCTAGGTGCTCCCTAAAACTCAATTTGGTGTCAATTATTACCCCCCCAGGTATTTGATAGCCGGCTTTGATACGAGCATATGTCCACCGACCTCCACTTTTAGAGTGTTATTTTTTCTGCGTTTCGTTATTAAGACCGCTTCCGTTTTCTCGTCCGCCAAGGTCAGCCCGGCCTTTTCTAGCCAGGACTTTACCGCTCTCACTGCTTCCATTGCGTAAACCTCCACATCTTCTGGGTGTTTTGCTGCAACAACCACAGCTAGGTCGTCAGCAAAGTCGACAATGATAGTCCCCTCTGGGACGGGAAGAGCAAGCACCCCATTATACATGATATTCCACAACAGGGGACCAAGTACCGATCCCTGTGGTACCCCGGCTGTGACAAGGTACTCTTTGGGGCCCTCATCCGTCCCGTACCAGAGAGTCCTCTCTGAGAGGTAGTTTTCCACCAAATTCGCTAAGTATCCGGGGACACCTATGTCAGCCAACGCCCGTTTAATTCTATTCCAGTTGGCCGAGTTGAATGCGTTTTTGACATCCAACGCCACCACGGCACAGCTGCCGCCAGAAATCAGTGCACCTTCTGCCAGGTTTACCACTATGCCAATTGCGTCCACCGTAGAATGGGCGCGTCGGAAACCAAACTGGCGTTCCGACAAACCATTGCTGGCTTCGACGATGGGCAGGAGTCTGTTGTAGATGACTCTCTCCATCATCTTCCCCATTGTATCCAACAGGCAGATAGGACGATACGACGCTGGGTTTCCAGGTGGCTTGCCAGGCTTCGGAAGCAACACCAACTTTTGCTTTTTCCACTGGGCAGGGAATATTCCTTCTTTTAGGCACGCCTCGAAGGTGTTGGCGAAAAGTTCGGGCCTAGTCTTCACTGCCAGTTTCAAAGCTCGGTTGGGGATGCCATCCAACCCTGGGGCCTTGTTGTCACCGAACCTACCACATATTTCCCGCAGCTCCTCCACAGTTACAGGCGGTATTATGCCGTCATTTAGCTGGACAAAAATTTGCCTTCCCCTATTTTCGTGGTGAGGGAACAGAGTGGTAACATTCTGTTTCAGGAGGCGAGGACAGGTCACGTGGGGTGATTTCCGCAGCCTTTTCATCACCACTCTGTAAGCCTCGCCCCAAGGGTTTATGTCGACATGGTCGCACAGCTGTTTAAAGCAGTTCTTTTTGCTCCTCCGAATGGCTTCCTTTAGGCGGCCACGCAATTGCTCGTGTGCCTCCTCTCGACCGTCGCCACCGGGTTTTCCCCTGAGCCTCTGGCAAAGCCTCCTTGCCCGAAAACATGCGGCTCGCAAACTTGCGATTTCGTTGTTCCACCAGTAGTTGGGTTGCCTACTGGGGAGCAATCGCCTTCTGGGCATAGTAGCATCACATGCTTCCGTCACCCATCGAGTGATCTGAGTGGCTTTCTCTCCAGCCGTACCATTCAGGGATATGTCGGATTTGAGCACCGCGGAAAACGTGTCTCCCTCGAAAGCTTTCACTGTCCAGCCAAGCATACCACCCGGCATTCTGCGAAAACTCTTTTTCGAGCTCGATCCGCCCTTGATCTCTATGCAGATTGCCTGGTGGTCGCTGTGAGTATAGTCCTCACTGACATGCCAAGCGATTCTACTGGCTAAAGTGTCACTCACGTATGTCAGGTCCACTACAGACCCCAGGCCCCTTCCCCGGAAAGTGTACGAAGACCGAACATTCGCCAGTACCACGTCCAGCTCCGCGAATGCTTCGAGGAGAACACGTCCCCTGACATTAGTTACCCGGCTGCCCCATTCAAGAGCCCACGCATTGAAATCGCCTCCTATTATGATCGGCCAACGTCCTCTTGCATCCAAAACAAGAGCAACAAGCATCCGCTCATACTCGTCGAGTGTAGCGCTGGGTGGAGCATAGCAGCTGTAGATGTGGATGCACCTGTTCCCTAAGGCGACACATAACCCAGCCTATTCTCACTCTCCTTGCTGCTAACAGTTTGAGTGCGTTCTCCACTGGTAGGCTGATGATGGCGGTTTGTGTTCCCCCATCCGTTGTTCTACCTTCCTCCAAGCTTCCGCATCCGCCTTTTGTTCGATCCCTTTTCTCGAGGTAGCCACTGCAGTATTTTCACTGGTAGCTTCAGACGTACTTTTCATGAACTCCGCCTTTTTGGGAGTTGAGTCCTTGTTTCTTTTCGGGGTTTGCTGGCCTGTTGAGTCATTCAGCTTCTCGCGCAGCCTCTTTCCCGGTTTCTTCCTTTTTTTTGTGTTTTGAACCGGCGTTACTTGAGTTGCCTGGTTCACTTTTCCAATCGGTGACTTCCCTACTCGTTCATCCTGGGCCTTGTCGTACGTCAAACGAATGCCTCTTATCATGGCCCTTATATTTTGGTGAATGTTCCTGCGCTCCTTTATAAACTCACACAGCTCCATGATCTTTTTACCGAGGGCAGTAAAGGCAGCTCCAGATTGATCATTGCCCAAAACATCGCTCGGATGAATCGGCGTCAGTGATTCTTCCTCATCAAAGACTCCCGCTATACGCTTCCCACTGGGGGTAGCGATCGTGGGGGCTTGTGCTCGTGTGGGAGGGGATCTGCGAAAAATCGAGCTCCTTCTGAACGGATCCATCATTGGAGCCAGTTCAAGTTCCTCCCGTACGCTTGTAACATTAGATGCCACAGTAGCCAAGGTTCCCACTACTGAGGCACTGCGGTCGTTGGATATCGACGGCTGGGAGCCCGCTTGCTCACTCCCAAAAACCGCCGGCACTGGGTTTCCGAAGCCCTGCACCGTAACTTCATTCTTCTTCTGCTCCTCCATGTTTGGCTTTATTTCTGGGTATCCTTCCCATAGCCAATTTTTATCCATGGGTGGGCGTTTACTTCCCACCTACCCGGCCTGCGCATAAACATGCCCATACACGCACATCTCCGGATGCGTGCATGTGCATGGCCATGACACATTCGCTAAGCATTCCCTTATCCGCACGAAGGGACGCGCCTGATGGGAGATTTGGCAACTCCACACTGGCATTGCAGGTGATATAAATTTGTGATCATAACTAATAGTTAGTTGACTAAAGAGATTTTCGAATTCAATCAGGTGTACTGTTGAAAAAAATGCTTAGCTCATAAAATATGGTATGGATACCCTGGCCCTCAGACAATATTGGGCTAGAGAGCAAGAGAGAACCAAACGGCTGATAAATCTATACAGGGTGAACTTGCCAGAAATCTAACAATCTAGGGAGCCTATAGGAATATATTAACCAAAGTGCTCTCAACATTGTTTGAACCTCATTTGTTAAGCTTAATTACGAGAACAGGACGAGAAGGAATGCTCTCTATGAGCTCGAAGGAGGTCTTTTTTAGGGATTTGGGTGTTCTCCCTTTGGTTCGATCCGGCATCAAGTAAATGCGGACTTAGGATTCTTAAATCCCTAAAAAAAGTTGTCTAGCTTCGGTCAAGCTTTGTTCTGCACTGTAGGCGGATTTACGTTGATTATAATTCGTTCCCTTGTCGTTGTTTTACGAAAGCGAAGGGAGCGTATAACATCTCCGAGGCGCTTCGGTCACGCTGCTCCCAGGGCAGAGGTGAGGCAGCGTCTTAAGAGTTGCCTCTGCCCTGGTAAGAAACCGTAGCCGTCTTCGTCGCTCTTTTAATTTAATAATCGTGGGGGGTGTCATGGGTCTCTAATAGGGTCATATAAAAATTGAGTTCTTTGATTACTACCTTCGAATGAAAATCAACAATATTAAGTACAATCGTAACGGAAATCGTATTATGATTAGCAAAAACAAACATTTCGTTTTGTCCGTGAACTTGGCGTCATAGTTTATACCTCCTTCCCTAAGTCAATTTTTATTAAATTCTTTACTTAAATTTTTCATTTTCGGGTCAATTTTACCCTTCAGGTGACAGCAAACATAATTTTTGCACCTTAGAAGCCAACCGGTAATGAAATTTAGTTATTTCAATGCATAAATTATACAAATACACCTAACCCGGTGTATTCTCATAAAGAAGCGGTTATTCTCTTTAGGGTAGTTGGAGCAAAACATTAAAATATATCCAGCAATATTTCGACGCACTTTCGGAATGTTTTCTAATAAATTAGATTATTGGCACTCAATAGAATACAGCCCAAAGATCCTGAAATGACTAGGCCGTACTATAAAAGTTCAGCCCATTAATTTCTTCTCATACTTTCATTCGTTGAAGCCACGTATTATGGCTTCGATTCCTGCTCCAGGCAATGTTCCTCTTCGTTGCACGGTAAAATATGTATACTCCACGATGTAAAATAATTCAGCTACACGAATTCATTTTAATTGATTGAATCAGAGCGTTTGCCAGCAATTTGATCTTAGATGCTATCATAAAATCACATAAGAATCAATTTAACCTCCTGCGATATCATTTCATTTACAATTTTCAAAATACAACATAAATTTCAGATTTTCTAAGTCCCACAAAATTTTCTTTGTTCTTTTCTTAGCCTCAGTACCCAACTGTCGTTGCCTCGACTCAAAAATTCCTCCCCAGATAGGTCATGTCATCCACTGGTAGCTCGAAATAAAAAACAGAAACCGGTTCTTTCTCTCGACCAACCGAACGACAATTCTAAATGTCCTTGCACAACAATAAAAAGCTTTAGGTTGCACTCATTAGGAGGCCAATATTGCGGCGTGAAGTTGGTAGTCCTGCAACTTTACATAAATAAATGTGCTTCTATTGTCTGAAGCGATCCATTAGGAAAAATGCATTTAATTGCGAGCTAACATGCAGAAAAAGGATCAATGATTGTCTTAGGCTTGGAATGTATACAATTGCATAATTATCAGTCTAGGCTTCAGAACCGAGTGTGCGGGATCGTAACGTGAGCGTCGCAATCCAACTTGGACAAAGACTTATCAGTGTATTTATTTTTCCTTAAGGACTTCCAAAAAAGTTAAGGGCGTAGAGCCTATAACTTGCGGAAGTGAATTTCCGAATGGTATTTATGAAGTGGATTTGTCCAAAAAAATTCTCGATAAACAACTAAAATATTAACTAGCAAAAGTAACAAAAGTAGCAAAATCCCACTCCACGGCATCCTGCTAGTGTAGTGAATGTCAGGTGAAGCCGCGGTGTCCCTCCACCTGAAGGATTGCAGTCGGAGCACCAATTAGAGTCAGTGCTCCTAACGGGCAATTACCTCAAATTATTACGGGATTCCAGCAAATCACTCAATGAAACCACACCGGTCGAGAAGGACTTAGCTTTGATGAAGGGGCAATAATCGCGACTCATAAGGAATCTTGAGTGAGGGTGATATTATTGAAGGGCTTCAAACGACCATCGTCTCTCTTGAGACGGCGATTAAGCAAAGGTTTAAGGAGCTCAACCATCAAACAATGTCAGCAACTCAACAACAGCAACAAGAAATGTTAGACCAAAAACCCTGTGCAGGAACCCCTCCAATAAAACAGCACTAAAACAACAAAAACAGCAACCAACCATAAGCTAGGTTAGCGCAACCAACCATGCAACGATGCCATCGTCAGCAATACAACCTCCAACGACTAGAAACAAAGGGGGAGATCGTAGAATTCCACCGCTTCTTGTAATAGAAACTCCGAATGATTTTAAACAAATAGAGCGCAAAATTTATCATGCCCTCCCTAACAATTACCTAATGAAGCAGTCAGGTAATTCTCCCCAAATCATTATTAAAACCCCCAAAGACTACTACGGCTAAGAAAATCCTGGTGGAGAACCATAATAACATCTTGACTTACACGCTCCTTCCTCTCTGGCTGGTTACTTTTGCCTCGACGTTTCCCAAAGAACATATTCAAAATATTGAAACCATGGAGCCTATTAGCTTCGAACGAATTAAAAACTAGCAAGTATTTCAATGCAACTTAATCTACCGATGCGTCAAGTGTGACCAGGTTTATTGTCCCGGCAGCAACGATATTGGAGCAACGACTACCACCCAAACTACAGAAACAGTCCAATTTTCGTTAAAGTCTTGACGAGTGTAAAGCAAAAGCGAGCAGAACCTCCCCTCTCTCTGAGCCTTTCAATCCATTATTACTAACCCGACTTTCACACGTCAATCCGTGTCATTGGCAGATGCGGTCCCAAGCGGCACCACACCATGCGTCTAGCCCTACCCAGCAAACCCCATTAACATATCTATGTCAATTTGCCAGATATTCAAAGCTATCGTTGGTGTCCTGGCTTTCATAAATGAACGTTAGGAGCACAAGCCTCACAAAGGGCTCTTTGTGAAACCAACTTGCACTAAAAGTACAAACTGAGCATTCACAGCCACAACCTTTTCCCTATTGTCTGCCCACAATCCAATCCTCGCTCCATCGTTAGTAGTACAGCCATCCTTATAGCCTAGAAATTTCGGTATTACCAATTCAATACTCACTCGCAAAAAGCTTCATATCACTGGAAGTTATTCTCATTTTCCACGGCCTACGTTGCTGTCGTCTACTGTCCGGACCAGTCCCTCGATATCCACAATTTTCAATGGATTCACTCCTTTTGCGCTACCCAAACATCAGTACAAGAGAAAACCTGATACCAAATAATGGGTGGAGACCTCAACGTCAGACACCAATCTTGGTTTGGTGCACGCTTGAACCAGAATAGAAAAAGAAAAGTGTCCTACTTTAGCTCAGCCCCACCTTTGATGAAACTTATTATCACTCGTATCTGAAGCACTGCATCATTAGCAATAACATTGCCGTTAATCCCCATACTAATATACATCCTTCCCTGGAAACCACCACACTCTAAGTTCTGTCCCACCCCACTCTAAATTATGGATTGCTAAAGAGCGAACTGGAAACTTGTTAACTGGTTCCTTGACTCTAGGTTGTACCCAATCCTCCTCCTTAATCCAAAACCATCGAACAGTTCGCTAGGATGTGTACAAAGAACTGATTTCAGCTTGTCTCTTCAACTATCGTAATATCATTTTTTCATCCCAACAAAGCCCTTCGGTGTAGACACACCATTGTACCCTGCATATCCGCAAAAAGGTTTTCGAAACCGAAGTTGTCGAATCAATTTCCCGGCTCCAATCGATCCCCCCCCCCCCCCTTTATTTGTTGGGAACTACTTCTCAATTCTCAGAAATGTGAAACATGAGGATCACACCAAAAATAGGGAGAGACATTGAGATTTACACGAACGAAGTGCACTCCAAATATATTTGCACTCATTTGTTCCCTTATTTTCTCGTATTTCTTCAAAATCGCCTCTTCAACCCCTAAGGGAGAGTAACCTTCCACACTGTCTCATTTACAAAACTTGCTTCCAAAGTAATATCAAAACAAGTAGGGAAACCGGAAGCTTAACGCTTCAGGTATAAAAGGTTTTGTGTTTCCCTATGTGAGAAACTGCGTTATGCAGTTCCCCATTGGCTGATAATATTGACTCAAAGTATTTAAATTGCTCAATGCTGTCAGCTTTAATAACCTGCCTAGAATTTAAATATCTCGGGTCAATGTTATCTGCCAATGGAAAACTGCGTTTTGAAATTGCTTCACGCATTAATGCGACCTGGATGAAGTGGCATTCCACAACTGGTGTTCTTTGTGATCGACGTATCAGCGCACGTCTCAAATCTAAAATTTTCCGCAATGTCGTCCGTCCAGTCGCTCTCTATGGTTCTGAGTGTTGGCCAAAGACAACGAACAGCGTCTTGCGGTAATGGAGACGAAAATGCTATGTTGGACTAGTGGCGTCACACGTTTAGATCACATCCGAAATGAGGATATCCACGATCGTTATGGGGTTACAGCGATCGTGGAAAAGTTGCGAGAGAGGCGTCGATGGTATGGTCACGCAATTCGTGCTAACGAGAATTCACTTGCCAAGATTGGTCTGAACATCGAAGTCGATGGTAAACGACCAAAGGGCAGACGTAAACAACGGTGGCTTGATACGCTAGATGGGGATTTAAAAACCTCAAGATTGCACCCAAATCAGGCATTTGATAGAGCCAAATGGCGATTTTTAGGTTGGATCGTTTCCGAAAATGAGTCCTGCCTCACCTTAAATGCATACATTTTGACTTCTCACTCGCGCACTTTGCAATCCACGAGGAAACTAACCTCAGCTGCGGAAAGTACTAATCGAGACCTTTCATTTGATACCTTACATGACTATATCCGGTGAATGTTTTTTTAAATTCCCCCTTTTTATAAATGGGGAGCCCCCTTTCAACTCCACCTAAATCTATGCCACTCGCTGTATGCGTGGGATTGTACAGTTCCCATCTATCCACCAAATTTCGTTCGGATCGGTACAACCGTTTTGCGGAAAAGTGCATATGACAGATAGACAGACAGACAGTGAATCGATTTTAGTAAGGTTCACCCTTTCATTATCGTAATCGTATACATGATGTTATCTCATCAACATTAAATATTAACGTTCCGCAGCCCATAGTACCAGATATTATTTATTATTAGAATAATATGGCATTTATTATATTCAAAACGCAAAGTATACGATACCGCCAAATAAGTATCATTGAAGAAGGAATGAACTTCTCCTGTAAAAGAAGGAAAAAAGAAAGGATCCCATAAGGATAAAAGATAATAGAAAATACAATATTTTCTCATGCAAAGAACAGGGAGTCGTGATTTTTTCGAACGAGCAATACTTTACTAAGATGTTACCTTTGCTTGGTATAATTAAAGTTTGCCTATCGCACACAAAATCAAAATCAGGTTTTCACAGAAAAGCTGGCCGAGGGACGGGTTCCAAACTAATAGTATCATAGTTCATAGTTCCCTCAGCCGCTTGTGCTAGGAAATATTACGTAGACCATCGCCGACATAGAGCCAAGAATTTGCATTTTCATATGCACACGTACCCGAAATCATCTTCTAGCCCAAAGCCAGTTCGAAACAAGTCCAAAAGCAATATAAAGTAAACCCAAAGCTATCACGAAACTAGTCCAAAAGCCAGCTCGATATTCGGCGTCGAAATAGACACCAGCTGTCCCACCTTGTACTACGAAGAGTGCTAATGTTAGGTGATACTATATTACAACATCACTTTTGTGATGCGATTATGCTATGTAATGCAATGATGCTTGGTAATGCGGTGATGCTTGGTAATGCGGTGATGCATCATGATGCGATAATGTTAAGTGGTGTTGTAATGTTTGGATCGCGCCCGTTGATGGTAATGCAACATCATACTTCAAGGTGAGGTCACTTTTGTAATATTACATACATCACCTACCCATCTCTAGTTATAGTTTCAAGTTTATTATAATGATAAATAAAAAATGTTGCTTTTACTTAAATGATTATAGGATATGCGGCTGAGGGAGACTATGGTTGATGGGTTCATAGTCGAAATTTTAGAGTAAAGCTAGCATGACCTAATATTAAGAAAAAGTTAATTTTGCAAGAAGAGCCTTAAGTGAATGATGGCCATTGCAAGCTATACTACACCTGGGAACATCTTCGGACGTTATTTGCAGACGTTGGGGCAGATAATGAAACCTCCTTCTGAGGCACTGCCTGGCACTAGTGCAATGCAAGAAAATGCACTTGGGAGATCTAATACCCAGTATAAGACGCAATACTAAACAATCTAGAAGTTAGAAATATCTTAAAATTTCTGCCGCTTATAGGATTAATCAATATCTTTTAGTTATGATAGATGATCATGATAGGTGTTATAACCATTGGGCGAGTACAATAGTTTTTCAGGACGCAGTGCCATCTCCGTTGATACTATTATTATTATTGTTACCCAACACGACAGTTACAAAGAATCATGATAATTTGGAAATTATCTTTGAGGAGGATTCGTGGAGAGCTCTTATACGAGTACCATGCAGTTATACACATACGTATGTATCTAAGCGCTCAAAGTTAAGTGCAAGATAATAACTTCGTTTATATGAACGATTAGTTTTTTCATTAGATATGTACTCCTTTGTAACCGTTCTATATCGAAGATATTTGACTATGTATAAGAAATCATTTTAGTTATCTTTCACATAAAGAATTCTATTCAAATATTCTTTGAAGAGATTGCAATCAACCTTGAAGTTAACCGGCGCCAGTGACTGCTTTTAAGTGAATGCTTTAACATTTCTACAAAAAAACGTCTTCATTTTAATCCGTGAATAGTTGTCGCCCGTAGAGCTATATCTACGTGTATATTTATATGAAATGGGGGAAATTTAATCTTCTTTGAGTTCTTCTGAATTTTTCGAACTTTGTGAGATTTTACGAATGGGAATTTTGTTGTCAAAACATGGATTGAATTTGAATTCAATCATTAAATCCAACGTGAATCACAAATAAATTGTTTACATTTTTATACGGGGAAGCACGACCCAGGAAAGAAAACAACAAATCAGGTTTTCTCAATGGTAATCAACTATTTTATTGGAGGAGTCAAATTTCTTGAGGTCACGTGGAATACTAAAACTATATACTATCATATGTGAAAGGATACAGAATCATGCAATTAGCAAAGCTGACTACACACTTTAAATATTACTTACTTGATCTTTGGATAAATTGGGTACACCATATTAAGAATTCGCATTCGTTTTCTTGATTTTGATTTGTAACAGATTATTAGAATTTACTCTTTCAATATTTATTTTCACCAATTGCTTCTCAAAATGTTCGGGTGTAATTCCACTTTCCTCCGCAAGTCCCAGCCCAGCGCTCTCTAACCAGGCCTTAACAATACTGATGTCTTCGCAAGAGTATAACTCAGCCTCCTCTAGATGTTTGCAACTACAACAAATGCTATATCATCGGCATAACCCAATACCGTGGTCTCCTCCGGAACCGGAAGGATGAGTACATCTTTGTACAAGATGTTCCACAGTAATGGGCCAAGTGCGGAAACCTGTCGGACACCTGTGGAGACAACATACTCCTCAGAACGTCCTTTCTCGCAGGAAGCTATCCACAATAGCTGCAAGATAGGCGGGAACACCAATCATGTCCAGGAGTATAAGATTCTAATTGGCGGAATTATATGCATTCTTCACGTCCAGGTTCACCACCACGCAATATTTGCTGGCACTGTTCCTTCCATAAATTGCAGTCTCGGCCAAATCAATAGCACCAATGGTTGATCTGGCTTTCGGGAACCCATACTGCCGATCTGAAAGGCCTGCCTGGCTTTCGACGATCGGGAGTAATGTGTTGTAAATTACCTGTTCCAACATTTTCCTCATAGTATCTAGAAGACATATGGGTCTATAAGAGAATAGTTCACCTGGAGGTTTACCAGCATTAGGGAGCAATACCAGCTTCTGCCGCTTCCATGCTGTAGGAAATATCCCCTTGGACATGCGCTCTTCAAACAATTGAGCGAACATGTCCGGTCTGGATTTTACGGTGAGCTTAAGGGCTCTATTGGGTATAGCGTCCAGGCCTGGAGCTTTATTATCATGTTTTCTGCTGCAGATCTCCAACAGCTCATCCGTGGTCACTGCAGGAATTGCGTCACATTCAGAGAGCTCAGAGATGAGTCAGTCGCTGTTGCTGAGGGAATAACCCCTGGATGACTTTCACCAAGAGAGTAAGGCACGTCATCTGTGGGGGATGACCGTCCTCTCAGCTACCCCATCACAATTCTATAGGCGCTCTCCCATCAATTAACATCCACTTTCAAGCAGAGCTCCTTAAAGAAATCCCTCTTGTCCCCTAAAGCTTGTGGTTTTTGTGAGCTACCATGTAAGCAAGCTCCTGTTGTCCCTGATCTTTCCACCAGTAGTTCGGTCTTCTACTCCTCCTAGGCATGGATGTGTTGCATGCCTTAGCGATACATCGTGTGACATGGAGAGCTCTCTCCGTGGGATCGCCTGCCTTACTAGATTGGCCTACCCACACTTCCAAGAAGGATCCTTCGTCCATTGATTTTGCAGACAGGCCTGATACCCTTCTCTCCCTTAGGTACCCAGTTTCCCTGGCCTCCACTCGAGTGTCCAAGCAATGAAGTCATTGGCAATCACCCTTAGCAGAGAGAACATGGTTGTCTTACATGTCTGGGGCATAGCAGCTGTACAGATACATACGGCTTATTTTCGCCCACACGAAACCATTGCTCGACTGACTCATGGAGTATTGTATAGCTTGATGACCGCACGCCCATATCGCCGCTCCACCAGTCGAGTCTGTGATTCATACACCACCGTCACCGTTTTTGTAAGGGTCACTTATTATGGCAATTTCCATCTGAGAGTCATAAGTGATCTGCTCAAATAAGTCCTGACTGGCCCTGCAATGATTGAGGTTTATTTGAATAAATCTCATTTTTTCATTGCTGTAAACGCCTTCCTGAATTCCTTACCACTTCCGGCTATATGTCGGTTATACCTTTTTTCCTTCGCCCAATAGGCATTTGGGGCCCCTATTGCATTCCTTGGCAATATGCCCTTTCCCCCACACCTTCGGCATCGATGGGATCTTTTTAGGTCGGAATTAGATTTGACCTTTTTTACAATCTCCGCGTAAGACAAATTTCCCTTACAGAAGATAATGATTGCCTCTGAGTGAGTTCGCACTTTTGCTTTGCTCTTCGTCTTTTTATTAACAACATTTGTCCGTCCACCATTTTCATTCCCTTAGGTTTACCTTCGGAGCTCTGCGGTTTCCGTTGTCCACCAATATATAGAAAGGTTGCCAAGTCTCGATGCCCTCCTGAGCATGGAGGCTCCGCATGCCGTCGTTATCAGGTTCATAACTGAATTTACGACAGTGTCGGCTGCAGTCCCGCCGCCTCCAGGAGTACCCTCCAGCGAGGTCCTACCTGTTCCAAGAGTTTCGGCACACTCCGCAACGTTCCATGCACAGAATAAGCGCCGAGGTGCGCACACCGAGAGATTGTGTCCACCACTTCGAGGGCAATGTATTGATGGTCGCTTGCCGAGAAGTCTTCCAGAACTCACCACCCGTCCACCAGCGACACCAGTGATTCCGACGCGAAGGTTACGTCTGGAATGCTTCTCTCGCAGCCCGGGCATCGGAACGTTGGAGTGGATCCGGTGTTTAGAACTACCAGTCCTGTTCTTGCCGCCATTTTCAGAATTCGTTTCCCTCTGTAGTTTGTGTGAAGCATGCCCCATTCAATTTCCCTAGCACTGAAGTCACTCCTGACCAGGTTCCGCTCATCTGTGGCTAAGATAGCGTCCTACAAAGCATCAAGCCTGTGTCAAAAGTCTCATTCGGCGTAACATAGACACTAAAAAACGGTATCCCTGATAACCGAATCCAGACAAAGAAGTCCCCTCGTCCTTGGGTAAGAACCCTAAGGAGGGTGCGGTCTCGAACAGTGTTACCTGATATGTCAGGGTGCCATGAAATCGGGTCCTTGTCACTGATGAGTACTAAATCAGCTTTCGTCTCCGCAGCGAACTGCGCTAGCGACTCGTGAGCGGTTGCATTCCGGTGCATATTGATTTGCAGGAAGCGAATTATGTTGACCGCGTCCTAACTCTTTCCAATTCTGCTCTGAAGACTAGACACCGTCCCGAGCTTGCAGCGTGCGCAAGCTTCTTATCAGTCGCGTCACGGTCCTTGCATAGGACGCAGCTTTCCTTTCATTGCAGCTGTTCGCTTTATGACCACATTTACGACATGTGGCCATTCTGTCAGGTCCCCGAGGGGTTGCAAATGTGTGTTCATAATCCAAGCATCTGTAACATTTGGTTGGGGTGGCCCGGATTCGTCTCCTACACACTACCCAATCGATTAGCGCTGCTGTGTATCGTTTTGATGCCACAAACTCCTAAGACCATGACTACTATGCTAAGACCAAGGATCCTTAGTTCAACTGTCTCAGATTTTCAAAGCCAGCTCGTAGCATTTACGAAAGAAAGCAGCTCTACCACCCTGTAAGTAGAGATCTCTCTGAGGTCCTCACAGAATGGTTTACCCAGTGTTCGTAGAGTGGCTCTAGCTAGAGCTCGGGAATTGCAAAGGAAGTGCCCAAGGGTTTCTTCCTTTTCTCAGCAGCTTCGGCAATGCGAATTCTAGGGTATGTCCAGTCTGGGGCATTTGCGCGCATTTGGCACGAGAGTATTGTTATAAGCGAGCTAAATCCTCCTTGACTTGGCACAGAGGGCTATTTTGAGGCTGCTAAGTACTGTGATTACATTTGACCCCTGACAGCTACCATAGGACTGCCAAGAGCAGGACCCGGTTTTCCAGTGCGTTATCCCGCTGATCCCTCTCTATCTTCCTATGACCCAGAGAAGGTGACCGTGAGCCTGCCGCCCAGACTATTCGGGCTCATTACCTGCTAATGCTATTGGTCCCTCAAAGTGCAATGAATAAATCACTAAGAATCGGAAGAAAATCCACCAATTTGTCAAATTTTTAAATTCGTGCCATCTTTAATGAGTGAGGCTAAGAAAACTCTCAGATAAACTTGTGATTCGATTGTTGTATTGCATAGCTCTGCTCGCGAAAGAAATGCTCGTGTTTATTGGCCCCCAACTGGACATTCAGCTTGTGTGATCCATGGAAACATGTCATAATGTCGCATGTCTTTCTTATGTCATCCCATTTGAGTCTGTAAGAGCCCCCTGCACTTGTCGGCAGATGACATAAATATTAGGGCTAGATTATTTTATCTCTTTTGAAAGTGATCTTCAGCCTCGTCACTTAAATGCTAATCTAGCGAGTGTCGTGCAGCTCGCGGCCAATTTACTAATAAAAGATATGTGCCGACATATTCGCGGACATGAAGCAAGCACGATTCAATTGACTCAATTGAAAGTGATAAGATTCTTCTGATATAGAACTGCCTGAAACAACCTAAAAGGTTTGTCAAACAAATTTCTCTGAATTAATTTCGGTGGGAGTGGGAAATGGACGACTCACAGTAAATGACACGTTTTTTGCTCGTGACAATTTCGTTGTCGATTGCGTTATCTTTTCCTGGCAGAACAAACAAGCAACCAGAATTGATCCATTAGGGAAATAAGTAATAAAGTACACTGTTGAGCTGCGATGCAGATATCTGTAATATGTACATATCGTTACAAACATTAGTAGTACCAGAGATATGCATTCGCCCTACAAGATTCTCCAATAAGCCCTGATCATCTGCAATACGTACTAAGAAATCTATCAAGTATTTATGTTGTGATTGTCTTGCATATTTTCAAAATATGTATTATATGGCTGGTATGAGAGACGGGGGTGAAGCACTGGAAAAGTGGGCCTTGGAGGAGCGTCCATGCCGTTACTAATCTTCTAGACAGTGGGGCTTGCCTACTGTTGTCATAAATGGTAGGTAGGTAGGTATCAGTGGCCGCTCCGAGGAGCCCAATTAGCGCTTTGGTGCGCCGTTTTGATGCCACAAACTCCTAAGACCGTGACTGTTGTTATAGGAACAGGGAAGCAGAGTCCAGCCGGCTCGGATCTTCAGAGCCAGCCCGTAGCACTCACGAAGGAAAGCAGCTCTCCGTTTCGTCCGGTTTCCCTTCCTTCTCCGCAGCTTCGGCAATGCGAGTTGTAGGGTAAGCCGAACCTAGCGGCATGGTCCCCTATGGGACAGTGCCCCGTGCAGACCGCCGTAATCTTGAATGCATTTGCACGCGTCTGGCACAGGAGCTCTCGTGATCGGGCTATGTTATAAGTGGGCCAAATTCTCCTTGATTTGGCACAGCTTGTAAGCCTTCGCCATCTCAGGCCCGCGGCTGCTAGGTAGTGCGAGTAGACTCGGCCCCCGACAGCCGCCAGCGGAACACCGACTGCATTCCCCGAGGGACTGCCAAGAGCAGAGCCTTGCCTGGCCAATCCGTCAGCCCACTCATTCCCCTCTATGTTCCTATGTCCGGGAACCCAGAGGAGAGTGATCCTGAGCGTGCCGCCCAGATGGTTGAGTGCGTCTCTGCACTGCCCCACCAACCGGGAATACAAGGCCTTGATGGCCTCTTGGCTGTCGGTCAGAATAGCTATGTTACGCTTAGGGCTCGAATAACGTTCCAGCTATCGACAGACTTCCAATATCGCCAGTACTTCCGCCTGGAATACACTGGCGAAACCTGGGAGACCATACGACTTGGATACATCGTGTGTATTCGAGAAAACCCCCGCGCCGACTCCATAGGCCATCTTTGATCCGTCCGTAAAGAATACCGTGTCATAGTCTTGCAACACGCCGCCGGTCTTCCACTTTGCCCTGGTTGGAAGGTCCACAGCAAAGTTTCTCGTGAAGTCCAGCTTGCGTGTGACATAGTCCGTGGGGGATGCCCAGATTTCTCGAGGTATTTCATCTAGAATGTTGCTGTGGCCGTAGGACTTCGCTGCCCAGCATCCGGACTCACGTAGTCTGACGGCACTGCACGCTGCAACATATTTGATGTGGAGGTCTAGGGCGAGGAGATGCAGGAGTACATTGAGAGCATCTGCCGGGCAGGACTGCAGAGCCCCCGTAGCACCCGCACACGCGGTTCTTTGAATCCTATTTAGCTTCGTTATATTGTATTTCTTCTTCAAAGCCTGCCACCATACAATAGATCCGTACGTGAGGATCGGACGCACTACAGCGGTGTACATCCAGAGAACCATCCTCGGCCGGAGACCCCATTTCTTCGCAAAGGTTCTCTTACAGGCATAGAAGGCTATACAGGCCTTCTTAACCCTCAGTTCTATGTTCAACCTCCAATTTAGCTTAGGATCCAGGATTACACCCAGATACTTTACATTAGAGGAAAGAACCAATCTTTGTTCATTCAGCCGTGGTAGATGGAATTCAGGTATCCTTGTCTTAGTGGTGAATAGCATCAGTTGCGTTTTGGTTGAGTTTATGCTGAGTCCGCATCTTGCGGCCCACAGGCACACCTTTCGCAACGCTCCTTCCATAATGTCGCTCATAATGGACAGAAACATCCCTGATACTAATATCACCAAGTCGTCGGCATACGCCACCACCTTCACCCCGCTGCTGTCCAATGTACGTAAAATTTTTGTCCATTACTATTAACCAGCGCACCGGTGAGATACCACCACCCTGGGGCGTGCCTCTGTTCACAGCTCTGGTCAAGTGGTTGCCTCCCAGATCGGACTGGATTATCCTGGTACTCAGCATGGATATAATCCAATGCGTGAGATACCCCTCCAATCCAATACCGGTCAAGGCTTCCTTGATGGCGTTGGTACTGACGTTGTTGAAAGCTGCTTCTATATCTAAGAAGGCAGCAAGGGTATAGTGCTTGTACTACAGTGACCGCTCAACCGTGCCAATTACCTCATGGAGGGCGGTTTCTGTGGATTTTCCTTTGAGGTAGGCATGCTGGGACTTAGAGAAAGGCGTTCTCTCCATAATCGTCCTTAAGTGAATGTCCAGGATGCGTTCTAGGGTCTTCAGCACGAAAGAGGTCAGGCTGATTGGCCGAAAGTCCTTCGTGGACTCATGACCTCGCCTGCCCGCTTTCGGTATGAAAACCATCCGTGCGCGCCTCCAGGACTGCGGTACGTATCCTAAAGTGATGCAGCTCCGGTAAATCTCAACAAGCCACGGCACAACCCTTTCCTCCTGCTTCTGTAGCATGACTGGCATTATGCCATCTGGGCCTGGAGATTTGTATGCGGAGAAGCTGTTTATAGCCCCGTCGACCCTATCCCCGGTAATTACCGATTTGATAGTCTTGTACAGCTGGGGTTGCCGCAAACAATTCATAAATGAACTGTTAACTAAATCTTACAAAAAAAAAAACATGAGAGATTGCCAAACATACCTCTCATACGTATTTATGGTATTCCGGTATAAGGCGGGTGGTGCACGCTTACCAAAGGGTATTCCGGAATGGATGAGTGATACAAGGCCGAATGGTACCAGTAATCACATCAAAGGTGTGAATATTTTCGCAGGTTTAGTTTTCTTTGCTGAAGAGGTCCTTCTTGGTAAATTTTTGGCATACTAACTGCCTTTAGATGCGGCCCCATTACTATTTCGTTTACCCACTTTCTCGTTTACTTTACCTTGAGCAGATGTCACCTGCCTTTGTTTTGCGACTATGCTATTTGACGCTTCATTTGTGGGTTTCAAGGGGAAATATTATATATATTTTGACTTAACTGCAGAATACTATCGTGGTCCACGCTAACCACTTTCCAAGCTTAGCTCTGTTTAGAAAGGGAATCGATGTCTGGCCCAAGAGTTTTCGTCCTTGTTCATGGGCGGCCGAAAGTATTTTTCGGTAACTAACCGGTTCGTCGTCCTGATGCCTGGGTGTCCAAGATCGTGTATTGGGTGAAATACTTCCCCGGAATGAATGTCCAAGGGACCCAGGTCTTTTAAAGTAAATAAGAGTTTGAGCCGAAAATGGGAAACTCGCTGAACTTGCATTTGAAGTTAGCTTTCAGACTCTGAAGCTCTGTGTCGTCTTTTTGTGCCTCGGCGATTGCCGTATAATCAACCGCGGCGAGGACTGTGACCTTCGAGATTCGTGTTTTCCAAACAAGTGTTAGATATTCCAAGTAAACTGGCTGAGATAACTCCAGTGCCGAATTTTGCAAGGGGACACTATGTCAGGCTTTTGTCCAAGCGCGCAAGTAAGGAGCTTGTGGTCCTTGAACACGGTGAACGGCTTGCCCTCAAGAGAGAAACGAGCCACGCGGCGAGTAGCTCACGATCGTAGGCGTTGTAGTTGCGTTGAGCCGGGTTGAGCTGTTTTGAATAGATGCTCTACGGTTACCAGATTTGATTGGTTGATTGATGAAAAGCGGCGCCTACCGCTGTATCTGAGGATGAACATAGGACGCATCTGTCTGAGGAAATGTCAGCAGTGTTGCACCTACAAGCGGCTGTTTGACTGTCTCAAACGCATCGACAACCTCAGCAGACCACAGAACTTCGTTGATAAATGCACTCGAGATGTTGCAATTGCTCAGATTCTGAAGAGGAAGTGACCAAAATATCATCCATGTAAACGAAACAAAAGTTGAAGTTTCGCAAAACAGAGTGGATGAACCTCTGGAAAGACTGTGCAGCGTTGCACAAGCCGAAAGTCATCTTGCTGAATTTGAAGAGTCAGAAATGTGTGCAGATAGTCGTCTTTGGAATGTTTTCGTGAGCGACAGGGATTTGGTGATACGCTTTAAGTAGATCCAAGGTCCTAAGAACAGGATAGTTCGTTAGCGATTGCGCAAAATCATATATGAGTGGAATGAGGTGTCGACCTCGAGCTGTCTGACATTCAGACGCTTATAATCTCCACATGGTCGCCATTCACCATTGGTCTTAGGGACCAAAGGAAGTGGAGAGGACCAACAGCTATTGGACGGTTTGCAAATACCCTGTTTCATTAAATTGTTGAACCATTTCTTAGCAACAGTAAGATTCTGGGGTGAAAGTGGATGCACTTTTAAGAAGACTGGATGTGATGCGATGCTGCACATCGTTCTGAACCGGTTTGGAGAAACTACTTTCCTTAGTAACATTGTGATACATTCTGAGGAGTGCGCGAATGCGATGGTCGGCAAGATCCGAAAATTATAGAAAGATGGTCATTTTGGCAGGTAGAAATTTTCGCTGATGTCAGTAATGAGGTTGCGGGGTCTATCAAAGCCTTGTTCTTCAAGCACACCTGCAGCCCATAGTGACACAGGAAGTTTGCGCCTAACATGGGGACCGTATTTCAGCCTACAAAAATTTCTACCCGAAACGGCTGCCCATAAAGTCAAAGCTTTTACTGGACAAGACAATAACCTTGTATCCTCCTATATCATCATATATTTCACGAAGACTTCTTAGGGGTTCTTAGAGGTTCTTAGGAAGAAAAATTGCGAACTCTTGGCTGCGATCGAGAGAAGAATCGTCCAAATAAATTTTAATCAAGCTTTGAAAGCCTATTAGAGTAATAATTATGGCAGAAAAAGTAGACGTGGTAGACCCTGCCTGAGATGGAACTATGGCGTAGGCCAGGACGCCAGACAGTTCTTAGGAATATGGAATTGGTGAACGTCAGCGCAAAACCGGGATGTCTAGAGTTCCTTAATAAGGCAGGCCTACATGTCATACCGGTTGTTGCGCCTTTGGTGATGGTGATGATACTATCACCATGCATTCTCCGGGCAAACCATATCATCGCCGATATACCTATGCCGATAGTTCACTATCAGTTTTTGGAAATTTTGAAATTATGACTCTAAACCATTCTGCGATGTACCTCTTCGGTAAAGCGCTATTTTCATTCCTGGTCCTGGCCTTTTACCCTCCACACTTGAGCTCGAATATAAGGTTTTTAATTAATTCTTAGTTCTTACGAATTAATTGCAAGAAAATTTTCAGCTTAAAACCTTTGATCGCGCTAGTATAAGTAAGTCTGGGTATAATAGCTCCTAACTTCGGTCTTGAGCTACCTTTACCTTTTCTGGGAAGCACGTCGCTCACTACTCCACCTATGTATTAGATTGCTCGGAGGCTTTTTGATGGCTTCTTCCAACTTCAGACCTTCTGGCAGATAGTAGAGGTACCAACTGGCTTTTGTGTCACTGATACCTGCTTTCATCCTCTCGTTAGTCGCGCCTTTTCTCATTTTTACACACGGGCCAATGAGGACCTTGACACTGTTGTCTGACTACCCTCTCCTTTCTTCGGCTTTCTACTCTCATATAAGGGCAATATACATATATGGTAGAAAAAAAAAGATGTGGCAGACCCTGCCTCAAATAAAGTTACGGCGTAAGTCAGTCAGTCTTAATGTTCGCCGCAGATTGCACATTATTGAATGTATTCGGGCGAATTGATCTTGACAAGAGGCGAATGATTTGCCGCATCCGCAGGCGCATGCGCATGTTGCCGCAACATTGCCTAGCGAGTGAGAAAGGCTATGTAGCGAGAACAAAAGCGGTGCGCGAACAAAGAACGGTGAGGGTCTTGCTTTTGGAGCGTTGAAGCGGTACGCGGAAAAAGAACGGAGGAGCTTCAGTTTCGCGTTCTGAGAAGGTGGAAGGTTGGAGGAGCACCGGGGAAGAGCCGCGAAGTGAGACTAGGGAGAAGAAAAGAAGAAAGGCTGGAGCGGCTGGAAAAAAAAGGAGAAGGTGGAAGGTTGGAGGAGCACCGGGGAAGAGCCGCGAAGTGAGACTAGGGAGAAGAAAAGAAGAAAGTGTTGAAGCGGTGCGCCAGGAGAGAAAAAAAAGGAAAGGAGGCGAAGCGGCCCAGATGGGAGGGAAGAAGGAAAAGAAAGAAGAAGTGACAGTTGGAAGGAATTATTATGAATAAATTCAAGCCGACGAAGGTGAAGTGCTTTACTTTGTGACGGGATTGATTGTGAGTGTCAAACATTGTGGAGAAATCCCAGAAAGATCTTCGCTAATAGGAAAAGGCCGATGTGTACAGCTAAGAAACGTGCGGATTCTAGCATAATATGAGTAATCGTTTACGTAAGAGTTTAAGCAATACGCCTGCTAATAATATTTATATATAAATGAATTAATTTTTTTTATAATCGTTTTTCTTATAAAATTGTTTTTAGAACGTTGTACACCAGCCGCAATCCGAGCTCGGAATGACATCCTGGGTGAGTTATTGTTTTTATTTTTCTTTTTCTTATTTTCTTATTTTTTTATTTTTTTTTTTCTTGTTTTTCTTTTATTTATTTTCTTTTCCTTCGTTGAATTTTATTTTCATTTTCTTTATTTTAATTCCGAGTTATCACAATCTCGGCAGATGCCGGATTTTACTTAATACTAGAACTAAGTGCCAAGCATTTAGGCTCGGACGATCCTACCTACTTAAAAACTAAAGGGGCACTGGTGGTGGTGGCCGGTGGTAGGTCAGTGGGAGAATCCGTCGAGTACTCCCCGCAACATAGAGCACGAATGCAGAATGGTGTACTTCTGCATGGTTTGAACCAGACTGTGCGAAAGTCCCAGGACATCAAGGGAAGCCGTCAGGGATTTAGGTACAATACCTGTAGCTAACAATATTATGGGAACTACAACCACCCGCTCGAGACGCCAAATTTCTTTGATTTCCCGAGCCAATGGCTCATAGTTCACCTTCTTCTCCACGTATTTCCGTTCAATGTTGCTATTATGGGGGATAGCAACATCAATAATATACGCGGAGCGACCCGTCTTGTCAACTAACAGTACGTCAGGCATGTTGTGTGTGGTATGGCGATCAGTCAGAACTTGCCGGTCCCAATACATGCTGTAAGCAGAACTATCAAGTAATGCTTGCGGCTTGTATCGGTAAACCGGACATGTCCCCGTGATCAGCCCATGCTTGTATGCAAGGTTTTGATGGATAACCTTACATACAGCATTATGCCTGGTGATGTACTGCACCGGTGCCATAACAGTGCAGCCAGAAATGAGATGGTCCAACGTCTCTAACGCCGAACCACACATTCTGCACTGGTCGTTCTCCACCCGTTCTTTCATGATGAGCTTTTTATAAGCTCGGGTGGCGACCACGCCATCCTGAATGGCACACATGAACCCCTCCGTCTCAGCATAGAGCTCCCCAGCACACAGCCATCTGTTCGACAGATGCAAATCGACAAATGGCTGCCAAAGACAATTCACGTGTTTACCGTGCATTGCGTTCGACTTCCATTCCTCGATCCGCTCTTGGTCCGACTTCACCCCACTCAGAGGATTGAAAGATCGACCCTTCAAGTTAAGTGGAGTCAGTCCACAGTCTGCCTTACAGACAGCCGCATGCAAGGGACTCGCCTGTTCTTTGCTGTAAAAATAAGCGCGCAGCGAGTCGACTTGGCGATGATGTTGTGCCGCCACGTCAACCACGCCCCTATCTCCGATGTTACGAGGCAGGTTCATCCGCTCCACGGCAGACTTTGGGTGATGCATTCGGAATTTGGACATAGTTGTCCGTATCCGCCGCTGGACGTTTTCCAGGTCGGTCTTCGTCCACGGCAATATTCCGAATGCATAAGCCAGTGAAGGGATAGCGAATACATTCAACGCGCTTATTTGATTCTTCCCCGAGAGATGCGATTTCAGCACCAGCTTTACACGTCGCAGGAATTCGGACAGCAGAGCTTCCTTCAGATCACCAACTCGAGCATGGGTTCCTTGCAGAATTCCTAGGTACTTGTAGAAGTCTGTCTCGGTCATAGCTTCGATGTGGAGGTCACCAATGCTATGTCCGGCATGCGGCTCGTGATGACCTTTGCGGATGGCTTGGATTCGACATTTGTCTAATTCAAACTCCATCCGAATATCACGGCTGAACATGTCTATTATTCGCAACAGACTTCTAAGATGGTTGTCAGTACCAGCATACAGCTTGATGTCATCTAGGTACATCAAGTGTGTCAGTTCGCACTTAGCACGTAGGCCATATTTTATTGCAAAACCGTGCCCTCTAGCATCATTCAGTAGCCATGAAAGGGGGTTCAGTGCCATACAAAACCAAAGAGGACTCAATGAATCCCCCTGGAAGATGCCTCACCGTATACGGATGGGCTCTGAGGTATTAGCACCCTCAGATGTACGGACTGATAAGGTGGTATGCCACCCTTCCATGACTGTCGCCAAAAACTTTATTAGTTTCAGATCAATGCGATACAGATGTAGGATGTCGATTAGCCAGGTATGCGGAACGCTATCAAAAGCCTTGGCATAATCGATATAGCAACTGAAGAGGTTTCTTTGGCCTCTAGTTGCTTGTCCAACAACTACCGAGTCGATAATGAGTTGCTCTTTGCAACCCCTTGACCCAACTCGGCAGCCCTTCTGCTCCTCAGACAGAATGTTGTTGGTCTCGAGGTGCGCATTGATCCTTCCACTAATAATGGACGTGATGAATTTGTAGAGGGTTGGTAAGCAAGTGATCGGTCTTGTGTCTGCGGGGTCCTGCACCGTGTCCTTCTTAGGGATAAGGTAGGTAATCCCCGCAGTGAGGAAAGGTGGAAATTCCTCCGGCCGACTTATGACCTCATTTATACTGCTTGCCAACCGACTGTGTACGCTGGTAATTCTGTACCCGATCCAGACCTGGGCCCCTCCAGTTCTTCGAGATGTTTATGGCTCGTTGAACTTCCTCTTCGGTAACATCCGTAAAATTCATGCCAGGTGTATTGGCATGGCGGGTGCCTTCGGCGGTGATCCACTCAGCATGCTGGGCAGGTAACCCCCAAAGTCCACCCTAATACTCTTTCGCTTCCATCACCGAGAACTGTATTGTCTGGGCGCTCTGTTGGGATTCGTTGAGAGATCTGAAAAAGCTCCGCTGGTTCCTCGCGTATGTTGCATTCTGGGCACGTCTGGAATAACTTTCGCCATACCGTCGTAACCGACTGCATATGACAGAAAGAACTATGGGTGTCTTACAGGGGATGGCATAGTTCCGGTAAACCCTCTGCACTTTATTTCTCACCCGTCGGCTGGCATTGCCAGTGCTGATCTGAATCAGTCTAGCAATGTCCTGCCTTAGTGAGTCCCGCCGACGTTCCAGACGAATTTTCCATGGTGGATCTCTTTTGTCACTCAAACCAATAACGCGAAAGCGAATCTTCTGACCGTGCAATCTGATAGCCGCAACTGCACCACAATACACAAGTGATTGTAGTTGCAGCAGCGACATATCAGCACACAGTCGAGATGCAATCTCATCATTGATTTGAGGTAGAATTCCCGGAGTTGCTGGAGATGCATAGAGCCTGGGAATACCTGGTCTATGCAAAGGATCCATATCCGAGAATTCTATACACGCTCTTTGGAATTCGTCACGAACTTCAGCGGAAACCTCAGCTGGACGGTGGAGAAGAGTGCTTCGGCGAGTACTGAACCTGTTGCCTGCAGTGCGGCGTGGTGTTGTTGATGCCGCCGCCTCTGCCTCCATCGACTCTCGGTCACCAGTTTCCCCGATGACTTCAAGTCGAACATGTTCCCTGATGGTGGCCGGGATTGTGTCGCTGCGAGTGATGAAGCGGTACTGGTCTGCGACTCGCTGCGCAGTCACGTGCGCGAATTGCGGGAATCGCTCGACGAATCTCTGGTGCAACAAGGGGCGGTAAGATGTTGTACCCGCCCCCGCCGTTATTTCGTAGTAGGAGCGGATGATGAAGAGGTTCATTTCTTCAGTCCATTTCATCCGCTTCCTACGTGAACCTGCTGAAGTGGTCGCCACAGATTGTGACGAAACAGCTGCAGCAGGCGGAGCTGTGCTCCTGGTTGTCGTGGCGCCTAGACGTCGAACCGCCCCACGACTAGCGGTTTCGATGCCGTGCTGTCCATTACGAGAGCCCGACCCAGTCAGCAAGTCAGACGACTCCCGCCGGTTATCCGTACCGGACCTTAAATTTCTCCTTCTTCTCATTTTTTGGTGGTGCATTTTATCCCTAGCTGCCAGGTGTGTAGATAGCTTCCTTAGTGAGTAATCTGCAAGACTGCAAAGTTCCTGCACTCTCCTCACCTACCCCCTGAGACGCTGCGGTGGCGTACAGCCATTCAGACTGAAGCTATCCATCCCTCCTCCTTTCACAACCGGGCTTGGAACCGGCTTCGGCGGAGTTATTGCTATTGTTATGAAATTGATTGGAACAATGAATATTAATGCATAAATAGTCTAATAGTAGTTTGAGGACTTCCTCCCTTTCGAATCCTCCTTTCCCCCCCGCCGCGGAACTACTATAAAAGGGACATCGTCAAAGTTAATAACTGGCCTGAGGATGTCGAGGTAGGGTGGGAACCTCAGAGGCCGTGCCTCATACAAGATCTGAGGCGGAAAAGACGATCATTGAGACGGTAAACCGTCGTGGATCTTCCCCTCCTTGATCGCGGCACCCGGGTCCGGAGACTTACGGCTTCACGCGCACGGTCGAGCCGTTTTTTGTTTTTTTTTCTTTTAATTTCCAATTTTAGTTCGCGTTCTGTTTGTCCTTCGATAGGCCGTCGCGAAATCCGTATTAATGTCGTTAGAATCCGGTGCGGACCCACGCATCGGAATAGACACGTTGTTTTGAGTAATGAAGCGTGAGAGATCAAAGCGCTCAAAGGACGCCCCCCCCCCCCATTCCCGAGCCTGGCTAGTACAGAGGCGTGCAAGAACGTGTCGACCGAGCATTTTGATGGAGCTTCAATCTTTGTGGGCGGACCTTCACGGTCAATTTAGCCAATTTGTTTAGATTTTTGGGATAGCTCTGTCCTCTAGGTCGTTATCGGCCACTCAGGATGATCGACTTGATCTCCTATTCCCACTTTTATCATTACAAACGTCTTGATTCCTAAATTTTCAGAATAGGAAAAAGCATCTTTGAGCGCTCATTTTAATCCTCAAGCGACTTTCTGCGAAACCAATTAGAAACTTAGATACCCACATCTAAAATATCTCTTCAAAAGTCAAGCAACATTTATTCAGTTGGAAATGTTTTTACATCAGGAAGAATATGGTTTTCATCCCGTACAGTAGCTTAACATCACTACCAATTCCATGAAAATCTGCCACGGGAAATAAAATGCAGATTCCCAAAAATTTACAGTCATCATTTTTTTATCGGAACTAGAAATAAGATCACCTAAGAAGATCACTGAGCATCTGTGCATGTGTTTCTTTGTTCTCGTATCATGTCCAGCCAACACTTAGTAAACTGATAGGATCGATTCCGCTTTGTAATACAATACAAGTCAACTCCGAGAACCTTACTATCATAGTATTAAGATAGTGAGATCACTTTGACCGGGGATGCTCTTAAGGTAAATTTAGTGGAAATTATCTGGGTACAATGATTTTCACAGCATCCGATTTTTGTGATGAGACGTAGGGCAGAGGAGCGTAGAGCCACAAATTCCGGCTCAAGATAGTTGAAATTGTTGAAATCTTGTTCGAATCCATCTTTCGTCCTTGAGGACTATACATCTACACATAATTCATATCAAAGTATCTTGTATAATAGTTTAAGAGCATCTGAAATTTGCATGTAGCTTAGCTATCGATTATTAGCTTAATCGAAAAAGACCATATAAAAGCTTTAGTTTTTAACAGCTACCGTTTTAATGGCAGTTACACCTGCACATATGTGTCATATACCAGAAGCATAACAAGATTGTCCGAAATTAATTGACTTAGGTAAGTAGTGTTGAAATATCCTTTTCGCAATTTGTTGAACCCCAAAATCTCGTATCAAATCTTCTCCAGACGTAAATAATAATGAAAAGATCGGAACAAGTAACAGATGTGGGATTATAAGAAGTTGGAAATTTTGAGAAAACGGAAACTGGCGATACTTTACTTTTGACTTTTTGCCTGTCTGTTGAGCCATTTCGGATGCTGGGTACATAAGATGTTTATAGTCTTGTCAAATATTTGAGGAAGGTTGCCACCCGTGTTTGAGCCTGCTTGTCAGTCGCCCTGCTGAGGTTTTTACATTGAAAGATCTATTTCAGATGCTGCAAAAAGAGGGTTTTACTGGACCCGCATGAAAGCTCAATGATAGGTTAGGTTTGACGGTGGGTGTCCTGACCGTAAAAAACACCAAAGTGCCACCCAAAATGTAAGTTGCTGTTTGCCAACGAAGGAAAGGAAGGAAATGAAAATGTGCGCATCCAGAGGATACATCTTCTGCAGATAAACTGTAATTTCGTTTATATATATCTTCCTTCTCATGTGATATTTTGCAGAGTCAGAAAACTGATAATTCTATTCAAAAATTCCTCTTTATGTGACTGACAATGTCATAGATGTAGCCTTGTAAACAAGCAAGACCAAGACTTGACTAAGTCCAAAATATTAAACCTTATTTTTAGGAATCCTCATCAAGGCCCCTGCCAGCGAATGTCAATAAGGCCTTCTCTGTATTTTTATGGTAATGGGTATAATCACTCGGTATTTGCCGTAGTTTTCCTCGATGAAGCTAAGTATTTTTTCATTCACCTCAACGATGGAAGAAATATCTTGTCGAGGGATTACAGATTTGTATCTAAATCAATATTGAACCAAAAGAAATTTATTAAAGATTGATGACATAACGTCATCATAATCGACGTATAGCAACGAAGTTCGGTAGCAATACGAGTATATTATAAGCACGCTGGTCTTACTAATTTCTTGAAGAATGTTCCCCCTAGATAAAAACTGGCAATCGCGAGAATCTGAAAAATCTAATTACTACATATAAGATTTAATTTAATTTTTATGTAGGGTTGTTGTACGAGTAATCAGTGAAGTACAGGGTGCGGCAGCATAACTTCCTTTTTTAAAATGCGCGCCACTCAGTTAGTTGATGTCGTAGCGGAGCGCTAGTGGTCTCGTTCAAGAGGGGATACTGTAAAGTTTTGTCCCGATACGGTTCAGTCGCCATCATGCGTTGGAATAGTGAGGAGCGTGCCTTTGCCGTTAAGGTTTATTTTTCAAGCGGATGTTCGGTTATTGCAACACAGCGTGCATTTCGGAATCGCTTTAATTTAGCCCCGTTGGCTCCCGTCCCAGACCGCAAATCAATTGTTACATGGGTCACTACATTCAGACAAACTGCAAGTACGACAAAAGGAAGAACTGGAGTCCCTCGGCCCGTTAGATCACCTGAGAACATTGAAGCAGTGAGAGCGTCAATGTTGCGATCGCCACGGCGTTCTGCGCGCAAACACACATCTGCCCTTGGACTATCCGATCGTTCTGTGAGAAGAATTCTTCGTGATGATCTTCATTTTCATCCCTATAAGATGGCGATAGTGCAGGAACTTTCAGAACGTGACTTCAATTCTCGGATGGACGCGTGTGAGCTTCTTCTTGATGTCGTTCCCGAGGGTGCTATTGTTTTTTTTTAGCGATGAAGCCCATTTTCATTTGTGTGGGTCGGTTAACAAACAAAACATGCACTACTGGGCTGACACCAACCCTCGAGAGTTGCATCAAAAGCCTTTGCATTCACCCAAAGTCACAGTGTGGTGTGCAATTTCCTCAGCTGGAATTATTGGTCCCTGGTTTTTTGAGGAAAATGAGGTTACAGTGACAGTGAATTCGGACCGGTATGTAAACATGCTACAGAATTTTTTTTCCCACGGCTAGAAAATTTGGATTTGGGCGACACTGGGTTCCAACAAGACGGTGCAACAGCACACACTTCAAGAGCATCGATGGCTGTTTTGAGGGAACACCTTTCAGAGCGCCTTATCTCAATTAGAGGCGATTTGGAATGGCCGGCACGCTCTCCCAATCTGTCCCCATGTGATTTTTTTCTATGGGGTTTTTTGAAATCCCGTGTTTATGTGAACCGTCCAAGAAGCCTACAAGTTTTGAAGACCAACATCCAAGAAGAAATTGCCAACATAACACCTACTATGCTAACAAGAGTCAAGACAAACGCCAGAAATCGGTTTACGCAATGTATGGAGAATGGGGGACGTCACCTAACAGATTTGATCTTCAAAACAATGTAAATAAAAACTTTAGACATGTACCTACATTATAGAAAATAAATAAATATTTTCCGATGCATACAATAGCTTTTATTGAGTTTTGAAAAAAGGAAGTTATGCTGCCGCACCCTGTAGAAGTGTCGGTCAATTTGCAATTGAGATAAGTTCGGAAAGAAGTCGGAAATGGACACCCTCAGATATCTGAGATTCAGCTGGAGCCCATTGTAGAATACTCGACGGTGAATATTTGGTCCCCTATCGAAGGATTGACAACCCCCCCAAGCTCTTAACTTTCATTACCGGATAAGTTGGGTCTTTCTTTTGAACATTCTGGATTGATCCTTACAGCCTTGTGAAGAAAACAGGCGTATATGATTACTTGATTCTCACTAGTTATTTGAAATTATTGAAACTTGCTTTTTTTTCCGCTAGTAATATTTAATAACCTTCGGAAACCACTTCTCCCTCTTCAGTGCTACAAGTCTTAAGGGAGAGTCAAGTCTTATCTATTTCAAATAATTTGATTGCCAGAAACACCGCTGGATTGCACTTAGATCCCACAAATTGCTTCGTTCCTGATTAGAAATAATTCTTTGATTGAAAGTGATCTTGACACCTTCATTCAATATTGCACATTTATAGTTCAAGATGTCGTGCATTCGATTGGGGTAGAATTTTCGAGGTAATCGAAGCCTTAAACAGGATCCTACCTATATCATTTTGATTTATAATAGGATCGCTCTTTATACTACTTGAATGGAGGCTTTTGAACAGCTAAGTAGACAATATAAGCATTCATCAAACATTCCGACCGCTCTAACGATATCTGTGTGCATCCTCGTCGTATAATGTTCTGAATATGCAATATTTTTCTGCCCTCAAGTATCTTATGATTGTGCTCCTCCGCTATTTTCTGAATTTTCCCGGCAGTTTCTTCAACGGCTCCATTTTAACTTCGATCTACATGAGGGTAAACGACATGTGAACTTGTTGTCTAATTACCGTGATGAGTTTGTTCCCAGGAATTAATAGGAGATGACGTTTGATGTTTGTAATTTACGTACTTGATATTTCCGGGGTTATTTGGCAATTCTTCCTATTATATTAACACCACCCCATCGTATCATTTATGAAGGTCATGTCAACTTGAATGTTGACTTACGGTGAAGAAGCATTTCACTTCTCTCTTCATACTACCATAACATTCACATTGTAATGCTGTTAACCCTGATCGGAGATTGGGTGACAATACCCTCGGATATCCTGGTCAAAGAGAAGGGAACAAAGTATAGTATACATCGGCCCTCCACGATTGAAACCAAAAAACGACTTTGGATAGGATAGGATGACTTCAGTAAAAAAATCGAATATTCAAAAGTCGAAGCTGTGTTCGTGGGCATCCGTGGCCAAAACTTCGGAAAACTAGTGCAGACCCTATCAAATTCGGCAACCGGTGGCGTCATCAATCAAAGCCGACTAATAGCTCCCGATGATCTTTAAGTTTTTAGTCGACACGGGTGCAGATGTTTCTGTCATTCCGCATCCTTGCCGCATGAAGAAACCTCAGCCTGCTATAGCTATACTATTTGCTGCCAATGGTTCCATCATCGACACTTATGGTCAGTAAGCGCTAACCGTCTGTCTTGGTTTTTGCCGAGAATTTACATCGAATTTTTTCGTTGCCGACGTTTCTCGTCCAATCCTTGGTGCCGATTTCATTAAACATTTCAGTTTAATCACCGACATCAAGAGCAGCGCATTATCGATCCTCAAACAAAATTGTCTTCATGGGAATACTTGGACTGCATCGAATAGCATTTGGTATATACTGTCTTAGAGGACTCAGAGTATCATAGGTTGCTTAAGCAGTTTCCAAATATTACAAATCCATCCGTTCATGTCAACAGGGAGCACGGAGTACGGCATCATATTATTACGAACGGACCTCCAGTGGCGGAAAAACCTCGTAAACTCAAACCAGAGAGACTTAAATCAGCCAAACAGGACTTTGCAAACATTCTTAAGCTGGGTTACTGTCGGCCATCGAGCAGCCCGTGGGCATCACCGTTGCATCTCGTGCCCAAGAAGGATGGCACATTTCGTCCTTGCGGTGACTATTGTCGACTTAACGTCGCAACCAAATCGGATAAGTAACCTATGCCTCACATTCAGGACGTAGTCTCTGGATTAGTCAACAAAACTATATTTGCAAACTGGATCTACTCAGAGCGTTCCACCAGGTATCTGGATCTGGATCGCTGAAGCTGACATCCAAAAAACTACAGTCACCACACCCTTCGGACTGTTCGAATTTGTGGCGACGGCATTCGGATTGAGGAATGCTGCCCAATCGTTTCACCGATTTATGGACGAAGTGCTTCATGGTCTCGATTTTTGTTTATGCTATGTCGACTACATCTTGATAGCATCTGAGTCACCCGAGCAACACCTACAGCATCTTCGTCTCGTATTGGAAAGATTGAGCGAGTTTTGGGTTGTCATCAACGTCGCCAAGTACACATTCGGTATTCCAAAAATCGAATACTTTGGGGACAAATTATCAGTGGAAGGAATTTCTTGGCCAAATTCTCGCCTAGAAGCTATTCGTGCTTATAAGAAGCCAGTGACTTTTAAGGAACTTCGTCGTTTTCTCGGGACTATCGGAGGTTTTTTCCGGACGCAGCGGCATTGCAAGCGCAGCTCAATAACATCTTATCAAACGTAAAAAGAGGAGATAAGACCCCAATCAGCTGGACTCCCGTCGCTAGTAAGACCTTCGAGGACTGCAGAGATAGTTCTGCTCATTGTACTGTACTGGTGCATTATCAGCCAGGCCAACCGCTTGCCTTGATCACTGATGCAATATCAATACGACAAGTGATTACACTCGCATATTTTTAAAAGAAATTATCACCCGCCGAACGGAAGTATAGCGTTTACCATCGGGAGTTGTTAGCTGTGTACCAGAGTGTTCGTCATTTTCGGCATGTATTGAATGTGCAAATTTCCAGATTAAAACTGGTCATAAACCTTTGATCCACGCCTTTCAACAAACATCAAGCTAGACACTTATCTTTCGTATCACAGTTCTCAACCGACATTGTTCACATAACTGGAAGGGGAACACTCTCGCGGATTCGTTATCACGAATTGACACCATCTCGTTCCCTACCTACTTTAATACAGAGGAACTCATCACAGCGCGGCAACAGGACCAAGAACTGCAGTCATTAACCGCGAACAACGCAGCCTCGCTGGTACTTCGACAGTAAGAGGTCAAAAATGGCAAACAGCTCGTGTGCGATACATCGCCATCTACCGTATGCTCTTTCGTTTCGGCAACATTGCGCAGGCCAGTGTTCGACATTTTTCACAGAGGTTCACACCCTAGTAGTCGCGCCACACATAAAGCGAATAGCAGGAAGTATGTCTGGCCTAGCATGCAAAAAGACCATTCAAAAGTGTCAGACAGTCAACGTTCCAAAGTCGTTAGACATACTAAGAACGATCTTCAAGAGTTTTCTGTTCCTAGTCATCGTTTCCATTACATACATATGGATATAGTTGGAACTCTTCTACTGCCACCAGGCTACTGTTACTGCCTTACACTATTAGACAGGTTCACGCGGTGGCTCGAAGACATTCCCATGGGGTTAAAAGCTGCCATCGTGTGCCATCAAGACAACGACCATTGGGTGGACATCCTTCCCACTGTTTTGCTTGGATGGCGAAACTGCATCAAGGAGGACATCGGTACGGAACTACTCTGAGAATTCCTGGAGAATGGTTCATGGACGACGACTCAGCAACTGACCCTTGCATTTTAATCAATCGTATTCGGCAAGACATGAGACAGTTGCGCCCTAAGCCGTTTATTCATCACAAGAATCACACAAGGAACTGAATACATGTACTCATGTATTTTTGCGTGTGGACACAGTTAAATGATCGCTTACCCAACCCTATACCGGTCCGCATCGGATCGCAGAACGAATCAAACCTACGTACGCTACAAATCCATATCATTCAACAGACGCATGTACAAATTTGACAGCTGTCGGACTATTATGATAGATTGTGGGATTTTGAGTGAAGAAACTTTTGTTAGTTTGGAGAAAAATGTGTAAAAAGGAATTTCGTGTGTTAATGAAGCATTATTTTTTCGTGGAAAATATACTCTTGAAGTCAAGGCTTGGTTGGATAAACATTATTCAGTCTTTGTATCAGGAAAGCCAACCGTTGAGAAGTGCTTTGCTAAGTTTAAACAAGGCGAAATGATTACCGAGGACGATGCATGCAGTGGACTCACCAAAGAGGTTGTTACCGATGAAAACATCTAAACAAAATTCACAAAATAATTTTAAATGACCACAAAACGAAGTTGATCGAGATAGCTGAGGCACTAAATATATCAAAGTAACGTGTTGTACCTGGATATTTGGGTATGTGAAAGCTCTGTTCAAATCAGGTACCGTGCGGGCTCACAACCGACCAAAAATAATTATCAATAAGTTGAGTTTGAAGCTCTTCCTCCATAAAAACCCGAATTTATGCATCGAAATATGGCAATGGATCAAACATGGCTCCATTATTTTACATCAGAATGAAAATGATCCTGATCTGAGTGGATTGCACGTGGTAAACTGACTTTAAAGCAGTTGAGTATAAACGGTTCCATTTGAAGAAAAATAAAGTGTTGTTTCATCAAAACAATGCACAGTGTGACAAATCAATGGAAATGATGGCAAAATTGCATGAATTGGGTTTCGAATTGCGTCAGGATCCACCGCATTCTCCAGATCTAGCTTTCAGTGACTTTTTCCTGTTCTTAGAACTGCAAAGAATGCTCGCTGGGAAGAAATTTGAAAACCACGAAAAAGATGAAAGGATGCGATATACGTTCCTAAAGTTCGATTTCAGCTGTTGTCCCATTAATGATAATCGATCTTTTACCATTGATATGTACCGTAGGTAGCGTCGGTAAATCCTCAATATTTTTCCTCTTGTCTGTGAAGGGCATAGGATACAAGGAAATTAAACTTCGCTATAATTTTTTTGCGTCAACTCGAGTGGCACCCAAACATCCAGCATTTTTTGGAATCCAATCTTCTGAAAATGGTTCCAAATGGTTTTATGGTCTATACCCAGTTCCTGGCCAATCGAGCGAATGCTCACAAGCCGGTCTACTTGGATGATTTCGACGATTTTATCGGTTTCTACGACAATTGGCCTACCAGTACGGGGTGTATCTTCGACATCCACTACACCAGAACGAAATCGATCAAACCAACGCTGTGTTGTGCGAATCGTTACAGTATAGGGCCAATAAATTTCACAAATTTTTTTGGCCATTTTCATTGCATTTTTACCTCTCAGGTAGTAAAAATGTAAAATATGACGAATTTCTTGCTTGGTGGACTCCATCTTTAACCCGCTATTACTTGAGACTAAAACATACGGTCACAACACTGTCAAAGAGACACTTGTAGCACAGATTATCGTTTTCAAAATGCCGTATAGTATGACCTGATGCGAAAAGTACAACACAAGATATGTTCAAGTGTCGCCATCTATTGACAAAATACGACATTTCTCCCCCCCAACCCAATATATATTAAGAAGCAAAAACCACTTTATGACATTTTACATGTCACTTTACGTTTCTACTGAACGGATTCATTTAGCAAGGTATTTGCGGGTTTTTGAACTTCCCTGTCAAGAGCCAGGTGGGTGATGTACACCCAGTTGACTTTTTCAAGGCCCTTGAGTATCTTTTCATTTGTACTGATATAGTTGACACTATGACGAACATCATGGTTGCCTGTGATGTGTTTGTGACATTTTACACTTGGAATACATCCAAACGACCTGTTCTCCTTACATCAAAGTCAATGAATTTATTGCTCTGGGATTGTAATAAAAAACGAAAAGATACCAACGTTTTGATAAATGTGATTAATCTGAATGACCTCTAATACTAGTGACCAAGTCCATTTAATATCAAAGGAATTTTGTTTTCGAAAATTGGGATCGTGTAGTTTTTACAGGAATATTCCACTGGGAACTATGATACATTTAATTATGTCTTAATTTGTCGCGACTTTTCAGAAGGTTCGTATTAACGAGATTTATTCAATCAAGCGTCTTTTAGATCACAATTTAATTTAACTGTGAATCAAGTAACATGTCGTCTGCCAAGGTTCTGACGGAAGAATGTGTGGCTATTGAACCCGTAATTGCGAAACATGACAATCCATTAATTGAGAAAGTTTACAACACTCAGAGTGGAAATAACCCAGGAAAATTTAAAAGATACGACTGTCAGCTTGATGTAGCACATCTGCGCTATGTTCACAATAAAGCATCGTCTACGTATGACCTCTAAAACAATTTTCATTAAAAAGTTTCAAAATAAAACGGCCATTGAGTCATGCTAAAGTCACTCAAATTTAGTGTCAGCTTCCATTTGATTTCCTCAATAACCCTCGCTATGACAAGGCAACCGGCAATGGACGATTCTAAGATGCGAGAAAGTGCAATGTGTTACATTGAGCTGGCGACGGAAAACAACAATTCCACCATTCTGGAAAATGTTCAACATCACCCAGACGAGCACAGGGAACTTTACTCCCCACATATTTTTGCAAGGTTCCAGCGGATTGTGGTAATTCGATGTACTTAGGAGGAAACAGCAACGAAAATCATTAACTTTACCCTGTTTATGCTAGCATAGTCTAAAATTTTAATGACTTTTCCACTGGGTAAATTTCTATAAGTTCTCTTTCTGTTAGATACAGATTAAATTAATAGAGTGTGGATCTACTCATTGATTAAACGGTGTCATCATACTCAAATTCACTTTGGCATATGAATGCAGCTCTAAATTTAGAATGGTAACCTAAATCGCTGAAATTGACATTTTTCCATGACGAATTTGAATTTCGCATTTTTAACAAAATCTTTTCAAAATCGGTTTACTATCTATCTGTGTATCTTTCCATCCATTTGTCCGCCTAACTTGTGTGTTTTTCCACCGAATATAGTCATCTGGGATATCAAATGAATTAGTACTTTTCCAAGCAAGCACATTGGCTACAAAAGAGAGGCGTGTAGAAACTCCTCCTTAAGTTCATCTTCGATCTGCAAAACTTTGGAGCGAGATACACAATAGGAAGCATCATACTGGAAAGTTTGGTGAAAATCCTATTAATATTAACAAAGTTATAGTAGGGCCCTTTTCGCGTCAAATTCCTAACCGTCAAAATGGTCAGAGAGTTAGCATCTATCGCTTGCTCCTTGCAAGATAAAATGTCAGACCACATCGAATTCAACATATATGTACGCAAATATTCTTACATAAAAAAATAACAAAACCTTTCATAGCTGAAGTCCCGAGCTTTCTGTTTCTGAATTGTTTTAAATTTTGGATTATCATGTGTCTGGGAATAGCCTTACCCTCTAATATTCTCACTTTAAAACTTTACCTTATTTCAAAATAGCAAAAGATTCCAACAATGTTGAACAATGGATTACGTAAGATTAAACGAAACTAAAGATTTTAAAATAAGGTCTACGTCAAAGATAAGGTAAGGGGTACCCAGTCCGGCAGTTGCTTTGAATTGGTTTACAATTAGGTTAGAAAACCCATCTGCTTAAAATAGGCTGTAACAACCTCGCTCGCATTGACTTCACTTTTACATGAGTGCAATAAACACGGATCCGGTACCATTTTCAGTAAAAAGGAAGAGTTTGTAGATATCCACAATTAACATATCAATACGCGGTCGTTGCTAACCCAATTTTTGACCAACAATCAGAATCACCAGGGCCACTATATGATGGGTAGTAATAATAACTTGGAAAATTTTCCGTTTTCTTACCTCCGATTACTCAGCCCGCAAGATAATGAGAAAATAACATTTTTCCCTTCGATTGTAATAGGACTGCCAGAGTATTTGCCTTTGAAATAAGAACCGGTTATGACCGGTTATGACTTTTCGGCTTTTAATGCTACTGTGCTGTTTAAGGTGGTCAAAGGAGTATAGGTCCCAGGGCGAAACGTGGATTGGTACCCACGATGGAGCATAAAACCTGGGAAACGCTTGTTGAACCACCGCCTACTACCAAACCCTATCTCCACCTTCACGTGGTGACCGCTGGGAGCTCTTTCTTAATGAAAAGCTGCAGACAGAGAAAGATGAAGGCGAGTCTCTCGGGTCTAAAAACTCGACAAATTGTACCAAGTGGGCCTCCAGGTTGGGGATTGGGTACGGCTGACAACCATACTTGGAAAACCTATATTACGAAGCCATGGAAGGAGTCTCGGACAGAATGGATTTCAAAACGACGAACCTGGCAAGGACAACGGATTAACGATTTGCGCATTTTCTCATGGAACGTGCGCCCCCTGTACAGACGGAATACTGCTGAGCAACTAGCGGATACCCTGTCCCAATATAAGGCAAATTTGGAAATATATGCCTCATACCCCTACAGAGGAGACTGCAGAGTCGGAGAAGGATACCTTCTACTAGGCAGGTTAGCGGACCCTCGATGGCTGTCCCACTACTATCTGGCCATGATGGCTATCGGAAATACTTATACAGGATTTGGCCACGATGTCTTCAGCATGCCCAACTTGTCCAAGCTAAGAAGAAGATACAGAACATGCAATATTCTTTTGCAGACGTAAAGGACTAACATTGCGAGCTTTCGTTTTCTGTTAGATCACATGCTACAGTCGGCGGACTGACGCCAGGATGAAACTTCCAGAAAGAGGTAACAGCATAATTGCTAACCAGCCTCTCAAAGTAATATTTAACAACAGTTCCGCGTAGTAACCAGCTGAAGTGGTGCATATGTGTGGTCTAGTGCGTAAGAACCAAAGTGGAATCTGCCTAGAAATAACAATCATTTCCAATAAAGGAGATATTTTCTACGCCAATATCCTGCAAAAGGTGGTATTGGAAGCCGCGTCAGGAGAAAACAGGAAGAATGCACACAAGAGGATACAATAATCGAGAAGGTGAGGACATCTTGGAGAAAGATTGTACCGGAAATCCTCCATGTATGGTTCATGAGCAGTTCTGTATCGTGCATTGTGGAATATGTGTTTCCCACACAGTGGAAGGAACTTGGGTTGGAAAGGGATGGCCTTAGGCAAGTGTTGCGCATTGGTGACGCTATCTATCAGAGATGCATCAGTCAACTGAAATTGGATTTGGGATACCTAGCTAAGCTTGGCGTTATTGTTTACTTATCTCGGTTAATCGAGGTCCCCCCGTAGAGACATTTTAGATAGGAGAACGACCAGGAACGAAAAAAATATGTTGTGAAAACAGACGACCTGACGGTAGTGGCAATGGAGAAGCTTCCCAAAGCAATAGAGCTATATGAAAATGAACAGTTCGTGCAATCAAATCGTAGTTACAAATAGGCAAACTGGACCCGTTGGACGAAAACTCGAAGGTGATCCTTATTAATAATTGAAGAAAAAACAACGCGGGATTGTAATCACGATCTTATCTTAAGGTACTTATTTGGATTATCGTCAATGTTTGTAATTTTATGTGTCCTTTTTAGATATTACTTTTATGAGGTCCGGAGGGCTAACCGTATGAGTACATTTCAATCTAGATCACATTTGCCAGTTCAAATGGGTCATTTATTACTATAGCGATCAAAGGGTAGTATAGGTCCCAGGGCGCAACGTGGATTGGTACCCAAGATGGAGCATAAAACCTGGGAAATGCCTGCCCAACCAACACCAACAGCTCTACTACCAAACCTTATCTCCACCTCCACGTGGTGACCGCTGGGAGTTCCTTCTTAACGAAAAGCTGCAGACGGAGAAGGATGAAGTCGAGTCTCCCGCGCCTAAAAACGGGACAAATTGTATCAACTGGTCCTCCAGGTTGGGGGTTGGGTAGGGCTGACAACCCTACACGGAAAACAACTTGTTACGAAGCCACAACAGGAGCCTCGGACAGAACGGATTTTAAAACGACGGACCCATCAACGACAATGGAACAACGATTTGCGCATTTTCTCATGTGCTCAGAGTAGGTTTCTTAGTCAGCCAAAAAATGAAACCTACTGATATCACCTTTGAAAACATAAGCGAACGGCTATTCACTCTCCGCTTGCGAGGCAAATTTAGAAATATCAGCCTAATTCACGTTCACGCCATTACAGAGGAGACTGCAGAGTCGGAGGGGGATAACTCCTACGAGACATTTGAATGGACACTCGAAGCCTGTCCAAAGTATGATATTAAAATCATACTTGGAGATTTCAGCAGTCAAGTAGGGACGAAGCCCTTATTCAGGCGATATGTTGTCTCCCATAGCTTACATAGGGATACGAATGATAACGGACTGTAGATTATTCAGTTAGCAGTATCACACGAAATGGTTTTTGGAAGTACCTGGTTTGCGCGGAATGCGGTCCACAAACATACATGAGCCTCTCCAGACGGGACCACTTTCAACTAAATTGACCACGTGCTGATTGAACCCCGCCACCTCTCAGCCTTGATGAATGTCAGAACATATAGGGGGCAAATGCAGACTCTGACCACTATCTCGTTGGCATTGTGCTCCGAGCTCGAACTACGGCACCACCTACAATCCCCTGCGACAATTAGGTGAGAGTGAATACTGAAGCTATTCACAATACAGCCCTCTGCAACACCTATAAGGTCGAAATGGATGCCGGAATAAACTGGAAAAGTACACGGAGGAACGTAAGTTGTACCAACAAGTTAGCAGGATGAAGCTTTACACACCTCGATGTTCATCCTGCCGAGACAAAGAGGCAAACCTGATTTCCGACAGAATCGGCATATTAGAGCGATAGGTTGAGTACTTTGATGAGCTACTAAACAACCAGAACATCGACGAGTTGCAGGTCCCGCCAACTGAGGACGACGGACAAATACTGCCACCACCAAATATAGGAGAAACAGTTCGTGCAATTCATCGGCTTAAAAATTATAAGTCGCCAGGAGCCGATGAAATTACAGCCGAATTGGTTAAATATGGAGGCGACCAATTACAACAAGTGCTTCATCAACTCGTGCTGAAGGTATTCCTTTTTTTGGGGTAGGGTAGGTGAATGCATTTACGCACACAGTGTTGGACTCCCGATTCGGTACGTCGTCGGACTACCAACTAAACACTTCCCCATCGTCAGAGAGCTAGCCTGGAACCGTTTGTCACATTACTTCGGGCCAGCCCCCGAACTCTCCCGCCTTGCGGAGCCTTCAAATCAGGGAATTCCTTTCACCAACGGGAGAGGAGAGGAGGAAGGAAACTGTCAATTCAAGGAACCTCCTGCCATCCGGCTCCTCCACCGGTCGAGTTCTATCTTCTTAGCAACGAGAAGGGCCCGAACGTAATGGGCAACACGGTTCCACCTGTCAGCAGTGCTCAGCATCTCTTCCACAATGTTGTCTGGAGAGAGATCCCCTGTGTTTAAATAGAGCTGCTGACGAACCTCATCCCACCTTCCACAAGAAAAAAAGGTGTGGTGGGCATCGTCCACAACTCCATTGCAAAGCACACAATCCGGAAAACGCGCCTTTCCAATCTTGTGCAGGTAAGACTGAAAACTTCCATGCCCACTTAAAAATTGGGTAAGGATATAGTCAGTCTCACCATGCTTCCGATTCAGCCACGCACCTAAGTTGCCGATGAGCCGCGCAGTCCATCTGCCTCTAGTTTCATTTTGCCAAGAGAGCTGCTACTCGTCTAGAGTGTGTTGCCGTTCTTCGCGAGCAACCACCTCCCTTGGCTCATCTCCCTTGTGATTGTATATGGCCTGACGCTCCCTAGCAAGAAGGGCAACGGGGATAACTCCCGCGATCACCATCACCACCATGAGACTGTGCGGTACGCAGACGCCACCCGTAAAGCTCCTCGTCTCTGTACTTGCGCGAGGCGTCTACGCCAGCCCATACCTCTGCGCCATAGAGCAGGACAGACTGCGTTGAGCTCATCAGGAGACGTCGCCTACTAGACGTAGGAACCCCAAAGTTTGCCATTAGCCTACTTAACGCCGAAACTCCAGCCGCAGCCTTGTTCGCTGCTGCTTGGATTTGCTCAGAAAAGCTCATCTTTGAGTCAAGAGTCCGAGGTACTTTACCGCTGATTTTGACTCGATTATCGACTCGCCGAACGATATGGAACGCAGGGTCAGAATTTTCTTCTTAGTCAGGATGACTACTTCGGTTTTTTCCAGTGCAAGGTTGAAACCATGAGTAGTCATCCATCCGCTTACCCGTCGCATCAATATGCCGAGTCTGCTTGGCGCCTGTTCGACAGTGTGTTCAGCAACAAGCGCTGCGACATCATCTGCGTAGCCGACCAGGCGCGACTCTTCTGGCATGTTGAGTTTAAGCAGACTGTCATAGGTAGCGTTCCAGAGCTCCGCCCCTAGGATGGATCCCTGCGCTACCCCCGACGTGACCTCCATCCACCTTTGACCCTCTAGTGTTTCATAGAGCAGGGAGCGGTTCCTCAGATAGTCCCTCAAAATCCGTAAGAGATAGTTCGGCACGTTGAAGGTATTGTCTAGTGTGCCTAGAATGTCTTTCCATCTTACGGAATTGAAGGCGTTTCTGACGTCAAGCGTTACGAGGAGCACCACCCGTCGAGTTCGGCGGCTATGTGCCTCTGCTCGTCGAACGGCGTCCACGACCTGCATGACAGCATCAATTGTCGATCTCCCTGTCCTAAAACCAAACTGCCGGGGAGATAAATCTCCAGCAGCGCATATCGCTTCAGCGAGTCTACTTCTGATGAGCTTTTCGAGCACTTTCTCAGCAGTATCAAGCATACATAGTGGGCGGTATGAAGACGGCAGTTCGGGATCGCCTTTCCCTTTAGGGATCAGCGCAAGCCTCGCAATTTTCCAACGAGCAGGGAAAATGCCCTCTTTCAGACAAGCGTTGAATGCGCCGAGCAGTAGGTCTGGCCGGTGTTGGAATACCAGTTTGTACACCTCTGCTGGAATACCATCGGGTCCTGGCGCCTTCTTGTTTTTCATAGAGAGCACTGCCTGTTCCAACTCTTTTACAGAGAAAAGTGGACAGTCCTCTGCACTCTCCATACGGGACCATCCCATACGGGAAGAGTGCCCTCACAATGCGGTCCATCTGCTCGGCCTTAAGTGAACAGGGTTTCCGCAGAGCCCCGATTTTTCGGGTTACAAGTTTGTAACCGAGTCCCCACGGATCCCCATTCACCTCGTCGATCAGAACTTGCCAGCAGCGAGCTTTGCTCTTGTTTATTGCGCTGCGGAGTCTCCTTTTGGCTGATTTGTACTTCATCATTATGGTACATGCCTCCTCCCGGTCGCCTGGACGTTGTGTTAAGCGGCGGAGCCTGTGACATTCCTTCCGGAGCTCTGCGATTTCCACTGTCCACCAATACATGGAAGGTTTGCCGCGCCTCGATGTCTTCCTGGGCATGGAGGCTCCGCAGACCGTCGTTATCAGGTTCATAACTGAATTTATGACAGTGTCAGCAGCGGCGCCACCGCCCCCAGGAGTACCCTTCTGCGTGGCCCCACCTGTTGCCAGAGTTTCGACAAACTTCCCGGTGTTCACTTTCGCGACGTTCCATCCACAGAAAGATCGCTGGGGTGGCGCACACCGAGAGTTTGTGTCCACCACTTCGAAAGTAATGTATTGGTGGAAAAGTCTTCTAGAACTCGCCACCCGTCCACCAGCGACACCAGTGATTCCGATGCGAAGATTACGTCTGGAATGCTTCCTTCGCAGCCCGGGCGCCGGAACGTTGGGGTGAATCCGGTGTTTAGAACTACCAGTCCTGTTCTCGCCGTCATTTCCAGAATTCGTTTCCCTCTGGAATCTGTGTGAGGCATGCTCCATTCAAGTGCCCTAGCATTGAAGTCACCCACGACTAGGATCCGCCCATCCGTGCTTAAGATAGCGTCCTCCAAAGCCTCAAGCCTCCGACGAAAGTCCGGCATCGTCTCATTCGGCGTAAGATAGACACTAAAAAACGTTATCCCTGAACACCGAATCCAGACAAAGCCGTCCCCACGGCCTTGGGCAAAAACCCCCAGGAGGGTGCCGTCCCGAACCCAGATGGCAGCGGTACCTGATATGTCTGGGTGCCATGAAACTGGACCCTTGTTTCGGTACTGCTCACTGATGAGTACTAAATCAGCTTTGGTCTCCGCAGCGAACTGCACTAGCAACTCATGAGCGGTTGCACTCCGGTGCATATTGATTTGTAGGATGCGAATCATGTTGACCGTATCCTAGCTCCTTCCAGTTCTGCTCTGAAAACTGGACACATCAGTCGCGCCACGGTCCCTGCATAGGACGCAGCTTTCCTTTTCATTGCAGCTGTTCGCTTTATGGCCTGCCTGACCGCATTTACGGCATGTTGCCCTTCTGTCGTGCTGAAGGTATGGGACCGCGAATCAATGCCTGACGACTGGCAAAGAGGCATTATCGGTCTCATACTTAAAAAGGAATATATCTCACAGTGCAGCAATTATAGAGGTATCACATTGCTGAGTACCATCTATAAGATTCTCCGCTATCTTTTTAGGCCGGATAGCCCCACACGCTCAGAACATCATTGTTCTATACCAAAGAGGCTTCACTCTAGGTAAATCAGCAACAGATCCGATTTTCTCTCTACAGCAAGCAATGGAAAAACTGTTGAAATATGAACATCAGTTGCACCATCTTTTCATTGACTTTAAAGCCGTCTATGATAGCATAGCCAGTATAAAACTGTACACGGCCATGAGAGAATTCGGTATCCCAACGAAATTGATAATATTGACTAGGCTGACCCTGGCCATTGTGCGAGGCCAGATAAAAGCAGGAGGGTCACTCTCAAAACCATTCGACATCAACAACGGTCTACGACAAGGGGATGCGCTATCATGCGTCCTCTTTAACCTGGCCCTCGAGAAAGTGATCCGTGATGGTGAGGTAAATGCAAGAGGTACGATCCTCTTTAAGTCCACCCAACTACTGACCTATGCCGACGATATCGACATCATGGGAAGAACCACCCGAGGCGAACAAACTGCCTTCATCCAGATCGCGCAGGCGGTGCGAGATTTTGGGCTGCACATCAATGAAGGCAAGGCAAAGTATATGGTGGCAACGTCAGCACCGAAAACCAACCAATCAATAACATCAAACCGCACTGGTCAAACGGGAAGAATAAAGATAGGAGACTACAACTTTGAAGCCGTTGATAATTTTTCCTATCTAGGGTCGAAAATCACAACCGATAACAGCTACGGTGATGAACTCCGCACACGGTTGTTGTCAGCCAACAGAGCCTATTTCAGCTTACAAAGACTGTTCCGCTCGAAACGTCTCACCATAGGGTCAAAGCTCTCACTGTACAAGACTATAATCTTGCCAGTCCTCATGTATTTCCCAGAGACTACATGAGGATGAACGATTGCGTAACCTACATAACGACGAAATCGACCGTCAAATTGTGGATAAGATCCGGCTAAATAGGTTACGGTGGGCGGGTCACTTAATCAGTATGGATGAGGATGACCCAGTTCGGAAAGTCTATAAGGGCAACATCTATGGTAGAAAAAGAAGGCGAGGCAGACCGTGTCTAAGATGGAGCGATGGCGTAGGTCAGGACGTCAGGCAGCTTTTAGGGACATCGAATTGGTGGACCTCGGCGCAAAACCGGGATGTCTGGAGTTCCTTATTAAAGCAGATCTAGACGGGATACCGGTTGTTGCGCCATTGATGATGATGATCGATAATGGGAAGTTCTTGGATTTTCAAAAATAGGAAGGCAGTGTCACTTCAATTGGACATGCTCAAGATACCTTAAATCTCTAAGCAATATCCTCATCGGTCAAGTTATTTCTGAGCAAGGTGGTTTTCGCACTGAGTATAATTCATACCGGTACGCACTTTGTGTTAGCTAATAAACTATGGGGCACCTGGCAACCGCTGGTCATGTTTCTCTCATGATAGAGGTGGAGTAGCGTCTAAAGAAATGCCCAAAGTAAAACTATCAGTCGTGTGTTTATATTTGTTTTAAAAAGCGTTTCTTGGGGTACCTTTTAATATGTTCGGCGATTAATGATTCTTTGCAAAACAAAATTCGGCTTAAAGATGGTCGAATCGGTGCAAAAAATACCTTGGGCTAAATTCTGCTCCGCAATGAACGATAAGTGTCGACAGCATAAGAGGTTGTCTTTTGTGTTTGGTGGAGTAATAAATCCCAGCTATATCTTGATTTACTGAATCTGTATGAAATAATCACTCGGATATACTCAGACCAATCAAGCCACGTAGATCAAAACTTGGGTTGCCAAGGAGTCGACCCTGCAACTACGAAATTTCTCGTTAAGAACACGAACCCTAACATCGCTAATTTCGTTGACAATTTGGACCGGAAAGCCTCCCCCTTACCGACCAAACCTGCTGTCGTAGGACTATCATTTATTCTAATACAGGGTACCTGCGGAGAACTAGATTGCTATAAGGAAGCTTATGACGGGTAGCAGCCTTAATTCGAAAGAAAAATCAGATGAGCCCACTTATTAGGCAGTCTTATAAGCCTAGCCATAGATCTTATCGGGCAGAGCAAGGGAATATCTGCTAACGGAAGCTTTTGACCTGGTCCATGATTGTTCTCAAAAATTATAACTTTTGAGAGCATTCGATCGGAAACAATGGTTTGGCTTTTTGGGGCCATCACCCAATCGAACTAAGTGCGAGAAATATGGAGGGGCCAGGCCGATAATATTAAATATTTATTTACATGCAGGTTTCTAGCCCGACATATTTTCTCAAAGTTTGTATGTAGTTGAGCTCATTTTCCTCGTTTAACCGAAATTATCTGAGAACTGTATCTGAACTAAGTTTATCCTGGCCGAACACCAAATATATGTATAAAGTGAAGCGCAGGTTCAAAATTTTTCAAATCAATCCTTCCTGGAAGGATATTCATTCCAGATATGCTGGGAATTCAACGTCAGCATTCATTAAATTTTGGCTTAGTTCAAGGGGTCAACCTTCTTAATCGAAACACACTAGCAGGCTGTGAACCTTGAATTTTAATTCAGGCCATTGAAAGGCTGAGGTGTGCCAAATAGTTGTACAGCATATATGTACGGAAGGCTACGAACTACAATGGATATACGGTATACCAGCCACATGTAGGGAATTGATGATTTGGTGATGCTCAGGCAGGTCTGGAAAATAAAATGGACTATGTTAGATAGGTCAGGAAGCAGGACTAATGTTGCAATGGTCTAGTTGCTATGCATTGATGTTTGGAGGAGACAAAGGCTTGTTACAGTGATAACGAGGTGCAATAATGCCAAGGACAAACTGAAAGTTCTCTGAAGTTGAAATAATTGCATCGATTTCAAAAATCAGAGGAAGACAAAGTAATTCAAATCAGTTGAAAGTAAAAGATATCGTCAATACATAAGAATCCGAAAGTACCAAAAGTTATGTGGGAAAAATTGTACAAACAACGAAAAGGGTATATTAAAAGTATCTTTTGAAATTTATGCACATGCTTTCGTTACGAAACATACATAAGCAACGTTTCATTCAAAGATTTTAGATAACACAATGGATATAATGGCAAGAATCTACTTGGAATTGCCTCCTTGTCGCGTCTGCCACCCATATTTGTCTGTACTTTGACACCCTTTAATTGACAACCAGCCTAGCATATTCCTTTGGAAGCAGATGGACAATATGACTGAATATTCAAAGTTCATAGTAGTTTGGAGGGCAATTATTGTATTTTGATAAGATGAAAGAAACTAAATTTGAAGGCTGAAGTAAAAGTTTGAGCTGCTTTGCCGAGACACAGCAATTTTCAAATAAAGCCTTACAACACATGGATGGTGGCGAACAAACATTGAAGCTAATAAAAGGAACCATTGACTCTTCTCAAAAATAATATGTGACATTTGTGGAAGATGTTTGGTATGTATTTTGGGAATCCGATAGTACATATGTATCTTTTCTTGGAGGAAAGTAACAACAAGGTAGTTATTATGGAGTACAAGCTGCGTAGCTTGCAGTCTTGCATAATTGCTGAGAAAGAGGGAGATAATTTAACGTCGACGAATGTTGTCATTGACCATTAATTTTCTAAAATTGGATGTTGATTTTATTTCATTTGGGATTATCCCGATCAAATAATTTATTTAGATTCGATTTAACTAAAATTTTCAATGACTTTATGGAGTAAATTTTGCAGGAAATTTCTTTAGCGTTAGGTTGTTGTTTAGGATCTGCGGGATCCTAAGTCCACATCCATGTGATGGTGGACCGGACTAAATGAGGAGCAACTTACTCCCACGTTTTTTTAGTCCATGGATCCCTAGTTTGGAGCGTAGCACCCCAAGCATTAAAAATCGAAAAAATCAAAATTTGACTGATGGTTTCGTCCAGGGCAGAGGCAACTCATCTTGTTATGTTTTTGTGCTGATAAAAGGGAGCGTCTTTTCACCTGTTGGCACTTTCGGTCACGGTGCTCCCAGGGCAGAGGTGAGGCAGTGTCTGATACGATCGACTTTTAAATTGTTTCGTATCGACTTCTATGTTCAGAGCAATCTTAGCTAGTTAGTCCTCCTACCATAAAACTCGCCCCTCTCTTATTTTGCCCACGATAAGTGCAACACCTTATTGATCGCAAAAGGTTCTTATTTTTAACTGGAGTATAGCGTATTGTGCCTCTGACCCAACGCAACGTCATCATTTCCATTACCATAAGGCGGTACCCATTGCTTTTGGTAGCTAGCGCCCAGACTCACAGATGGCAATGGGACGAACGACTTCATATTCCTTAGCAAGGATCACTCCCACGATAACCTTCATCTGAGACAATACGATAGGTGCTTACGATCCACCTACTTGCCTTGGCATTAGCCCATGTCTCCGCGCGATAGAGCAAAACGGACTGTGTTGTTGTGGAAAATATAAAACCCCAAATATTTCTATACTCACCATTAGCCGATTTAATGGCTAGACTGCAGTTCCAACCTTCCCCGCTGCTGTTTTGTTTTTCTCGAAGAATTTCATCTTTGAGCCGAGTGTTAAGGTATTTAACCGTTGGTTTTGGCTTTATAGTCAATTTGCCGATAGATATGTGACGCAGGGCCAAAATCATGAGCAGTCATGCATCCACTTGCCTTTTTGCATCAATATGGCAAGTTTGCTTTGCGCCTGTTCAACAGTGCGTCTAGTAACAAGTACCGCAATATCATCTGAATAACCGACTACGAGTGACTCTTCTGACATATCGAGTCTGAGCAGATGATGTTGGGAAGGGTTCCAGAGATTGGACCCAAGGTTGGATCTCTGTGTTACCCCTGGCGTGATTTCCATCTTCTTTTCGCCCTTTAGCATCTCAAAGAGCATATCTGCCAATCTTACGGAATTGAAGTCATTTCTGACATCGGGCGTAATGATTACCATTATTCGTTGAGATCGGCACATGTATATCTAAATTTGATGAACGCCATCCACGATCTCTGTACTATGAATACAACTGCCTTGGGGATAAGTTCCTGGCAGCATTACTGATGAGTTTTTAGAGCACTTTCCCGGTCGTGTCCAGCGTACATAGCACTCGATATATAGTCGGCAGGTCAGGGCCTCCTTTTTCTTTGATGATGAGCGCAGGCCTCCCTATCTTCCAGCGTAGAAGGTAAATGCTCTCCTACAACGCAAAAGTTGAGCATGCTGAGCAGCAAATCTCGCTATTAGTGAAATCCGAGTATATATACTTCTGCCGGGATATCATCAGAACCTAATGTCTTCTTGTTTCTCATAGTGAAAATTGCCTTTTTAACCTCTTTCATGGTTCCTCTATGCCTTCCAGGCTATTGGCATCAACTCATATGAAATGTTTGGGGAATACGGTACATCTGGTCGTTATTAAGTATGCGGAGTTTCCCCAAAGCCCCGGCTTTCCGGATGACAAGTTATAACCAAGTCCCTATGCATCCTCATATACCTTGTTGACTAGGCCCTGTCAACAGCATGTTGTAGACGTATGTCCTTAGTCCAAGTGGTGAGGATTATTCTTGATTTTCCCGCTGTTAAGGAGTTTCCTCAAGTTTTTTGCCTCGAGACTTCACAGAAGTGATACCAATCCTCTAGTTCGACCTTTTGTGTGAGACTGGGAAAATCTCAGATTTCAACAGAGCAGATAACCTTTAGACTAAAAACAAAACCCAGTAGCCCCTTGACCGCATTACAGAACATACTTTTGTTAGTTGTCTATGGGCCTAATTCTACAAGGACTCCGCCACCCTTAATTTTTCGTATAGAAGACCCTTGTGCTCCATTGTCTTCGGACTTCATCTTATAGATGGCTTCACTGAGGACTTCTATAAATGTGTTGCCTTCCGTGGGTTTAATGAGCTGAACCAACGGTCTAGTCCTTCTTCGTTTCCCCGTCTTTTCAGTTAGTGATTTATCATTGGTTGACGTCGTCTGACAGCGTGGTGCGTTGTTTCCGTTTGTCTTTCTTTGCCTTCTTTTTTTTTTGGGCCCTGGTAACTACTTGGATGAATTCTCCTTCAGACGAAGTTCATCTGTTTCTGCTTTTCGCAAGTCTTCCGCTGCTTTCCATGTTCGTCTGTAGAAGGAAATGCGGTCCAACAGCTCTTCCGGTTTCATCAACCCGGTTTCTCATGCTTTGCTGACGTTCTTCTGGAGGAACATTGCCGACTGCATGAGGTCATCACTGCTGTGCACTTTCCGATAAGCCCATCTAATTCGGCTCTAGCAAGGACAGTAGACTGCGCCTCGACTCATTTTGTGTCCGAATCTACCTGTCCAGCGATTGTCTCTGGGTTTTTTTTTCTGGACAGGAACATTGCAGTGTGTTAGAGTTGCCATCCCCGCACAGTCATTCGCATCACTTTGCAAGGCTTCCTGTTTATTTGGGCATCCCGGTGTTTCATTGGTCCTTGTCCTTGGTACCTCTTTTGCTTAGCGCTGGCATGGGTGACATATTTTTGTATTTTGCCGCTGCTTCGTCGATTTTCTGAAATTTATTGTTTGTGTTCACCAGGGAAATCTTACCAACGTTTAGTGTGCAATAGTTAGGAACGGGTGTGCACTCGAAGACACCCTATTTCCCCGGGGCTTGACCTACGCTTATTCCGGAACTCACGGACGGATCAACGTTTCCTTGGGGTGACATGGTCTACGAGTACCGGTTCAATGCACATTACCCGACCACCGAAAGAGCCGCCTACTGATACACGCCACAACTACCACCTTGGCGTAGCTAGGCTCGCATCACCCCCCCTGACGGCACAGAGCTGTCAACGATTGCGAAGACTTCCAGTCCCAAAGTGTACCGATCATTCGCGGCTCGTTCTTCACAGCTTCTCGAAGCTACTACCTAAAACTCAGTTATTTTGCTAGCTAAGAGGTAAAAGCTACTTACTCGTTAACGAAGAAGTTGAAGTTTGAGCCAATTAAGATTGGAAATTGATCAAAATTTTTCTTGTTCGGGGGTCGAAAATTGCAAGCGATGAAAGCAATAATAACGAAAACTGCACGCAGAGTCTACCTAAGCTAAGAGGTAATCTTCTCTAAAACACGAAGGAAGGAGACAGTTGGTTCCTAAAACACCGTATTTGTATCTATTTTACATTATTATTAGCCAATCAAGAAAACTATCTGCCAAATCAATATTTTTCGTACATATATGGACAATATCAATGAAGGAGAAAGAATATTTGACAGGCCCTACCTCAAATGGAGCTATGACAGAGATCAGTAGGTTAGGAAACTACGCCCGTGTTGCGAGGCGAATCGCTCGAAGTCGTCCTATGTTTTCATTCGCAGAAGAAGAAGAAATTTATGTAAGGACATAAAGCGACTATCCTAGGCCTTCGAGGCTGAGTTTGTACCCGATAATCGTTCGGTTCTACGCTCATAAAATCTAAAAGAATACGAATTTCGATTGGAATCTTTTGCAGTGCATTCTGGAATAGCTAAGTTAACCACCTATCCAATAAAAAAATCGATTCTGATAGTCTCCTAATGTGGCTATGTAGGTCTCCCGAATCTTACGCTTTCCCCTTTCGACCCAGAGTATAATAATCAACGAGTCACATGTGGAAAGGCCATGAACACTGATTAGAATAAAACCTATCATTTATAGCTCGGAGACATTTACAAAACTTTTAAAAAAGCAATAGAATATTTTTTGTTGCGGTTAGATCATGTTCTCAACAGGCTATCTGCCATTTACCTCCAATCACTCAGGTGTCTCCAATTTTATCTAAGCCAATTCCAAGCACACCAGCGGGGCCCAAGTGTTCCCAAGGAATATTTAATCGACTCATTTGAAAGGTTAACATTCTAAATAATTAATTTGATATCCAATTGATGGTAGAGCTTAGGTTTTTTTTCTGATCTGCCTTTGTCGCTATTCCTATTCAGAATTACTTATACAGTTGAGGCTCTAACCTATTTTTGCATGCCAGACAAATCAGCGCCAAAATCTGCAAAAAATTTAATTCGGACAGGTTTTGCTAGTTTGAGTTCAGCCGTTTTTAGAAAATTGTGAAAATTTATGGTCCATCTTCATATCTTATATAATATAATGTGGAGAACGTGTTCGTTATTTACTAGGAGATTCACAGATTTTTTTTGCCTTAACGGCTTATCTGAGCACTTAAAATTCGTCCACTCCTTTTTATTCTCTAAGAACTATCGTTAATTGATTTCTTTAAGTTTTAAAAATCAACGCGGCGTCTCTTCGTCTGTTAAGTATCACGAACCTAATTTAAAATTGACTGTAATGTGAATGGTGGAACTGTAAATCAGCGTAAGTTTGATTTGCATAAATGCAAATGCTAATTTGGTAACTGGCATCACGAGATGGGCAGGTGTCCTTAGGTTATTGAAACGTTTCTAGATATAAAAATAAGAACACCAATTTCGAATTCTACATGGTATCGAAAAAATAGCACCAAGATATCATCACATATGAATAATTTACAATAAAAATGGCATGGTTCCCACAGAAATAAGATAGTTAGTAGGTAGTTGCCAAGTAGCTCCAACGATTAATTTTATTAATTTTTTCACACTTTAGTCGGTAGTTGGAAGGCCTCAATAATGACTAAAATGAATTAATAGTCACTCATTGCACCTAACTTCTAAATTAGCTGTTTGTTGAATACTTACTTAACTAACGAATGAAGTATCTGCTGTACACTACCTCCCGTCAGATACACCCTTTATGTGGTTATATAAAAATATGGAATCTAGGGAAGTTGACTCTTCAAGTAGTAAAGAGTCATAGACTTCTAATCCACTCGCAATTGGGGGAATCCAGTTAAGGTTGAGTCACAGATTTTCAGTACCTCGCTATGGGCATTGCTGTATCATCTAGTGTGGCAACGTCCAGAGAAGTTGGATGCAAGGGAGTCAAACCTTGTGAGAGCCACAATGGACACATGGAAAAGCGTAAGACCAACACGTCCAAGTCGAGGAACACTTCAATGTGCTCCGCCCTAGGACCATCTTCCACATTTTCCGGAAGGAATAGAATCGGGTTACGGGGAGGTGATGAAGTTAGGGAAAGTAATCTCAATGAAGCTGCTATCTCCAATGAATAAAGACATTGTGGCGGCGCCACTTACTCTCGGAAATACTCTCCCGCCTACCAGCGAATCTACGAACCGGAGCTTAACATTTAGCCAGGAGACATTCCTCAGAGCGTCAGCAACCAAGATTCAGCAACTATGGAGTTGCTGGGCGTAGGCTCTGTTTCACGCATTTCACCTCACCCAACCTCCTGGTTATACCAGAAGGGGGCTATGTTCGTCACTTCCAGGATTAAGAGGGACGAAATTCACTTCCAGCTGGTTATCGCCAAGTTGGACTTCGAGGTACTACAACAGGTCTCCGATTTAGTGAAAGTTTTAACCAAGACTATAACACAGTCAAGAATAGATTGATCGAAATCTACACTGACTCCGAAGGAAAGCGGATCGATGGCTTCTGGAACACCGACTAATAGGAGATGAGAATCTTCAATTTCTTCGCCAGGTGAGACTACTCGTCGGTTCACTTGCGACCCCTCTGGTTGCGAGCGTTTCCTAAGCGTAGACAGGAGCTTTTATGAGCCTCAGAATAAACAAATTTGGACAAATTGGGTACCTTAGAAGTCAATTTAGGTGGACTTCAACCTATGGCGACCTCTTCAGTGGGAATTCGTCATTGCACAAAAGGAGCGTTTCATCATAGGATTCAACTTTTTGGCTTCAAAGGTCTTCTAGTAGATCTCCAGCGTTGTCAGCTGATAGATAGTAAAACCGGTCTCACTACGAAAGGAAGAGTGATGGAAAGCAATCTACCTACGGTCTCAACGGCCCTTGAAGCTATGCTGTTATGCTGTTTCCAGCATCTCCTCACCCAGTTTCCTGAACTGACAAGAACTGGGTAGCTTAAGGAACAATCAAAGCACGCTACGGAACACACCATAGAAACTATAGGTCGGCCCCAGCTAACGCTGGAAGACTCCCCCGGCAAAGTATCAAGCAGCAAAACAAGAATTCCAGTGGATGATGGACCACCAACCAACAGCTCTTGGTTGAGTCCTCTTCACATCGTAGGAAAGGCGAATAGCACTATTCGCCCCTGCTGCTACTATCGCCGGCTCAACGCACACATTGCACCTGGCAGGTACAGTGTGCCCAACATAGCGGACTTCAACGTGGGATTGCACTGCAAACATATTTTCTCCAAGCTCGATCTGGAATGAGCTTATTTCCAGATTTCGGTACCAGCTGCTGGCATACCCAAAACAGCAATTATAACGCCATTTGTGTTCAAAAAGAATAGACAAAATCTTGACTGATGCTTTCGTCCAGGGCAGAGGCAACTCCCCCAAGGCAGAGATGAGGCAGCGTCTGATGATTTGTCTCTGACTTAGACGAAACCGTCAGTCAAGATTTTTTCTTTTCTTTTTAAACTTGGGTGTTTAACCCAAAAAGAGGAGTCCGTGGACCACAAAAGAGGAAGTAAGATGCTTCCCAAGTGGTCTGGTCCGTCAACAAGTGGATGCGGACTCAGGACTCCCAGCATCCTCAATAAAAAAAAATTCACTTCGGCCCGGTGGAGGTTTGAACTTGGGAGGAATTTCACTTCAATATAATTCCAACTTATATCGTGTTTGCAATTACCTATAAACTGAGCGATTCCCACCTGTCGCCACTTTCGATCACGCTACTCCCAGGGCAGAGGTGAGACAGCGTCTGATGATTTGCTTTTGCCCTGGACAGAACCGTACAGTTAAGATTTTTTCTTTACTTCTTTAACTTGGGTGTTTAACCCAAAGAGAGGATTCCGTGGACCACAAAGGAGGAAGCAACTTGCTTCCCAACTGATCCGGCCCGTCATCAAGTAGATGCAGACAAAGGACTCCCAGCATTCTCAACAAAAAGAACCATTTGGGTTGTTCGAATTCATTCGAATGTGGTTTGGTCTCCGGTTTGCAGCACAGACCTTCTAAAGATTCATCGATTCAATTCTCAGAGATCTACCATTCAACTTTACACACCTGAACGATTTGCTTGTTACCTCAAAAGACGATTCGGAGCACGAACAGCACCTCAGAATAGTCTTCAAGGGAGTCTCAGAGCACAGAATTAATTTCAACCTTACAAAATGCGATTTTGGCTAGCTAGAAATCGACTTTCTAGGCTGCAAGGTAACATTACAAGGCGTGTTAGTACTACCTAGCAAGGTATAGGCAATCCAGGATACATACACCCGGGCAGGTAATTCAGCTACGAAGATTCCTCGGGATGCTGAACTTCTACCGAAGATGCCTTCCACATGTAGCTACTACACAGAAGCCGCTAAACGCATGTCAAAGAAGAATGACAAGTCTCAGATCCTCTGGAATGACTCTGCAGTAGCTGCATTCGAAAAATGCTAAGGAGATCTTCAGAAGGCTACACTAGGCTAAGTCACCCAAACTCAGAAGCAGAAATATTATCAGACTGTGATGCCCCAGATCATGGTATGGGAGCTGTACTTCACCAACGGAATTTGGCACCCGCCTGGGTTCTATTCAAAGGTATTCAACGAGGCGCAGAGCAAGTACTCTACGTATAATAAGGAACGTCTGGCTTCTCAGACCATAAACCTTGGTTTTTCGCGTTCAACCTGAAGTCAAATGATGAATGAAGGAGAACCAGGCAACAACTCTATATTAGCCAGTTCACCGTCGACATAAGGCACTAGAGTGGAACCAACACCACAGTCGCGATGTACTCTCCAGGGTGGAACAAATAAGTTCACCCAAAGATGCAACTAGACTAGCGAGCGCACAGAGAGACGACTCATCCTTACGAGACTTAAAGGCTAATCCAAACCTTCGACTTCAATGGATGGACATCCTCGGAGTGGAAACCTCCGTTCTGTGTGAAACAACTTTAAAACCGCAGCCCTATTTGCGAGATGACTTCAGAAGAAGCATCTTCGTCAGCCTTCATGGGTTCAGCCACCCCGGTATCCGAACAACTCGAAAGCTACTTTCTCAACGCTATTTCTGGCCAAGCATTAATCACGATATTGGAGAATGGTCGCAAGATTACACAGTTTGCCAACCATCGAAGATCCACAAGCACCCTTTCACACCCAGAGGAGCTTTCCACTAGCGGGTCGTTTCGAGCACATCCACTTCGACACCATAGGCCCTCTAACATCGAGGGAAAAACGTTCCGCCTTACCATGATGCACACATTGGACAGAAACTATTCCAGTTGAAGAAGTTTCTGCGGAAACTATCGCCATGTCATTTTACGACCACACAATAGCTAGATTCGGGGTACCTCAACGAACCACAACGGACCAAGGACGTCCATTCGAGCCGAACTAATTCAACAGCCTCGCCCAATTCCTAGGCATCGACCGTATCCAAACCACGCCCTACCATCTACAGAATGTGTCGAACGCTTTTGGTCCGTTATCTTTGTGTTTCATCCAGTGGCGGATTTCACTAAGGATTTCCGCAAACGTCTTGCCTTCCCCCGACTTAATGAGTAGAACTGAAGGTTTAGTCCATCTTGGTTGTCTCGTCTGGCTTACTGGCGTAACTGGCTTTTGGTTTGTATTCTCCTTGTCTTTGGATAGACGGTTGTTTCCTTTGATCTTCTTTTGACTTCTTTTTTTGGGTCCTTAAAACTACTTGGATAAAGTTTCCTTCAGGCACGTCTTCCTCTTTGCGCTTTTTTTCCAGTTCGCGTTGCAGTGGGCTATCTGTGGGCTCAGGACTAGCGATTCTGACTGAACTTTTCCCGAAACAGGGACACGCAGGGTATTAGAGTTGTCGTTTTCGGATCGTCAGTCACGTCACTTGGGAAGGCATACTCTTTATTTGGGCGTCCCGGTGTTACATCGGGTATCTCAGCCCTCGCTGCCTCTTTCGCTGGTTACTGTGATAAGAGATGCATTTTTGTGCTGCGCCCAAATGCAGTCAGTTCTTCCTCCTTCCCTGATATTTCGCCGTTTTGTTTTTGTATTATGATTATTCTCTATGGAAATTTCACAAGCGCATCCTGTGCCAGGGAGCGGGCCGCAATAGTTAGAAAGGTATACCCTGAAGGACAGAGACCCTACCCCAGTTCTCTGGGGCCAGGCCTACGTTTAGCTGATCCCGAAATCACGGGCGGATTAGGGCCCCCGGCCAAGGCCCCGAAGAAGATGGCTCCTGATACATATCGCAATTACCACCTTGGCAAAGTTAGGCTCACATCATCCCATCAAAGTTGACAGCTCGCTGTCCCCGGCTCTGGGGACTTCCAGTGTTTCCCGACGTCATTCGTGATTCGCACTTGAGCGAGAGGCTTTCTAACGACCACTACCTAGCACGCAGGTATACTGCCAGCTACTGAGTCAGAACTACTTACTCGGCACCTCGGAGACGTCACTCCCTGGATCATTAGCGATCCGATAAAGGTCGCTGACGACCCCTGAGGTTAAGCTAACACCATTGGAACTATTACCTATCTAAGTATAATAGAATTCACAAGATTTCAGATTAAAAATTGCAAATTAAAGATACCTTGAAACGCGATAAGATCACCTCAAATCTAGTATAACATTAATTAGTGAAACTTTTTGTTCCTTAAATCATGTGGGAAATGAGGACGCGCTAAAAATAATTAATTAATAAACGTGTTTGCTTTAGAACACTCTAGCGCTAGTCGCTAGCCAATTGCTAATAAGACAATTTCTTGTCGGGCTGTTTTCTGCGAGTATTTAATGTTCCTTTGTTCATTTTCATCATGTCCAGAATGGAACCGCTCAAGATGCAAAACAAGTTTGATAGCTTGAAATACTAAAGTTGAAGGAATAGGATCACATTGTGCATATTAATGCTCCAGCGCTTCCGCGGAGAATTTGATGCTGTGGTTGAACCTACCAACTTTAAATTTATCAATTGGCTCAATAAAAGTCTTTCAAGTGGACAGCATGGCTTCATAAAAATTAGATTGCATACATAAATAAAGTAACTTCATTAAAGCCTGATAGAGAACGGGAAAGTTTTGTGGTTGCCATATCATTAGCTTCAGTGGACCCGGGGCAGATGTATTTATAATCTTTTTCTTTTAGATATTTGTAAACCCGTTTCCATTTCGCTGATTTAAAATTTCCAGTTATGACTATACAACGTGGAATAATAACTTCATTTAAATTCATTGTTCAACAACGTGTAAACTACTATCAAACCACAAGCAACTTAGTTGTCATTGTTAAATACATTTGCAGAGCGTGTATACCATTATTCCGGAAAAAGAACGAACAAGTTCAACTTTCGAGAATTTAGAATTTTATATCTGTAACTGAAGTATACAAGTCGATGGAAAATAAAACAGTTTAATTGCGAGCAATTTGAGATATTTTTAGCATCCAGACCATTTTAATCCAGCGGGTTTTTCCGGGGTTATTTTTCCACTACTTCGTCCACTCCGCTCCAATTTGCTGTATCCCATCCCGTCACCCCTATTCTAACATTAACATCCTTCAGATGACCGAATTAACTTTGCTTGCTTCTTAACCAAAACTCCTCCCCCTTTAAATTCTGAACTAGATGTCAATGCGCTATAAGTGTTCCTTCCACCCTCGGTTGTATTCTTTTGAATGGTAGAGCCTGATGACGATGACTTAGTACCTCTAGGCAAGGGTCAAATTGCTACTACCCCTCTGGAGGCTCTCTAACCTGAAGGCAACCCATTGGTTAGTTGTTTTGGCTGAATCACACTTGATGGCTTGTAGTTGTCCTGCAGCTGGTGCCTAGGGTAGGTAGCCCCTAATTCTGACTACTTGTGGAACCCTATGTAAAGAAGTTTTAACGACGGTTTTACCGCTGTGTCCGTATTGAAGACATGTTCATGGGTGTGCACATCCTCGGGGATGAAAACTTTCGACTTGATGTGGAGCTAGGGCTGCTAGGCTGCAAGTTACGAAGGTGACATCACTGGTGGACCAGAAGGAAAATGGATGAAGTTTAGTTTAGTTTAGTTAACTGGGGGGAGCCGCAGCTCCGAGCACTCAGGCCATTATTAGGCCCATTGTACTATCCCCGTAAGTTGCCTATTCAACGGTTCCCGCCTACGGTTTTCGCAGGCTTTAGCGAATCTGAGAACATTCTCAAGACGCAGAGAGTGTGCAGATTCTTCATTGAAGAAAACCTTGCCAAGGTGTCTTCGTCTGAGATCCGAGGATGCCGGGCAGCTGCATAAAAAGTGCAGGGACGTCTCCTCCTCCTCCTCACATTGACTGCACACAGCCGAAACCACTACCCCAATCTTTTCCATATGGTAGTTTAAGGGGCAGTGTCCCGTCAAAAGCCCTACTAGGGTTTTCATGTCCCTCTTCTTAAGGGACAACAAAAATGCCACTCTAGTGGCCCTAGGCTCCTTCACAAGGATTTTCGCTTGCCGGCAAGAGTTCAAATTTCTCCACTCGGTTGCGTGAATCCTTGCAATTTCACCCTTCGGAGTAGACTTGACAGTAGATGGTCGGATTCCAAGAGCTAGTTCTGGCCCCACCATTGTGGATCCAGACCCTTGGCGAGCCAGTCTGTCAGCCCCCTCATTACCGGCGATGTTAGAGTGCCCCGGCACCCACATCAGAAATGTTTCGTTCAGCCGGCCAAGTTTCAGCAGCACCTGATGACAACTCCACACCAACTGGCTTGATATATTGTTGCCATTTAGTGCTGATAATGCCGCCCGACTGTCGGAACAGATTCGAATGGTGCGACCCCTCCATTTTTGTCGCAGACATTCTTCTGCTGCCAATGAAATGGCATATATCTCCGTCTAGAATATGGTGGTCATTTTTCCGAGGGGTCGGGCCAGTACTATAATCGGATTCTCCGAGAACACACCTCCGTGACTGACCCGTCGGTGAAGATTATTAGGTCTGTAATCTGAAAAGACTCATGGCGACTTGTCGACCATTCTTCTCTTTCGGTGATTACGACAGTGTATGTCTTTTCAAAGACGAATCTGGAAACCATATGATCGGTCGGCATCAGGGCTACCGGATGTTTTTCAAGGAATTTCCAGATAGACGCATGGCCGTTGGATTGGCCGCCTTTCCACGCCCCAATGGTATCGAGCCTATATGCGTCGTTGGCCGCTTTCCGTTTCACCTCCAAGTGAATGGGGGTAAATTTAGGATAGCTTCAAGTGCCGCAGTCGACGTAGTGCTCATTGCTCCAGTAATATTTAGGCAACCAAGTCTCTGAATCTGCGTTAGCAGCTTCCTGCTGTTAGCAAAGTTTAGTCTTGGCCACCAGACGATGCATGCATACATCAAAATGGGTTTTATTATGGATGTATACATCCAATATATCCATTTAGGTGAAAGTCCCCAGGTCTTACCTATCGCATTCCTACAACACCAGATCAATCTGCAGGATTTCTGATATTGTTCCTGGATATGATGCTTCCACGTTAACTTGGAGTCGAAATGTACTCCTAAGTACTTGATTGTTTGTGCCAGCTGGATTTCCGCTCCTGCTAAAGTGGGTAGGGTATAGCTGCTCCACCTGACGTTCCTAGTGAACATAACTAGTCCAGTCTTCCTAGCGTTCACCGTGAGTCCATTGCGGAGGCACCAGCTGTGGATTACATGCAGAGTTGCATTCAAGCGGTCACATGCTGTGTCCGCAAACTTGCCGGTAATTATTACGGCTAGGTCATCCGCAAATGCTTGCGCGAAGACTTTTTTGTCCTCCAGAAGCCACAGCAGGGTATCCATCACTAAGAGCCATAACAGTGGAGAGATAACCCCTCCCTGTGGGCAGCCCCTGAAACATCCTGCTTCAATAGACTTCTGGCCGACCGATATGTGGATTTTTCTCCACTTCAGCATGTGAAGGATCCAACTGATTAGAAGCGGTTCGATTCCATGCTGTCCCGCCGCATCACAAATTGCCGCAAATGAGGCATAATTGAAGGCACATTCGATGTCCATGAATGCGCCTAAGGCGTATTCTTTATCGGACATCGCCTTTTCAATTTTTGGCGTAAGTTCATGGAGTACTGTCTCCGTGGATTTGCCTTTCTGGTAGGCGTGTTGCCTATGGTGAAGTGGCCACTTAGGAAAGTGTGTATCCCTTATGAACCGATCTACTAGTCTTTCTAGTCCTTTTAGCAGAAAGGACGTTAGGCTGATCGGTCGAAAGCTTTTTGCGTCTGTGTAGGTGGGTTTTCCTGGTTTGGGAATGAACAACACCTTCACATTCCGCCATTTAATTGGAATATAAGCGTGTGCCAGGCATGCACGATATATATTCCGAATGTGTAGACCCAGGGCATCCATTCCTTCTATTACTAGCGCAGGGATGATGCTATCCGGACCTGCAGACTTGTATCTATGGAACGAGTTAAATGCTTATTTAACTCGCTCCAGTGATACTACTTTGCATGCCAGATTCCAGTCTCTCGGTTAAGGGCTGTATGCACCTGTTGGCCCCGAGATTAGATTTTGGATGCTGCCTGGGAAGTGTACTTCAAGCAAAGGATTGCCGTTTCTTCATCGCTTTCTGTGTACTTCCCATTCTGCAAACGTAAATAACTCAGTTTCTGGCTACGTTCTTTGACCAGAATCCGCTTCAACTTTGAGGTTGCCTCAAGAGAGTTAGTCTCTTCGCAAAAGCGTCTCCAAGATGATCGTTTAGCCGATCTTATGCTCTTCTTTAGAGCCTTCTGTGCCTCTTTATAGCGATTCCAGCTAGTGCTTGATTCACCCTTCAGAGCACGATTAAGGAGCATCCTTGTCGTTCTCCTCTGTTTTGCCAAATCCGAGTTCCACGATGGTGTTTTACCCTTCTTTGGCATCTTGAGTGGACAGCTTTCTTCGAAAGCTTCTCTCATGCTAGTTGTGATCATCTGGGTTGTCTTCTCAATTCCAGCAATGGATTTGATGCGCTTCCCAGGGATCGTGACTCGGGCGCTCAATTCTGTTTGATACATTACCCAATCTGTCTTCCTCGGATTCCGAAATGGAGTGGGTGGAGGTAGATCCATGCCCATAATGAAATCAATGCGTCTGTGATCCGAGAGTGTGATATCGTTTGATACTCTCCACTCTCCGATCAGAACCGCGATGTCAGGCGATGCCACCGTGATGTCGATGACCTCTCGCCTGACCACGTTGAAGAAAGTGGGTTCATTACCCACATTTAGGATCTGTAAATCGGTTCCTACTAGATACTCCAGTAGTCACGATCCTCTTGCATTGATGTTCTAACTTCCCCAGCATATGTGGTGAGCGTTGACATCACATCCTGCTATTACCCCCATGCCTCTACTTTTGGCATATTGGATAGCTCTGATGAATGTTCCACTGGGAACGTCTTCTGCGTCGTAGGGGAAATATGCAGAGCACCATGGTATCTCTTTATCTCCCTGTTGACTTTTTATGGTTAGCTTAGCCGATGTGGTGTCGCCATCACATAGGTCGTTAACCAGGTTAGCCTGGAAGTCTTTGGAGACTACCATGCAGGGCGGGGTCGCTCGCTTCCATCGGCATACAATAGGTCAGCATGTTGGAAGTTTAGGCCCCTGACTGCCCCACCAACAACTCACGGTTCTTGTATGAGGTATATAAATGTCTTGCAGTTATTGATCCGACGACTGATAAGTGCAGTCGCCGCTTTACAATGCTGCAAATTTACTTCGGAAATGTGGCACCTCATCTACGTTTCAGATGAAGATGCCGGGGGCTGCATGTCCCCTTCAATGGTTTTAGGAGCCGACACTTGTAACGTGACGGTCCCCAGCCCATAGTAGAGCCTGCAACCCGATTTTTCCCGAACCTTCTTAACATCAGGTTCGGGAACGCCGATAGTGAGGAAAGTTCCCGGCCTATCGATTCTCTCTCCTGTTTTGCTGCCTAGCAGCAACCAGGTGGAAGTGTTAAGGTTGTTCTGTACACCAAGTTGTTCCAGAACCACGACATCATTTCGCTCTTCTTCTGGAAGCCAGAGAAAGCACTTTTTGATCGATGGAAGCTCACAGACCCTTTTCAAGGTTAGTCGCGCACCCTCCCACACATCATTAAGGGAGGAGCAGTACTGCCTGAGCCACTCGTTCGTGTCTTCGTCGGCAAAGTTCAGCCGTAACATTTTACAGTATACACCTACCGATTCAAAGCAAAGCTTAATGCCTTGCGCGGACGCAGTCCTTACAGCTAGGAAGAGTTTCCTCCTAAGCTGTTCGCACTGCTCAGTATCGTAGCCGGATGGATTAGAGTCGTCATACAGGACCCATCCATCGGCTTCGATTGCCTTGACTGCAAATGAAGGCCTAGCCGTTGCCGGCCGAGCCCTCTTTGCCGCCTTTTGTGTCGAAGAGTTAGGATCGTCCGAGGACCGCTGCCGCTTCGGTTTCCCCTTAGAAAATGGATGAAGCTAGCAAATCTTCTAAGACGAAGAATCTTCCTTACACCCTTATAGACGTTCTCAATAAGAATCCTAGCATTCCAATAAAGTCTCCTTGGAAGTGGTATTGAGTGAAATTCACCTTAAGTAAAATGCGGCGTCAATTTTGTACACCGTCAAGTATCACCTATGGCGTCTATGACGTAAACCTGCCGATTTTTATTAGATAATCCGATTGTGCTTATAGACAAAAGTACGTCCGTCACGGCATTTCCTTCATCTGGAATATGAGTGATACTGGTGTTACCCTATGTAATCGAGGTACTTCACCAGGAGCTTTGATGTGTACAGATGACGAAGTCCCTACCTTTAATGATGCTTACGAACTGTAGAAACGGCTATACCGATTGACACGGAACATTCTTCTATTTTGAGTCTGAGGGGAGTGCAAATTTTGGCGGAATTTTGGGAGTAGGCACATTCACAGAGTTTGGTTGTTCCCTCAAAAAGTTTTTAAGCTCCCGAGCTAGTACTCGTCTAAAGCTGAGAATACCCATTGCAGTCGGTATGATATTTGGTACCAGGATGCTTAGTATCAGCTATATATGGTGCGTTTCATAGTTATCTATAGGACTACTTCTGATTCTGCTGGTTTAGCCTGTCTTTGTAATTTATACCAAATATAATGAGTGATTCCTCAAAAACGACTATTTAATCTAGCCCCCTCCCTTTTTAAGTTTTCGTGTCGTTGGAAGATGGAAAGGTTCAACACGTACCACTGTCTCCTGCCATGCGTTTATGTCAAACATTTACTTAGTACCTCCTTTTCCGTCGCTTACGCTGTGCTACAGCCATCTCGGTATTACGTCGTGGGGTGGGATCAGTTACGAACTGCGGCTCATGTTGTTATTTATTACTTTCCTACTTTGCTCCTCCTTTCTCACCAGGTTGGGGACCGTCTTCATTAATTTTTCCATCGCCTTCCAAGCCGTTTCAGAAGCTAGCGTGTGGTCCACGATATTCTCGCGTGACAGCCGCGCCCGGCGTCAATTTCCAGCTCAGCCCTGTATGCGGTGAACCTCGGGCAGATAGAAACAACATGCTCCGCATCCTCTGGAATCATCTGACATGACAATATTGCGACCCGCTACGTCCGAAGCGATAAAGGTATGCGCAGTACCCTCCGTGTTTGCGTAGGAATTGAGTCGTAGCTAACTTAACCGCACCTTCGTTTGATCCATTCTGAGGCATCTGGTATAATCCTACTAGTCCAGCGTCTTTTAGATGAATCATCCCATCTTTTCATCCACTCTAAAAAGCTGCAGATCGTGCTAGTTGCCGACGATATATACAAGACTGGTCGATTGCACATGATGGGTCATAGAAGAGCCCACCCTCGTTCACCAAGATGTCGATGGGGACTATGCTATCACACATGCTGCTTCGTCTGATGTTGTACGGTAAGGGCACGACGTTCGAAATGCAGTCAATCGATATGGTATTGTAATTTTCTTCTGTTTGCTTCTAGATTTAATACCGATGCACACATTGGGGCTGCATAAATCAAGATGGGCTGATAACTCTCGAGATAAAGAGCCGACGAATTTGCCTAGGGCCACCTACATTCGGTATCATTCTTACCAACAATGTAGCAGCCCTGGATGCGGCTTGAGTTTCAGCTTTTGGTCAATCGTGGCTCCTAGTTATTTAAGTGTTGGTTGGATGAATGAATGATGTGTTCTTCAATTCTGATATTTATCGACGTTCACTTCATTCATTTGGTGATCAAAACTACTTCGGTCTTATGCTCTGCGAGCGTCAGGCTAGCGTCTTATGGCGAAGATCTAATTTCAAAAATAGCCCCGTTGGGAAGGACTTTGATCTCCCCAATATTTTGTGGCACGATAGTCATTCCAATGTTCTGTCATACATTATTATCCACAGAAGAGGACACAGGGCCGATCCCCGCAGGTTATTTTATAGATCTTAAATACATCGTTGTAAGACAACAACCTCTCCTGAAGAAACTCTGTGACTATGCGCACCAGGTATTTGGGAGCGCCTAATTTGGCTCAAGCCGCAATTATTTTGCTTCATTTTGCAGTAGGTATTCATTACATCGCATTGACCGCATTTCGGAATCCGAACTGTCTATCTGAGAGACCACCCTCCCTTTCTGTGATTGGTACAAGCCTATTGTAGATAACCCATTCGAAAAGTTTGCCGATGTCGTTTAATAGGCATATAGGTCTCTAAGACGAAGGAGCACCCAAAGCTTTATTTGGCTTCGGGATTAGCACAAACTTCTGTTTCCTCCACGTTTCCGGGAAAGTTCCTTCTTTGAGGCACGTTGCAAATGATTAAGCGAACCACCTTCAAACTATTTTGTTATCTGCCACCAGAGCTTTTCTCGGAATGCCGTCTAGGCTTGATGTTTAATTTGCACTTCTTATGTTGTTACCTCGAGAATTTCATCGAGATCTATGAGGACAGTGGGTAAGTTCGATTCACCTGGAACTTGTAGGAAAAGAGTACTAATGATGCTCCTCAGCAAATCAGGGCTGGTGATCGGTGGTGAGCGTTTACGCTTTATTGATTTCATGACTGCCTTGCAAAGATAGTGTCATCTCATTTTGACAGTTCTGGGAATGTTAAAGCCCTCTGAAAGCGACCGAATTCTTAGAATGATGATTTTTCTCGAATTCATTCCATATTCCAAGTAAAAAAATGCTAGCATTCGCTGAAGTTGTGGTATTCAGCACTATTTTGTTGCACACCGAATTCGTGTCTTACAATACCCACTTGTTTGCCAAACACAAGCCTAGAGAACTTTTCAGTGATAATAGTTCACCTCATTTCAAATGATAATACGCAGCATTATAATGTCGATGATTGTAAGGGGACAAGGAACAAGAAACAGAATTAACATCCTCGAGGATCCTTTTGGAATTCCGCCACCTTCAAGCGCATCTCGCCTTTTGAACAGTTTAATCGTTGTAGTTGCTCCATTAACAAAGGTCTGCATCACTTGGAGGTTGTTTTGTATTGAATCTTCTGTAGTTTTTGGCATATTCTCCACACTGGTATGTGCAGCCGTTAAGTAGTCATAACATAACCTATACCATTACTGTGCTATTATCATGATCTCTACCGCAAGTAGCTTATGTTGCTCTCTGTTGCAGTTTTTTCGTTTAATTCATTTTCTAGTAATCCAAAACTTCCTCCTTCGTGCTCATTTTACCAATGGCCGTTTTTTCTTCTTCTTTTTCTTTAGCCTTTTCTGTTCATAATCAGGGTCGGCTCATCGTCATCGGTTGCTTCATTTTGTTCTGTCAACGGCCTGATCCGAATATAGTCGCGCAGCTTTCAAATCCTCATTCAGCGTATCAAACCACCGTTGTTTCGACTAGCCTTTTGGTTGCTTACCAGCAACTTCGATGTTGAGACCAATCTTGGCAAGTGAATTATCGTTAGCGTGAATCGATGCAATCCCATATCGATCGCGAATATCCTCATTTCCGATGTGATTAGGGTGTGTCACACCACCGTAACATTTTTGTCTCTATTACCGCGAGACGCCGTTCATTATCTTTTATAGTTGGCCAGCACTCAGAGCCATAGAGGTCGATAGGGCGGACGACATGGCTTTCATTGATACGTCGATCACAAAGAACACCACTTGAGGAATGCCACTTCATCCAGGTTGCGTAAATGCGCGAAGCAATTTTATAATGCAGTTCTCCATTGGCTGATAAGAATTGACCCGACATAGTTAAGTCGCTTAGTTCTGGGCAGGTCACTGCCACTGACGGTGATTGTGCTTTTTTCAGATTCAATCTGAGACCATGTTGCAGAAGCGATCAATCCATTTTTGGACAAGTTGCTCAAGATCATTTTTGCTACGAAAAGCTAGGAAAACATCTGCACAAAGCAGTAAATGGGCCGCTGGACGCTAAGTATGATTTTCAGGTCACCAGCATCTTCACCTCCTTGCTTAAGGCTTTCTGTAGTTGTAGGATATCTTCAGTTTCGCTGTATGTTGCCACCCCTAGATTAATGAGGTCCGGGTGTGACCTAAGGATTCCAATGGAACCCGCGTCCGCATGATTATTGCAGGCAGCTTCCTCTACCTTTGCTCTGGTGAAGACTTTGACCACTGGTAGATGTTGCCTTAAAAATCTCAACATTGTTAGGCTTCCGAAATAATAAATTTAACCATGTCTCTTTTGCTTTGCCAGCCTTTATTTACTTGTGGATGTACATAATTTAGCGATTACTTATCGCCTTCCTCTGTACTTGGTTTCGTAGCGGGATGCTTTCTGGTATCTGAAAATCAAATGCGAGCTAAGAAGGTTTTCGTCTTACCTCACTGTCATTTAGAATTTCCAAATTTTTCCTTTCTCTCAGAAGAGACTAGTGAAAACGATGGTCTGCCATTTGGATCTAAGAAATTTGAATGAAACAGATTTTGTCTTGAAAATATTTTTTTTTATTTTTAAATTTCCAAATTTGTTCTTTTGATTCGTGTTTTCTTTTTTCAGCTTGCATTCTCATATCACTGCAAATACAATCTCTGCTTCTCCAATACATAATTGCGGTCTTTATACAAATTACATTAGAAATAATTTAATAAATAGGCAACTTCCAAAGCTGTATAAATAATTTGACACATATGGCTTTGGTCTTATGTAAATAAAATTAAATATACAAAAAATATACAATTTCTTGTGAGATGTACAAAAGTGCGATTATTTTCGATAAAAATGCTTGGATGCTGAAGACAATACACATTAGACCATTTTCAATATGAAAACGTTTGACATATTCTTGGTTTGACTTATAGAAAATACACAAGAGTTTTTTTAAATAAAAAACAACGAGAAAAACCATTTTTTGTGCAAATGGCTCCATAGTTGGCATAATATAAATGAGGGGTTGCAAATATCTTCCTTGCGTAATAGCTACGTCTTCTAAATAATTTGTTCATAGTGTTCACAGTACAGTAAGGCCATGCGTTTACCGAATTTCCACTCGAGATATTTTCGGAAGTATCTCTGGAAACAGACATTCGAAAAAGATTCCAACCTTGTCATTTTCTTTCCTCTTGGAGGATCTAAACTAACTAAAATAGAAACTGTGCCCGTAATTAGACGTCAGTTTGTTCATTATCACTAGTAGTACACGAGTTAGAGGCACAGCCCAGTTTTCGGGAACTATCACAAACCCTTTTCAGGATCGAACGCCGCTCAACGTCTCCACTCAAGCTCACCTGGTCTGCAAGGCTTTTGAGCTGCTTCTGGGAGCTGTTTTTCATATAATGACACTTTTCAATCTCCATCAAGAATGTCCCATTGTTGACGGCATGAGGCGTCAAATACTTGCATGAATTCACTGAGTACGTTGATGCCTTGCTGGCACTACGTCGCACCTGAATACTGGCTTTAGTACCGCAGCGGAAAAACCGGCCTCCGGTACCCCGAAATAGCTGTCGTTCGCGGGACTTTGAATCAAGACCAAAGATCTTTTTGACCCCGCGTCGAACACGCTTATTTCGATAGGCAAAAATAAATGGCGAACTGAGGTTCGCAAGAAGCACCATAAAGATTGCAAATTGGGTGGAGTCTATGATTAGATTGGAAAGGCGACTCTGTAGAAGGATCAGCAGCCCAAAAGGGAGATACGAAATGAGGAACATGATCACAACTAAAATACTAATGCGAGCAGCACGCGATTCTTCGCGGTATTTGAAGAGCGAGGAAGCATTGGAAAGTCGATGACGGATTGACGTTACGTAACTTAACGCCTTGGGAGGAACGTGAACGGAAGGAAGATGGAAGATATGATGTGGGTGATCGGAAGTACTGCTAAAGGAACCATGGTGATGAGGATTGCAATTCAAGTTTGGAGTTGAGTGAACATGCCTCATACTGTTCTTTCTTGAAACTTCTTCCTCTAAATTCTGCGGTGAATCTAAACTTGAAAGATGGTTTGCACTCTGATTTCGTCGCACTTCTTCGCTTTGCGAAAGAGCCAGAACGACATTTTGATTTCGATCCTCTTTAATAATTTTTGGTTTGTGAACGGGAACTGTGACTAGAAGAGGGCTGGCTGTTTCGTCGATTTTCATGGTTAAGCCACTTGCACTGTTGGTAGATGATTCGCGCTGTTCGCGAGCCATCTGAACATTTTGCTGATGAGCATGGCTTTGGTGGGCTGACAAATTCAATGCACTTTGTAAGAGAGGCGATGATCCATTTTGGCGCATTCTCAATCCATTCTCTCTGGCTTCTGAGAATATTCTCCAATACATCCCACACACGAATCCAAAAGGCAACAGAATAATCACAATAAAGTAAAACGTTGAGTAAATCATATTATAAAGATCGTTTGGTTGTAGGGATACCAAACGATCTTCGTATTGTCGCGTCATAATCTTCTCGTCAAATATACGATTGTTACCGGCTTGGATGGAGTCTTTATATTCGATCATTTCTTCTGTTACCTCATGGTCATTTGTAGGGAATACATTGTCACGAAGTGCTGAGAGTACACCAAAGAGGATCCCGCAGAACCAGATCGTTGCGATCAGAAGCCAGGCTTTTAGACCAGATATTCGAGCATGGTACCTAAGAGGATCAGTAACGGCACACCATGTATCACCCACAACTAGGAGAACGGAAAGAGCCCCTAGTGCTGCTGCCAGGTCAATGGACCAGCAGCGATAGGGTTTATTCCGGTTTGGATTGACAGAATATGCATTTGAAGCACTGTCTTCCTCCTTTTCATCGATTTCTGCAATCAAGATTTTATCCCGTTCACTATCTGTTTGGATTATGATGGTCTCACATTCACTACCGTTGCACTGCGAGTGGGTGCGGGTTTTTTGCGTACCGTTTACTGTGATGTCAACGTCTTCCTCAATTACCGGGAACTGGGCTGCTCTCTTGCTATTGTCAATATTGTAGGAGTTTTGCACTGGATTGAACCTGAATTCTGCATCAATAATACTGTCATGTTTTGTTAGGTGATTTTGGCTACTTGGTAAGCTAGGCTCACCTTCGACAATTATTTGTGAACTACTGCCGACGGCTAAATGGTTCTCTTTCCAATCACTTTCTCTACTACCCTCGTAATAGCTACTTAAAAATAAGGTTGGCGCTAAGATTAAACTACCTACAATGTTAACAATTAGTAAATTAATTACGAAACGGTTAGCCGTTGTTCGTAAAGCGGGTGTCACCCAAAATGCACCTAAGGCTAATGTATTGATTATGAATGAGATTAACAATAAAACAAAAATTAAGAAATCTATAGCCATATTTGTACATAATATTTTTGTTAATACGAGGAGGATTTTGATTGATTCGTGCTTAGGGTTATTAATAAATTAGGGCGAATACAAGCCTCTCGATATTTTGATTCTAAACAGTTAAGTTACGACATTAGTCCTTGTATCTTTGTGACTTATATTTCCAAGCCGATTACATTACTGCGTTTTATGCAAATTTCGATCGTTTTCTGGGCAGAATTTTGTCAAGCCTCAGATTTTAATGCAGCACAAATTTCGTCAATTTGACCTCAATTACTTCTGCTTCTTTCGAAAAATTTTATATTTAAATTTCCTACAAATTCGTTTGATTTGAGAGAAATCTAGAATTACTCATTTCCACAACAAACAAAAAAAAAATATTAACAAGCGTAAATTTTAAAATAATTTTAAAACTCGCTGCATAAATTCGCTGGTGACTGTAGTCGCAAATATAAGGTTCCAAACTTAAGTTTAGCAAGTTACCCTAACCTTATGCCTACAACTACTTTTGATGATGATTCCTGCAGAACTACCCTGGCGTTGAAGACCTTAGGATGTCCCCAGACTCGACAGCTATCGGGAAAATACTCCAAATTCAGTAAACCTCTTGGACACCATAGGTATGCCAAATATGCACCGCCAGCATGAGTTGGAAGACTGCAGTATCTTTCGGAGTTATCCAGTCTCTTGGTACCCAGAGGGTAAAGAAACTCGAGACTAACACTTTTTCGATGCACGAACTATCTCAAAATTTGCGTAGCTCAATTTTTGAGAGTTTCTCTACGTGATTGCCTTCTATCTTTTAATTTCGTCAAAACGGTCTTAAGTTGGCGAATTTGTGCCAATGCCTGCAAGACCTTGGTAGTAGAGTGGTTACTGCAACTATGTGTTTCCCGCTCACTGGCTGTTGTGGTGGTTTCGTTTTGATCTATTCAGAGCGACCAAGTATGAACTAATCCTTCTGGTTATTCGCAGAACTGGTTTCTTAGTTATAAAACACTGGACAATTATTCCGAATCAAATTTCTGCCAAGTTGCAGTTCAAATCCTCTGGGTTTCTTTTTGTATTTTATGGGAAAAGGATTTTATAATTGGTAAGAGTTCGCGATTGAATTTCGCCACATTTGCTTTAGTTGAGCACTAGGTGGGGAGACCAAAGCCTCGAACACTTCTCTTTATTATGATTGTTAGCACTGTTAATACCACCATCAAATTTTCGCTGGCCGCTATTCACTTTGTTATTCCAATACTCGGCACTTTTATTTAGATTTCCAGTTGCGATTAAGATGGTTCGATTTAGTAAATTTCACTTATATCATTATTCCGCAAGCAGTACTTCACACAAAATTTATTACTTCGTAAACGGTGTGCACTCTCTTCTTTCGCCAAAAACTCCAAAATATTTTTTTATTATTAGCGAGAAGGCCGTTGCAAAACAACACGACTTTCCAAATATCAGACAAAAATCTCGTCGCGGAAAGCGCCTACAACGAACCGAACCCTCGAACACTTCATTCACAACTGAGCAAAAATCCCTGCTTTTCTCCTGACATATATGCTTTCTCAGAGCAGGGACCAGAGCTCATCAGTAAGCGTGCCAAGTGCAAGCAGGTTTTCGCACAAGACGGACTCTCTCCGCCCCCACACCTCCCCTTCCCTTAGCGGTGGAATCAGATGCGGCGCTTGGAGTGAAGTTTATGGTGATTCCCTCCCAGTTTACATCTAGTCCTGCCGCTTTTCCATGATACAGGCGCCCATAAGGTAGCTTCGGTGTCTTCCACTAACCTATATCACTCAACAATCAAAATTCTTAGGACAAATTTCAATAAGTCCTTAATGTCCTTTTAATGATGACCTTATAATCAATATATACCTCCCAGGAGCCAATCCACCCTTGTACCAGACCATTGAAAGCCGTCTTAATTCCCCACAAAGTTCTTTTTGCAGAATTCGTTCAAGCAGCAACTCTGGCCAGAATGGTTCAAAATGCATACCCACCATGAATGTTGTCTCTCACTGAGCGGTTTTTCTGGTATATGAGAAGAAATTTCGGAGATAAACAAAAGACGAGCGCCTGCGCCGACTGTTAACGAACAGTTGAATAACATAGCTCTGTTAAATTGAGTCTAGTTTCGCTAGCACTGAAAACTGCAATCGGTGATATTTCCAGTTAGTCGCTCTCTCGCTCTCTTGAGAGAGTCTTGTGTATCTGGTTTGTTTATTTGGGTTTGTGCTGGCCACGTAGATTCAGGTTTTCATGTTGAATTCATCAAGAGTTCTTCATATGTGCATTGTAAGTATCCGCCTATAGGTTCGTTTTCTGCCCCAATATCCATATGCGTGGTTACTTCAGGAATTGTCAATCTCGGATCGCAGCTTGGTAAAAGGCTCAATGAAACGGGGAGGACAATTTCCACAAGTTTGTTGACATTCAATCAAAAAAATATAACCGATATAACCTTGTGATGGGTACTTGACAAATGCTAAGATAATCTTTTCTTAAATTCATTAGAAGCTACCTTATCATTTGAGATAACAGTTTTACAATTGATCGGAACTTCCAATAGTCGATGTCGTACCCTTGAGTCTACTGGATTATAGTTTATCTGGGTGATTGCTATTTATGTGGAGCCAACTGTTTTTTTGGTATGTAATGAACTTAAGTTGTTATTTACAATGTTCATCAAGATTTGAGATTGGCAACCCAAAGGTAATCTCGACTTAGTCTGGCAATCACATGGGCATTCTATCTCATCAAAATTTTCCAAATTATAGCCGTATAACTCCGTCAGTATCTGAAGCAACTCCGGAAAAATACTATGAACTCGCCAGAGTGAAAAGAGAGGGTGATTGTTAAGATTCCGAAGAATGGTGGTCACTTTGGCAACGATGATGTTGATGTCCAAGAACTAAGCGTTGAAATAATCCTGACAAGTATAATGTATAATGTAATGCTCCAAATAATAATAATAATCGTTGGCGCAACAATCCATATTGGATCAAATCTTTGAAGTATGTTAGAGCACTTCATTCAAGACCGTAACTGTGCACTATATTACACTGTAGGAGGTAATGTGGTCAGCACTGTACTAGTCCGAGATTATTACTCTGATTTGACTCAGGTACTCATTGACAACTGAGTCGACTACTATCTGACATCCAGTCACGATGACAAATCCCACTGCTATCAGTGAAATCTGAACTGTGACCTTGCTCTACGATAGCCCGGCACTCTTACGACTTGAGTCATTCGCACATAAAACACTCAAAATGGTTGCGTAAAATTAGGGTACATCATACGTACTACTGACACAATACGTATAATACGATATCTGTACTTTTCTAGGAGTCACCGGGAAGCGTATACTCCTCTTCTGCTGACCTGCGATACGCGTTTCTAACGCAACCTACTCTTTTACATCCTAGAGTAGTGGACGCCTCTGCGTAGCATAGTCAGTAATTGAATTGTCACCCTTTCTCAATAAGACGTGGCTGAAAAATACCATCACACGCTGTTAGCATCACCATCGCCTCATCCCCAAAAAAATTAATGTAACGCTTTCATACACCAGCCCTGAATAGCACATTCAGAAAAACCAATAAACACCACCTATAAACACACCCGAACTCTCAGCTCCCTTTTCTAGTATCAACTCCTCCATATCAGAGAGCTACAACAAATACCCAAGATTCAACAGAACGTTCCCTGACACAATCCAACCATCTCCACATAATGACCCAAAACTCGGCCATCCTACTCCCAAACTTTACTTAAACAAAACTCAACATAATGACCTGCATCATGATCTTTCAACAAAAAATCCCACCCAAACCTTACTCTCACCTATCAAGACAATAAAATTGCAATCAACCACCATCACATACCAACCCCAAGGTTGACACCACTTCGGCCACCCACTCACACATTATATACAAAAACTATATTTTTCATGCAAAGAAAAACGTGCGGATAAGGTCCCGAGACCCCGAGTGTTAAAGTGCACACATCCACAATTTTGAGACTAATCGCTGGACAGTGCATGAAGGATTAACCCTGTCAACCTGTTCCGAGCAGAGCCCAAACGGCAATATTTCCACAAGTGCATGGCAACATTCACTGAATTCTCTTCCCACTCCTCGGACCGCCAATATATCATTTAAATGTTCTTTTCTGCATTAGCCATATTCCAACCCCCCATTGGACTACACCCGCAACCAAAACATCAACAAACAACAAACCCCCCCTCAGTCTAGACGGTAACACCCTAACCCCAAAAATTGTTGTGTCACCTAAACCATATGTTTTGTACGCTACCAATGAACGTAGATCCCAAGGTCTCAACTTTCCTGAAAATCATCATCCGATCCAGAGGTGACCGTACTACATTTGCCCCGGTATCAAACACATACACGACTCAACAACGCATCCAAATACTTGGAAACAAGTCTAGATGAGGAGGAAGAAGGTCGCCGAAGTTAGCTGAAAAATCCAGGAAACAAACAAACTCCACCTGGTACAGGAACTGTAGAATACGGTACGTAGCCCTAACATAGGGCAAACCTACTAAGCTCCAAATAGTATCCTACGCCTCCTGATATTTGACTTCCTATTCACCTCAATTAAACAGAAAACCAGGTAACACCCTTGTCATTACCTAAACTAAAACAAAAACCATAAAAACATCATTTCCACAAGAAAGATATAAAATACTGTACCAACTAAATGCAGACACACACACACGGACAAGCATCACACGCATACACGCACCTCAACTCCCCCCATATGTCTGCCAACCAACAAATATTATGCATCTTACAAAATTCCTCCCTCTCGGAATCCAACACCCAAACTCCGCCTCCAACAAACGCGCGAAACTCACCCAAACTACTGAAAGTGTATGGACAAAACATTATTATTCAGTTAAGGGAAAGTCGCACCGCGTCCTTGAAGAACTATTGTGCCCCTTTTACTGGTTATAGTGTACCTGTTGATCATAGTATCTCAAGCAGGCCTGTAACCGTTAGGAACCGGAACCGTTAGGTATGTTCCCCACTTCCAGAAGTTTCAGCTTTGCATCTGGTATTAAGTGTTATCCCAGATGTATCGACCTACTTTGTACAAGTGCCGGACACTGTCCCAGGACGTGCATAGAGGTTTCGTCCTCCTCCTCACAGAACCTGCAGGCAGTGTCCGTAGATATCCCTGCTTCCCTAGGTGATAGTTCAGCCGACAATGACCAGTGAGAATTCCCGCTATGATTCGGAGGTTCTTTTTGGTGAGGTTTAAGCAATCCTTTGTACGCATGGGTTCGTATCCCCCAATAAGCACCCTGGACTACTCCATCCCTGGTAGGCCCGCCCAATATAGTTCCCTCAACCGTTTCTCTTCGTTTCTTACATTCATAGCCATGAAACCGTTTCCGATTCCACAGAAGGGTTCTGGTCCGTGTAAAGGCATCCCTGCTCCCCTCTTGGCTAGTTCATCCGCTGCCTCATTGCCTTCCAACCCAGCATGGCCTGGAACCCAAAGTATCCAGACCTTGTTGGACGAGCCGAGTGTATTCAATCTCTCTAGGCATTCCCATACCAGTTTAGAGTTCACCTGGGTAGGCCTAAGTGCCTTGACCGCTGCCTGGCTATCGGTGAGAATAGCTATGTTCTGCCCCCTATAGTTCCTTTGCAGATTAAAGGAGGCACATTTGTCTATGGCGTAAATTTCCGCCTGGAATATGCTAGTGTGCCTGCCCATTGGCTCAAAGTACATTTTCCTTGGACCAATAATACCGGCACCCGCTCCCTCTGCTGTGAGGGATCCGTCAGTGTACCAAGTAATCAGTTGCTGGTTTAAGCCGTATGTCGCAGCCACGCTCTCCCAGTTTGCCTTGTTACTCCAACATGTTTCAAACTTCTTATCGAAGTGAAACCTCGTTGTCATGTTGTCCCTCGGTATCAGTAATTCGGGATACCGCCTAGAAAGGATATCAATCTTCCTTCGATTTAGGCAGCTCCCCGCCTCACTCATACTACCGGCCATCCTGAATATTGATCTCCTTGCCTGCAACTGTATGTGCAGATGGAGAGGGGTTAATCCCAGAAGGACCTCCAGTGATGCCGTTGAGCATGTCCTCATTGCCCCACTGATACACACGCAAACCAGCCTTTGGAGCTTATGTAATTCCCTGGCTTGTGTGCTGAGTTGGGTTGTTTCTGCCCAGATTACCGCTCCATAGGTAATCATTGGTCTTACTATTGCAGTATATATCCAAAGTAGTATCTTCGGGCTGCAACCCCATTTTTTTTCTGCTATGGATCTGCAAGTCATCAGAGCCCTCGTGGCTTTTCGACAAGTGTTTCCGACATGTGTTTTCCAGAGTAATTTTTGGTCTAGCGTGATTCCCAAATATTTGACCTCTGTTTCTCGTTTCACCTCCATATCATGTAATGTTATGCCTTTCAGGTGATCCAGCTTACGCCTCCTAGTGAATGGTACTATGGTGGTTTTGGTTGGGTTGATCCGCAGTCCCACCTTCCTGCACCAGGCACTAGTAACCCCTAATCCAGTTTGCATTCAATCACATAGGGTGTCTTCATATTTGCCCCTACAGATTAGAACAATGTCGTCCGCGTAACCCTGGACTTGTATTCCAATATTAGTTAACACGTCCAGGAGTTCATCCACTACCATACTCCACATCAGCGGCGATAGTACTCCACCCTGTGGACAGCCTTGAGTGGTGTTCATGATAATAGAATTTGTACCTGTTAGTACCTCTATTTGTGTGCTTTCTAGCATTTTGCCCATCCAGAGTGCCAGGATGTTTCCCACTCCTTTGCGGCTCAGGGCATCCTGTATCTCTGTGTGCGATGTGTTGTCGAATACTCCTTCGATATCCAAAAACGCGCACAGTGCAATTACTTTTGTTTCTATGGCGTCCCGTATACCTCTGTCAGCTGATACAGAGCAGTTTCAGTTGACCGTCCTGCCCGGTAAGCGTGTTGACAGTGATGTAGGGGATTACCACCCTCAGAAGAGGCTCTAAGATAATTCCTAGGCCTCTCTGGATAAGTGCTGGGAAAATGCCATCTACTCCGGGAGATTTCATTGGTTTTAAAGTTCCCACTGCCCATCTTAGCCTAGCTTCTGAGCATACCTCTTTTGCTAGTTTCCAGCTCTCTTTCCTTTCCCTTTTATTCGTTGTTGGGGTGTCAGGCAGACAAACATACCCTCAGCCATTGTTAGCATCATTAGCAATTCATCCTCAATAAAATTCATGCGAGAAATCATCCTGTGACTTACCAAGCCCCAATAACCACCAAACACTACTTAAAATAAGCAAAAAAAATCTGTAAGTCGATCAAGGTTCGTTTCCGTGATATTTCAGTTCAAGGGGACCCCAACCCCAACCCCAACACTAAATGTAAAATACCCTCGAAGCCGAAACTCAAGGGAAGCACCGACTCAGTTTGTGTCTTAGAGGGCTCCCTAGATGGTGGGCTGTCACCTACATCTTCCCCAACACCTTCAGTCCCATCGTTATCCGTCTGAGCTATAGCCAGGTATCTGATGTCCCAGCCGCATCGGTAGGAACTACTACCAACTTCAACATTGTTGCGCATTTCTTGTGTCAGCCAATATTCCAGAGGAAAATCATCCGGATCAAGAATTTAATTAATTTAAATTATTTATTAATTAAATAAAACTAAAACACGTTCGGCCGCTAGAGCAAGCGCCAGATTTTTTAAGTACATGTTTTTAAGTACAGGTCGTGGCTTCTGGCGCTTCTCGTGGTTTCTCCTCTTGATATTGACATTGAAGTTCGAGTGGTTGGGCTTTGGGGGTGAGTTCTGCTTCGATTGTGGTGCTGTTGGATTTTCTGCTCCGGTGGGTTCCCGCTCGTTGTGGGGCTCGGAGGATTCTTAGCTTTCTCCTCGTAAATTAAGGTTAAATATCATGCGACAACAACGCTGGAGACGTCTCCGGCCCACCGCGGGCCTGCAGTGGCGGTCCGGGTGTCAACGTTTTGATGGCGTAACCCGGAGGTTGGTTTCACCAGTTGGAGGCGTAGTCAGGCGTAGCAAAGCTGAATCACTTACTGAGGGAGCTCACCTTAGACCATCCTCGCGGCTACTGTCTTTAAGCTAGAGGCGACGGTGCGAGCTCTGCGTTCGGAAGGTAGGCCATGAATCCGTTCGCGGTTCGCCAACCGAAATGGGCGATCGAGTAATCGCGTGTCGGGGACTTCAACGAGTCCTACAGTTTGCTGGGATGACCGCATCTTCGCCGACAAGGCATAAAAATGGACGTTGACAGTACAAAAAACTACACTCCTTAGGAGCGCCGGTGGCGGCTCCCCAGAACGCAGCTCTACACCGCCTAACCATGAGCAAGCGTGATAAACTTAGGCGACGTTTCCGTTCTCTCGGTACCGCGGGATCACAAGTTGATCACGCAACAACTTAAACTAGCGGCGGGGACTTCGACGAACATTTTCATGGCGTTTTGTTATACCAGACATGAGCAATCTTATATTAGGTGTAGACTTTCCAGGCCGCTATGGATTGCTAGTGGATCTGCAGAATAAGTCTCTTATAGGCTCCACAACCTCGTTCAGATCTTCAGGAATATTTGCTGCCTGCTCAACCGTCAGTCTTTCATTCATTTTTGAGGCCAACCCTACAGCAATATAACTACCGAAAGTAGTCTCTCGCAGCTAGCTAAGCAAGATGTGCAGTACCACATTCGCATCACCAGCACCTATATCTTCTCGACGGTGCATTCATTATAACCCAGACCAGACCATCAAATAGCTGCTGGTCTTTTCCACTACACATGGTCCCAAAGCCTAACAGCGAATGGTGACTATGTCGCGATTACAATGTTTTTACGACCTTGGACTTAGCCAGGGCATACCTGTAGCTTCAGAAGATATTCCAAAACCGGCACACCCTAGGGACTCTTCAAGTTTACACGGATAACTTTGGATCCGTGAATGCGGCACAAACTTTTCAGAGGTTCATCCACTCTGTCGTGCGAAACTTTAACTTTTGTTTCGTGTACTTGGATAATGTTTTGGTCGCCTCTTCTTCTGGGTCTGAGCATTTAGAACATCTCGAGTGCATTTTTCAATGTCTCCTTGAGGCCGGTCTTGCACTTAACGTTGAAAAATGCAAATTTCTTCAAGAGGTGAAATTTTTAGGCCACACGATTTCCCTTTGAGGGAATCCAAAGCTCAAGTCATCACAGACACGGAAGCGATCCTCAGCGTCTACTTCTCTGGGCCCAATACCAAAGACACGCGCGTGATTGCGTGGTTTTCAGAGCCCATCCAACTAGCGGATGCTACACCCAGGCAATACTTTTTGATCTGAAGACCAAGGGCTGGCAATCTGCTCGTCCAAAAATGAGGACAACGTCAGGTTGGCGAAAGCAATTAACGAGCAAACTTTCATAGATGTAAAATTTCATTCAAGAATCGAGAGATTTCTAAGTCAGCCATCCAGTGGATGGCCTCGGTAGGCTTAGTGCTAAAAATTTTACAAGGTGGATTGGTACACATGACGTGTTTTTGAATGAATAAAAGGGAGCAAATGCCACCTTGTAACCACTTCGAACACGCTGCTCCTAGGGCAGAGGTGAGGCAGCGTCTGATGAGTTGCTTCTACCCTGGATGACACCGCAAGTCACATACATTTCATAGATATGTGGTTGGACCAGGAGACTATGCAAGGTACACCATTGGAAAGAGCCCTCCATATCACGAAGTATATCGCGAAGGCATGCGACTCATCGATGCCGATACTTTATTCTTTCCCCAGTAGGAGGTCCAACTCCGCGTGCCATCGGACCAGACGAGTGGCTCAGAGAGCACTAGATAGGATTGACCGGGACTCTGCGCAGAGGCGGATATAGACCCATGGGGTAGCACGACAGGGTTGTAATGGGGCAATTTAGAGGTCAGGCAGCTCCATAAATTACATGCCCCCACCTCCTACTGAAAATCGTTCAGGGTTTGTTCCCACAGAAGAACACAAGGGGTTACAGTCTACGTACATCTTTAGATGTGGCTGTAACGAAGGAAGAAGTACTGGAGATTTTCGAAAGGCTGGGAGACAACAAAGCGTCCGACCTCGACGGCGTACCAAACAAAGCCCTTAAACTGGCGTCAAGCCGAGGCCAGACATATTACTGAGACATGGAAAAAACAAAGCTTGGGGTTATTGCCTAAACCTGTTAAGCCTTCTGGTGAATCATCTTCCTGCAGGCCTAGATGTCTATTGGACACTATGGGCAAAATATTGGAGAGAATATTCTACAACAGGTTGTTCCCGGCTGGTGAAAAATCTGGGAGGCATATCAGACCGACAATTCGGCTTCCGTGCGGCCAGATCAACGGTCGGCGCCATCAAACTGGTCACTGGTTTAGCTGAAAATGAGATGCACGGAACGTGTGGCACTAGCAAGCATTGTGCTGTGATTATCCTTGACGTGCAAAATGTGTTCAACTCTGCCAGTTGGAACCTTATAAGGAGGTCATTGGCGGCGATTGGTGTACTAAGTTACTTAACTCCACTAGTCGACAGCTAGTTAACAGGTAGGATGCTCTGGTACGATACAGACAATGGAACCAAAAAATACATTGTCTCCGCGGGTGTTCCACAGGGCTTTGTGCTTGCACCGCTATTGCAGAAAATTATGTATAATGATGTCTCCAATGTCCCAGTTGCTAGCGAGGTAACAATAGGGTATTACGCCGATGACATAGCGGCGATTTGTTGTTGTAAAAGATCTAGCGGATGTGGAACTGTATCCATCCGAAGCAATCATTGATGTAAAGAAGTAGCTGAAAGATGCAGGTCTTGCACTTGCGGCGGATAAAACTGAGATGATGCTTATCACGAAGCGGCGTAAGGAAACCAATGCCCGTATCAGAATGGGGAAGCACATCATAACTTCAAAGCGAACAATGAAATGCCTTGAAGTGATGATAGATGTGAGGCTAAATTTCAAGCAGCACTTACAAAAAGGAGTCCAATGTTAGCATGGCCCTGGCAAGGATGATGCCAAATGTTGGAGTTCGGCGATGCACTCGTAGATAGCTTATATCTAGAGTGGTGAGTTCTATACTGCTTTACGCAGGTCCAATTTGTCAAAAGCTAAGCACCGTATATAGAAAGACCGCCCTAAGAGTGTACTGTGGTTATAGAATAATTTCGGACGAAGCGGCCTTTGCAGTAGCCGGAATGATGCCGATCAACATTTTGGCCAATGAGACGGAATCTATGATGGATCCGGTTCTTCTTCTGATCGGCAAATGAAAAATGACGAAGGGAGGAATCATGCAGGTGGCAGCAACGATGGTAACAGGCAGAAAAGGGTCGGTGGACCTACCGATTGATTCCCAGCATCAAGGTGTGGACGCAAAGAACGCATGGTGAAATAAACTATGAACTCACGCACTTTCTCACGGGACATGGCGGTTATCGTAAATACCTCTAAAGATTTAAACTGGACAGCTCAGCCAACTGCCCCAGCTGCGATGGTATTCCAGGGGACCCGGAGCATATTTTCTTCCACTGTCCTAGGTTCGCTAAGGAAAGACAGAGTCTAGAGGAAACATTGGGAGGAACGCTAGTACCGGAAAATATAATTGGAAAAGTGCTTGCATGCCAGGAGACCTTGAATGCAGCGAACGACATGGTAGGGCGGATTTAGTGCAGATTAAAAGAAATACTTTGTGGTGGCTCCGCGGGGAAGAGGACGGGAGTTAGGGGGTGGTTTTAGCGGGTAAAAATCCCACACGCTCAAACATATGTACTAATTTCTTTGGAAGATTTCAACCTCCAGAAAGAAACAAAACAGATAGACAGACAGACAAATAGACAGACGAACGGACAGATAGACAGTAAATTGATTTCAATTTTTTAAAGGAAGATTATATATTACTGAATGCACTTGCTTCTATCGGATGAACTTGGGAAGGGCGTATGGCATACTGACCATATTGCAAAGCCACGGACACTACAATCTGTGGTGAACTTAAGGCGGTTTCACAGTCAATTTTCAAAATAAAATTATATACTAATATTAACTTTATTTGAGTAGATATCGCAACGGCGAGTATTTGGGGATTTAGATACTATTTGGGTGGACAACCAAAAGTTCTTTTTTTCAGATTTTCCGGTTTGGTGGTTTCTGAGAACGACTCCCTTAAATTATTGACCCCTTTTTAAACAGTTTCAAAATTAACATTTGATTTGAAAACTACTAATTGAAACTTTTCATTTGATACCCCACATAGCTATATTTGGTGGAAAACATTTTGCACCCCCCTTTTAGGTGTAAGTTGTAATGTAATTCATCGCACGTAGATTTATGAAGAAATGTGTCTAAGGTCTATTAAAAGGGAAGGAAGGGGTTGTTACCTTTGTTGTTACCCAGGGAAGAGAAGTAACAAAAGTGAAAAAGTTCACAGAAGATATGAGAAGCGCCACTATCTTTTCAGTTTCAAAACAAAGAACGTCATAGAGAGAGAAGGTCATAGACAACTATATTAGAACTAACGTTCTAAAGCGTAATCCCCTACATCACTGTCAACACGCTTACCGGGCAGGACGGTCAACTGAAACTGCTCTGTATCAGCTGACAGAGGTACTACGGGATGCCATATAAACAAAAGAAATTGCACTGTGCGCGTTTTTGGATATCGAAGGAGCATTCGACAACGCATCGCACACAGAGATACAAGATGCCCTGACCCGCAAAGGAGTGGGAAACACAATGGCATTCTGGATGGGCAAAATGCTAAAAAGCAAGCAAATAGAAGTACTGACAGGTACAAATTCTATTGTCATGAGCACCACTCAGGCTGTCCACAGGGTGGGATACTATCGTCGCTGATGTGGAGTATGGTAGTGGATGAACGCCTGGACGTGCTAACTAATACTGGAATTAAAGTCCAGGGTTACGCGGACGACATTGTTTTAATCTGTAGGGGCAAATATGGAGATACCCTATGTGGTAGAAACCAAACTTGACTAAGGGTTACTAGTGCCTTGTGCAGGAAGGTGGAACTGCGGATCAACCCAGCCAAAACCACCATAGTACCATTCAGTAGGAGATGTAAGCTTGATCGCCTGAGAGGCATAACATTACATGAAATGGAGGTGATACGAGAAACAATGGTCAAATATTTGGGAATTACGCTAGATCAAAAATTACTCTGGAAGACACATGTCGGAAAGCCACGAGGGCTCTGATAACTTGTAGATCCATAGCAGGAAAAAAATGGGGTTGTAGCCCGAAGATACTGCTGTGGATATATGCTGCAATAGTAAGACCAATGATTACCTATGGAGCGGTAATCTGGGCAGAAAGAACCGAACTCAGCACACAAGCCAGGGAATTACATAAACTCCAAAGGCTAGCTTGCGTGTGTATCAGTGGAGCAATGAGAACATGCCCAACGGCATCCCTGGAGGTCCTTCTGGGATTAACCCCTCTCCACTTGCACATACAGATGCAGACAAGGAGGGCAATATTCAGGACGGGCGGTAGTATGAGTAAGGCGGGGTGCTGTCTAAATCGAAGGAAAATTGCTATTCTTTCTAGGCTGTATCCCGAATTAGTGATAACAAGGGATAACATGACAACGATTTTTCACTTCGATAAGAAGTTTGAAACACGTTGGAGTAACAAGGCAAACTGGGAGAGCGTGGCTGCGACATACGGCTTAAACCAGCAACTGATTACTTGGTACACTGATGCATCCCTCACAGCAGAGGGAGCGGGTGCCGGTTTCATTGGTCCAAGGAAAATGTACTTTGAGCCAATGGGCAGGTACACTAGCATATTCCAGGCGGAAATATACGCCATAGACAAATATGCCTCCTTTAATCTGCAAAGGAACTATAGGCGGCAGAACATAGCTATTCTCAGCGATAGCCAAGCAGCGATCAAGGTACTTAGGTCCAACCAGGTGAACTCTAAACTGGTATGGGAATGGCTTGAGAGACTGAATACACTCGGCTCGTCCAACAAGGTCTGGATATTTTGGGTTCCAGGCCATGAGGCTATGAATCTAAGAAATGAAGAGGAACGGTTGAGGGAACTATACTGGGCGGACCTACCAGGGATGGAACAGTCCAGAGTGCTTATTGGGGGATACGAACCCATACACACAAGGGATTGTTTAAACCTCACCAAAAAGAAATTCCGAATTATAGTGGGAATTTTCACTGGTCATTCCCGGCTGAACTATCACCTAGGGAAGCTAGTGATATCTACGGACACTGCCTGCAGGTTTTGTGAAGAGTATGACGAAATCTCTATACACGTCCTGAGACAGTGTCCGGCACTTGTGCAAAGTAGGCCGGGGCATCTGGGAGAACACGTAATACCAGATGCAAAGCTGAAAGATCTGGAAGTAGGGAACATTTTTTTTTTTTTGTGCGTACACGGATGTGGGAAATCTTAGAAAGACACGTCCGCCGCAGCTCCGCCGTCCGAACGGCGGAACTACAGCGGGCGCGTGTGGAATTCACACCCACTAAAAACCACCCCCGGTCTCTCCAGCCCCAACCCCGCGGGACCACCATTGAGGTATTACTTCGCGGGGTAGGTTTGCTCTGAGGCACTCATCCTTCTTCTATTTGCAGCTTCCCTCCTTCTTTGTTCCTTCTGAAACTCCTCCTGCATTTGGATGATTGCGGAGCCAACCGCAAGCCACTTCTCCTCGGACTCCAGCATCTCAGTAACCAAGCTCTCCGGGGTCCCGCTCCTGCCCAGCACCTGGTTTAAGCTCCTTCTCTCCATCGCAAATCGTGGGCACTGAAACATCACATGCTCTGGATCCTCCGATATGCCATCGCATCTGGGACAGTTCGGAGAATCCAACCCAAAGCGGTGCAGATACTGCCTGTAGCAACCACCGTGCCCCGTGAGGAACTGGGTAATGTGGTAGTTGGTCTCCCCATGTTTTCGCTCAAGCCACACCCCAATGTTGGGAATGAGCCTGTGCGTCCACCGACCGTTCGCAGACTCGTCCCATCTGCGTTGCCAGAGATCAAGCGACTCTGACCTTGCCGCATTTCTACGCTGTGCATGCCCCTCCATATGTCTCGCATTGTACAGGACACTCATTTCTTTGGACAGAATGTCAACCGGGATCATGCCTGCCACCACCAATACTGCCTCATCTGATGTGGTTCTAAAAGCACTGCAAACCCTCAAAGCCATCCGCCGGTAAACCGAGTTCACCTGCTTCCGTCTCTGAGAGTTTGCAAGCGCCTCTGCCCACACAGGCGACGAGTAGAGCAGGATGGAGCGCACCACTCCGGCTAGCACCAACCTCCGGCAATGTTTCGGCCCACCAATATTTGACAACATTTTTGCAAGTGCCGTGGTGGCACTGGCTGCCTTTTGGCATGCATACTCTAGGTGTTCCCTAAAACTAAATTTGGTGTCAATTATTACCCCCAGGTATTTGATAGCCGGCTTTGATACGACCGTATGTCCACCGACCTCCACTTTTACAGTGTTATTTTTCCTGCGTTTCGTTATTAAGACCGCTTCCGTTTTCGCGTCCGCCAAGGTCAGCCCGGCCTTTTCTAGCCAGGACTTTACCGCTCTCACTGCTTCCATTGCGTAAACCTCCACATCTTCTGGGTGTTTTGCTGCAACAACCACAGCTAGGTCGTCAGCAAAGTCGACAATGATAGTCTCCTCTGGGACGGGAAGAGCAAGCACCCCATTATACATGATATTCCACAACAGGGGACCAAGTACCGATCCCTGTGGTACCCCGGCTGTGACAATGTACTCTTTGGGGCCCTCATCCGTCCCGTACCAGAGAGTCCTCTCTGAGAGGTAGTTTTCCACCAAATTCGCTAAGTATCCGGGGACACCTATGTTAGCCAACGCCCGTTTAATTCTATTCCAGTTGGCCGAGTTGAATGCGTTTTTGACATCCAACGCCACCACGGCACAGCAGCCGCCAGAAATCAGTGCACCTTTTGCCAGGTTTACCACCATGCCAATTGCGTCCACCGTAGAGTGGGCGCGTCGGAAACCAAACTGGCGTTCCGACAAACCATTGCTGGCTTCGACGATGGGCAGGAGTCTGTTGTAGATGAATCTTTCCATCATCTTCCCCATTGTATCCAACAGGCAGATAGGACGATAAGACGCTGGGTTTCCAGGTGGCTTGCCAGGCTTCGGAAGCAATACCAACTTTTGCTTTTTCCACTGGGCAGGGAATATTCTTTCTTTTAGGCATGCCTCGAAGGTGTTGGCCAAAAGTTCGGGCCTAGTCTTCACTGCCAGTTTCAAAGCTCGGTTGGGGATGCCATCCAAATCTGGGGCCTTGTTGTCACCGAACCGAAGTAGGGAACATACTAAAGTTCCTAACGGTTATAGACTTGCTTGAGATACTATGATCATTAGGTACACTACAACCAGTAAAAGGGGCATAATAGTGCTTCAAGGACGCGGTGTGACTTTTCCTTAACAGAGTAATAATAATAATCTTTTCAGTTGATATACGGCGTCTAACAAGGTTGATTATCGACCCAAATGTTGTGGTTTTATTAGGAACTTACGCAAACTTTCAAATCAATTTCACATCTTTCAGGTTTTATCTTTTCTATGCAAAAGGAGAATGGCATACAGAAGACGGGACAACAATGAGATAGTATAACTAAGACGTTCCAGCTATATGCATTTACTTCGAATTCATCCAAATATTTAACTATGGTTCATTGTGCTTATTGACCTTATTAAGAACGCGGTCATCTCAGTTGCGACGGGTTTATAAATATCTTATTATGAAGCTTTTTCGCGAAGTTTGCATTAGAACTTAATTACATAATTTTTGGATAAGTTGCGTGCTTCGTAAGAGGAGTAAATATTAATTCCGAATATTTACGTGAAAATTTATTCAACCGAACTCTTTGTTAATAGAAATTGATTAATAAAGCATTGCCATTGCCATGATAGTAACCGGATCGTGTGAGTGATTAAAAACGATTATTTACTATTGCATCACTGATAAATTGTCCTGAAACCAGACGCAAGTGTGAGTAATTATAGGAGCTTTGCTTCTAATATCAATATAGATTTTTCGAGCTGCCTTAAGGGGAGGCCTAACTGACTAAATTCTACCCACTATAGAGGTGTTATTTTAGAGGGCCGACTCCTGCACTCTTTAGATACAGATTGAAAAGGTGAACCTAGATGCAACCAGCCTTTCAAATTTTGATGCAATTAGTAAAATAAGTTGAAAGTGTTCACTCCATGCATTGCTAGTCACAGTTGTATCGCTCCGGAGGGCAGACCACTTTAATTTAGGAACAAAGAAACGCCATTTTTTCGCCAACTGAATGCAACCAGCTTTGAAGTCTGACGTGCCTAATCCGTATGTAATTAGTATGTGCTAAGTACACGGAATGGATTTGGATTATGAGCGCCATCGTCTACCTGTTAATTATTTAGGTACCAACGTAAACACACATAAATACATAACGTTGGGACCGTTTGAAGCAAATGTTTGGGGTTTTTTGCGGCGTTAGTTTGTGCTGTGACGCAAGCCATCTGAATTATAATTAAGTTTCGTTTACGTTTTTATTTCCACTTCTGCGCTACTGCTTTTGCTTTGCTCCCCACATTTTCCATACATTTATTTCTATTGTTTCTATACAGCCGCAACCTTGGCAGTGGCTGCTTTTTATCCCCAGAACTACTCATTCAGCAGTTTTTTTCTGCGAAAGCGATACAGGTAGTGAAATATTTATGTTTTGCAATTAAATTGGTTACCGGCGATGGAATACAAAACATTGTCCATCATTTTGGACGTTTCCATTGTTTTTGAGTTGCAAGACGGGACACTTTTTCATTTTGCGGTTGACTACCAGACACCGTCTATAGGTGACTGATTTTATTTATAGAAATAATTGAAAGTCATGCTTTTCAAATGCATCTTTCCATGTCGTAGATACTTTCAATATAGGTTATCAACAAGATATACGTGTAGATATACATGGACATATGGGTGGGGGTGATGAAACACATCGTGGAAATCGTATTAGAGATTTGCTCTGGAACGTAAAATTTGGAGAATTTATATGAAAAGTTCTACAATAAACTTTAAATGAGGGGATTCAATGTTAAAAGAGTGTTTTTGAATTGAATTTGAATTGAAATTGAAAAATGCTGGAATTATAAAAATTCACACTCATAGACGCGTACAAAAAGTAACCTATTATAAATTGCCAAAATAAAATTACTGACCCTCAAAGAAACTTGCACTCCTTTTCCAAAGGTAAGGAGTGAGTTTCAACGCATGGCATAACCCGCATGCTAATTTCGTCTTCTGATCAATATGTCCACAGGTATCTGATTCTTGCGCTTGGAAGAGAGTTAGAAGTAACAGTGTCGGCCACTTTCCATATATCCATGTTATCACAATCTCGGTAGATGCCGGATTTTACCTAATACTGGCACTAAGTGCCAAGCATTTAGGCTCGGACGATCCTACCTACTTAAAAACTAAAGGGGCACTGGTGGTGGTGGCCGATGGTAGGTCAGTGGGAGAATCCGTCGAGTACTCCCCGCAACATCGAGCACGTATGCAGAATGGTGTACTTCTGCATGGTTTGAACCAGACTGTGCGAAAGTCCCAGGACATCAAGGGAAGCCGTGAGGGATTTAGGTACAATACCTGTAGCTGACAATATTATGGGAACTACAACCACCCGCTCGAGACGCCAAATTTCTTTGATTTCCCAAGCCAATGGCTCATAGTTCACCTTCTGCTCCACGTATTTCCGTTCAATGTTGTTATTATGGGTGATAGGAACATCAATAATATACGCGGAGCGACCCGTCTTGTCAACTAACAGTACGTCAGGCTTGTTGTGTGTGGTATGGCGATCAGTCAGAACTTGCCGGTCCCAATACATGCTGTAAGCAGAACTATCAAGTACTGCTTGCGGCTCATATCGGTAAACCGGACGTGTCCCCGTGATCAGCCCATGCTTGTATGCAAGATTTTGATGGATAACCTTACATACAGCATTATGCCTGGTGATGTATTGCACCGGTGCCATAACAGTACAGCCAGAAATGAGATGGTTCAACGTCTCTAACGCCGAACCACACATTGTGCACTGGTCGTTCTCCACCCGTTCTTTCATGATGAGCTTTTTATAAGCTCGGGTGGCGACCACGTCATCCTGAATGGCACACATGAACCCCTCCGTCTCAGCAAAGAGCTCCCCAGCACACAGCCATCTGTTCGACAGATGCAAATCGACAAATGGCTGCCAAAGACAATTCACGTGTTTACCGTGCATTGCCTTCGACTTCCATTCCTCGATCCGCTCCTGGTCCGACTTCACCCCACTCAGAGGATTGAAAGATCGATCCTTCAAGTTAAGTGGAGTCAGTCCACAGTCTGCCTTACAGACAGCCGCATGCAAGGGGCTCGCCTGCTCTTTACTGTAAAAATAAGCGTGCAGCGAGTCGACTTGGCGATGATGTTGTGCCGCCACGTCAACCACGCCCCTACCTCCGATGTCATGAGGCAGGTTCATCCGCTCCACGGCAGACTTTGGATGATGCATTCGAAATTTGGACATAGTTGTCCGTATCCGCCGCTGGACGTTTTCCAGGTCGGTCTTCGTCCACGGCAATATTCCGAATGCATAAGCCAGTGAAGAGATAGCGAATACATTCAACGCGTTTATTTTATTCTTCCCCGAGAGATGCGATTTCAGCACCAGCTTTACACGTCGCAGGAATTCGGACAGCAGAGCTTTCTTCAGATCACCAACTCGAGCATGGGTTCATTGCAGAATTCCTAGGTACTTGTAGAAGTCTGTCTCGGTCATAGCTTCGATGTGGAGGTCACCAATGCTATGTCCGGCATGCGGCTCGTGATGACCTTTGAGGATGGCTTGGATTCGACATTTGTCTAATCCAAACTCCATCCGAATATCACGGCTGAACATGTCTATTATTCGTAACAGACTTCTGAGATGGTTGTCAGTACCAGCATACAGCTTGATGTCATCTAGGTACATCAAGTGTGTCAGTTCGCACTTAGCACGTAGGCCATATTTTATTGCAAAACCATGCCCTCTAGCATCATTCAGTAGCCATGAAAGGGGGTTCAGTGCCATACAAAACCAAAAGGGGACTCAATGAATCCCCCTGGAAGATGCCCCTCCGTATACGGATGGGCTCTGAGGTATTAGCACCCTCAGATGTACGCACCGATAAGGTGGTATGCCGCCCTTCCATGACTGTCGCCAAAAACTTTATTAGTTTCGGATCAATGCGATACAGATGTAGGATGTCGATTAGCCAGGTATGCGGAACGCTATCAAAAGCCTTGGCATAATCGATATAGCAACTGAAGAGGTTTCTTTGATCTCTAGTTGCTTGTCCTACAACTACCGAGTCGATAATGAGTTGCTCTTTGCAACCCCTTGACCCAACTCGGCAGCCCTTCTGCTCCTCGGACAGAATGTTGTTGATCTCGAGGTGCTCATTGATCCTTCCACTAATAATGGACGTGATGAATTTGTAGAGGGTTGGTAAGCAAGTGATCGGTCTTGTGTCTGCGGGGTCCTGCACCGTGTCCTTCTTAGGGATAAGGTAGGTAATCCCCGCAGTGAGGAAAGGTGGAAATTCCTCCGGCCGACTCATGACCTCATTTATACTGCACCCGATCCAGGCCTGGGCCCCTCCAGTTCTTCGAGATGTTTATGGCTCGTCGAACTTCCTCTTCGGTAACATCCGCAAAATTCATGCCAGGTGTATTGGCATGGCGGGTGCCTTCGGCGGTGATCCACTCAGCATGCTCAACATGCGGGGCAGGTAACCCCCAAAGTCCACCCCAATACTCTTTCGCTTCCGTCACCGAGAACTGTATTGTCTGGGCGCTCTGTTGGGATTCGTTGAGAGATCTGAAAAAGCTCCGCTGGTTCCTCGCGTATGTTGCATTCTGGACACGTCTGGAGTAACTTTCGCCATACCGTCGCAACCGACTGCATATGACAGAAAGTTTCTGTTTTAGTGTGTCCAGAATTTCAACTACGGGTGTCTCACAGGGGATGGCATAGTTCCGGTAAACCCTATGCACTTTATTTCTCACCCGTCGGCTGGCATTGCCAGTGTTGATCTGAATCAGTCTAGCAATGTCCTGCCTTAGTGAGTCCCGCCGACGTTCCAGACGAATTTTCCATGGTGGATCTCTTTTGTCACTCAAACCAATAACGCGAAAGCGAATCTTCTGACCATGCAATCTGATAGCCGCAACTGCACCACAATACACAAGTGATTGTAGTTGCAGCAGCGACATATCAGCACACAGTCGAGATGCAATCTCATCATTGATTTAAGATAGAATTCCCGGAGTTGCTGGAGATGCATAGAGCCTGGGAATACCTGGTCTATTATCTATATTATTCCATATATTCCATTATTAGTATAGTAGCACACAGAGAAAATTTTCATATAATTTCCGTCAATTTGATGTTGGTGTTGAGATAGTTGCATTTACAGATTTTGGATAAAATTTCATAAGACGGACCAGCTCAGGATGCCAGCAAATCGCTTCAGTTTAAATTTTCGACAACATTAAAGTTTCCGAAATCCAGTATGATTTGATTCAAGGTTATTTCAACGATTTTGCCAATACGGCTGTCAAGAGTGCGTTCAAAAATCTTCATGGTATTGGAAAGTAACCGTATCGGACGATAATTTGAACATTCTGCTAGATTACTTTTCTTTTTCCATATTGGAACTGTGGTACTTCTTTGCCAATCAGATGGTGTTCTACCTTCCTGAATAACCCGATTAAGGAATTTACTGAGCCTCAGTGTTGGGTCCCAGCCCTTCGCTTTCCAGAGCTCAAATGCGATGTCATCATGTCCTATGGCTTTCCCCGATTTCATTCGTTTTATTCCTTCCGCGAATTCAATTGCGCTGACAGTTAAGTCCTTGGGTGTCACAGTGTTTCCCGTGGGTACCAGTCTCGTGGACTTAATCCCACGGTCTTCTTAAGACACATATTGATTTTGTGACCACAATCAGAGTCCCGCCGCAGCAAGCTCCGACCGTGTCAGTCGAGTGCATGGCTCACCATTCATATTGGTGGATGCAAGACCTACCTTAATCTCTACCGAACTAAGGAGTACGGCAACCGTGTTGAAACGCAACAACACGTTGAGACCCGAAGGTCTCTCTTCGCCTGAACGCAACCACAACCCCCGTGAAGTTCCCACTAGGAGGCCAACTCCAAACAACCGAGCTGAACGCACATACAACAGGAGTTCCCGTGGTACCAGTATACTCCTGGTAAGGTTTCGTGACTATTGACACTTGAGATGAGTCTCCGTGCAGACTCGGAACTGATCGCCCTGATTAGGCCTTGGACCATTCGCCTCCTCGGTCACTTGGTTTTGGTTCCGCCAACAGGGTTGCCTTCCCGTCTTCCTCCCCGCCATTTCTGCGCACCAGTGGTGCTGACAGATGGAATTGCTCCAAATGTCGGCAATAACTGTGATAGTGGAGGATGAACAAATTCTTCAGTTCAAATCTACTCAAAATATTCTCACCATCTATTCTTCGCGACTCAACGGTCGGTCAGCAAAGTACCGTTCTTGCCATTAAAGCAGTAGAAGCGTTCGATATCCTGTGTATGTTCGTACCGGCTTTTAGCAAGTCGATAAAGATCTCTCTCGTCATCCCGAGTGTCCAGCTTATGGAAGAGATCTTTGTATTGGACCGTTCTGCTGACAGATATTGTTAGCATAGGCCATTTGTTGGATGCACTAAAAGAGGACGGTGCTTCTCACATTTACCTCGGCATCACGGATCACTTTTTCAGGGTCAGGTTAAAGATGACGAATGATAGACCGTTGTTGATGTCGAATGGTCTCGAGAGTGATCCTGCTGATTTTATTTGACCTGGTACACTAGTCAGGGTCCGCCTAGTCAGTCTTATCAATTTCGTCGGGACGTCGAATTCTCCCTTGGCCGTGTATAGTTTTACCTATCATAGGCGGCTTTAAAGTCGATGAAAAGATGGTGGAACTGATGTCCATATTCCAACAGTTTTTCCATCGTTTGCCGCACGGAGAAAATTTGATCCGTTGGTAATTTGCCTCTCTTTGGTATGACCTAATGATGTTCTGACGGTATGGGGCTATCCGACCTAGCAAGATAGTGGAGAATATCTTCAAATGATACTTAGCAACGTCATACCTCTACAAATGCTGCACTGCTTGATATCTCCCTTTTTACGTATGGAACAGATAATGCCTCGTTGCCAGTGGTCAGGCATTGATTCACTGTCCCATACCTTGAACATAAGTTGATGAACTGCTTGGTGTAATTTGTCGTCGCCGTATTTAACCAATTCGACTGTAATTCCATCGGCTCCTGGTGAGTTATGATTTCTAAGTGGATGGACTTCACGGACAGTTTCTTTTATACTTGGTGGTGGTAGTATTTGTCCGTCGTCTTCAGTTGGCGGGACCTCCAACTCGCCGATGTCTGGTTTTTGAGCAATTCATCAAAATACACAACTCATCACTCCAATATGCCCATTCTGTCGGAAATCAGATTTCCCTCCCTAGATTTATCAAGGCTGAGAGGTATCGGCGTTCATTTCATTTGACATTGCTAACTGATTAATCCGCTGTCCGGTATTATTGGTATCTTTATGTAACGTAAGCCAAAGTATCGTCTGAATACAGGCTCGGTCCCTACTTGGCCGTTAAAATCCCCAAGTATGATTTTGATATAGGGTCAAAGCTATTACTGTACTGCCAGTCCTCGTGTGTTCCTCGGGAACTTGGGTTTATGGAAGCTTGGCTTTTAGGGATACCGAATTGGTGGACCTCGGCGCTAAACCGGACGTCTGGAGTTCCTTATTAAGGCATCCTTCGTTACGTACTCCCAAATTGGGCAGTTTGGAGAATCGTCGGCTAGGAACTGTGTTAAATCATAGCTCATGTTACCATCCAATTCCAACTCTCGCGGTTGGGTACCAACCTATGAGTCTAGTGTCCTTTCTTGCTCTCGTCCCATCGTCTCTGCCATTCTACCAGTGATCGATTCCATGTTAACTGCCGCCGAACGGCGCTAGCTTCACCAGTTTCATGGCTTGGTTCATGAATCCGTAGGGCTTCAGTCGTCAAGATATCGGTAGGCATCATCTTAGCTATTAGAAATGGTGCGTCATGGGATGTCAGTCGATAAGCACAGCATATTCGGAGGATAATAAGTCGATACATCTTACCTATTATAGTACGTCGCCCATACAGGTGCTGCGTACAATAAGACCGAAGCAACCATGCTTGAAATGAGTTGTCGATGGCCTTGTCTTGGTACTCTATGCTCGGTAGTATTCTATTATAGAAACCCACGAGCTGATGTTAGACGCTTTTTCCTGTTTGTCTGTCTATCTGCCCGTCCATCTGTCTGTCACACCCGATTGACTCGCAAACCTCGAAATCAATTGTAAATAAATTTGGTGAGAACGTACAACGGGTGGCATCCTTTTGCATTGGGTTTAAAAGGGGCTCCCCATACAGGAAAATGGGGAAAGAGGGTGTACTAGTTTTTTGACAGAACGTGGTCATGTGGGGTATCAAATGTAATGGCATGATTAATGCTTTCTTATTTCTAATATTGACTGAACCGTATGGAAGTGAGGGCTCAACATGTCTGCAAAAAAAGTGCAACATGTCTGGTTCCTCTCTTATACATCCAAAAAATCTGAAGAAAAAACACAATCATACCATCAGCACTGCACAACTCAGTGATACAGATCCACCGGAATAGTGTTTGTAATTCATTCGCGTGTTGTGAATTACGTGGAAGGAGTCATATTGTCGGAGCTTTGGAAATCCCAGGTTCTTACAAACCACTGAACTTTTCTGGAAGAACCCACAAATGGTATTGCAGCGAAAGAATGCAAATTTCCAGAAAATTAAACGTTCTATCAGGTAGCTAACTTATGCCACTGACGGCAGAAATGTGTGTCAAGGGAAGACCCATATTTTGAATAAACCATTTTCAATGCTTCTGCTCCTCCTCTGTCATGAATACCATCTCTTCCGGGGACGTATTCAGATTTTGAAATCCCATACGCACAGTTAAAGGCGGTATTTTCTGTGGAGTTGAATTGGGAGGGCCCTTAGAAGTGTACATCAGTCGCAAGGTAGGAAAACGGAGGGGCAAAAAGTACATACTTAACGTGAAACAGAGATAGTAGGGTGACATTTGTAGAGAACGGACGTGTCTACAAATTGATATTGGGGTGAGTTTTTGGTCTATTATTCCAAAATATTAAAGAAAAAAAAACAAAACTCAAGAAAAAATGTTAAATAATGTAAAAAATAATGCAAGTACGAGTGAAAATTTAAAAAATGGTCCGACTGGGGATACAATTAGCACCCGAAATAAAGAAAAGGGTGAAACGGTGCCCCCATTAATGTTTATAAATTAGGTGGTAGAGATTTAGCCACTCTACTTAATAGGAGCGCGGGGCTCTCAAATTTTGTTATTAAAAAGACGGGGGCCAAGAGATCCCAAGTCAAATGTAATAAAATTGCAGATTACAAAAAAGCACGGGAGGTCCTCGAGCGAGTGAAGGCTCCTCACTTCACCTATACTCCAAAGGAAGAGAAGGTGCAAACCTTCCTTCTGAAAGGCTTGGATGCGGACGAAGAGCCCGATGAGGTGCTCAAAATGCTCCGGGAGACGGGAACTGAGGTCAAGTTCCTCTCAGTGTCACGGTTTAGTACGAGGAGATCCGTTTTGGAAAAGCGAATCCTGCCGCACTTCCTCGTGCAGATAAGCCCGGAGAGCCGGGGAAGCGATCTGATCGGCATCAGGTCGTTTAATTACCAGGCCATTCGTTTTGAGCGCCTGCTAAGGGGCAAAATAGTCCAGTGTCGAAGATGCCAGCGCTATGGTCACTCGGCAATGAACTGTCAAATGACCTTACGATGTGTAAAGTGCGGTAAAGACCATACCGCAGCCGAATGTTCGCTGACTGAAGCAGATGGCAAGGAAAAAACTTTCTGTGTTAACTGCGGAAGCGGACGGCATCCGGCTTCATACCGTGGATGTCCTGTATACCGCAATGTTAAGGTCACCAGGCAGCAGGCACCGAGATCGGCCCAAAGAACGAAGGTGTCAGCGGCGTTGGACGGTACCGTCCCTTCGGCACCAATCGTCTCGGGGATCCCATTTGCAGAAGTAGTTCGACAAGGGGGAGCTAAGAAGCCCCAACAAGATGCAAGTGGCGGGATGAACACTATCCTCAATCAAATACTAACCATGTGTGAAAACATGCAGCATACACTACACGTACACAATACAAAAATAAATAGCATAACAGAATATTTGCACAAACAGTATGCCCGCTGCTAGGTCTGCAGTCACAGCGGTACCACTGGATGGTCTCCGGATCATCGCGATTAATGTGAATTCCATCGTAGGAATCCATCGAAGAGCGGAGCTCCTTGATTTCGCTGCCAGACAACAGCCTGACATAGTCTTGATTTCAGAAACCCACCTCAATCCGAGGCATTCGATAACATTCAAGGATTTTGAATTCGTGAGGAACGATAGACGAAATTGTGATGGGGGAGGTGGTACCGGAATACTTGTGGGTCGCCATTATCGTTTCAGGCATATTAATAGGCCTGAATTTGAAACCTTTGAATGCTAAGCATACCTCGTGGCTAAACGCCACAAACAATCCCAGAGGGGTATTCCTCAAATCTTGGATAGAGCAATACCAGATAGAGTATAAATGCGAATTATATGGGTCAGAGAGCCCAACCTGACCCAGGGCCAATTCCTATCTGGATTTGTGCATTGCTGACGCGCACTTGAACTTTAATTTTAGGAATCCTCAACGGAAATTACAGACTCTTCCTTATGATAGCGACCATAATGCTATTCTTATTGAAGTTCTGTTTGATGGACGAAGAGTTCGCCTTCTGCCGATGGACAGTGGCGTCCACAGGCTGAACTTTAAACAAACAAATTGGAAGAAATTCCAAGAGAGGTTTATTCGGGGATATCGAGAGGAATGCCCACCTCTTGATGGGGAAAACGATAGTACAATTGCACCAGGTGACAGGAAGTTGAGCAACGAGGAAATACTTCAGTATCTTCTCAAGCTGGAGAACTTGACCCTGGAAACAATTGAACAATTCGTCCCTAAGATTAAACCTCGCAATAATATGGAAGGATATGAAACTGCAGCCATAAAACGGTTGAAAAAAGTGAAAAGCCTTCTGCTCACTCGCGTCAACAAAATCTATCGGATATATGAGGACTGTCATCATCCCATATTAGTTGAGTTCAAATCACGTCTAAAGATCGTGCGGGATCTTATCCGTCAACATTACGTAAATGAAGTGAACTTCCAATGGCGGGAGAAGTTAAAGGGTATTTCACCAAGCGATCTAGATTCCATGTTTACTAAGATAAATACGTTATTCCGGAAAAAGTCACGAATAACTGTACCGAGAATTAAAGTCGGTGGCAGCGAGATACAACACCTTATTAACTCTGGTATAGACACGAATAGTGTAACTGCTGATGCGCAAGGCAATTACATTGTGATGGATGATGCTCTGAAACTTGAACTTATAGGGGAGCACTTTGAATCGGTGCATCGGTCCAGAACGGACTTAGAGCCAACGCGACTTTCCGAAATTGTAGAACGAGATGTCCACAATTTCAAATATAGCCTGAACGGCACCACAGTTCTCCAATTTGGCTCTGCGTTGCAGGCTGATCTCATACCGAGTGACAATCTGCTTGATTACTTTGTCTCATGTGTTGAGTTGACTTCCATATTCAGAAGAGTAAACAATAAGAGATCATCCGGTATGGATGGCATTCCCAACGTGATCCTCAGGCATTTACCAGACATTGCCATTCGTAATTATTGCATTTTGTTCAATAATTTATTGAACAATTCCTTCTTTCCAGAACAATGGAAGAAAGCCCGAGTATTCCCGATTTTAAAGATAGGGAAGGATTCATCCAGCCCTCAAAGCTACCGCCCAATCAGTTTGCTACCTAACATCAGCAAGGTGTTTGAGGTTTTGGTATTGAAAGCCTTGAACGGGCATATAAAGAAGAAGGAATTATTGCCGAACGCGCAATTCGGATTTCGATCTGGACATTCGACAATATATGCAATAACGAAGGTAACGTCTGATATTTGCTGGCGGATTAACAATGGTGAGTGCGTAGGCGCTTGCCTTATAGACATGGAGAAAGCCTTTGATACCGTCTGGTTGGATGGACTGATTTTCAGACTCCTGAAGAATGAGTTTCCCAGCCACCTCGTAGCGATAATGTGTAGTATGCTGTATGGCAAGTGCTTTGTCATTACGGACGGAAATCTTACTACTAGCAGAGAATTTCATGTTCTGAATGGATTACAGCGAGGGACAGTGACTGCGCCTACACTTTTGCGGTGTTTGCCGGCGGATTACTCAATTCTTTCGATTTTAATAAATCTCCTAAAAGGTCGTTGGTTGCCTTTGCTGACGATCTGATAGCCTACACGGCGTAGGTAACTGAGGTGCAAGTTGAACTTCAGAAGATGTTCAATGATGAAAATCAATGCGCAAAAGTGTGAAACGATTCTGTTTCGAACTTCCTTGGCGTATGCCAGTAGGAACTTGAAAAGTAATTGGAGAGATTTCCACATTGTCGCGAACGAGAATAGTTCTGAGCGCATTCCTCATAAGTAGTGCGTTAGATACCTGGGTGTGCGTCTTGACGAGCGTCTCCAATTTAACGAGCACGTTCAAATCGCGCTAGAAAGCGCTCACAAGGCATTCATGTCTCTTCGAAGACTCTTTTATGCTCCACATCTTAGTCGGAAGGTTATGATTATTTGTTATCTTACTTTGGTTAGACCGGTGCTCACCTATGGGTGTGCTATCTGGTTTAATTTGAGTGCTAGCCAAATGAAGAAAATAAGGATCTTTGAAAGGACTGCTTCATCAAACCATGAGCACTATGTAACTAATGAAGTGATGTATGTAGCTGCTGCTGTGCCAAGAATCGACACAGTTATCGTCAGATTCATTCGGAATCATATAGTGCGATCTGCTTCGCATGGTGAGAATCCTTGGGTTTCGCAGCCGTTCTACCCAAGTGATGGGTATTTCGAGAAAACTCTCACGACAGGCTTCATTCCTCCCGAAGCGTTCGTGGATCTTGACAGGAATGGTCTAATTCTTGATTCTGCCGGTGATCCGGTTATGTATCATATACATAGACGGGCCACGGACAAAAGGATAGAATACCCCCCGAATTTGACAGTGGGGGCTCCGGGATTCGACTGGAGATACTCCAGAGCGAGAGCAATTGATATTAAGCGGGATGAAAAAGAGAAATCCTGGTACTGGTGGCTGCGGGATGCCGGTTAGCGGTGGCCGTGCTCAGTTCTGCAATCTGTTTCTTGGTGGGGCTTTGTAAATATGTACATATTGAACGGGTGCTGATTTTGCCTCCTCTTATACATAAATACGTTATTATTCTTTGTCTCTTTGTAAATATTACAATTGTTATTATTACCTTTTCTAACTATGGATGTTATTGTAAAAAACAATAAAAAAAAAAAATATATAATATAAAATATATAATTATGATAGTTTTAAGCACAATAATTTAAGTTAAAAGTATCTTTTGAAGCGATAAAACATCTATTACTATTATTACTTTTATATTTCTTTATTTGCCACTAAGGCCAAGTGAATTCTGTCGGGTTTTTGACCATTTCCCGACAAATTATTGTAAAATTAGATTTTTATTTCTTACTGTTTCTCTTCTCTGCCTGTAAATTGTTATTCGAAAACTTTGAGAGCCCACAGTGGCCATTAGATTTAAGTTATTTTTGTTATTTTAAAATATTGTTTTTTATTGTTCATTTTTCCAATCTATATACTATTGTTAACTATTTCTTAAAAATAAAAATGATTTTAAAAACAAAAAACGTGAAACAGAACACATTTTTGGAAAAATCTGACGCAGATAATCATGATGATGCGCTTATATAAAATTTAAGCCTCAAAATACTTCTTATACCGATCCCTGCTTAAATTAAGATAATAACAGTGCGTTATTATATTTTAAAATTCTGGCGGGGAGCCCCCTTAACTTCTTTAAAGGATTACAACATTTTGGAAAAGGAAGGAAACAAGGAAGGGATGGGGCCCAAGTCCGCGACCATATATCATCTGAGACTAATTATGAATCCGAGTTAAAATACGTAGTTTTTCGTAAAATAACGTGAAAGGACAGAAGTGTTAGAAATTCTGTGGCTGCTCCGCCAATTTTCCTGGATTTAACAAAATTAATTTGGGATGGCCCTTCGGGTCCCTTATGAACAATGGTCATTACGAGATAATAAATTTAAATTTACCTCAGTCACATATTCCTTGTATACTACCATATGAGTACGGTTACAAGTTTACCTAAGCAGAAAATCAAGTTTGAATTGGTGCATCTGCAGTTGCCAACAAAAGATATGTATTTTTTGAATCACTTATCTTGCAAGTCATTCGACTGACGCTTATCTAAATAGTAAAACTTTCAGATTCGGCACATAAGGATGATAAGCAAGGCAAGCGTCTGTTGTCCCGATTTCCATTAAATCACTGCTTATTTTTAGCTTTAACACAATTTCCCTGTTCATACAATATTTCATACTTCTAAGAACTTTCCATGAATGATTCATAAAGTATTTATGTATCTTAACTTGCCTATCAGATTGACGCCTGTTCGAGTAAATACAGTTTAATGGTAAAACTCAATATCCGAGGTGCCACCTCGCTGCTCGTCACATCCTATATACAGTCACTCTTTACTTTCAAATGCCGCGGAATATTTTTTTTTTAATTTGTAATTTCTATTCATGCTTATCAGAAAATTATGTTGTTTGAAGTAGTATATGAACACCGTGAAATCACCGCTATTAAATGGGCATTGAAAATCTTTCAGACTTGATTCTAGACTCGATGTTGACGATAAATTTAGAACACTATGCTCCTCAGAGGAAATTAATTTTCCATGAAATGTTTTCTTTTTGAATTTATATCTTTATCTAACTGAGGGGAGAGGCATCTATTTCATTGATGAGTGATATTTCAATGTTATCTTGAGAATGGTCATGTCAAAGTATTTGGAGGAATAGAATAATGTTGTGAATGGTTTACCATTCGTGTTAGTAAATATACACATTTGTTTGTCAGGCAAACATGAATGAATTCACAGCGTCACCTTAAGTAAATCATAATGATTCATCAAGCAATGCCTTCAACAAGATAAATCGTACTGAACAGAAAGATACAACCTACATATGAGCAGAACGGAAGAACTTAAGCGTACAGTTTGCGAAAAAAAGCTAGGATTAAAAATATTCGGAACTATGCGACTCTCTCTCTCTCTTTTGGCGGCCTGGTCTGATTATGCTTCAGGTTAAAGTTGCATAATTCGGCAAGTCCTCACACGACCTCCGCGTGGTGGCCGCTGGAAACCGTCTTCGGGCGGGCCAAGAGTGTGTAGGGCCGGGCTGGGAGTAGGCCCATCCAACTGACGAGGATCTGCTTGTCTGCTGGTCATGTGTTAGGGGCAAGTAGATCTGGCGGGGGGATGGACTGAAGCAACAGCCCGGGGATCGTCCTCCCTGCACCGGAGAAGGTGCTAATAGGACCCCAAGCCAAGGTGGAACAGCATACGCCGAGGGCTGCGTGGCCAATGAGGAGCTTGGTCTTTAGTATGCGAACTCTGAATACCTTGGGCACCTTCAGTTTCAAATAAGACCCTTACCCGGGTGTCCGGGCCAGCCAGGGTGGACATTCTTCCCGGACTACTCGTGGGACCAAGACATGGACTCAATTAACAAAAAAACTAAAACGACGATAAAAGAGGAGGCGATGATGCCAGGCGCATCATCGGAGGACGAGCTGCTGGCCTCCAGCCAGGAGACAGTGGCCGTCGAGAGCAGTGCACTCGGTGCCAGCCGTAGCACCGTTGTGCTGAAACCAACCGCAGGGACCTCCCGGAGCGAGGCGTCAGACGGACTAGTGGCTTCCAGCCTGGAACCCACTGCCGTCAAGCTGGGTGTAGCGAGTACCAGACATAGTACTCCTGACCCGAAGCCCTCAGTGTTGGGGATCCCTCGAAAGCGAAAACCGACAAGAATGTCGGTCGCCGGAAACCGGCTAAGAAGCGAAGGTCCACGGGTGTCCTGCTCAAGAGCCAGTACAAGAAGGCCATGCCATGCAAGATTGCCAAGAATAAGGAGGCCGGTACTGTCGACGAGAGGGATGAAAAAGACCTCGCTAAATACCAGGCGATTGTTGATGAATACAACAGCAAACGCCGGGCTGACGAGCAGAAGGCGAAGCCCATCGCCCTAAAACGCAACCGATCTCAGGACGAGGTCGAACAAGATAAGAAGCGAAGCAGAGTGGGCAAGAGCGCAGACGCCAAGCAACATACGGAGGAAATTGTACAGCAACCGTCAGCCGGCGGGCCACGTACTGCGAAGCCCTTCAGCGATATGGCCAGGAGTCACTTACGTGTGGCGTTAGCGCATGGCAATTCTGCTAGCGGCAAGCTAACGCTGGAGGTGTGGACCAGTGTGGAGGCTAGGCTGTCGGGCATGGTCTATGAACATCTCGTGGAGACCGGAGGCAAGCACCCGGGACTCACTCCCCACTTTGATTCATCTCAGGTGGTCCGTGGGTTCCACGTAATAGCTTGCATGGACTAGTTCTCTAAGGACTTTCTCGGCTCGTGTGTCGCTAAGATCAGCGACGCCTGGGAGGGCGTTAAGCTCAAGATTATCCCTTACGACGAGATTCCCAGGAGACCGGTCGCTCGCATCTGGTTGCCGAAGATCCGCATGGAGAAGGACAAGCTCGTCCATTTCCTGCGTCTTCACAACCCCGGGATTCCCATGGACGACTGGGTTGTTATAAAGGAGGAGGAACCTCAAATATACAGCCAGCCCGTACTACTCCGCATAAACGAGGAGTGCCTGGAGGCACTGAAAAAGGCTGATTATAAAGTGTGGTTCTGAGTCAGGAATGCCAAAGTAAAAGTGTTCCGTTCTGCCAAACCGGACGACGACCTTGACCCAATCGACGCCGCCAACGAGCTGTTGAAGGAGACGACGATCGACGGTCCGACGGGGGCTGACAAACCCCCCACGCAAGCAGATCATGCTGAGGGTAATGCAGATAAATCTACAGCACTCGAACTGCGCCTCAGCTAATCTGCTCGTCTTCCTCTTAGAGGAAGACATCGACATCGCTTTAATACAGGAGCCCTGGGTCGGAAGCGACCGAACCATCAAAGGGCTCCAAAGCAAATATTTTAATTTTGACCTAGAGCATGTATTCTTGCGAGGAAGAGTCTGCACGCTTTCCTGTGCCCGGACCTGAGTTCCAGTGACCTAGTGGTGGTCAAGCTGGAGCAGGTGGGGGCAGGGAACGTGTATATTTCCTCGGCGTACATGGCTCATGACCGATCAGCTCCGCCAGAAGAACTACAACATCTGACGAACACCATAACAGCAAAGAAAGCCAACCTGCTGATAGGCTGCGACGCAAATGCAAGGCATACGCTTTGGGGCAGCTCCGAAATCAGCGAAAGAGGTGAGTCATTCTTTGATTTTATTATTACTTCAAATCTATCGGTGTGTAACAGGGGCAGTACACCAACCTTTCATTTCCCCTGCTCGGAGAACTGTGACGGTTGGGAGGCGGTCCTTGATATCACCCTAATAACAGACAACGGGATTCTTAGGGTGGAGGACTGGAGAGTGTCTGACCAGAGATCCTTCTCTGACCACAGTTGGATACTCTTCAGTCTAGATCTCGCCGCAGAGGTTCCCAAGCCCTTTAGAGACCCCAGGAGGATCGACTGGAGAAAGTTTGGTCAGGTAATTAAGAACAAACTCTCCGGTGCGCAAATTGGTAGGATTGGCACGACAGACGAACTGGAGTCAAAGGTCGGGGCTCTGGAGAAGGCTTTTGATACCGCCTTCAAAGTCTCGTGCCCTGCTAAGTACAGCAAAAAGACCTTGCCACCGTGGTGGAACGAAGATCTCTCTAGTCTCAGGGAGCTGACCAGAGAAATCTTCAACATCTGCTACAGGCAAAAATACTGGCAGCCATGTAAGGACTGCCTAAAGAAGTACAAGTCGGCCATCAGGACCGCCAAGAGGCGGTCTTGGCTAGACTATTGTCAGATCATTGAAAACACTAGTGAATCCGCGAGGCTCAATAAGATTCTGTCCAAGGAACATAAGAGTCCATCCTTCCTTAAAAAGTCGGAAGGCTCCTGGACGGAATCTTCTAGTGAAACCTTGGAGCTGCTGGTGCAAACGCACTTTCCCTCCAGCGAGGAGGACTGTGAGTCAGAACCTCGCTTGGAGGGTTTGCGGCAACCCCAGCTGTGCGAGACTATCAAATCGGTAATTACCGGGGATAGGATCGGCTGGGCTATAAACAGCTTCTCCGCATACAAATCTCCAGGCCCAGATGGCATAATGCCAGTTATGCTACAGAAGCAGCAGGAAAGGGTTGTGCCGTGGCTTGTTGAGATTTACCGGAGCTGCATCACTTTAGGATACGTACCGCAGTCCTGGAGGCGCGCACGGGTGATTTTCATACCGAAAGCAGGCAGGCGAGGTCATGAGTCCGCGAAGGACTTTCGGCCAATCAGCCCGACCACTTTCGTGCTGAAGACCCTAGAACGCGTCCTGGACATTCACTTAAGGACGATTATGGAGAGAACGCCTTTCTCTAAGTCCCAGCATGCCTACCTCAAAGGAAAATCCACAGAAACCGCCCTCCACGAGGTAATTGGCACGGTTGAGCGGTCGCTGCAGTACAAGCAGTATACCCTTGCTGCCTTCTTGGATATAGAAGGAGCTTTCAACAACGTCAGTACCAACGCCATCAAGGAAGCCTTGACCGGTATTGGATTGGAGGGGTATCTCACGCATTGGATTATATCCATGCTGAGTACCAGGATAATCCAGTCCGATCTGGGAGGCAACCACTTGACCAGAGCTGTGAACAGAGGCACGCCCCAGGGTGGTGCTATCTCACCGGTGCTCTGTTAATAGTAATGGACAAAATTTTACGTACATTGGACAGCAGCGTGATGAAGGTGGTGGCGTATGCCGACGACTTGGTGATATTAGTATCAGGGATGTTTCTGTCCATTATGAGCGACATCATGGAAGAAGCATTGCGAAAGGTGTGCCTGTGGGCCGCAAGATGCGGACTCAGCATAAACCCAACCAAAACGCAACTGATGCTGTTCACCACCAAGACAAGGATACCTGAATTCCATCTACCACGGCTGAATGAACAAAGATTGGTTCTTTCCTCTAATGTAAAGTATCTGGGTGTAATCCTGGATCCTAAGCTAAATTGGAGGTTGAACATAGAACTGAGGGTTAAGAAGGCCTGTATAGCCTTCTATGCCTGTAAGAGAACCTTTGCGAAGAAATGGGGTCTCCGGCCGAGGATGGTTCTCTGGATGTACACCGCTGTAGTGCGTCCGATCCTCACGTACGGATCTATTGTATGGTGGCAGGCTTTGAAGAAGAAATACAATAGAACGAAGCTTAATAGGATTCAGAGAACCGCGTGTGCGGATGCTACGGGGGCTCTACAGTCCTGCCCGGCAGATGCTCTCAATGTACTCCTGCATCTCCTCCCCTTAGACTTCCACATCAAATATGTTGCAGCGTGCAGTGCCGTCAGACTACGTGAGTCCGGATGCTGGGTAGCGAAGTCCTATGGCCACAGCAACATTCTAGATGAAATACCTCGAGAAATCTGGGCATCCCCCATGGACTCTGTCACACGCAAGCTGAACTTCACGAGAAACTTTGCTGTGGACCTTCCAACTAGGGTAAAGTGGAAAACCGGCGGCGTGTTGCAAGACTATGACACGGTATTCTTTACGGACGGATCAAAGATGGCCTATGGAGTCGGCGCGGGGGTTTTCTCGAATACACACGGTATATCCAAGTCGTATGGTCTCCCAGGTTTCGCCAGTGTATTCCAGGCGGAAGTACTGGCGATATTGGAAGTCTGTCGATGGCTGGACCGTGATTCGAGCCCCAAGCGTAACATAGCCATTCTGACCGACAGCCAAGCGGCCATCAAGGCCTTGTACTCAACGACGACATCTTCCCGGTTGGTGGGGTAGTGCAGAGACACGCTCAACCATCTGGGTGGCACGCTCAAGATCACTCTCCTCTGGGTTCCTGGGCATAGGAACATAGAGGGGAATGAGCGGGCTGACGGATTGGCCAGACAAGGCTCTGCTCTTGGCAGTCCCTCGGGGAATACAGTCGGTGTTCCGCTGGCGGCTGTCGGGGGCCGAGTCTACTCGCACCACCTAGCAGCCGCGGGCCTGAGATGGCGAAGGCTTACAAGCTGTGCCAAATCAAGGAGAATTTGGCCCACTTATAACATAGCCCGATCACGAGAGCTCCTGTGCCAGACGCGTGCAAATGCATTCAAGATTACGGCAGTCTGCACGGGGCACTGGCCCATAGGGGACCATGCCGCTTGGCTCGGCTTACCCTACAACTCGCATTGCCGAAGCTGCGGAGAAGGAAGGGAAACCCTCATGCACTTTCTCTGCGATTGCCCAGCTCTGGCTCTAGTCAGGCTGCGGACACTGGGTAAACCATTCTTCGGGAACCTCAGTGAGATTTCTAGCTGCAGGGTCGGAGAGCTGCTTTCCTTCGTGAATGCTACGGGCTGGCTCTGAAGATCCGAGCCAGCTGGACTCTGCTTCCCTGTTCCTATAACAACAGTCACGGTGTTAGGAGTTTGTGGCATCAAAACGGCGCATCAATGCGCTAATTGGGCTCCTCGGAGCGGCCACTGATACCTACCTACCTACCATGCGACTCTTCCTTAAATTGTAAGTCGGAATACCGGAAACTGGACACTGGGTATGAAGGTTTTGTGTTTACCTATCTATCCACTTTCATGTAGATCTGTGCGGGCCTCCAATTTAACGTTTCTGAAAACCACTTAGATCGCACACTTGACCTTGTCCTCTTTAAACTTCCTGTGCGTTCCTGCCCTAAGCTCCTTATGCCACCCTCTTACGTTGCCCCTGACGCCCATCATCCTGCTCTCGAGTTCGATGCTCAGATATCCAGGCTCCTCTCTCCTATCGCGCGGAAGCCTACCAAGATTAACTTTCGTAACGCGAACTTCGAAGGTCTGAACTTAGCCCTGGCGGCAATCAACTGGGTTCCCCTCCGTTTCTCCATTTACGTGTGACCCAGCCCTCAACATCCTCTATACCATTTTATCTGATATTCTTCCCTGTTACGTCCCCTCCTATTCTAAGCGCTTACGTTCTTACCCTGTCTGGTTCACCACTGACGTCCACAGAAAACTACGTCAAAAACGCACGGCGAGAAAGAAATTCCTGACTTCTAGAACCTATGCTGACTTAGTGTTTTTCAAATCTCTACATTCCTCGATCAAATCCTTAATACCTAAATCCAGAAACAAATTTTTAACCAGTTTTGAAGACTCACTAAAACGCGAAAACCTCAAACCTTCCTGGTCCCACATTTGCAACTCCCGCTGTCCTGCCTAGCTATCCAACCCGTCCATTAAATTTTCTGGCTCCTCAGCTAACTCCCGTCAACTATCTTGTGATTTACTTTCCCACTATATTTTCTCAGTCTATGTTCCCCTCCTTCCTCCAAATCTTTCCCGTTAGCGGATGTAGCCCGCCCCGCATCGCCTATCATTCCCCTTTTTACTCCTCTCCTTGTCGAGTACCTCATTGGCAAACTTGATGCCAATGTCCGACTTGCCTGCGATGGTCTTCCAAACTTCTTTTTGCTCAAAACTGGTAAGTCTATCTCCCTTCACCTATCTATTATTTTCAACAAAAACCTTGAAGAAAATCATTTTCCCGCCTTGTGAAAAGAGGCTCTCATCATCCCCATACACAAAAGTGGCGATCTTGTCTAGAATTCCCGTCTCCTCTCCTCCTGTTCCAAAATCTTGGAAAGATATGTCAGCGACTGTTTGTCCCCCCACTTTGACCACCACATAGTGAAAGAGCAATACGGCTTTGTTAAGGGTAGGTCCGCTGCCTCCGAGTTGCTTGACTTTACCAACTTTGTCGCCAAATGTCTGAATTGAAGGCAAGAAGTACTTACCATTTACACTGAAAGACTTCGACACTGTAAATTACAAGATACTTCTACCCACACTCTCGTCTCTAAATGTTCCCATACCACTTGTTTTATGATTTGCCTCTCACCTTTCCAAACGATCCTGCCACGTTTTTTTAACGGCTGCCCTTCCCGCTCCTTCTCTCATCAGAGAATGACAGGAATTATAACAACGTCTTCCTCAGTAACCCCGAAAGTTGCCGTGTGGAAACGGCCCGACAATTTCAACACGACTTAACCGGATTTGACAGTACCGCCAATTGTTTCGAGAAAACCGATGCTTTCGATTCTGACCCCGTTGCACGTAAGAATGCAAAAATGCCAAGCGGCCAAGGAACGGATTTTCGGAGTAGCAGAGATGGCGGCAAGGAAGCCTAAACGCTCAACCCTCTTTGATTTGAGGATTCCTCTCCTGTCTTATCCTCCTTAGTTTCTGTAAAGCTCTCACAACTAGGGAAATCCTCCAGAATAATGGCTGGAGGGTGCCAAGGAAGGGAAGGAACCTCAGAGGCCGCACCTCAATAAACATCTGAGGTAGAAGAAACAGGGATCGAGATTGTGATTCGTCGTGAATTTTCCCCCTTCGATCGCGGCACTTATTTTAATTTTTTAAGTTTTAGTTCGCGTTTTTGTTTAAATCGTTAGACTTATGCGAAAATCAATGTTTGTACGGCTATTTTCATGATCCAGTATGGATCCACGCATCGGTATAGACACGTGAATTTTGTATGATGACACGTGAGGGATCGTAGCGCTCAAAGGACCCCTCCACATTCCTGAGCCTGGCAAGCACAAAGGCGTGCAAGCATGTGATGACCGAGAGCCCCGATTGAGCTTCAGTATAACTTTTTAAGTTTTGGGGATAGCTCTTCCCCCTAGATATCCCCCTTTAGTCCATTGTGGAGTTATATTATCGCTTATAATATAATAGTATCAAGTATCGAAAAGAGTGAACCTTCACACCCTCCAGTACCCACGTGGAGCCCATCTATAACGCCCCTTGTACATCGCGACGATGATTGTCCTACTATTAATCTTAATAATTGTATGAAAAAAGCCCCTTTCGGGGTGGCATAACCTTTCAACGAGAAACCGCCGCCAAGATTTTCCAACGGTGTTAGATAGGGGGGGGGGGGGGGCTTCTTCTTTATACGCTCCCTCTCTGAGGGTGGAGCTGACAAACCATTATTATAACCACTATTAAAATAGTCCCGATTTGGGTCGCATTAGTTTCGCGCGGGGATGCAGGTGGGGGTTAGAGTGGGAGGACCTTCCCCTTCCTATCGCATACTCTGCCTATCCTCTCTCCTTAATCGAGTAGGGTTGAAAATTCAAATTTGACCATGACCACATCTACCCCGGGAGCAGCGTGACCGAAGCGCTGAGAATATAATATTTAGTGACAACTTCTAACCAGAATATCCTAGACTGAAGTTTTCACCCTATTCTTACTGTGTTGAATCTCAACCCTCCTTCCACCGATATACAAGCTATCGTTTGTGACTTTGTGACTCGCATAAGGTACTCGTATCTGCGACCTGTGAGTCTTTATGAGAAACTCACCCTTCGGCAGCAATGAGAGGTTCCCTGACCTAGTTTTATGCAAAATTATTTAAATTTTCATTTCTTTCAACTTTCAGTGCTTCCGTTCTGCTTTCCTCGATGATACTAACGAAATTTTATAGCTTTCGCAGCCCTAGAGCTCTTACAAAAACAACCAGTCAATAACGCTATGTCCTCTTGTTACTATTATGTAATTTGAATCGAAAGTTTTTCTTTTTTGAATGATTTTCCAAAGTAATAACAGCAAATCACTCGAGTCAATTGACCCGAAAAGCGAGGAGTTGGTATTATTTAAGCAGAATTGCTTACAGAATAGCTGGATTCAATTGCCACGGAACAATGTCAGATATCAGAAACTAGGAGTAGAATAAAATTTCAAACTACGCAATCCACTTGACCAGGTCCTTTCAATGGAGACATTGGTTGGCATTCGGGAATTTAATGCAGGAACCTCTTCAAATGGTATAAAACTATGTTCGTCGAGATGTTTCTTAATGTGTGTTGTTGCTGGCTATGGTAATCGATATTAGCAGTGTAGAAAGGAACAATGGATTGATACGTTTTGATGTCGAAATGATTCTGATTTAAATTTCAGAATATCCGTTTACTCTAAGGACCCGTTCTCGGAAATTACCAAACCGAAAATTCTGGGAAAAAATGTGGTAGTCCGGTCCCATGGTATCTAGACCTCAAAATATTCTCCTTTACGATATCTGCTCAATAGACCCCCTAAGTTCATCCTACATTCGAATTACATTTCGAGTATAAGTTTTAATAGATGGCATCATAATGGAAAGTTTGGTCGAAATCCTGCTATTACTAACAAAGTTGCAGTAAGTCAAATTTTGCTCTTTTGTCTCAAGTTACTTCTACTATTGAACACTACGAGCTGTATATAAATGAAACCATCGTGTAGTCAAATATTCTTACATAAAACATCAACAAAACCTTTTATACCTGAAGCGCCGTGTTTTCGGTTTCCGACTTGTTCACTTGACTGGTAGATAAATAATAAACAAAAGTGTCAATACCCCGCTTTTGTTGATGAAAGCCTTTGAATTATGCAAGAAAAACGCAAGAAAGGTGGTATGAACGCAAGCATTATGCAAAGATGTGTATTTTCTGATTTTATTTTTGGATTGGGGTCCTGAGTGTACATTCATTTGATGGTGGGCGGGACCAATTGGAGAGAGACGGTTTCGCCCTTAGTTTTGGACAAAACGTTATTGCTTCAGAAAAATCGTGACTGATGGTTGCGTCATCAACCACTGCTTCAACCTTGCCCTTGAAAACGCGGGGCAAAAAGTGGTTGCCAGACATTAGTTACTGTCTGCCTTTACATGTCTACATCCCACCTGTCTCTTGGGTCGCTACCTGCCATATTGCCAATAAACCTTGGAAATTCTCGATCGAACATTTGGCGAACTCATAATCTCCAAGTACATCATTTTCAAATGGCCACCTCACTATGACCATCCGTCCGAAGAGCTTGGAACAGTCAAATTCGTAACGATACTTCAAATATTATAAAAGCCATCAAAATTTGGGAGTGTCACTTGGAATTTAACGAAATGCACGCCAGGGTGAAAGTAACATGATTAGGACTGCGTGCAATTCTTCCTTGCCTTTTCTCCCACTCACACTTTCTTGCATTGGTCTTTAGACAGTCCAACTCCCTGTGAGGAGTTGCCAGATCTCCCATCAGGCGTGACCCCAGGGGGCGGATAGGGGCATACCTATTGATGTGTAAATATGTGTTCATACACTTTTCTTTTCTGATTGTGTATGGGCTAGTGTTTGCTCATCTCTGGTGCGTGGACCAAAATGGCTATGGGAAGGATACCCAGAACATAAAACCACCATGGAAGACGAGAGAAGGAGTAAACTTACGGTGCAGGGGCTCGGAACCCCAGTACTGGCGGCTTTTGGGAGTGAGCAAGCGGGCTCCCGGTCGTCGATATCCCTCGACCGCAGTGCCTCGGTGGTGGACAACTTGGCCACCTTGGCATATAATGTTACAAGTGATTTGGATCTGGAGAAGGAAGTGTTCAAGCGAAGTACGACCTTACCGAGAACACCAGTAGCAAAAACAACCAAGGATGAACTGAAGATGGATCGTTGGACGACAAAAACTGTAACAACACCCACAGGATATGTTCAAGATGCGCGACAGCAAGAGGTGCTCCAGGAACAAGATAAGGATCCATTCAAAAGAAGCTCATCAACTTTGAGATCTCCACCAATGCTAAAGGCGATGAAGGATAAAGCACAGGCAAGATCTATAACTGGCAAAAGTGAAACATCGTATAAAAGGAGTAACCCTGTCGGGGCTTATAAGGAGCGGAGTCCCGATCCGGAGGAATTACCCTTCACCCAGCTTGGGGCAAAGATAGTTGAGCTGTCCGAGTTTATCAAGGACAAGCACAACGTGCACCAAGCCATAAAGAATATGGTGAGGGCCATTAGAGTCCTCTATAATAGATCACAGATGGAGGAGAAGAATAATAACAACACGCCGAACCCCGCTGTGCCAACAGTATCACAAGCGACCCAAGTGACGCCTAACCGTACTACCATCGAATCCCAGCGAAATAAGCGAGTACGTGAAAAAGAGGGGGATCCTTTAAGTAATCAGCAGGCGCCTAAGAGAAAAAAAGGCGGACAGGACATCTTGAAAACCAACACCAACAGTTCAGAAGGAGGAAAGCATACAGCGAATCTAGGAAACTCGACCAGCGTTGCGAAGCCCAAGACGAACGAAAACGATGGATGGACTAAAGTAACCAACAAAAAAGCGAAACGAAAAGCAAAAGTGCGAACTCGTCCAGATGCGATTGTTATCTCCAGTAAGGGCAATCTGTCCTACGCGGAGATACTCAAAAAGGTCAAAGCTGATCCCGACCTAAAAGATCTCAGCGGAAATGTGAACAGAATCCGAAGAACCCAGAAAGGGGATCTCATGTTTGAGCTGAAAAGATCCAGCGGTGGCAAAAGTGATGACTTTCGCACTCAAGTGAAAAACTCACTTGGGGAGAATGCCGCAGTGCGTGCCCAAAAACATGAGATCTATATACAATGTAAGGATCTCGATGAAGTTACATCGAAAGGAGAAATTTGTACTGCTCTGAAGGAGCAATTCAAGTTGAAAGAACTTACAGAGGAGTCTGTTGTCGGTCTACGGAAAGCCTATGGTGGCACTCAAACGGCCACCATACGAGTGCCAGCGGAGGCAGCGCAGATGTTGTTAGCTGCCGGAAGGGTTCGGATTGGATGGGTTGTTTGCCGTTTAAGGGAGCAAACTTCACTAAAGAGGTGCTTTAAATGCCTCATGTTTGGGCACTTCACGAAGGCATGCACCAGCAACATTGATCGGTCCGATCGATGCAGAAGGTGTGGGGAGAAAGGCCATATTGCCAGAGAGTGCAATACGGACCCCAAATGCCTATTATGCGAAGTAAAAGAGGGACAGGATAACCGGCATATTGCCGGAAGTGGTAAATGTGCGGAATTTAGGAAGGCGCTCACTGCAATAAGAAAATGAGGTTTATTCAAATAAACCTCAATCATTGCAGGGTCGCTCAGGATCAACTTGAGCAGACCACGTTCGAATCTAAGATGGAGGTTGCCATCATAAGTGAACCGTACAGAAACCGCCACGGTGGCGTATGGGTCACAGATGCGACTGGTGGATCGGCGATATGGGCTTGTGGTCGACAAGCCATACAATGTACTGCAAGTCAGGCAGCCAGTGGCTTTGTGTGGGCGAAGATAAGTGGTGTATATGTATACAGCTGCTACGCCCCACCAAGTTTGACACTGCCTGAATTCGAGCAAATGCTTGATAATCTTGTTCTCGACGCAAGGGGACGAAGTCCAAAGGTGATTGCTGGTGATTTCAATGCTTGGGCCCTAGAGTGGGGTAGCAGAGAATCAAATGCTAAGGGGCGCAGTCTATTAGAGGCTTTTGCGCAGCTGGACATGGTTTTGGCTAACGAAGGTGCCGTAAACACCTTTCAGAAAGGGGGGTCAGGCTCGGTTGTAGACCTGACCTTTATCAGCCCTGCGCTGGCGCGTGGTATGTCCTGGTGCGTCAGCGAACGCTACACCCACAGCGATCACCAGGCAATCTTCTTTGAGACATGTGTCGAGCCACAGGCCAAAGAGCTATCATGCCCAAAACCGAAAAAGGTTTCAGGCTGGTCTGCAAAATCTTTGGATGAGCAGAGCTTCTTAGAGGTGTGGTTAGATCAACCTGATATAGCAGGCGCCTCTACGGAAAGAGCCGTCCATCTGGCTCAATGCATCGCCAAAGCATGTGACGCGTCTATGCCTAGGAGGTGCTCATTCCCCAGTAGAAGACCAAACTACTGGTGGAATGATGAACTGACCGGTCTTCGATCAGCCTGCCACCGAGCCAGAAGAGCGGCTCAGAGGGCGGTAGGTAGAGTCGATCAGGGGCAGAAAGAGTGCGCCTATAAGGCAGCCCGCAAAACCCTCAAGCTCGCCATCCAGCGAAGCAAGACAAAATGCTTTAAGGAGCTCTGCTCAGAAGCGGACATCAACCCGTGGGGGAGTGCTTATAGAATAGTGATGGGACGATTCAGAGGCCGCTCCTCTCCGCAGATCACGTGTTCCACCCTCTTGCTGAAAATCATCCAGGGGTTATTCCCCCGCAAGAGGAGAGCACCGACATATTCCAACCACCTCTGAATGTGACGGCAATTCCTCCAGTCACCAGAGACGAGCTGCTGGAGATCTGCAGCAGAATAGGAGACAATAAAGCGCCGGGCCTGGACGGAGTGCCGAATAAGGCCCTTAAGCTTGCCGTGAAATCCAGGCCGGACATGTTCGCTGAGCTGTTCGAAGCGTGCATGTCCGAAGGAATATTTCCGGCGGCTTGGAAGCGACAGAAGTTGGTACTTCTGCCTAAGCCTGGTAAACCTCCAGGTGAACCATCGTCATACCGACCCATATGTCTTTTGGACACGGTGGGGAAAATGCTAGAGCGGGTAATCTATAATAGATTACTCCCGGTTGTTGAGGGCCAAGGCGGCCTTTCAGATCGGCAGTATGGGTTCCGAAAAGCCAGATCAACCATTGATGCTATCAAATTGGTTACTGGTTTGGCCGAAGATGCAATTCACGGAAAGGGTAGTACCAGCAAATATTGCGTGGTAGTAACCCTGGACGTGAAAAATGCATTCAATTCGGCCAATTGGAATCTAATACGCAAATCCCTAGCGAAGATTGGTATTCCCGCCTATCTCGCTGCTATCGTCGATAGTTACTTAACTGAAAGGAGGCTCTGGTATGACACTGATGACGGACCGCAGGAGTACGTTGTTTCCGCCGGTGTCCCACAGGGCTCCGTATTGGGCCCACTACTGTGGAACATCATGTACAACGATGTACTTAATCTTCCCCTTCTGGAGGAAGTCACAGTGGTAGGTTACGCTGACGACATAGCACTGGTTGTTGTCGCAAAGCATCTTGAAGATGCTGAGTTATACTCAAGCGAGGCAATCAGTGCTGTCAAATGCTGGTTGGAGAGCTCTGGTTTGACGATTGCGGAGGAAAAAACAGAAGCGGTCCTCATCACGAAGCGCCGGAAGAGAAATTACGCCTGTGTTAGAATCGGGAATCATATCATCACTTCCAAGACGACCATCAAATACTTGGGGGTGGTGATAGACAGGAAGCTCAGCTATAAGCAACACTTACAGTATGTTTGTGATAAATCATCCACTGCTAGTATGGCCCTGGCAAGGATGATGCCGAACGTGGGAGGGCCACGGCATACCTCTAGGTTGCTTATGGCCAGGGTGGTGACCTCGATCATGCTCTATGCGACCCCAGTTTGGAGGGAGGCGTTGTGGATGTCAGGGAATGCTACCAAACTGAGTTCAGTCTACAGGAGGACAGCCCTGAGGGTATGCTCTGCCTTCAGGACTGTCTCAGATGATGCAGCATTCGTCATCTCTGGAATGATGCCGATTGACATCTTGGCAGATGAGATGGCGAATATATACAATGCAAAGCCAACCTCTTCCTCATCGCGGACGAAGAACGCTGAGAGGGAGAGATCCATAAATAGATGGCAAGAGCGGTGGGAACGCTCGGGAAAGGGCCGGTGGACGCACAGGCTCATTCCTGCCATCAAGGAGTGGTTGGAGAGACGACACGGTGAGATTAATTATAATCTCACCCAGTTTCTCACGGGACACGGAGGATATCTCCAATACCTTCACAGGTTTAAATTGGAGACCTCGCCCGATTGTCCAAATTGCGATGGAGTCCCAGAGGACCCAGAGCATGTATTCTTCCACTGTCCGAGATTTGTGGAAGAAAGGAGGAATCTTGAAGAGACTCTAGGAGAGGTGCTGGTACCAGAAAATTTGGTACCGAAAATGCTAGCACATCAAGAGAATTGGGATGCGGTCAACTCCATGATCGCATCTATTCAAGATAAATTGCGAAAGGCAGAGGAAAGGAGAAAAGCGCGGTCACGTGCGCCGCGTATAGAAGAAAGGTGACAAAGCTAGAGTGAGCTGACTCCGTCCCGTGATGTAATACCTTATGGTGGTTCCGCGGGGCAGGGAGGGAGTCGGGGGTGGTTTTAGTGGGTAAAAATCCCACACGCTGGTGTGTCCAGACCAGTGTCTTTTTGAAGATTTCCACCTCCTCAACACAAAAAAAAAAAAAAAAAAAGACAGTCCAACTCTTCAACCCAACGTTCGGATTCCTCAGCTATAGTTTTCCGATTACAGGGTTTCCCTTATCGATTCGAACTTTTCTGTTGTAAGACTTGGTGCAGGATAACAGTTGTATATATGTATATATGTATTCCCGATATGCTGGTATGAATTCTATCACTCTCACTCACAGTGCAGACTCTACTATGATGGTTTTGGTTGGACTGTTTACAGATGATGGCAACGTGAACGGTGGTAGATCTTGTGCCACATGTCATTTATTCACGTTTAGTTGAAGGAATTTGTCTTGCTGATTATTTAGTACCTGTGAACCTTGCCTCTCTATTTTCACTCCCTTGTAACAAACAGAAGCAATTTACCAGAGCAATTTTTACAATTGTTCCGTTTTCCTCTATGTTTCTCACCTTCGATTCCTGCACTGACTAGGACCTAGGTTAAAAGATGTCCGTACTATGTTCGTAGATCTCCCAAAAAAAATGAATTGATTGAAGTCATACGCGTACGTCAATTTGCTTCTTTGTCATAATAATCTGAGTCTCAGGACAAGTTTTTTTCCTGTGAACCTTTCTATTCTCCCTAACGTGTGGTTCGGAGCCAGGACCACGAACGCGAAAGTGTTCCGTCCCAGGAACCCGGAAGACGACCTGGATCCGGTCCACGCCGCAAGCGAACTGTTGGAGGGGATGAAGATCGACGGTCCGACGAGGACTAACGAACCCCTTACGTAAGCAGATCCTGAAGGTAGCGCCGATAATTCTGCAGTACTCGAAGTGCGCCTCAGCTAACCTGCTGGTGTTCTTTCTAAAGGAAGAGATCGACGTCGAGCTAATACAGGAGCCTTGAACCATCAATGGGCTCCAAAGGAAATATTACAAGTTATGCCACAGCACAAAAAACACTGATCGGCGCAGAACCAGTGCATGGATCCTCGCTAGGAAGAATCTGCACGCTATTCTGTAACTGGACCTTAGTTGCAGCGGCCTAATCGTGGTCAAATTGGAGCAGGCTAACGACCGATCAGCTACACTTGAAGAAATGTTGTAGTTCTTCCACTTCCACCATCGCAGCAAAGGAGGCAAACCTGTTGATAGGCTTCGTGGCCAATGCAAAGCAAACGCTTTGAGGCAGTTCGGAACGAAACAAGTGAATTTCTCCTTTATTTTAGAATCCACTATTTCCGAGGGGAGAGGGGGGTCCTTGATATTGCCCTACTAACGCACAAAAGCACATTAAGGAAGAGAACTGGAGAATGTGTGACCAGAGACCTTTCTCAGGTTACAGTTAGATACTTTGCTGCCTAGATATCGCTGTAAAAGTTGACCGGAGAAATTTTGGCCAAGTCATCAAGAACGAACTCTCCCGTGAGCAAATTGGAACGCAGATGAACTTGAGTCAAAAGTTGGGGCTCTGGAAGCGCAATCGTAACCGCTTTTAAAGTTCCGTGCCCTGCAAAATACAGCTAGAAAACATTGGGACTGTGATGAAATGGAAAACCGTCCTGGTTGCCCTCAGCAACTTAGTAAGATTCTGGGCAAGGAAAATAGAAGCCCATCCTTCCTTAAAAAATCGGAAGGCTGCTGGAACGAATATTCTGGTGATATCAGCTAAAGAGTTCAAATGCACTTCTTCGCTAGCGGGGAGGACTGATGATAACCTTGCTTGAAAGCTATGCAGCCCCAGGCATGTGAGACTGACAGATTCAGCGACGTTAGTACCAGCGTAATCGAGGTACCCTCAATCAGAATAAGAGTTAAGGGGTTACGCATTGGAAAATATCGATGCTAAGAACTAAGATAATTCAATCTGATCTGGGAGGTAGCCACTTGACAACAGTTGTGAGCAGAGGCACGCCCCAGGGTGTTCTGGTTGTTAGCCATAGACGAAATTTTACAGTTACTGGACAGGAGCGGGGTGAAGGGGGTGGCATATGTCAACGAGTTCTATTGGTATCAGGGGTGCTGTCCTTTGGTTTGAGTGAAATCATCTAGAGAGCGTAGGGAAAAGTGTGCCTGAGAGCTGCAAGAAGCAAACGCGACATAAATCCAACCGAAAAAGTGGTGATGCTATTCACCACCAAGCCAAGGGTACGCGAATTCCACCCTAGATGAGTAATGTAAGGTATGTATCCGGGTGTGATCCTGGATCCTTAGCTAAATTCGAGATTAAACATAGAAATGAGTGGTAAAAGGACCTGTATATCCGAGGATAGTTCCCTGGATGTACACCGCCAAGGTTCGTCCCATCTGTTGTGGCAGGCGCTGTACAAAAAGCAAAATAGAACGAAGCTTAGTAGGATTCATTCGAACGCGTTGTGCAGGTGTTACCGGGGCTCTGCAGTCCTACTCGGTAGATGTTCTCAAAGTATTCCTAACATTCATGTTCTCCGCTTAAACCTTCGCATCAAATAGACTGTAGCGTGTGGTGGGGTCAGGTTACGTGGGTGGGGATGCTAGACAGCGAATCCCTATCCATATTAAAATTTGCTTTTTTCTGAGTATGTTTAATTCACTGAAGAGCAGGCTTGTTAACACTGATGAAGGGAACAAGTGGTTCCCGAAGTATCGGTATTTGCAAGACCAATAAATAACACTACCGAATAAAAAAGTACTTTTAATTATTTCAAATAATTTAATCGCTAGAAATACCGTGTAATTATACTCAGATCCTAAGCGAAGTATCTCAGAAACTCTGGATGTTTTCTACGGAGTACACCATACGTAAGGGGAGCTTCACGAAAAGCTTTGCTGCGGACGTTCCAACTAGGGCAGAGTTGAAGACCTGCGAGGTGTTGGAAGTTTACGACACAATGTTCTTTGCTGGTGGATGAGAGATGGTCTGTGGACTCCGTGCGGGAGTATTTTCAGATACACACTGTGTAGCCGAGTCACACGTTTTCCCAAGATCAAGCATATTCCAGGCAGAAGTGCTGGTGAAACTGAAAGTCTGCCGATGCTACGGCATGGTCACCTAGTTGGCGAAAGCTTAACCCCAATTTAGCTTTCCTATAACATGATCCAATCACAAGGGTTCTTGTGACAGACGCGTGCAAATACCTACAAGATTACGGAGGTCTGCCCGGAGTACTGGCCTATAGGGGCCCACGCTGCCAGATTCACATACCACATTTTTGGGTCTGTGGCGAACAGGGAAGGATACTCAGGCGCTTCCTTTGCGATTGCCCGTATAGCTAAATTCAGGCTATGGGCTTAGGTAAACTATTCTTTGTGGTGAATTCTTGTCGAGGCTTTGGGGCTTTCCCTTCGGCGACATTCTTTACCATCATCTAGACTTATATCCAAGTTATCATTTAGGACCTCATCTCGTGCTCTTCGAGGGAGATTATTAAGGGTGGTTATCACTCTGTTTGTACACGTGCAGTGTGGACACAAACTTAGCTGGTTGAGGGGCTTGTAATAGGTAATGAGCGAGGTATATTGTGAGGAGGTGTGATGCTGATCTCTAGAATCTATGTATGTATTGGGAAGCTGGGATTTCAAGGAGCTGGTGGAATAAGTTTGGGTGTGATATCCAGGGTTCATCAAAATAGCGCATCACAGTGCCAATTTTGCTTCTCGGATTGCTGATATCTAGCTACCTATCTCCATAGCTCTGTCCTGGTCTATATTGAGCCTCCCCTAATTTCAGAGAGACCAGCCGGATATATTCCGTAGTATGCATTTCAGCGTAACCTGAGACCTTCATAGTTTCATAAAAAAACTTCCAAATATGTATCTATAAAAGTTAAGGGACAATACCCATTTAGGTGCATGTTAAATAATAAACACTAGTCGGAGAATTGGTAAGATTTTGAATTTGAGCAATAAAAGATAAAAAAACATAAAATGAAGGAACGTGCCACAACTTTTAGAGGGTCAAGTGCGGCTAATACAGCTTTTCGCTAACATCCAACGTAGGAGAAAATTATTTGATTCTAACGGCAATTTTTTGATTGTGGGGACATTTCATTTCTAAACTCGTGTCTTGGTCTATTGAGTTTTATTCGTGCCTTGGCAATCAAAGCCAAGTATTCTGTCAAGGCAAATGGCACTGAGGTAATTTACGAGATACTAACAATTTACTTAATTTTAATCGCCACATGAATAATATTTGCGGTGTTTATGCCAACATTTCAATCTTTTAATTCAATTCGTTGTAAAGTTAAATAGATTTAAACGCAATCTGTAGACTCAGAAACGAATAATAAGAATTTAAAGATGACCCCACATTTTCAAGGAAAAAAATGTATTAATTAATAACATTCGCAACTAAGAGGGTGCCGAAATATGGTTCCAGTTTAGTGATTTAAATCATAAATAAAAAGTGAAATGAAAACTTGACTTCTCCCTAGAGTAATTTAGACATAGAAGTCTATGATTTCGTCATGGTTCTACTTTTATCTTCTGTTTATCGCAATCTGCAGGTGGTTACTGCCTATTCGAATACATATGAAATCGCTACTTCTATCTAATTAGTTGGTGATTTTTGGCAAATAGTCGAACTATATTTCATGCCTCTATTAAAATGTCGGTTTTTTTTCCATAAATTTTGCTAAAGAATCACAAGATCCTAATTAGATTCTTAATAAATAGATAGATAACGAATTCAATGTTGATTTTTGCTAATTGTTTTCGCCATGGTGGGTATTTGAAGCTATTCTAACTACCAACTAGTCAGAAGATTGGCATGTGAGGATTTTCACAATAGATATTTTTATTTATTCAAAACCGGAATGGACACACCAAGTATATTAGTCCTCTTAGTAAGGCTCTTTTGTCTCTTAATGCTTTACAATCAGATTAGGTCTGTACTATCAACTCAACCCTAGGTGTGAATACACCAGCTCTAGCAACCCATATTTGAGAATCCAGCTCCTAGGGGGGAGACTGTCGAAATATTTCACTGCTTGCTTGTCATTAGAGCTGACTGAAAGGAGTACAAAGGGTGCCAACACCACATACCCATCTCAGTGGTTGGGAAGGTCGGGACCATTCATCCTTGGCTAGGTCGAATATAAATCCTATAAACATCAACAACGCTGTAATCGAATTCTACCTTTATTTCCACAAGGTGTTCCAAACAAGTCGGAAACCGTTGCAGAGATACCCCCGAAGTCAATATCAGTGAAAGATGGAAATAAGGGAAGCTCCCAGAAGCGCAATATGCATCAGGCCATGCCAAGGACGAAAAAAATGCCTGGTAGAAAGCAAACGTTACTAAAGCAACACAAGTGACGTCCCCTCAAATCAGGTCATCCCGGCAGTGGTCGAGTGTCCGAAATTTGGATTCGTTAGGCTGAAATAACTACATATATAATTGCTCTGCCCCACCAATCCCGACGATGGCACAATTCGAGGAAATGCTAGGTATGCTAGTCTCGGTTGCAAGAAGTCGAAACCCAAAATATAAATAATATAGATTGGGGCAGTCGAACTACTAATAACTAATAACTAATAACTAATAACTAATAACTAATAACTAATTTTTTTTTTTTTTTTTTTTTTTTTTTTTATGGATGGAGGTGGAAATCTTAGAAAGATGCTGCTGCGCCAGGTTGCAGCAGTGTGTGGGATTCACACCCACTAAAACCACCCCCACTCTTCCGCCCCTCCCCGCGGGACCACCGTGAAGTATTACTTCGCGGGGGAGGCTCTGGTTCGCTATACCAGCTCGTCCATGTCACGTCTCCGTCGCGCCGCCTTCCGAGCTCGATCCAACTCCAGGAGTTTTGCCTGCACCACGGCTACTGCCTCATTTACCGCCATCCAGTTTTCCTCCGACTTCAACATCTCTTCCACCAGGTTGGAGGGCTCGATGTCCGCCCCTAAGATGCTGTTCAACCTCCTTTTCTGCTGTAGAAATCTGGGACAATAGAACATAACGTGCTCCGGGTCCTCGAGTGTAGCACCGCATTCAGGACAGTTGGGAGACTCGTCCAACTCGAAGCGATGCAAGTACTTCCTATAGCCACCGTGTCCCGTAAGGAACTGTGTCAGGTGGTAATTCAATTCTCCGTGCTTTCGGTTGACCCATTTCTCGATGCACGGGATCAATGTATGGGTCCACCTGCCCTTGTCGGAGTTATCCCATCGTTGTTGCCACTTGCCACACAACTCTCTCCTGATGGCTTTTCGGAAATCCGCATTCACCTCGGCTGGATTTGCCTTCCGTTTTTCGTAGAGCCAGTGTGCCTCGCTCGCTAGAAGATCTATAGGGATCATTCCTGCGATAACACACACTGCCTCCGTCGACGCCGTCCTAAATGCGCTGCACACCCTTAGCGCAATTGGCCGGTATGCCGAACATATCTTCCTCCGGTTGACCGCGTGGTTCAACGCTCCCGCCCAGACAGGGGCCGCGTATAGCAGGATCGACCTCACCACTCCCGCGATGAGTAGCCTGCGACTATACTTCGGCCCTCCCACGTTAGGCATCATCCTTGCAAGGGATGAGCTGGCATTTGCTGCCTTTTCTCGCGCATAATCCAAGTGTCCCTTGAAACTCAGCTTGGCATCGATCATCACCCCCAGGTATTTGACAACCGATTTTGAGACGACCTCACGATTACCAACCCGGATGGTAACCGTGTTGTTCTTCCTACGGTTGGTAATGAGGACCGCCTCCGTCTTTTCGTCCGCCAGGTCCAGCTTGGCCATTCGTAACCATGACTTGATGGTATGAATGGCTTCATTTGCATAAAGCTCCACGTCCTCGGGATGCTTTGCAATTGCAATTACCGCCAAGTCGTCCGCAAAACCAATCAGCGTCTCCTCCGGCACGCGAAGGCCAAGCACTCCGTCGTACATTATGCTCCACAGCAGCGGTCCCAATACAGAACCTTGAGGCACACCTGCTGTCACAATGTACTCCTTTGGCCCGTCGTCCGTCTCGTACCAGAGAAGTCTATCCGAAAAGTAACTCTCGATGAGCCGAGCCAAGTAGCTAGGAACACCCAGTTTGGCCAAAACGCCCTTAATCCAGCCCCAGTTGGCTGAGTTAAAAGCATTTTTGACGTCCAGCGTCACCAGAGCACAGCATTTGCCCATGGCCATCGCATTTCGAGCCAATTCCACGACCTTTGCTACTGCATCGACCGTAGAACGGGCTCGCCGAAACCCATATTGCCGCTCTGAAAGACCACCCGCAAGCTCGATGAACGGGAGCAGCCTGTTGTATATCACCCTCTCCAACATCTTCCCCATGTTGTCTAAGAGACAAATAGGGCGATATGAAGAGGGCACGCCGGGTGGTTTTCGAGGCTTCGGTAGCAAGACCAGTTTCTGCCTCTTCCACTGGGCGGGAAACACTCCTTCCGCCATGCACGATTCGAATGTGCTTGCGAACCACCTTGGTCTGGCCTTGACCGCCACCTTCAGAGCCCTGTTCGGAATTCCGTCCAATCCCGGAGCCTTGCTGTCCCCAATACGTCTGCAGATTTCCCAAAGTTCCTCTTCGGTAACATCAGGGATCGAGAAGACGTCCTGCTGAGCTGCCAGTTGGGGTTCTCTTTCGTCCTGCTCCTGCTGCGGGAAAAGAGTTGCAATTATTTGCAACAAGAGCCGTGGGCATGTCACCTGAGGTGATTTTCGCCCGCGGATCTTCTTCATTACAATTTGGTAGGCTGTACCCCACGGATTCGTATTAGCCTCCATGCAGAGCTTCTGGTAGCATTCCCGCTTGCTTCTCCGAATGGCCTTCTTAAGGTTGCTTCGCAGATCCCTGTATTCTTCCTCACGCTCCTGGTGTTCCGGCCTTCCTCTTGTCCTGTGGGAAAGTCTCCTCGCTCGGAGACAAGAGGATCTCAAGGCAGCGATCTCCGTGTTCCACCAGTAGTTTGGCCTCTTGCCGTGGTGCAAACGTCGTCGTGGCATCGTAGCGTCGCATGCTTCGGTTACACGCTGAGACAGCTGTGTGACTCTTTCCACCGCTGTTCCATCCGGATCATGGGCTCCCTCCAATGCGGCCAGGAATATCTCCTCGTCGAAAGCTCCGATAGACCAGCCAACCGCCTTAGCCTTTCCACCTCCAGAGCGTCGTTGACTGCTTCCCCGGTTCCCAATGTGGAGGAAGATGGCCTGGTGGTCACTGTGGGTGTAGTGCTCACTCACTTGCCAAGCCATCCCCCTCACCAGTGAAGTGCTAACAAATGTCAGGTCAACGATCGAACCCGACCCTCTTCCTCGAAAGGTGGGCACGCATCCAACGTTGGCCAGCACGATGTCCAGCTCTGCAAATGACTCCAACAGAATTTGACCTCTGGTGTTCGTCGATCGGCTTCCCCAGTCCAGGGCCCACGCGTTGAAATCGCCCGCAATGATTTTAGGGCTGCGGTCTCTAGCATCCAACACCAGACTGTCTAACATCTCCTCATATTGTGCTAAGGTTGCACTAGGAGGAGCGTAGCAGCTATAAATATGGACACCGTTGACCTTCGCCCTTATAAAACCGGCTGCCGGGGGGGCCATGACTTCCTGAATGGCCTGTCTTCCGCACGCCCAGATTGCCGCGTTACCAGACGCATCCACCGCCCAAGTCGCACCGCCGTAGTTTCTGTACGGCTCGCAAATAACCGCGACATCGACATTCGACTCTCGAATGGTTTGCGAGAGCAGGTCCTGAGCTGCCTCACAGTGATTGAGATTGATTTGTATCAATCTCATTTTCCTGTGCGGTTCAGCTCCCTCCTATATACCGGACATCTGCTGCTTCCCGCAATATGCCGGCCGTCCACGCCCTCATTCCCACTACATAACATACACCGTGGATCTCCGGTGCAATCTTTGATGAGGTGGCCCTCTTCCCCACACTTCCTGCAACTCCTCGACCTATCATGCTGGCTAGTGCATGCCGCCGCAAAATGGCCGAAATCGAGGCATCTGAAGCATCTCTTTAGAGAGATTTGTTCCCTGAGCCTGCACACGACCCAACCTACTCTTACCTTGCCCGCGGTAATCAACTTAATAGCTGATTCCGCCGGCAAACTAATAATAGCGGTCTGTGCCATATGCCTTCTTCATCCTTTTTATGGCACTCTGGTCTATATCGCCAAGGTTGAACTGCTGCTTTAGCGCAGCACAGATGTCTTCCCGTGAGGTGACTTCATCTAGGTCCTTGCACTCAACCACTATCTCCTGTTTCCGAGCTCTTACCTCAGCTTCCTCTCCAAGTACACTTTCCACCTTCCCGCGGAAGTTATCGGCCGACTTGTCGGCGGATTTACTTAACTCCAGCATCAGATCCCCTTTCTGTGTTCGCCTAATACGGCTCACATTATCCCCCAAATCCTTCAATTCCGGGTCTGACTTCACCTTTCGGAGGATGTCGGCATAGGACATATTTCCCTTCTTGGAAATAATTATTATTTCCGGGCGGAGCTTCTTTTTGTCCTTTTTCCTCTTGTTGCTCACCTTAGTCCATTGTTCGGGCCTCCGGGCGTTAGTTTCTTCCACTTTTGTAGGTGTTGTGGCTGCAATCGTGAGATTACCGACTTTCGCGGGTACTCTCGCCGACTCCGCCTTCTTTGGTGAAGAGGCTTTTTTCTTCTTCGGGGCTTGCTGTGGTCCAAGAGGCTCGCTGGTACCGTCTCTAGCCCGTTTTCCTGTCTTCCCGCCTGCTTTATCACGGGGAGGCGTCACCTGCGTTTCCCTTGTGACCTTGCCAACTGACGCTTGGGAATTCTTTTCTTCGAGTGCCCTGATATAAGACAATTTAATGCCTCTTATCAAGGCTCGAATATTTTGATGGATATTCCGCCTCTCCTTGATGAACTCACACAGTTCATTTATTCGTTCCCCAAGTGTAACGAACGCCATTTCGGTATGTTCTCGTTTCCTTTCGCGCCTTGCGCCACAAGGAATGATCTCGATTAAGGGACTATTCGTATTTCTTTCAGAGTCCCGCGACGAATCTCGACTACCAAAAAGAACCATTGTTCTCGGTGGTGATCTCCCAAGCTTCGAACTCCTCCTAAAGGGATCCGGTGTGGACCTAATTTCCAATCCACCATTATCTCTTGTAGCATTAGATGCCACAGTAGCCAAGTTTCCCACTACTGAGCCCGCTTGCTCACTCCCAAAAACCGCCGGCACTGGGTTTCCGAAGCCCTGCACCGTAAAAAAACTACTTTTCTCCTCTTCCATATTTGGTTTAATTTCTGGGTGTCCTTCCCATAGCCAATTTTTATCCACGGGTGGGCGTTTACTTCCCACCTACCCGGCCTGCGCATAAGCATGCCCATACACGCACATCTCCGGATGCGTGCATATGCATGCCCATGACACATTCGCCGAGCATTCCCTTATCCGCACGAAGGGACGCGCCTGATGGGAAATTTGGCAACTCCGCACAGGAACTAATAACTAATAACTAATAACTAATAATTGAGGTGGGGTGAGGTAAAGTCTCTTAGGACCCAGACTCTAGTGGTCCGTTGTACTCGATTCCACCGTCTAACGGAATATCCCAGATTCGTTTATGTATCACAGGGTTTCCGTTGGTGGATGTGATTGCCATCCGCTGCAGTTGTAGCACATTAGTACCGAAAATCTGATGTCTGATGAATCCATAAGCGGGGGACTTACATAGAAAACGTTCCGTTGATTCCACCGTCTCACTACAGGAAGGACATGTATCATCTTGGAGAATTCCTATTCTGAACATATGTCCAGCTAGTGAATTATGACCTGTCAGAATGCCCACAATACTTCTGCAACTCTTCCTGCTTTTCGACAGGATAAACTTTGTCGAATGTTTGTTTGATTTTGACAGGAAAAGTTTGGTGTGTTTAGCAGCATTAAGGCTCAGTCAGTGTCAGTGTCATTATGGGAAGTTTGGTACCAGTTTTTGATAGCAGCATTAGCCAATGCTACTGCCACCCCAATTGCTGGTTTCGGTCCGGACATGGGGGAATTGGACCCGATTTTGCTAAAGGATCCGAGACTTCATTTCCCTCTACACCACAATGGCCGCGTACCCAGAGTAGCTCCACCATATTGAATCCAGAAACAGAATTCAATCGATTTCTACACTTTTGAACGAATTTTGAAGTACCCAGCATGCACAGCAGCTTGACTATCGCTATTGATTGCCATTCACCTGCCCTTCAACCGCTCGTGAATCATCTTGGTTGCCGCCCTTAGGATCGCATGCGCTTCAACCTGAAAGACCCTCGTATGTTGCCCCAAGTGAAAAGCGCACTCCTCGTTTTTGTTCGAGAGGTAGACTCCTGCTCCAGAACCCTGCTCTGTCTTTGAGCCATCGAAGTAGAAGTCGTCAGTATATCCCGACACGTATTCTTCTGGTTCGTCCCAATTTTCTCTTCGTTTCAAGATAACCTCATAGCTTCTACCAAACAGATGTATGGGGATCCGAGAATCAGAAGGCATTGCGAAAACTGGATTCAGTTCTCCCAATAACCCTTCCAATGGTCTGTGCCCCCACGTCCTTTGTTTCTCCATAGATCTAATCGAATTGGTCTATGAGCTGCTCTTATCTAACGACTGCAAATTGAGTAATGCATTCAAAGCTGCGCCGGATGTCATGCTCATGGTACCGATAATACCCAAATACACAGTTGGTGCTTGCAAATACCGAAAATGTATTAACTTTTCAAGGGACCGGTTCGGGCTCACTAGTCGATTTGATATATGTGAGTATGTTAACATATTGGCGAGAAAATCGTCGGATTTGTTATTGGGTGCTATGCTCTTTGGCGACCACCAGGTAATCTGCAGACAAAATGACCAATATGGCGCTGGAAATCAGAACTGGCCCATGAATATTTTCGAAGAGGATGCATTCATATAGATGCTATTGGGAGGTGATGATCCCGGTGGTATGACTTCAGAAAATTAGTAAAACGAATAAATCGTGAAATTGCGAGCTACATGGTTCCGAGCAAGAAGGATCTGCCAATGATTTAAATGAAGATCAGACCTCTTTGAGAAACGAAGAATATACGCAAACTTTCGAGGTAGGCGGAGGCAAACCAAACCCAAAACTGGAAACCAGGGTGCAGGGCTGTCATGAAGAAAATGAGAGGGTAAACACCTCAACTGACCTGCCCGCATATCCTTCACGATATAATGATGACGTTCATCCTTCTGCATTATACGGAGCATAAAAAGTATAAACAACCGTTGGCTATCTTCACGACATTTGCAGTAACTGAGGACGGACTTGCGATAAAGTTAATTGTTAAGACAAGATCTGATTGGTTTATCAGTGTATTTAGGGTATGCATAATAGAAGGTTGAAGAGGAAAAAACCACCGAGAAATCCATCATCGTACCGATTTGCCATATAGACACTGTGGGAAAGATGCTAGAAAGGGTCGTCGACAATATACTGCAAGGTTGAGACCATGAGCAGCCTTCCATCCGCTTATACGTCACATCAATGTACCAAGTCTGCTTTGCGCCTGTTCGACATTGTGTTCGGTAACAAATGCTGCGACGTCATTTGCATAACCGACCAGGCGCGACTCTTCGGGCATACCGATTCTAAGCAAACTATCATAGGAAGCGTTTCAAAGGTACGGCCCTACAATAGATCCCTACGGTACCCCTGATGTGGCCTCCAACCTACTCTGACTTCTAGCGTCTCATAGAGCAGGGAGTGGTTCCTCAGATAATCCCTCAATATCCGAGATAGTTCGGCACGTGTAAAGTATTGTCTAGGTTGCCTAGAATGTCTTTCCATCTCACGAAATTAGAACCATTTCTGAGATCAAGGGTTACGAGGAGCACCACCCATCGAGATCGGCGGCTGTGTGTCTCCGCTCGGCGAACGGCATCCATGACTTGCATGATAGCATCAACTGTGTATCTCTCTGTTCTGAAACCGAACAACTGTGGGAATAAGTTTCCGGAAGCACGTATCGCTTCAGCGAGTCTACTTCTGATGAGCTTTTTGAGCACTTTCACAGCAGTGTCAAGCATGCAAAATGGTCAGTATGAGGACGGCAACTCGGGGCGCCTTTCCCTTTGCTAATCAGTGCAAGCTTCGCCACCTTCAACGAGAAGGGAAAATACCCTGTTTCAGGCAAGCGTTGAATGCGCCGAGCAGTAAATCTGGCCGATGTTGCAGCTCCACTTTGTATACTTCTGCTGGGATGCCATTGGGATCTGGCGGCTTCTAGTTTTTCATAGAGAGGACTGTCCCTTCCAACTCTTTTATAGAGAAAAGTGGGCAGTCCTCGGCGCTCTCTACATGGCCGTACCTGGTGTGCAGGGAATAGTGCCCGCATAATGCGGTCCATCTGTCCGGCCTTAAATGAACAGGATTTTCGAAATACCCCGAATTTTCTTGTTACCAGTTTGTAACCCATTCGCCTCATTGACCAAGTCCTGTCAGCAGCAAAATTTTCTCCTGTTTATTGTCCTGCGAGGTCTCCTTTTGGCTGATCTGTAACTGTGATTATGGTACATGACTCCTCGCGTTCGTTTAGACGGTGCGTCTAGCGGCGAAGTTTGTGACACATCTTCCGGAGTTCTGCAATTCCCGCCGTCCATCAATGCATAGAAGGCTTGCCACGTGTTGATGTCCCTCTGGGCATGAAAGCTCCGCAGGTCGCTGTTAAAAGATTCATAACTGAATTTACGATAGTTTTAGCTGCAGTGCCATTACCCCCAGGAGCGCCCTCTAGCGCGGCCCTACCTGTTGCACGAGTTTCGACAAACTTTTCAGTGTTCACCTTCGCTTTCACTCACAGAAAGAGCGCCGGGGTGACGTATACTGATAGTTTGTGCCGACCATTTTGAAGGCAATATATTGATGTTCATTTACCCAAAAGTCTTCCAGAACTCGCCACTCGACACTCCTCTCTCCTCCTCATTAGCCGCGCAGAACTCCAATATTAGCTACATCCTCCAAAATAATTGTCTGAGGATATCAAGGAAGGGTGGGAACCTCATAGTCCGCGCCTTATTGGTACATTACAAATTACCGCCAAGAGCAACCAACACCTTGCCGGTTATAGCGAGTATTTGTATCGCTTCCAATTCGACGAGTCTTTCGATTGTTTCGAACACGTCGTTACACTTGAGGATCCAGAGAGCAGCTAGATTCTGAGGTTATCATACAATTGAAGCGTACAGGGGAATTGATAGCGGCGATATAAAAGTAACTCCTGGGACTGCATCGAACACGAAAATCTCGTCGGGCAGGTGAATTGTACGTACTAATGTAGACCAGAGGCCTTCCCTGGGGTGATGCCTTACGGTGGATATTGGCAGAGGAGTCGAGAAGTAATATGCTTTTGATACGATTTTAACTGAATACTGGACAAACGTTTTTTCAAGTTCACTAGTCAAACCTGTACAGATATTACAGATTTATTAGTCAATTGCAAATCACGGACGTTTGTTAGAACGAACAGTAGCTTGGGAAATACCAAGATGTGCAGACGCTCGGCACTGATGCCCGGTATAAGTTACTTTCTAAACATCAATATTCGCGAGACAAAAAAGAATAATTAACAGCACAGGAAATGCACACATTGTACTGAGCGGTCTTTTTTAGTCCCTACATAATGGAATGCTTTTCTCGCAACCTGGGTGCGGGAACGTTGGGGTGGATCCGGAATTTAAAACTACAAGTTCTGTTCTCGCTACCATTTAAATAATTGGTTTCCCTCGGGGGCCTGGGTGGGACATGCCCCATTGAAGTGCCCTGGCAGTGAAGTCGCCCTCGACCACGTCCTCTAGAGCATCAAGTCTGCGTCGAAAATCCGTCATCGTTTCGTTCGGCGTTAGTTATAAAATACTACCTCCAAACACTGAACCTAGACAAACTGTTCTCTCGAACCGGGCCAAGAACCCTAAGGTGAGTGCCGTCCCCGAAACTACATGGCAGCGGTACCTGTACGTTGGGGTGCCATAAAGCTAGGTCCCCATTTCGGTACTGTTTACTGATGAGTACTAAGTCAGCCTTGGACTCCGCAGCGAATTGTGCCAGCAACTCGTGAGCAGTTGCACTCCGGTGCATATTTATCTGTAGGATGAAGATTATGTTGATCCCGTCCTAGCTCTTTCCAGTTCTGATCTGAAGAATGGATCCCGACTCAAGCCTGCAGTGTGCGCGACTTTTAACTGCTTCACAGAACGTACCTTTATCTGTTCTTCTCAGGCTTAATTCGACGAGGACTCCGCCACTCTTTGTTTTCCAAATGGAAGACACTTCCGTTTCGTTATCTTCGGGCTTGACCCTATAACGGCTTGCCTTCTATCAGTTTAATAAACAGAGCTGACGGATTAGTCCTCCTTCGTCTCCCGCCTTTTCTTTCGGTGTTCCATTCTTTGTATCTGCCTTAATTTTGTGCAGAGGTTTTTCTAATGGCATGGCGTGTTGTTGCCTATTGTCCCTCTTCTCCTTCTTCTTTTGAGCCCTGAAGAGTACCTGAGTGAAGTCTCCTTCAGATGCCCCTTCCTCCGTTTGCGTTTACGGGGTTCTCAGTGTTGCACTTCATAATAATAATAATCGTTGGCACAACAATCCATATTGGATCAGGGCCTTGAAGTGTGTTAGAGCACTTCATTCAAGACCGTAACAGTACACTACAGAACACTGTAGGAGGCAATGTGGTCAGCATTACGCTCGCCCGAGATTATTACCCTGATTTGACTCAGGTACTCATTCACAGCTGAGTTGACTGGTATCCGACATCAAATCACGATACAAATCCCACTGCCGCCAGCGAGATTTGAACCGCGACCTTCCGTACGACAGCCTTGTGCTCTAACCACTCAGCTATCCGGACACTTCATGTCCGCCTATAATAAGAAATTTTGTCTAAGAGCTCCTCCAGCTCCATGAGCCCGTTCTTCACCCCATTCCGTCAGTTTTCGCATGAATAATCAACCCATTCGCCTTATCTTCCCACTATCTTCATTTATATTTTTTTTATTCGCTATTCAAGTTTTTACCAGCGCATCGTGTGTAAGGGAGCGCGCCCCAATAGTTAGGAACAGGGATACCTTCGGGACTCCTGAGACCCGACCTACACTAAGCTGATCCCGGAACTCGCGGAAGGATCAGCGCTTGGTCGGGGCAACGCGGTCTACTAATACCGCAGGTCGCTCTTCATCGACAAACTTTCTCGAGACTACTACCTAGGACAGGAGTCAGAACTACATGCTCGACGTAGCCAAAAACGCAAAATGGAGAAAACGCCTCCACGGCAAATTCGCGAAAGACTACCAGAGCCTACGGCGAAGGATGGTAACTCCAATCAAGGTTCCACTTGGACTAAGGTGGAAAAGAAGAAAAAGCTGCAGAAGAGAAGCAGGCCTGATGCGCTAATAATAACAAAAACAAGTGAGCTTACGCACGCTGATATTCTGCGCAAGGTCAAAACAGACACCTCGTTAATGGAGCTAGGTGAAAGTGTGAACCGCATAAGGCGAACACAGAAGGGCGACCTATTGCTGGAATTCAAACCAGGCGAAAACAAGTCAGAAGACTTGCAGAAAAAAATCGAGTCGTCACTGGGTGAGGCAGCAGAAGTGAAGCTCAGTCAAAATCGTGTGGTCATTGAGTGTAAAGACTTGGACGAGATCACAACGAAGGACGAAATTTGTCAAGCGCTACGATCCCAGTTGGGAATACAGTTGGTCCAGGAGCGAGTTATTCTACGGCTGAGGAAGGCATATGGCGGCACACAAACTGCGTCCATAAGCCTAACACTTGAAGCGGCCAAAAGGGCTATCACAGCCAGTAAAGTTCGGATTGGCTGGGTCGTCTGCCGACTACGAGAGCAGATAACTCTAAAAAGATGCTTCAGGTGTTTGGAATTTGGGCACGTGGTGAAGAAATGTACTAGCGTTCACGATAGGTCCGACCTGTGTCGTAAATGCGGAAATAAAGGCCACATTGCAAAAGCCTGCGAAGAAAAACCCAATTGTCTGTTCTGCAGGCAAATAAACGACATTGACAGCGCCCATGTCACAGGCAGCAGCCCATGTCCGGTGTATAGGAAGGCGATCAACACTATGCGCAAATCAGGTTCCTACAGCTAAACCTGAACCATTGCCAAGCGGCTCAGGACCTGCTCTCCCAGACGATATTCGAAAACAAAATCGACGTTGCTATTATCTGTGAGCAGTACAAAAACCTAGACAGTGGAGTATGGGTCGCGGATAAGAGCGGAAAGGCAGCGATATGGACATGCGGAAATCGGGCCATAGATGGAACCACCAAGATCCTCGAGAATGGCTTCACTAGAGCAAAAATAGGCGGAATATCTATTTACAGCTGTTATGCGGCTCCAAGCCTTACGACAGAGGAGTTCCATTCTTTGGTGGAGAGGTTAGCAACAGACGCACAAAACCATAGTCCTAAGATAGTGGCTGGAGATTTCAACGCATGGGTTGAAGAATGGGGCAGCCGAGAAACGAACGCAAGAGGACGAATACTACTCGAAGCTCTTTCTCGTCTGAATCTTGTAGTGGCTAACACTGGATGCGTGAACACTTTTCGTAAGAGAGAAATGGGGTCCGTAATAGATGTCACTTTTGTTAGCGATGTTTTAGCTAAGGATCTGCAGTGGTATGTCAGTGACGAATATACACATAGCGACCACCATCATTTTTGAAATCAGACATGGAAAGCGAATGAAACGGTCTCGGACGAGAGCTGAAAGGTGGGCAGCTAATAGGTTTGACGAGGAGATTTTCGGAGAGGTTTTACAGCAAAATACAGCGCTTGAAGGAAGCGCAGAAAATAAAGCTCTGCAGATTGGCGAGAAGTTGCGACGAGCATGTGACGCATCCATGCCAAGGTATGTTGTATCCCAGAAGCGAGTTCCGAACTTTTGGTGGAATTCTGAAATCGGAGAATGCCGCAAGGCCTGCCTCAAGGCCAGAAGGCGCAGTCAGCGAAATAGAAACCGATCTGGATACGAGGAATTACATGAAGAATATAAAAACGCTCGGAAGAAACTACATGTGGCCATCATGAAAAGTAAATGCGAACACTTTAAGCGACTGTGTAATGAAGCTGACACGAACCCCTGGGGTGGCGTTTATAACACCGTAATATCGAAAGTTAAAGGCAAACGCTCCCCACCGATCTCTTCCCCTACTCTGCTTGATGAAATAGTAACGGATCTTTTCCCACAGAATGTGAGTACCGCTAACCTTCCTATTGTCGAGATAGACACCGCAGAAGTTCCCACGGTAAGCGAAAAGGAGGTCCTCGAAGCTGCGGATAAAATTGTTGGAGATAAATCACCTGGCTTGGATAGCATCCCCAATAAAGCTCTGAAGGCAGCAGTAAAAATAGCTCCAAATATGTTTGTCGAGGCGTTCACCACATGCCTTAAAGAAGGAGTATTTCCTACACAATGGAAGAAGCAGAAATTAATTCTAGTCCCCAAGCCAAACAAACCTCTAGGTGAAGCTTCGTCCTACAGGCCGATATGCCTTCTAAATAATACTGGCAAACTATTCGAGCGAGTAATCTATAACAGATTAATTCGAATTGCCGAAAAGGATGGCGGTCTCTCCGAAAATCAGTTCGGTTTTCGAAAGGGGAGGTCTACAACGGATGCACTTGTCCTAGTAGCTAACACAGCTAAGACCGCACTTGACGAGGGCAAATGTTGTCCAGTGATTACACTCGATGTGAAGAATGCCTTCAATTCCGCTAGATGGAGCAAGATACTTGAGTCCCTAATTAACTTAGGCGTGGCGAAGTATCTGGTGCGTATTGTTGCCGACTTCCTCATCGATAGGACTCTGTGCTGCGAATCAGATGAAGGAATGAAATCCTACCAAACGACATGTGGAGTTCCGCAAGGGTCTGTCCTAGGGCCACTCTTGTGGATTATTATGTATAACGGGGTACTGACCCTAGACCTTCCTACTGGTGTGGCCTCCATTGGTTTCGCGGACGATATTGGTGTGACGGTTGTTGCACGCCTTCTCGAGGAAGCCGAGCTCTATGCAAATGAAGCAGTCTATGAGATTAAATCCTGGTTAGAGAATGCTGGTCTACAGCTCGCAGAGCATAAGACGGAAGTAGTACTTATTACCAAGCGGAGAAAGTGCACTTCCATGAAGATCAAAGTTGGAACGCAAACGATTTATTCCAAGCCTGCACTTAAGTACTTAGGTGTAATGATTGACCAGAGGTTGAATTTCAGATTGCATGTGGAGGGTGCAGCAACCAAGGCATATAACATCGGAGCGCTGGTTGCGAGAATGCTACCAAATATAGGTGGCCCAAGGCCGAGCCGTCGACCCCTTATTTCAAGGGTGGTCAGTTCGATCCTACTGTATGCAGCCCCAGTATGGGCAGATGCACTGGAAAATATAATAAATAAAAAAAAGATTGGAGATGCGCTTACAGAACAATTTCTAATGAAGCAGCTTGCGTGATAGCAGGAATGATCCCGATTGAGATTCTGGCGAAAGAAATACAACGACTTTACGATCGAACGTACCTCACCGGAGAATCTCCTGCCCGTCGGCGACAGTTCGCACGAGCTGAAACTGTCGCGGAATGGCAAGAGAAGTGGGACGAGTCAGAAAAAGGCCGTTGGACTCACAAAATCATATGGGACATCCGGAAATGGATCGAGCGACCTCACGGCGAAGTAGGTTTCGACCTAACTCAATTCTTGAGCGGACACGGAGGCTATCGAGCATATCTGTACCGATTTGGGCGCGATGATTCGCCATATTGCCCACAGTGTGCAAACATTCCAGAGGACGCAGAACACGTCTTTTTTCACTGCCCCAGATTCGAAACCCAAAGGGCTACATTAGAAGCTACAACCGGGGAGCACTTTACACCCGAAAATATCATGGAGCTTATGGTGAAAGCCAAGGGGATATGGACCGAAGTTGAAAAAGTGATTACAGCCATCGGAAAGAAGCTTAGGCAGGAGGAAGTCATCCGAAAGAATGAACGCGAGAGGAACACGAATGTTGACATGAGCGCAGAATAAATTCTGATCCAGCCCCGCGACGTAATACCAAATGGGAGTCCCGCGGGGAGAGTGGAAGGAGAAGGAGGTGGTTTTAGTGGGTAAGAGTCCCACATAACCGTGTGGCAGGAGCCTGCTGTAGCTTTTGAAACTTTCCACCTTCCATCGGGAAAAAAAAAAAAAAAAAAAAGAACTACATGCTCGGCACCTCGGGGATGCAACCCCCGGTATTATAAGCGACCCAAATAAGGATCGCTAACGACCCCTGAGGGGAGCTAGGTAGTCATGGACCAATCTGACGTAATCCTTGAGACATCAATGTAAAGAAGGGAAAGTATGACGTACAGAAATATGATACACCCTAATTTACAATGGTTTTGATTAGACTGTCCGCACTCAGAGATTGATGACAACTGAATTATCTTTTTTAACAAACTTTTTTCATAAAGATTGCTGAACTCAAATCAAATGCGCTTGAGAGTCGCCTAGAACTTGCGACTTCATGAGATACTAAACTTTCCATTTTCCATCATATTGATGATTTTACCACTGCGGAAAAACTAGGTGAAACTGAGATTAAGATTTTCGAGAAATTAAAGAGACAAAAATCCAATGCCAGGAGAAGGTCCTAAAAAGTTTTAAGACCAACTTAGTGCAAGTAAATTAAATGTGGTTCAACTACAATATGTCTTTCGTGACTCGTCTAACGAATCGGTAGTAACTAGGGAAGGTTCAGTTTGCCACTGTTATCCAAAATAGATAAGAGGCCATTTAAGAGCAAATCAAAGTCTGACAATATCTGTATCTTTCGATGATATCACAAGTGTAAAGACAGCAACACGAAAGTTGGTGATTGTGATCGCTGCACTGAAGCCCGTCAAGGCAGTATCTAATGGACTAAGGGCTTAAGTCAGTAAGCAGAGTTAAGATTTGTTTTAGATTGAAAGCATGCCTATCTAGCTTTTTCACTTATCAACTGATAATATGAATTTGGTTATGTAGTGAGTTCATGTGGGTGCGAACACTCAATCAAAGAATGTTACCCTATGTAAGTAGCGACGTAGGCCCGCTGTGAAACACGCTTTTGGATAGTGCGTATCAACCGAACTGGTTCACGCATTCCCAACGTTGTTATGGTTTTTTCCTACACATCACTGACGAATTAATTACCCATGTGGAGTGAATGCAATATCACGCATGAACTTTGCTTTTTAGTTTCAGATGGTAGTCCGCAGTTGCTCCTTTGTACTTTCACATGGGTGCATATCTCTAATCATGGCTAATGCTTCTCATGAAGATTGCAGACAAAGTGCGGATGCGTCTGATTACTATCACGGAAAGCAAACATGTTATGTTTTCGTCATATTAGTTATGGGAATTTTTTGATTTAATAAGCGGATGTCGTGCCTTTCAGGCTTGGTACACAAGCGGATTCTGAAAAACTCACTTTCATGCTTATATAGCAGCACGCGTGGATTCTGTTATAAATTTTAGTAGTTTGTGTTATTTTCCAGATATTACATCTCTTACAATATGTACACAAATAGATTGTTAATATTTCGTTAGTTGGAATCATTCCATTCATCATTTGGAATATATGTAAATTGATGCATATCCCGGCTAAGCGATCCAGGCCTTGTTATGGTTCATAAGTCAATAATGATAGAATCTTAATTATTTGAACCGATATCCTTTTTTCTAAAGAAACGCGTCAATCTTTATCTGTTATTCAAAAATAAACATTTTAAGATTTTCGTTTGAAAAATTATTCTACAACATATTGTATCTGGATAAAGTGCTAATTGGGCTCTAATTGTTATGCCACGAGCCTTTAGATATGTTCCAATCCATGTAAAGTGATTATATCACTTCAGTGAACATTGCCGTTTTGCTCTATGGATAGTCAGAAGAAATAAATCACAAGTTTTTAGGATAATGGGGCATTTTTTTATTTTCACCATATCCATCCACTTAATTGATTGCCTTTCTCTCTCGTTACAATTAAGATAATGATTCCCGCATTTGATTTTTCAGATGTTAGTGGCATAAATGTTGTCAGTAAGGTTTTATGTGATAGTTTAGTTAAAATTCAAGATCTTTTATCTATGAAGTCATATCCTCCGAACTAGTTTCATTTTGAATTTGCTTTTCTCTGCAGGGGCAGCATAAAGTATTTTCGCATGGACAGATCACTTGGCTAGCGTAGAAACCTTGCATTTTGCACTGCGCATCCCCAAGCGTGATTCAGTTACTAAGATTTTCCTTTTACTACTTATGTACTGCGTCAAGTTTAGCTTTTCCGACGTGAGCATTGGTATGTGGAATGAATCGAGCCTCGAATCCTTGGTACATCGTTGAATTTGGCCTGGGGAGTGGGTCAGCCGACTCCGGAGTGTATTAGCTTGCTCATTAGTCATATAATAAGGTGTACTTCAGTGAAGTTGAGAAATCCATTAGGACTCGCGTATCAGAGGATCGACTGCCTCTAATCGGTACTAAATTTGTTTTCCAACAGTGGGAGAATATGGAACTAGCAATGATGGCATAGTGATTTTAGGGAAAACTTTCATCGTCGCTAGGAAAAGAGATACTAACAACGAACTTCACAGGAAAAATAACCCCAAGACTCTCATCTTCGTAAAGATAGTTGAAGATAATCTGAAATTTTCACGTTTATTAGGAAGTAAGGTCTGAATGAACAGCATGAATACAACACGAAGTAGCCTTGCGGGTGACATATCAGGATTCATGTGGTAGCAATCACAATTAAAATTGAGTCCTATTGTCATTTGTCACCTGAAATCTCAGCCAGAGTTTGAATAGCCGATTTTGAGCCACGTGAAGAGCTTAATGAATTCAAAAAAGTGACAATAATGATTTGGGTAGGGTTCCAAGTACCTCCAAAGCTATGCCGCCATTAAATCAAGGACCAGGCTTTATTGCATCTCGGCTTGTCAGGTATCCCCGCCATCTGGCTTCGGGACGACGTTCGGGCTTGTGTTCTTACCCAAGGCCGAGGGGATGGGTTTGTCGTAATTGGGTGTTTAGTGATTACTTTTTTAGCGTTTACCTGACGTTGAATGAAACGAAGTCGCATTTTCGGCGCCGGCTTGATGCTTTGGAGGCCGCCGTTTTGGGCACGGAGAGTCGAATCCTGGTACACGGTGATTTTAATGCCAGGGCTCTTGAGTGGGGCAGTCCCCAGAGGGAAACGAATCCTGGAAATGGCGGCGAGAACCGGTCTCGAAGTTTTAAACACGGGATCCATGCCAACGTTTCGGCGCCCAAGCTGCGGAAGAAGCATCCCTGACATGACTTTTTCGACGGAATCTCTGGCACTATCTGTAGCCGGGTGCCGAGTCCTAGAAGACTTCTTGGCAAGTGATCACCAGTAAATTGCGTTCAAAGTGGTTGTCGCTACTTGTCGGCGTGCACTAACTTGGCGCTCCCCCTGCGTGCGGAATGTCACGAGAGTGAACATCGGGAAGTTCGTTGAAGCTCTTGGAGCAGGCATAGTCGCACTGAAGGGCGCTTCGCGGGGTAGTAGCATTGCAGCTGACACTGTCGTAAATTCAGTGATGAACCTGATAACGACATTTTGTTAGGCTCCCATGCCCAGGAGGGGCCCCAGCCGTAACAAGCGTTTTATGTACGGGTGGACGGCAAACATTTCCCTGCTCAAAGTGTGGGACAGTGAATCAATGCCTGACGACTTGTAATGAGGCATTATCTTATTATCAACAACGATCTAAGACAAAGCGACGCCCTACCATGCGTCCTTGGGCTCAACAAGTTGGAGTGGGCAGGTCAATGAGATGAATGTGGACCCGTTGGGACTTGGCTATCAACTCGCCACTCAAAAAATCGGTGCTAAGCGCCGACCAGATGGATCATATTGTACAGATAATATTCCACAGACATTCTGTACAGGTTGATGATAATAGAGCGGGAAGTGTCAAGGATTGTCCCTTTTTACAATGAGAAAGTTCGAAAAAGCAGTTTTCACCATGAAAAGTAATAAGGCGCCAGGTGCTGATGGTATCCCAGTGGAAGTTTACAAACTGGTGTTCCGCCAACGGCTAGACTTGCTGTTCGGTGCGTCTGACGCTTGCTTCAAGAAGGGCATTTTTCCTTGTTGCTGGAAGGGGGTGCTCAGAGGTGGCGGGGAGGAAGACGGGGCGACAACCTTGTCGGGCGAAACAGAACCAGGTGGCCGAGGAGAACCTCCATAATGGTTCATCTGCAGACGTTGGATCGCATTGACTTGCCAGCCGTGATGAAGTAGGCAAATGCTCCAAACGCCTAATTAGGGCGATCAGACCCGAGTCTGCTCGGGGAATCATCTGAAGTGGCAATAAGTCCCGAAACCTTACCAGGGGTATACTCCTACCATGGGAACCGGGATATCACCTGAATTCACATACTTCAAGAGAATTCCTGTTGTATGTGCGTTCAGCTTGGTTCGCCTCCTAGTGGGAGCTTAATGGGGGTTGTGGTTACGTTCGAGCGAACAGAGACCTTCGGGTTTCAACGTGGTGCTGTGTTTCAACACGGGTACCGTACTCCTTAGTTCGATAGAGATTTAGGTAGGTCTTGCTTCCACCAATATGAATGCTGAGCCTTGCAATCGGTATAGACTGGTACCGTTGTAGCTTGCTGTGGGATTAAATCCAGGAGACAGGTACACACGTAAAGCACAGTGACATAACTGTCGCTGGAAGGTTGCTGACTCGGGCTGGTCAGCAACGGAAACCAGAGTTTCCGTCTGCATATCGACCGCTGTGTATGCTTGACACAGCAGGATAGTACTAGAAAAGTTCATTCGGAGTAGACTCGTTAAAGCAATCCGCACTACCGTGGACTTATCCCCAAGGCAGTTCAGGCAGGGAAATCCACGGTGGATGCTGTTATGGATGTCGTGGATGCGGTTCATCGAACCGAGGAACACAGCCGTCGATCTCCACGGATATTGGTCTTCATAACGGTTAACGTCAAAAGTGCCTTCAATTCCGTAAGATGGGCAGATATCATGGGCACATTTTGAGTTTTTATTCCACGTGCCAAGCACTCTCTTGCGGGTATTGAGGATTATGTGAAAGACCGCTCCCTGCTCTATGAAACGCTACAGGGGCAAAAAAGAATGGAGATATTGTCGGGAGTATCATCAAAATCCATTCTAGGGCCTGACCTTTGGAGCACTTCCTACGACAGTTTGCTGAGACTCGACATGTCAGAAGAGTCGCGCATGGTGGGTTAACCAAACGGACTAAGCAGCGGCGGAAAAGGGCGAAAATACAGCAATAAGATCGTCAGTTGCATATCGACGGCGGTGACATCACTATAGCAAAGCAGAGGTCAATTATGGCGTCAACATCAGCACTAATGAAAAACGGAAGAAGCAAACCACTTCCAGGGGCCCTTCTCATCCAGTGGAATGAAAGAAATATCTGTCTATCTGTAACATCAAATCAGAAGACGTGGAGGTAGATGTGAAATTGATCCAGGAAGCTCTAATTGGTGGTACACTTGTCGAACTTGGTGCTTGTGGTTTCCACCCAAAAACTCATGTGCACCTTCGAAATAGGGGATCTGAACTCTTTCGCAAACAAAGAAGAGGCCGCGATAGTGATAAAAACGATTACCTTGATATGAGCAACCTTTCGACTTCAAAGGAGAAAAAGAAATCATTGTCATTGCAGTTGTGGAGACAGCGGGACAACTTTTTGATGAAGTGAAAATAAAGAGGGATCAGCTGCAAGATAAGTTAAGAACAGGTCTGACCCGAGGTTTGCAAAATGCAGGACAAAAGCACTTTGTGTTACGCAAGTGAGGCGAGCTCAAACACAATCCGGAGAGTTGCGCTTCGGAAAAATGTTGTGTTCCTTGCAAGGATTACGGTTTGCGAAGAAAGGCGTGGATTATGTTTCAGACTCCGGGTATTGGCAGACTTTCAAAGATAACAGTCAACAAAGACCACTGATTTAAAAGCAGGATTAGTCTGTCTGAGATCAATGTATCAGACGTCAGGAAGAAGATCGGTCTCAGTAACGCAGGTGCCAATGGTACCTGCGTTATCTGAAGGAAAGTCTAAAATCAGAAGAAGCCTTAAGAAGGCTCAGGGGAAACCTAAGCCATTTTTATCAGAGCCAAGAAAGCGGGGAGCAGCGGAGATTAGCCCACATGAAGTGAATGTTAACAAAAAATTTAAACCAGAACAGCGAGCAGAAAACCCGTGCAGCTCAGGGGTGAAGGCAGGAATCAGAAAGCCCGCCATTAGCTATGTTAGTGCGGTTAAGGGCGTTCGACTGGCCATACTGCCAAAAGTGTTTTCCGAGCAAATACCATACTATCGAAGAACTTGTCATCAGGCAGATGTGCAAGGGATCCTAAACTTGTGTTCACCGGGATATGCTATCGAAGAGGTCATATACTGGGGGACTGCATGACGGAAGACACTGCAGAGTATAAAATTGATATGGATAGGCCAGTAGCTAACTCCAGACTGCAATTTTTATTTTACAGTGTAGATATATATTTCGGGAGCAACTTACCCCCTTCATCAGTACAAAGCTACTGCAGAGTGGCTTAGGACCATAATTCTAAAATGGTCAGGCTGGGAAGGAGCGGAACTGTCAATATGTGCTGGGGATGATACACAGGGAGCGCATATGATAACAGTGCTTCTCCTGAAAAACGGAAAAACGGAAGATCTCATGAACTTCTTAATCGCTCAGAACGAGGATCTCTATACGCGGTTATGGAGAATCTTTAGAAGCAAGGTGGAGGGCAAGGTTTGACTCCTCACGATCGGGCTAGCTGACCGATCCTTGAAGACAATCAACCGTCGGAATTGCCATATCAACTATCGATTTGGCAGCATACCTGTGCACGTGCATAAGGTAAATATGAGGAAAAATATCTCATAGGAGACACAGAGTGAAAAGCAGACCGAGGTCCCCGAAGAACACTAGGAAACCATAGAGGCGAAAAGGACTGAATCAGCCAGAGAAGTAGACTTGCTGCTCAGTGAAGAGCAGAAGCTCCAGTGAGTAAATATGAAACCTCTTTAGGAGTTCATTCTCGACCTGATTCTTCAAAAGAATGGAAAGTCGTCCAAATTCACTTTTAAGACAGCTGCAGTAACACAGGGTAGCATGATATTGGTCAAGTAGGACAATGTTGGAAAACAATGTCAGTCAAAAAGCTTATAAGTAGCAGTGATCTGTGAGTCTAACACCTGAATTTTGCCTCCTTACCCAAAAATGTCCCAAAAATCCATAAAGACCTAATACGCGAAGTGACCTTGTTGCAACATTTCGAATGTTACCTGGAATATCTCCCACATTTTTAGATACACATGCCTCATTTCTTGCCACGTGTAGTATCTTCTATTTATCATAACCTCTTCTTTAGACACTGCCTGAATTAGTTAATGATTTGCAATTTTAATTGCAATGTCATCTAAAATTATTCACGCGATTAATGTAATCAAATTTGCAGAATGACCGCAAAGCTACGTCTTAATAGCGCAAAATGCTTCTTCTCCTAAAGTATCTTAATTTGAATAATAATATGCAGTGGCTATTTCCGAGCTCCCATTCTATCCAAGTGGGTCATTTTTGGAAATGTTCATGCTAATTTCTCAAGTCGGAAAAATGCAGATAGATATATTCTAATCAGCTTTCTTTAGTTTCGCATTCGATAGATTCTGCCTAATTTGCTACGAAGAGCACGCTGCCAAACACGTGATGTACATGTGGGAATAAATTAATAAATTAGAAAATAACTGTAACTCCACTTCTGGAAAGATCTATCAAAGTCACAACAGATGTTTTAGTTACAATCCAAATATGTATCTTAATGAATTGCACGAAGGCCGTAACATCCAAAGGTCAATGCAATTTATAGATGTGCTTACTAACGAAAGTCACCTACCCAGCGATTTCCTATACCTTCAGCGATTTATATCTTTCTGAGATAGTTTCCATCTTTATGAACCGGTTCCAAATCGTTTCTACATAGAAATATTCAAATTTTGATGTCATAAACTCCGTCGGAGAGGAAGAAATCGCAAAGTCAGCTACAGTCAGCTTGTCTCCTTGTACCGTAAAAGATCTGATCTCCACACTAGTCGAATTACCTGAATGTACCAACATGAGGCCGTGGTAATGCTAATTTGAATTTTAAATTTTAGTATGATCTAAAAACCAAAGTTTCCAATAGTTTCCCAGTGGGAAAGCTACTAGGCCCAAGCAGAGATTTCGTTTTGCCACCAATTTTGTCAGACCCTATAACTGGTCATACACCAGACTACCTTGTTAGGTCTTATGCAGGTTCCAAGTTCTCTCCACTTCCAGTATCGCAAATGTAAGACAAACTTAGATTGTGTTTAGATCCAACAGTCTTGCCCATTTCTTACAGGTGAGTCTGCCTGGCTTTAAGACAAGATCACTTAGGACAATGACGTCTTGCCGCTGTCTACTTTGAACTATGGGATGGGTATAAGCCTACACTTGCAAGAAAAGATGCCGATGGACTTTGCTGAGGCCTAGTACAAAGTTTCCATTGTTGACGTTGTTCGGGCCAACCTCAGGTGTGATCGGATGACCTTGCTTTTGAAGAAGGTAGACTGTAGACGGTCGTCAAAGCGAAATGTCTTGGGGGTTTACCTAGAGATTTTGAAATTGTTTGTTGGTCAATACGATAATTAAGACAAAATTGACGTAGTACTGGGTGGACTTTGACCAAAACAATGTGTACTTTCAGCGGTTGGATATGATAAGACGGCAATTGGACGGTATTATCGGTTTCTATTTTTGTTTGTTTCCACCTTTGGGAGTGGATATTTCCGCGATAGTTTTTCTATGATCTAACTAACGTGGAATATTTGAATAAATTTTTGCTGAGTAACGATTATATGAGATGAGTTATTGATTTTTCACGTATAAGGTTTATCACGTGGGTCAAACGCAATGTAGTAAACTTTTCAACGGAAAAGTGCAGTAACGTCAGCCTCTTAGTGAATACGTAAATATGGTTACTAGCCTTTTCCTATGTCGGAAAAATCGCACTGCCATTTAAGGTAGAATTCGGTTGATTGGTTGCGACTTATAGACAAGCCACATGTTTATAAGTATTGTACGGCCGGTATATGATATAATGTATTGCTTAGGCCTTGCGTGTTTGCTTCCCTGCTTATTTGTCACACGTGCAAAACTTCTCTTCAATCAAACTTGTATAGAGAAAGGGAAAGTTATTTATTTATTTCGCGTTAATGCCATGCATTAACAAAAATTTTTATCTATAGGGAAAATGCTTTTATCCGATAAAATTATAAAAGAAGGAACACGTTCTTAAAAAAAAAACTGAAGACTTTTGAAAGGGCAATGTTACAATATGACTCTGAATTGTTGATGTCGCAAACAAACTAAAATTGGTGTCAGCTTGTCTCTATGAACTTGGCCCCGTCTTCAGTTTGAAGAGATGGCCTGAGACACTCTCCCTTCGCCAGAAGGGGAGTTATTTCGTTAGAAATGGGGATCTGCAAAGTCGTTCTGTGTCAACTTTTGCTAGTTTCGGGTACAGATCATTGATGACGGCTCAAATCCACTCCGATTTTGCCTTCACGAGCAGACCAAAGAAATCCCCCCTCTAGTATGCAGCATGTCGATAATTTCACTTGCTTTTAGTTGTCATTAGCCGATCAGAAAATTAGTTTATTTGTATGCATATGTATTTTCTTTTCCTCTAATTTAGCTTTCTTTTAGCACCTCCATTATCCTTTTTTTCAATTTCCCATCCCCCTTGTCATCATAATACACACAAAAGATTCACTTATTTTAAGATGCTGACTGGAAATGAACATTTTAATTATCTATTTTAATTCCCCGAGACCCCTGGGTCTGTGAAAGAAATGATCACTTTATACCCCCGGTACTCGCCGCCTTTCCAATAAATGTCAAAACTAAGCCAAGCTTCGGAGAGTAATCGAAACTTTTCATTTGTTATCCTATACGACTATATTTTTGGTTTTAACACAGGTTTTACACGAAACCTAAAAAAAGTTTGGAATTCCTACAATTTTTGTATTTTATCTGTCTTTTAGGTCCTTCATTTTTTCCTTCCATAATTACAGACTCAAAACTTGCAAAAGTGCATTAACGCGACACTTCAATGGAACTCTGAACACTATTGGTCTTGGAAATACCGAAATTTCGGGTACCACTTTATAACCCACGCGAAAGCTGCATTGTTAAAGCTTCACTTTGACCAAAGTAAATTTTTCATTTAAGGATTAAGGAAGTCCGCTTCCACTTGATGACAGAGCTGACCAATTGGGTAGAAACTTTCCTTAATTTTTGTAGTCCCAGGAGCTCCTCTTCAAGGCTAAGCACTCAAGTTTATTTTATTTTTAAAAAGGAACGGATGTGATGTGATGTGATGTGATGTGATGGAAGAAGAAAACGAACAGTGCAACCTTTCCTCTGCCCCGGAATGGGGATGTAAGTCTTACATAATTATACAGATTGTATCTTGGCTAAGCGAAAACTAGGAAAGCGAAAGGCCGTTTAAACTTTATAGAAGAAGGAAATATTCTGTTCGATGTGTCTAGATCCACCAGTTTCGGTGGTATTACGTTTTAATAAATAGGTTGCCGTGTTCTGAAATATAAAAAGGTTAATATCAGACTAAAAGAATACGACTTTTACTTCTAATATGTTTGAAGATCCTGACGACACTATGAGAAAAAAGTTATGCAACAGCAAGTAGAAGAAGACACTTAAATATAACAGCGACGAGCTGGAGGACCTCCATGGAGGTAATATTTCGTCTCGTACAAAGTAACACACAAGCCAGGAATTACGGTATGCCTCGGGGTATGATGAAGAGAAAACTTTACCATTATGAGTAAGTACAGGGAAAAAACTCCGCCATGCTATTAACATAGTATGCTGGTCCCAAGCCCAGGTAAAGGAGGAGGGTTTGAGGCAACGTACTCTGTACTATCCTCAGTAAAACAAAAATAAAATGCTGAGATCAGGGAAAGAGATAAATAGAGTATAGTTGGAGTTATTCTACTATGCTAAATCCTATCTGATCTCTCTTGGTGACAGGCCCCGCGATAGGTCGACCAAGAAAATTGAAGACATTGAACGCGAACGCGGTAAAAATGGCTACAAACTTCTCTATTTTGGTAACCCACACACTCAATATGGTGTGGGCATTGCCATCTCAGAGGGTTTCCGTGATGCCATTAAAGAAGTCGAACGATTTGATGATCGGCTGATGAAGCTCACCATTATATCAGCTGATCGCACTATTCACTTCTTCACCGCGTATGCACCACAAACAGGTCGGCCTGATGCCGAGAAGGATGCCTTCTGGCAACTTCTCGATGAAAAGACTTGTCACGTGCCTGCTGACGATTACATAATCTTTGCCGGCGACCTTAATGGTCAAGTGGGTGAAAGGGCAGACGGTAACAGGTGCCATGGGGGAAAGGGGTTCGGAGCGCTCAATAAAGGTGGCGAGCGTATAATCGATTTTGCGGACACCCATGACCTTGTACTTATGAATACATGGTTCATCAAACGATTATCTCATCTTCCCACATTTTATAGTGGGAACAACAAAACGCAAATCGACTATATTCTCATAAGACGCCAACACTTTACCACTGGCACTGATTGCAAAGTCGTTCCCTATGAGACCATCGCACCTTAACATCGGCCGTTGATTGTCGTCCTGCGAATTAAGCCACCGATAAAACAGCGTGAGGAACGCACTGGCCCACCGCGCATTAAATGGTGGCGATTTGGTGAGAAGGAAGAAGAAACGGTCTCACTCATACAATTGCCAACCATTACGACTGTGGAAGAATCATGGAACCAAATGAAAGACACGATCCACAAAGCGGCCTCTGCAACCCTCGGGGTCACCAAGCCGGGTAAGCGGTACATCAACCGAGACACTTGGCTTTGGAATGATGATGTTGAAATGAAGGTCCGTGAAAAGAAACGCCTCTACCACAAATTTCTCGACGATAAAACACCTGTTAATTGGAAAATTTATAAGAATGCCAACCGGGAAGCAAAGAAAGCGGTCGCTGTCACCCGAGCAAACCATTTCAAAAATCTTTACGATAAACTGGACACTCGGGATGGCGAGAGAGATCTTTATCGACTTGCTAAAAGCCGTGATGAACGCACACAGGATATCGAACATTTCTGTTGTGTTAATGATAAGAACGGTACTTTGCTTACCAACCGTCGAGCCGCAACGGATAGATGGCGAGAATACTTCGAGCAGATTTCAACTGAAGAATTTGCTCATCCTCCACTTCCACAATCATTGCCGACATTTGGAGCAGTTTCACCAGTCAGCGCAACTGAAGTCGAGGAGGCAATAAAACAAATGAAATCGGGGAAAGCAACAGGACCTGACGACATCGCATCTGAGCTCTGGAAAGCGAAGAGCTGGGACCCAACACTGTGGCTCAGTGAATTCTTTAATCGGTTTATTCAGGAAGGTAGAACACCATCTGACTGGCAAGAAATTACCACTGTTCCAATATGGCAAAAGAAAGGTAGCCCGGCAGAATGTTCAAATTACCGTCCGATCCGGTTACTTTCCAATACCATGAAGATTTTTGAACGCATTCTTGACAACCGTATTCGCGAAATCGTTGAAATAACCGTGAATCAATCCGGATTTGTCAAGAACTGCGGAACTACTGACACAATACACGCTGCGCGGTTACTCATGGAGAAACACCGTGAGAAGCATCGCCCTCTTTACATTGCCTTTCGGGATATCCAACGTCCAGCGCCCTACACACTGCTTTATGCAGATGATGTTTTCCTAGCATCTGATAGCAAAAATGATCTGGAGCAACTTGTTCAAAAATGGAATGATCGCCTCATGCAACACGGTCTCAGATTGAATTTAAACAAAACTGAATTTTTGACGACCGATCCCCATGAAACAGGCACAACCACTTTCAGCGGCAGTGATCTGCCCAGAATTGAGCGATTTAAATACCTCGGGTCAACGCTATCAGCCAATGGAGAACTGCGTTATGAAATTGCTTCACGCATTAACGCAACCTGGATGAAGTGGCGTTCCACAACTGTGTCCTTTGTGATCGACGTATCAACGAACGTCTCAAATCTAAAATTTACCGCAATGTCGTCCGTCCAGTCGCTCTCTATGGCTCTGAGTGTTGGCCGACCATAAAAGACAATGAACGGCGTCTTGCGGTAATGGAGACGAGGATGCTACGTTGGACTAGTGGCGTCACACGTTTAGATCACATCCGAAATGAGGATATCCGCGATCGTTATGGGGTTGCACCGATCGTGGAAAAGTTGCGAGAGAGGCGTCTTCGATGGTATGGTCACGCAATTCGTGCAAACGAGAATTCACTTGCCAAGATTGGTCTGAAAATCGAAGTCGATGGTAAACGTAAACGACCAAAAGGCAGACCTAAGCAACGGTGGCTTGATACGCTGGATGGGGATTTGAAAGCCTCGAGATTGCACCCAGATCAGGCATTCGATAGAGCCAAATGGCGAAGCCGATCACGACGAGCCGACCCCGCCGGGAGAAAGGCTGAAGAAAAAGAAGAAGATGAGTGAGTACAGAGAAAATAACTCGGAAGAGGAATTCCACAGCGAGAAATGCTAGGATGACCTATTGTTCAACAGGTGCTGCAGCGAGTAAATGAGTTTCCTTGGTTTCTTCCCCGACTTAATTTTTTTTAATTGTTCGGAAAAATTCGAGCCTCTAAAAGAATATAAAATATCCGACCAATAAACTCTAACTGACTCTGACTGACTCTAATTCTAACTATAAAATATTTCCTTCTAGTAGTAAAAATTGTGGAAAATCCCGCATTGTTTATAATTTGGTTCTCTTCTACAACGCTACACTCCGATGTGGGTCCTTGCCCTCGCGAAGTCTTTGTTTCCATTATTTTCGGTCGAGTGATCGGGTTCTTTAATATAGGTGTAACTTGCATCGTCTATTGCATCCTTTAACGTGGTCTGGGTCTTCCACTTGGTTTGTAGGAAATCTCAGTAGGTGGGAAATTGTCCTGTCGTGCATAGGCTCTAAAATGCCGTCCGGGGTTGCGAATTTTAATAATGAAAGGCAACTTCTGGTTCATCGTATAATAGGTATAAACCACTGTTGTATCCCATTCGCAATTCCGCCGTCCATCCTCACTGACTTTAAAATTTTACTGAGGAATCGACGTACCAAAGCATTAACTTTTGCCTTTCAGTGTGGTTTATCAGCCACGTCTCGCTGCTGCAACATTAGGGCGGCTGAATCAAGGTTATATACTTGAATATTCTGCATTTTGCCCTTCTGTGCACATTTTTAAAGTTTTGCGTAAAACAGCCTTAATAAATTCCGTTTACTATCTGTCTGTCTATCTGCCTGTCACAAGCACTTTCCTCTGAAACGATACCGCTGATTCAAACGAAATTTAGTGAACATATGGGAACTATGAAATTCCACCCCAGTAGTGAGTGACATAAATTTATGCTGAGTTTAAAGGAGGGGTCCCCATACAAGCAAAAGGGTATGTAACATTTTTTTCCCCTAATGTACCTGTGTTGGGTATGCAATGAAAGGTCTCAATTAGTGTTTTCAAAAGCAGATTTAGTTTCGACGCAAATTGCAAATGGATGAGTGAGAACGTGCAAACTTTAATTGAGATATAACTCATTTTTGGAAACTTGCTAACTCAAAAGTCTAACCGCGGTGCGCATATGCGAAATCGAGGTCTCCAAATATGTCCCATTTCTATATTTGCTCAAATAAACTTAATAGTAACATAATTATCAATTGGCCAGAAACCTCTTATTAAATTCATTCTAGGGTTATCAAATTTTGCATTAGGAGTTCAAAGTTATCAATTTCGAGCTAATATACTGCTTAAGATGCAAGTTAGAAGCCTACGTCATAATTAACGAGAATAATTGGCTTACTAGTGAAATTCGGAAGTCATATATATGAGCTATTAGGTTGTTGCACATGAAATGGCCGATTTGATACTAAAATTTGAAACGACTGTAAAGCTTACAACAATTTATTTAATTAATCAAAATAGGTGCCAGTCGATTCAAAACACTTCTCTCAGCGAGATAAATCATTCATTCCTAAATTGTTTTTCCGCTAAAAAATGATCCAAATGCTTAAAAAAGTGGTAGTCGGTTGGCGAAAGGTCCGGTGAATATGGTGGATGAGGCAGAGTTTCACACTACAATTTGTTCAACCTTTGAACCGTTGTTCTTGAGGGCGTGCATTGTCGTGAAGGAGTATTACACCATCTCTGTTGACTAATCTCGGCCGTTGAATACTTAATTTTTGGTGTATTTCCTCGAGTTGGGCACAGTATTTCTGTCCATTTATCGGTTCTTCAGGTGCCAAAAAAGAATAGTGGATAACTCCAGGTGTAGACTAGCAAACAGTCACCATTAACTTCTTCGGATGGAGGCTCGGTTTCGGCATATACTTCGGTGGCTCATCACAATCTAGCCATTGGACTGATTGGCGACGGTTGTCGTATAATATCCACTTTTCATCACATGTCACTATTCTGTGCAAAAAGGGATCGCTTATGTTGCGGGTGAGTAAAGAACTGAAAATTTCCATTCGAAGCGCCATGTTTTGCTCCGTAAGGGCATGCGAAACCCATTTGTCGAGCTTTTTTACCTTTCCAAGTTATTGCAAGTGCCGGGTAACTACCGAATAGTATACGCCCAGTTTCCCTGCAATGTCTCTCACAGATTAACGTGTGTCGGATTCGACTAGCAAACGCAGCTCGTCGTTGTCAATCGATGGTCCTGGATGTCCACGTAGCTCAATTTGAAGGTTTATGTCGCCAAATGCCCTGGTAATGCTCAAGGTTCATACAAAAAAACAATATATGTTCTTGACTCTTTTCCATCCTTTTTTCCATTTTATTCACTGTTGTCACAACGATGATCAAAACTGAATTGACTCCTTGATTAAATGTAGGAGTATTTATATTTCATTATCCGACACCAACAGCGCCAACTGGTGGTGGTTTGATACAGCAAAATCAACTAACTTCACTTCTACTTAGTATTTGTTTTGGGTGAACTCTCTTTCTAACTTGCTAATATTGAAGTGTTAGTGTGAACAGTATGAAGTTAACTGTTATCAACACAATATTATACATTCAAAGTCTCTCCCATAAGGAAACAGAAAACCTTCTATACCTGAAGCGCTGAGCTTCCGGTTTTCAACTTGTTTTTTTTCGAATTTATAGCACCAGGTGAAATGTGTTTAGGTTAACTTCCTTCAGGGAGACAGATGTCATTGGACTCAAAATGTGTGCCCCGGAAAGTATAACACGTCTCGTTCTCAGAACCTATCCTACCGAAAAATCTGAAAACAATCAAATGATGAATCCATACGAAATCTAGGCCTCAAAATACATCCCATTCCGATACCAGCTAAAAAAAGTTAGTATATTACCATATTTTAGAAATTTGCCCGAGAAGCATTCTAAGTAATAATATAATACACAATTTTGGAAAGTTTGACAGAAATCCATCGTTTTTGCGCTTAGATTGTTTACCTTATGGTAATACATACATAGTTTTAGAATTCTTGTCTGCCTTGTCTGCCTTTTTGAATTTTAATTTTAGGAAAATTAGCGGCTATAATCTTTTTATAGAAGAGAACGCTTAACATGATTCGAAATATTCATTAATACAACAATACCCTAAAATTGGTATCAATACAGTTTTATTCAATGCCCCTCAGGGATTATCAAAGGTGTCAATACGCCAGAAGTTGTTTCCGTACGAATGCTGAGAACCCAAACGTCTCTTTATCAATAAATCTGATATCGATGATATGTTATCATTTATCTCCTCGGCATGATGCAAACCGATAAACCAAATATGCGGCATTCTGCGATTTTCACCAAGTTAATGCAGTCAGAGATAAGACTTTATCTTAACACCTTTGATTTTTCAGGGTTCAGTGAAGTGGTCTAGTCATAACAGCAATCTGAAGAGAATGAGGAACGTATTTGTCAGTTTCCGGTGCGACCAGAATTTATGATGATGATATATTGTTCTGCGCTGATACAGTAAGAGTGCCTATTTGTGCCGATAAATTTTGGTTTACAATTTTGGTGGGTGTGGCAGTATCACAGCTGGCATTTGCCAGCATCTGTATCTAAAATTCGGATCATGTTTTTGCATTGTAATCGATAGTAATACAGTGCAACAGTTGACAATTTTTGACTTGTGATAAATGCCCAGCTCTTGTGATGGAGCCTTAGATGGTTTTAAGATCCTCCATGGAAAACATGTTCCCTCAATCAACATTTGCTGTTCTAAAAAATTTAAAATTCATTAGGTACGGGTGATATCGGATAAACCTGTTTGAAATATTGTCTACTTTATTTTATACAATTTTCACTCAATCATTCAGACAAGATACTAAATTGAGTATTAGTAGCTGTCGTTGTTAATCATACGCATATAAAGCAGTTTAAGTTTAATATTGACACAATCGCCGACAACTGCATTAGATTTCATTGTCCGACTTAAAGCAACATTAGATAAAGATTAGATACTTTCCTCAGAGCTGCCGCAGATGACTCAAAGCATTCCATCATACACGTGATCATTTAATACATTTAATACATGTACCAAATGCAATTATTACTATTAGAATTGTTTATCCAATCCAAACTTATTATTGGCGATTATAATTATCACAATCAGACGTGGAAGCAATGTTTGCACTGTAAACCCGTTCGAATACTGCAATGTAATGCGTCTTGTGAAATTGCCGGCCAATTAAGAAGCAAATTTAAATTTGGAGTAACGCTTCGAGGCGGCACTTTCGGGATGATTCAGTTCATCTGTTATCAAAAGATAATACCTGGCGTCCGGTATTGTTGATAATAGTGAATCATCCTAAATAAGCTGTGCTAGCAGCATGAGTAGTGAATTAAAAATCGCTTTTCCTTTGAACCGGAACTCAATCTACTTTCGTTATCTACGTACTGAAGTTGCTCTTCGTTCTATTAATTTGATTTTTATGTAACAAAAGAAATCATGATAACGCTTAACAAATGGAATGAAATTGATATTGAAAAAAATGTTAAACTAAAAATGCGAAACAGAAAATTAGTAAATATGTAAGTCGACCTTCTGGAGTTAAGAAAGGTTAATATAACGATCTTCAAAAATTACATTATATCACATTGGTTGGTCTCTTTAAAGTGTGACCGACCCACTACCACTTCTGCCCTTTAATTACCACATCTGGGCCACCTAGTTCGTACGCCGACTCAGCTTTTGTCCAAGGTTATGTTCTTTCAGAGTAAACCAATGACACGGCGGAAAAAGAAGTTAACGAAGGGTTGGCATGAACAGTATGTTTTAGGAAAAATTACATTGTCAATTCGACCACTCCACGTACTCCGGACAAAGTAGCTTGACTAACACGACGATAACAAGGAAAAGATCAACGGCAGAATATAACCTTTCCGCTTAGGCTTCTGGAGTGTTGTAGGGTTGCAGGATTATTTTAACTATTATCTCTGTGGCAGCAAGATGTACGGAAGTCTCCCTTTAGTTGTCATATTCAAGACAGTAGCCTTTGCCGTCTTAACTTTATTTGTGCAGATATCAGTATGGAAGGTATTTCGGAGCCCAGGCACCATATAGTGGCAGCCTCTTGATTTTTTTCAGATTTTTCGTTTGGATAGTTTCTGAGAATGGCCCCCGTAAAGGAATGGTCAGTTTAAACCCCCCGCACTCCCCACCTTTCCAACAAATGTCAAAACTAAGACCGTTTTCGAAAAGTACTGACTGAGACCTTTAATTCGATACCCCACATGACTATATTTGATGAAAAAAAAAATTACACGCCCCTTTTGCATGTATTGGGACCCCCCTTTAAATTCGACGTAAGAGGATGTAACTCACTGTATGCGTGAGCGTTCACAGTTCCCACCTTTCTACTAAATTTGGTGTCAATCGCTGTAACTGTTTCCGAGAAAAATGCGTGTGACGGACAGACAGACAGACAGACAGATTTCAACGCATGGGCTGAAGAATGGGGCAGCCGAGAAACGAACGCAAGAGGACGAATATTACTCGAAGCTCTTTCTCGTCTGAATCTTGTAGTGGTTAACACTGGATGCGTGAACACTTTCCGTAAGAGAGAAATGGGGTCCGTGATAGATGTCACTTTTGTTAGCGATGTTTTAGCTAAGGATCTGCAGTGGTATGTCAGTGACGAATATACACATAGCGACCACCAGGCCATCATTTTTGAAATCAGACATGGAAAACGAATGAAACGGTCTCGGACGAGAGCTGAAAGGTGGGCAGCTAATAGGTTTGACGAGGAGATTTTCGGAGAGGTTTTGCAGCAAAATACAGCGCTTGAAGGAAGCGCGGAAATAAAGCTCTGCAGATTGGCGAGAAGTTGCGACGAGCATGTGACGCATCCATGCCAAGGTATGTTGTATCACAGAAGCGAGTTCCGAACTTTTGGTGGAATTCTGAAATCGGAGAATGCCGCAAGGCCTGCCTCAAGGCTAGAAGGTGCAGTCAGCGAAACAGAAACCGATCTGGATACCAACAATTACACGAAGAATATAAAAACGCTCGGAAGAAATTGCATGTGGCCATCATAAAAAGTAAAAGCGAACACTTTAAGCAACTGTGTAATGAAGCTGGTACGAACCTCTGGGGTGGCGCCTATAAAACCAAACAAACACTCCCCACCGATCTCTTCCCCTACTCTGCTTGATGAAATAGTAACGGATCTTTTCCCACAGAATGTGAGTACCGCTAACCTTCCCACTGTCGAGATAGACACCGCGGAAGTTCCCACGGTAAGCGAAAAGGAGGTCCTCGAAGCTGCGGATAAAATTGTTGGAAATAAATCACCTGGCTTGGATAGCATCCCCAATAAAGCTCTGAAGGCAGCAGTAAAAATAGCTCCAAATATGTTTGCCGAGGCGTTCACCACATGCCTTAAAGAAGGAGTATTTCCTACACAATGGAAGAAGCAGAAATTAATTCTAGTCCCCAAGCCAAACAAACCTTTGGGTGAAGCTTCGTCCTACAGGCCGATATGCCTTCTAAATAATACTGGCAAACTATTCGAACGAGTAATCTATAACAGATTAATTCGAATTGCCGAAAAGGATGGCGGTCTCTCCGAAAATCAGTTCGGTTTTCGAAAGGGGAGGTCTACAACGGATTTACTTGTCCTAGTAGCAAACACAGCTAAGACCGCACTTGACGAGGGCAAATGTTGTGCAGTGATTACACTCGATGTGAAGAATGCCTTCAATTCCGCTAGATGGAGCAAGATACTTGAGTCCCTAATTAACTTAGGCGTGGCGAAGTACCTGGTGCGTATTGTTGCCGACTTCCTAATCGATAGGACTCTGTGCTGCGAATTAGATGAACGAAGGAAATCCTACCAAACGACATGCGGAGTTCCGCAAGGGTCTGTCCTAGGGCCACTCTTGTGGATTATTATGTATAACAGGGTACTGACCCTAGACCTTCCTACTGGTGTGGCCTCCATTGGTTTCGCGGACGATATTGGTGTGACGGTTGTTGCACGCCTTCTCGAGGAAGCCGAGCTCTATGCAAATGAAGCAGTCTATGAGATTAAATCCTGGTTAGAGAATGCTGGTCTACAGCTTGCAGAGCATAAGACGGAAGTAGTACTTATTACCAAGCGGAGAAAGTGCACTTCCATGAAGATCAAAGCTGGAACGCAAACGATTTATTCCAAGCCTGCACTTAAGTACATAGGTGTAATGATTGACCAGAGGTTGAATTTCAGATTGCATGTGGAGGGTGCAGCAACCAAGGCATATAACATCGGAGCGCTGGTTGCGAGAATGCCACCAAATATAGGTGGCCCAAGACCGAGCCGTCAACTGCTTATTTCATGGGTGGTCAGCTCGATCCTACTGTATGCAGCCCCAGTATGGGCAGATGCACTGGAAAATATAATAAATAAAAAAAAGATTGGAGCTGCGTATCGCATAAGTGTACTCCGAACATGTTGCGCTTACAGAACAATTTCTAATGAAGCAGCTTGCGTGATAGCAGGAATGATCCCGATTGAGATTCTGGCGAAAGAAATACAACTTTACGATCGAACGTACCTCACCGGAGAATCTCCTGCCCGTCGGCGACAGTTCGCACGAGCTGAAACTGTCGCGGAATGGCAAGAGAAGTGGGACGAGTCAGAAAAAGGCCGTTGGACTCACAAAATCATATGGGATATCCGGAATGGATCGAGCGACCTCACGGCGAAGTAGGTTTTGACCTAACTCAATTCTTGAGCGGACACGGAGGCTATCGAGCATATCTGTACCGATTTGGGCGCGATGATTCGCCATATTGCCCACAGTGTGCAAACATTCCAGAGGACGCAGAACACGTCTTTTTTCACTGCCCCAGATTCGAAACCCAAAGGGCTACATTAGAAGCTACAACCGGGGAGCACTTTACACCCGAACATATCATGGAGCTTATGGTGAAAGCCAAGGGGATATGGACCGAAGTTGAAAAAGTGATTACAGCCATCGGAAAGAAGCTTAGGCAGGAGGAAGTCATCCGAAAGAATGAACGCGAGAGGAACACGAATGTTGACATGAGCGCAGAATAAATTCTGATCCAGCCCCGCGACGTAATACCAAATGGGAGTCCCGCAGGGAGAGTGGAAGAAGAAGGAGGTGGTTTTAGTGGGTAAGAGTCCCACATAACTGTGTGGCAGGAGCCTGCGGTAGCTTTTGAAGCTTTCCACCTTCCACTGGGGAAAAAAAAAAAAAAAAAAGACAGACAGACAGACAGACAGACGCCCTGAAAGTGGCAGCCAGGTCAGCACCAGGTATGTTTGCCAAAGTTTTTACGGCATGCCTTAGAGAAGGAGAATTCCCCGAGCAATGGAAGCTGCAAAAGTTGATACTTATTCCGAAGCCAGGTAAACCATTGGGAGACCCCTCCTCATATCGACCGATATGTTTGGTCAATACCATTGGTAAACTATTTGAACGAGTATTATACAACAGGTTGCTCGCTGTTGCGGAAAAGGAAGGAGGCCTATCCGACAAGCAATTCGGGTTTCGTAAGGGGAGATCAACCATCGATGCAATCAGCATGGTGACTGGCCTGGCTCGCGCTGCAATACAAGATGACAAACGCTGCGCAGTGGTGACCCTCGACGTAAAAAATGCTTTCAACACTGCAAAGTGGACGAAAATCGTAGAGGCTCTAACCAAACTAAAGGTTCCAAAGTACATTGTACGCATCGTTGTTGCATTTCTTCTTGGAAGAAGGTTATATTGCGACTCGGACGATGGAGAGAAATTATTCCCAATGACGTGCGGCGTACCACAGGGGTCTGTCTTAGGTCCTTTATTGTGGTTAATTATGTACAACGGAGTGCTGACGCTACGCCTTCCTAACGGCGTGACAACTATTGGCTTTGCGGACGATATCGGGGTAACAATAGTGGCAAAACGCTTAGACGAGATCGAAATCTATGCAAATGAAGCGATATGGGAAATCAATTCCTGGTTGAAAAAGTCCGGTCTATCACTTGCGGAACATAAAACGGAACTAGTGCTAATCAGCAAAAGAAGGAAAGACACGACCGTGAAAATTAAAGTTGGTGAAAAAACAATTTACTCCCAAGAGTCGCTTAAATATTTGGGAGTAATGATTGACAAAAGACTCAACTTTAAAAAACACATTGAGTGCGCTGCAACTAAAGCATCTTCCATCGCTGTAACGATCTCGAGGATACTACCGAACATTGGTGGACCAAGACAAAGTCGACGTCGTCTTATTTCAAGGGTAGTTAGTTCCGTGCTACTCTACGCAGCTCCAGTTTGGGCAACCGTTCTGGAAAACAAATCAAACTGCGGAAAACTAGTAAGGGCGTATCGACTAAGTGCAGTCCGGGTATGCAGTGCTTATCGAACGACATCAGGAGAAGCAGCATATGTACTGGCAGGGACAATCCCCATAGACATCTTGGCGGATGAAGGTCGGCGTCTCTACGACAATATGTATGCAATCGGTGAGTCTATTGTACTTCAACGGCAACTAGCACGGCGAGAATCCATAGCAAAATGGCAAAAGAGATGGAACGAGGCACAAACTGGCCGTTGGACCTACCGTATCATTCCACACATTCGAAGATGGATGGAAAGGAATCACGGGGAACTAAGCTACGAGCTAACGCAGTTTTTAAGTGGACATGGAGGTTATCGGGCTTATCTTTATCGATTTGGACACGACGAGTCACCATGGTGCCCAAGATGTGGTAATGTGGCTGAGAATGCGGAGCATATTGTGTTTGAGTGCCCAAGGTTTACAGCACGCCGAACTAGGCTGGAGGCGATCGCAGACAGGCGCTTAACACCTGGAAATATAGTGGAGTTTATGTTGGAATCAACGGAGGCTTGGAATCAAGTGGTAATTGAGCTGAAAATGATTCATGAACAGCTAAAGCATGAAGAACTGCGAAGAAAGCAAGAAAGGGAACGAACAATAATGCGCCGCAGTTAAGAACTGATCCAGCCCCACGATGCAATGCTTATAGCAGTCCCGTGGGGAGAGTGGAAGAAGAATTAGGTGGTTTTAGTGAGTAGAAGTCTCACATAACTGTTTGGCAGGAGCCAGCGGTAGGTTTTGAACCTTTCCACCTTCCAACGATGGAAAAAAAAAAAAAAGACGGACTGACAGACAGACAGACGGTAAACCGATTTTAATAAGGTTTTGTGTTTACACAAAACCTTAAAAAAGGAGTCGGTGGACTATAAAAGTGGGAGTAAGTTGCTTCCCAAGTGGGCTGGTCTGTCGTCAAGTAGATGCGGACTCGGATTCCCAGCATCTTCAACAAAATAAAAAGAGAATCACTTCGGCCTGGTCTAGATTTGAGCTTTCACTTCACACATAATTCGCACTCATGTCGTGTTTGCGATTATATATAAATGGAGCGATTACCACCAGTCGCTACTTTCGGTCACACTGCTCCCAGGACAGAGGTGAGGCAGGGTCTGATGAATTATCTCTGCCCCCGACGAAACCGTTAGTCAACTCTTAAGCTGTTCGTTGTCGTGAATCAGGTCATGACCGTTAACGTCTCTTACAAGACTACCGAAAAATGTGCGAAATTCTGCAGGCAATTTCGTGATGCAGGGGCTGTATATGTACAATCACTCGAAAAAGGACCTCTTGTTTCGCACATCCATAAGAGATGTAAATCTCTAAATCCAAGCAACTTTCGTTAGTTTAGAGAAAATGGATAAGAAGGAATTTCGTGTGTTAATAAAGCACAAATAAATGCTGCTGAAGCCAAGCCTTGGCTTGATAAACATTATTCTAACCTTGCACTAGGAAAGTCAACCGTTGAGAAGTGGTTTGCAAGTTTAAACGCGGCGAAATGAGTATCGAGGATGATGCAGATAGTGGACGCCCCAAAGGTGTTGTTACCGACGAAAACATAAAAAAGTCTGCAAAATAATTTTGGATAACCGCAAAGTGAAATTGATCGAGATAGCTGAGGCTCTAAAGATATCGAAGAAACGTGTTGAAAATATCGTGCATGACTGTTTGGGTATGCAAAAGTTCCTTTCAAAATGGGTGCCCCGCGAGCTCACAATCGACCAAAAACAAAAAAAAAAACAGTTCTGAGTGGTGTTTGATGCTCTTCCTCCATAAATAATCTGAAGTTATGGGTCGATATGTGACAATGGACGAAACGTGACTGCATTGTTTTACACTAGAATCAACATCTGAGTGTACTACACGTGGTGAACCGATTCCAAAGTGTGCAAAGACGCAACAGTCGGCTAGTAAGGCTATGGCATCAGTATTTTGGGATGCGCATGGTCTTATATTCATTAATTATCTTGAGAAGGGAAAACCCTTTAACAGCGAATACTATATAGCGTAATTGGATCGTTTACAGGATGAGGTCGCTGGAAAATGGTCCCATTTGAAGAAACAGGAAGTTCACCGTACAAATCAATGGTAACGATGGCAAAATTGTATAAATTGGATAGATAACAGATAACACCAGCTCGACACCTCCGTCGACGACTGCCACGGTGCCAGGATTAGGCGAGCATTTCCGGAAAAAAAATCGTAGAATTAGTTTAAGGGAAGTGACACTTTAGATTTAATTTTCCTTCTCTGTATCGTGGTATTATTCATGTTCTCTGTTATCGTGGTATTATTCACGTAAAACACGTCAGGCTGCAAGTGTCGGCGGTACCTCTTTTTATTCCGTAAAAACATAAATATCAAAAAAAAAAGATAGAACGCCTGAAGAGACTCCTCACAATCATTTTCTTCTCCGCTCTTTCGTTCTGCCCTTTTCTTTACTCATTGTGCTTGGCCTCCAGACAGTCAATCGCGAAGAAGTTGTTGCAAGTCCCGAAAAGCGGAAATACGGAGAGAATCTGAGATTCCCCATTGATCGTGTACTCTACATCAGGTCGCGACTCAACAATACCGGTTTATTGCGTCTATTTGGAGATGCAATGTCGAATCAGAAGCCACTCCCACTCGCCAATCACGCGAAGATTTCGTGACGCGCCTAGGGATCTCGAATCCTGCACGCATGTCGTAATTAGGGCGGACGTCTTTCAGAGGCTGCAGCAGCCACCTTACCGGGCCTCTTCGAAGTTCTAAAGGGAAGCTCACACGATTATAGTCTCAGCGTCCAGGCACGGTCAAGAGCATCTAGTTCGCTCGACTAAAATCCCTCTTCCAGGAAGAAAGCGCAACAAGGAGGAGAGGCGCGCAATACGTCAATTTTTCGCTGAAACCCCCTTTAGTTTCAGCTGGGGGTAGAGTGTTGTTGCGGAGTCAGCAACTGTCATGACATCAAAAAACAATTTTTGACAGCGAAAATTGTTGTTCGATGCCAGTGTAGGATGGAGTAAAGACAAGTCAAGAGGAGGGTTTTTCTACTGTTTGTTGTTTAGATTGTATTGTGGTGCCGCTGATATCCTCTGTTAATAATAAATATAATTACACGGGGTAATTTACCCCACCTACTCCCTGAGGTGTCTAGGTGTTACATACTGCTTCGATGCCTTCTTTGGCCAAGATTCGCCCCAAAGGTGGGAACATTTCCGTCGAGTACGTTACGCTGGCTCGATGTGTGTCCATTTTCATCCTCTCTTGTTCGAACAAAGTTGTTAGGCGATCTCATTCCTTCATACTTTACATATTCCTAATATTCCTACGCTTTATGGAGGTGTGAGTGGTTAGACGTCCTGACGATGGCTTCCTATACATCTCGAATTTGAAGCCGTTATTCCTCTTTAGTAGTTTGATGTCGAGGAAGGGATGCCACCGTTTGATTCCTGTTTCATCGTGAATTTTATATTAGGGTGCCACTTGTTGATTTGGTCAAGTATTTCTTGCTTACCGCCCTTTTCAACAATGGTCATCTGCCCTTCCACATTTTTTTTTAGGCCTACCATGAAAATTTCATTTAATAGTGATGATGATGGGTTACCCAACGCTGCCTCTTTGGTTGTCTTATAAAATTTATCCCTAAAAGTAAAATAATTTTCTGATATACATGTCGCTAATTTGGTATACAGTTTGGTCTTTCTTATTCCTTTCGAAGTACTACTATGTTGCACGTTTGTTTGGATCTAATCTTCGGAAGGGCCGGGTTAGGCATTCTAAGCTGTGTTATGCTATCCATTTGGGGATACTGAATTCTGTCTTGTATAATTTTATCCTGGCTATACTTAGGTAAGGCCTCTCTGTTATGAGCCTGTGGGGCCCGATAGATTATTCTACTGCATGATATCCCCATTTAGTTCAACAAAATGCTTAACCTACTGTAGCACAATAAACGAAGACGGTTTTAGGGTTTCGTACCACGTACTGCCTCACCTCTGCCCTGGAAACAGCGTGACCTAAGCACTTCGGGGATATTAAATGCAAAACACGACATGACTGCGAATTATATTGACCATAAATCCTCTCATATTTTCGGCCAAAGCTTTCCTAGGGCGGAAATATTTTGTTTAAGGATTCAGTTATCTTAAGTGTGCATCCCTTGATGCCGGGTCACACTAAATTGGGAGCAATTTACTGCCTTTTTGTTCGTCCAAGGACCCCCGTTTTGGGTTTAGCTCCCAAGCTTAAAAAAAAATAAAAAGTGAAGACGGCTTAACGGTTTCATATTAGTGCAGAGGCAACCCTCACTGTCTGAAGTTCAGGCGCTTCTTCGAAGCAACTTGCGTAACTTCATAACTAATATTCCACAAATTGGTCCTTTGTATTGTATTTTGGGCCTTTCTTTCGTCCTCATCATTGCCAGAATCTCTTTTCAATTTCGATACATTTCAGTTTCATCCCCTTTATTTTTAAAGTTTTGTGTGAAACAAAACCTTATTAAAATAGATTCAATGTCTGTCTGTCTGTCACATCCGATTTTCTCGAAAACGGCTACGCTGATTGTCACGAAATTTGGTGGTGGTGTGGTCTGTAAATCTCTTTACATATAGCTAGTGGCGCCATGTTGTGATGAGTTTGAAGGGGGGCTCGCCACACATCCGAAAAGGGGGTGTAATTTTTTGCACAGAATATGGTCATGAGGGGTGTCAAATGAAAGGGCTCGATTAGTACTTTTTGAAAATAATCTTATTTCAGATACTGCGTGAAATGTATTGAGAGCTAAAAAAATGTGCTCCAAAAGTGAAACAGGTATCGTTCACAGAATCTATCCAACCGAAAAATCTGGAAAAATTCAGAATGTTGCCTATACTCCCGACTTGCTTGATATTTTATAGACTTTATTGGTCAAAGAATATCTATGCATATCTTACGCCTAGAATGACAAGGTAAGCAGTAATACTTTTGATAAACATACACACTTGGCCTCTCCGCTCAGTGAAAAGTTGTTGGTAGGGCCAGAAAATTACAAACAGACAATCTATTTATCTAAACCTTTGCATTCAATTCTAGCTTTTTTGAAGATGAAACATGTACTTAAGGATGCTAACTTGAACTTGAAATAATTGAAAATGCCTGAGATACGGGGGTTGGTTTCCAATAATTGGAACTCTTGGTTCAATTTGAATCTCATGAGCAAGTTAGGCCCCCTAACAAGTTTAGCATAAGTATCATGAATTCACATGGTGTTCACGACGAATACATATATATCAAATCGTGCATGACTAGCAATTTCTAAATGTAAGTCAACTTGATCAGATTCAGGAGGCCAGTTCGCACTATTCCATTTAAAATCTGAAAACATCAAAACATGGTCTACCTATCAATAATAAACCAGAAAAGTATGTCGACTTCTTGCTTTAATAATTGTGTTGGTTTTCTGATTAGCGCCTCACTTGGGCGGCAAACATCAATTTCCATCAGAATAGCAGCAGCCAGCGGCTGGATGGATTTAGTCTTGCTTATTTTGTAATTTATGCCTTAAAATATTTCTAATCGCTGAGAGGAACCGAAGCCAATATGATTTCAGGTTTTGTATTTACAATGTGCCACGTGGTTATGGTAATTAACAACAGTCTATATTTTGATAAGCATATTGTTATGTAATCTGGATAATCTGGTATGTTCAGTGCATTTTTAAGTAACTCTTGCATTGAATGGACGAAATCACAGCCATAATTAACTTGCATCTCATTCTCAACTTGAATATTAAAATAGTCCCTTCGGAATTTGCTAAATACTTTTATGCTATGGCACCGTTAATACGCTTATAATGATCCTTGAATCCGTACGTTTTTACCTTAGATGCTCTGATACAAAATATGGTACAAACCGGGTATATTTATAAATAATTGAGAAGAAATGCTCCCAGTGGACACTGGACCGTACGCCCCTGCTCCACTCTGAAGAAGGACGAGCTTCTGTTTATACACTAGAGCTCAGCACGCAAAATGAACCATCACCAACCTAATAAGAATTTTCCATCCTTTCGGCAAACGTCTAAGCAGGATTTATCTCCTTAAGCTCCATATGGAATCGATTCCCCCCTTACACCCCTCCCCCCAGCTGCTCGACGTATAAGATGCTACTTTCGAGGGAAATCCTCTTTATGAATGAGAATTCAGGAAGAGTCAAGAGTCGCATTATCACAGGTCAGGCAGGACAGTCATGCTATGAGTAGATAGAAGCAAACGCACTTAAGGAGATTATGATGAATCAAAGCTAAGAAGCAAATAACTTCCATTGAATAATTCTTTCACATATGCTTCCCACACGCTCAAAATCCAATGTCCGACTTAGTGGGGATGAGGTAAAGGGTGTGGATATGCTTTGCAGGAAGAGTTTCTTGAAATTAGTTTCCGCTCATCCTTAATGTATTGAGTTGTTGGTTGGGCAATATGTTCGGTAACGGGGAAGAAAATGCTCTCGAGCTAAAAATGTGGCTTATATTTTTAGCAAAGTTAAGTCGGAAAATGTCATCCGTAAGGATGTGGGCATCACGGCCAAGGTCACATAAGGATCAGTATTACCTTTCCAAAGGGAGATAAATATCAGAACTTATTTTCAAAAATAAGTATATATAACACAGTATTCGTATTTTCAAAGAGCTTTCTGCCTGATGTTTCTGAGGTTTTGTCTATTTATTTTGTAAGAGTATTTGAATACACAGTTGTTCCATTGGTATGTAGCTCATAAAGTGTATGGATTTAGTAGGTCAGACTATTCACTTTAGTGTGATATTAACATTCTATGTCGTGGCATATAGTAAATTTATACCAAACATACAACTTTGGACTCATTAATAGTAATAAGATTTGCACCGAAATTTCCAGTTTTGTATAACAGCTTACGATCAATGTTATTATATCATCTTGGGATGAACCGTTGGTGTTCCGCTTACAACTAGTGCCAAATATTTTACTTTCGTCAAAAGAAATTAATCACGGCCTTTCTTTTGATACCACCCATGACTATACTTGGTGAAAGAAATTTAGGCAGTACCGAGGGACAACCTAAACATTCAAGTATGCACTCTACGGAGGATTTTAACTTGTCTTGTCTCCAGCAGATGCCAGATGACCCTGAGGAAAAATAGCGTTAGTTTGCATTTCCTACTATTAAAAAAATTATTACATCCAAAGACAGTATTGAATACAACATCAGAGAACTGCACTCTCGACCTGCATGAAATGCGATCAAGTGCTACAGCTTTCCCGAAAATCGTAAAAAATAAACCTAAGTGTGTCAACTGCGGTTCAAACGAGCATCCGACAAACTATCGGTGTTGTTCACACATACTTGAATCAAGCCTGAGAAAGGATCCGCGCTCCATTAACACTCCTTCATTTTTCCCCTCTACGCTGTCATACGCTGATGATATCCGCGCTTATTTCATCGTCATACCTTCTTCAGCCTTAAACATGTCCCAATTTAGTCCCGCCCAACCAACCTTCCTCCGCCCCAATTAATACGCCTATCTAGAAAATCAACCTTCTTCCGCTCTAACTACCACTCCTTCTTTGATCACTTCCTAATTTCTTCTAATATCACTATTCACAAACCCTACCACCATCCTTCTCCTAGAGACGGTCTCTGGACTCAGTGACCAATATGCAACCATCCTCAACTTCAAACTGGCAAGAAGGGTCAAAAGCCCCCCCTCCCCCCCCACTCCATCTCTCTATCTGTCCTTGAATTCAGTAGGACAAAATGGAAACACATCAACCAACAACTTCCCACCTCCAACTAAAACTCCAACAGTCGAATCAACGATGAAGTTGACCAGCTCATTCAAACTTTATGCGATGAGTTAATCCCAAAACGCACCCTTATCTACAGAAACCTTATCTCAATTCCTAATGACACACACCGTAAAAGCGGAGATATATGATTTCAACTTATCTCTTAAAGCTAGAATCCCCGCTCTGTATTTAAAATACATTAACTCGTATCTAACGGATACTGTTCTAAATGCCAACACCTTCCGCGATCTAAGACAAAACTACTCTGGTCACGGAAAAACGCCCTCTGATCACCCCTTTAAATATTTCCCCACCGGAAAGGCTGAAGTATTTGCGAACCATTTCGTTGAAGCGCACTAAATCACTGCTGTAGTGCAAAACTTCCAAACAGAATCGGAAATAGTGATTAATAGAGTGCAACACCTACCTATTGCCACGCCATTTATCCAATACTTTTGCCGAACCACTTCGTAACCCAATCCGATTTCACCTTCAATCCTAAAAAAAACAAGAAAATCCACTCCAACCTAACAGCTATCGAACAATCACATTTTTCCCTTTCTTACCCAAAGTCTTTAAACGAACTATAAAAACGTTAATCGATGATCAAATCGACGTTAGTAATTCTATACTAGATTTCTAGTTTCTACTCAGCTTCCTTGATAACTCCTTGGCAAAAGTAGCATTTCCAGAAACCACCTCACCGTGTACCGCTGGCATCTCATAAGACTCGGTCCTCTCCGCCATTCTGTTTTCTCTCTTCACAGTAGCCCTCATAAAACCAACTTCATCTTAAAATCCCATTAGAAACCTGCAATACGCAGATCACCTCATCATCTACACTCCGACAAGAGATATTCTCCCCCCGTCAAGGTAGAAGTTGAGGTGGGATAACTTCTACCTTGACGAGTTGTATCACCATTTTCTGGTACGACTTATTCCCAGCACAGTTGGAGCGACTGCGGTGTAGAGAAAGACGCTTCCTACGACACGCGATCGGAATCTACTGAATTGAAGAATGCTCAAAAAACCCATTTCAAATATCATCCTCTACAATACCTGCGAAATCCCTCGCATCGAGGCTTTCGTCGTCATCCAGGCGACAAAAATCCTTTGAAAGTGCAAACCATACGAACCCTCTAATAAATAAAGCCATGAACCTCGACTGCGTCCAGGAAAACCTCCTCATAATCAACCATCAGAGTCCACTTTTAATATCGGGCATCGTATTTGACAAGAAAGGAAGAGTCACTGTCTTCACAGGCCCTTCTTCCCCTTCACAATACGTGAAGCCCAATCACCCCAATAGACATAACCATCGATGTATCGATTACATCATCAGTAGAGAACGAAGAATCGATTCAACAGGCATCTAGCCGCTCTTATTGCCGCCCTTATTTAATCTGGAGAAAATCAAATTGAAGTTGCTCGAAATCTGGATTTAAGTCATTACTCCATACGGTGTTTGCCATCTCGGAGACCGAGGCACCGGCAAACAAAAACTGTTCCCATTTCCTCGCGGGCAACGAACACTCCCGCGAAGCGGCCCACTCCTGCGCTGGAACTTCGAAATCAGCTGAATTGGCCAGCCTACCGGTTGTTAAGGACAATAGTAAAAATCGTTTCCCCCACTGGGCCTAGTTATCAAGAACACAAACAAAAACGTAAAATACGAGGTTACTAACCTGCCTGCCGACAGGCTTAAGGTCCGGCTCAACTTTCCTAACACAGACAAGAGACTCTTCCGCTTAATTAAGGCCTCCAAATTAGAAGCCCATTTCTTCACCATTAAGGAGGAGAGTGAGGGCCTCCTGGACTACTTGGAGAAATCTTCCCTCACGGGGCAACGGAAATCAAGGAATTAACATCACCAACTTAAGCTTCTTTCGCATTACTCTCAATTCCGAAGTAGGTGCGACAATAGTCTCTAAACTAAAAACCCTCAAATATCAGCGACTCAACTGGAAGAAACCCAGAAAAGGGGACGTCACTCAGTTTGCTAGACGGACAACTCGCAGTTCGTGATTCTCCGCCTGGTCTTTTCCTTCATTCCAGGTGGACCGCCCTTCCCTCGCTGAGCCCTTCTTACGATGCAGTTGCGAGAGGTCGAGTAAGACCCGAAACCCCGAACTCTTCATCACCCCTCACTTTCCCCTTCCTAAGGGTTCCTTCATGGAAACCAGGTCCCTTTTCAATAAGTCATTCTCCTCCCTTTGGACCACAATCTGTGACTTCTATCACAACTACCTTCGTCTCCCCACTGAAAATAGACCCGCAGCGTACTTACAATTGCTCTTCAAATTGGTAGACAATCAAAATGAAGCTGCTCACACTGAACACTAATTCACTTATTTCAAACGACAAAACATTTCGCTTTTCACAAGTTACTTCAGGAAATTGACTTCAATCTTGCTCTAATAAACGAAATCAGGGAGCTTCATCCCAATATTAAACTACCTCCCCCTTCCTAGATACATCCCATTTCGCAGTGACGTGGGCAGAGGAAGAGCCATACTAGTCAAATTGGGACTATTATAAAAGCAAATACCATCCCGTTGGATTCATTTCTTTCAAATTGCTTGTTAGCAGCGGTCAGGGCACCTGTCAGGGGCGGCGGTGTCCATCGAGTCCAACTCTGTTCTCTTTACTTCCCGGGTGGCTAAGGTCGCCACCTCACTCCTATTCTGTCCGATCTTTGGGAGATCGCGGCCAGTTTGGCGCTTTCCTCCTTGGAAGTGACCTCAACACCAGGCGTGTAATTTGGGGTGACTAGTTAACAATGAAAATGGAAAAGTTCTGTTCAATTTGTTCCAGTCAGGCCCATTCCCTAGCGCGGGCATCATTAATGTGGGAGTGCAAACCTCTACCATCTCTCAACGCCAACTACTCCCCGATAAAAATAGGAAACCTCAGTTCCTCCAGTGGGGACTACTTTATCTATTTATTCAGGGCCAGGTCGCCCTAGAAATCCCATCTGGAACTCGGTAATCGCCACTACTGTCAAAGATAGAAGGTTGAGTCTTGAAAGGTCCTTCCTTTGCTCCCTTTTCCCTCAGTCGCCTGTCTGACAAAGTCAGGGTCAGTTTGTTCGCCCGCTTCTTTACCTCCTAAGCAGAAGTTGAACTTGCAATTATGTGGTCTAACAATAAATAAGACGGGATACAGGAAGCCGGGCGCTTCAGGTATAATTGTTTTGTGCTCATCTTATGTGAGAAACTCTCTACGCACGATTGTCTATTCGTACATAGCAAAGAATACAAAATACTCCGTCATATTTTGCCGAGTGTATCAAAGTAGATCTAACGTGTCTTCACGCATTTCCACTTTACTCCGTGCAGATAAGCATATACGTTGATGTTACCTACGTAAATTAAAAATCGGTGGTAACCAGGTACCCACATGTCAAATATAATGGTTACTACCCGCAAAGCTAGACGCTTCAGGTATGAAAGGTTTTGTGTATTTCTTTTATAAAGAGATTTGGGTGCGCATTTGTCCCATTAGCATGTAGCACGTAAAATATGCATATATTATGTGGAAATATCCACTTTCAAGTCATAGTTTTGAATTTGCAGAGGAGCGACAGTTAACTTTGTTAGTAATAGTGCGATATTCACCAAATTTGACAGAATCATGTTCTATGCTGTAGCCTTTGCTGCAAAATTTTGTGATTCTATGGTTAACTTAAGGGGGGTTTTCCTGTCAATTGCTAAAAATTATAGTAATATACTATTCTTAACTTTATTTGAACAGGTATCGATATGGAGGGTATTTCGGAGCCTAGGCACCATATAGTGACAGTCCTCTGATTTTTTTTCAGATTTTTCGGGTGGGTAGTTTCAGAGAATGGGTTCGTTAAAAAAGTGATCATTTTGAACGCCCCGCACTTCCGCAAATGCCAAAACTAAGACCGGCTTCGAAAAGTACTAACGAGAGACCTTTAATTTGATACCCCACTGACTATATTTGATGAAAAAAAAGTCTACACTTTCCTTTTGCATGTATGGAGACCCCCCCCCTTAAATTCGACGTAAAAGGATGTAACTCACGATATGCGTGAGCGTTCACAGTTCCCACCTTTCTACCAAATTTGGTGCCAATCGCCACAACCGTTTTCAAGAAAAATGCGTGTGACGGACAGACAGACAGACAGTAAACCGATTTTAATAAGGTTTTGTCTTTACACAAAACCTTAAAAAACAAAAAAGGAAAACTGAAACGTCCCCATGGGCCCCCCAATAAATTTACCTAAAATGGGAAACTTTGACTTTCAATAACTTTATAAATACTAGTCGGATTGCCTTCAAACTTTCCAGAATTATGTCCTACTTTATCATCTATTCTGGTGTTAAATTCTATACTCCTAGGAATAACTTAAGGGAAGCTTTCCGGTAAATTTCTAAAACATGGTAATATACTATTATTAACTTTATTTGTCCAGATATCGAAATAGGAATATTATATTTTAGGGCCTAGATTTCGTGTTGTTGCATTACTGTGATTTTTTTCAGATTTTTCGGTTGGGCAGGTTCTGAGAACGAGACTTGCTTCCCTTTTGGGTACCACATTTTGTGCTCTGTTTTCCCTTTGTTACGCTGAATATCAAAAAACGCTCAATATCAAAAATAAGTCAGTTTCGAAAAGTACTAATTGGGACCATTAGATACCACATATGATCATATTCTGTGGAAAAAAAATGTACACCCTTCTTTCATATGTATTTGGAGGCCCGTTTAAAATTCTGTATAAAACAGCACCACTCCCTGCATGTAAAGTGACACACAGACCACATGTTTCCACCAAATTTCGTGACAATCGGTTTAGCCGTTTCCGAGTAAATCGGGTGCGACAGACAGACAGACGAACAGATAGACATTGAACCGATTTTAATAAGGTTTTCTTGCGCACAAAATCTGACAAATCATCGGACCCTGACGGTATTTCCAACTTTATCCTACGGAAGTGTACGCCTACCATCAATGAATGTCCCGTTATCCTCTTCAAGAACTGCCTGAATAATGGAGGTTACCCTATATCTCAGGAATCGGCTCTCAAAGATATGAGGCGAATCCCTTTTCTATCCAATATTAGAAAGAAGTTGCAAGACCACATCCTCAACCACCTGGAAAACAGACAATGCACTGTAATCTGCGCTGTACACCTTGAAACGGCATTTGATTCAGGCTGGAAAGAGGGCCTGCTATTCAAGCTAATTCAGAATAAGTGCCCTCTCCCTTTACTTAAAACACTTGCGGACTTCCTCTCCAACAGAAGTTGTCCCATGGGCTTCGGCGGATTGCACTCCACCGAGTTTCCTGGTAGCCCAGGCTTCCCCACGCCCGCTCTTCCTATCTATCGACAATTGTCCTCCCGCATCAGGAGGGATCCTCTTCGCGGACGACACCATCCTGTACCCGAGTGAGCCCAGCCTCTCTCTAGGATAGGAGAGGATCTATGCAATAAAAACAATTCGATTTCGAAAATCTGCTGATGTGGTCCCCCTCTTTAAGTTGATACTCGGATGCGCTTTCACTTTCGATGCCTAGTTTTCCATAAAATGAACGCTCCACCAAAAAAAAAAACTAAGAAAACCCACTGAAAATAGCTGGTTTCGAGTGTACTCTACTACATTAAACCTTTCATACCTGAAGCGCCCAGCTCCTGGTTCCCGACTTGTTTTCCGTTCTGCTCTTATTTTGCTGTTTAATACGATGCACTTGATGCAAAATCTAAAGTTAACTGAAACTTTTCAACTTCGTCATTTCAGCCATTACAGCGGAAAACTACATGCATTAAAAAAGTTAGTATAAATCAGAGTCCAATGGAAACTTGCAAGTCATGAAAATACGCTGAATAATCGTAACAACTATGTGTTCCCTACGTGTGTATCTGGATGTATTCATATATGAGTGCACGAAGCTTCCAATTTTCCAAACAAACTGTTTTTCATGAAAGTTTTGAAATTAGAGTGGCAACATAGGTCACGTCAATAAAGAAAGATGCGAACTCGAAAGCCACCCACATGTTGTCCGTGACGGGGTAGCCTTCTTCTTGATAGATGGCTTGTTTTCGCCTGCTTTCAAGGTCACAGTTAGCGGCCACCCAGTTAAGATGTTTGGCCCTAGCAGGGCGTTTGTATCTTAGTCCAGGGAATTTTATATTGCTTTCAAATTCTAACACATCTTCCAGGAGCGCATCTCCGCCATCTCGGTGGAAGTGTGTTTTTATAGTCGCAATGAAATTAGCAAGTGTAACAGATGGCGGCCATCTAGTATTTGATGAAAAAAGTTTTATTGTCGATTTGTTGAAACCACATGACCTTTCTTCAATGATGTCATTATGATGACCTCAGTTTTTTGTTTTACTTTGTATGCACTACTCGCAGCATGGTGCTATCTTTTTTTGTGAATTTTCCCGCAACGCCAAAGATATTGTCATCTTGGGAATATCAATTGGTTGCGCGACATAATAGCAGTGAAATTTTACGTGTTCCATAAATATAACAATAAATTCGTCAATCCCGGATTGAAAACGTTTTTTACATTGATCACCTCGTCCCATGTTTGGTATCTTGTCCAAACCATGGATTAGTCATCAAATGGCATAGCACAGCTTGGCGTTTTCGATTTAGATACAAGCAAAATTTATGCGGGATCTTTATATGAAATTTCAGACTACGTCAGCAGTGGAACAATAAATTTAGCATCCAAAGCACATTCCAAATATAAAACTTCAAAACCCGTTGAAAAAGTTGAAGCGTAAAAATGACACTTTAAGGTCATATTTCAACGTTGCTGTAATTAGGAAGAATCTAAACCTGGGAAAGATTGGATTTAAGCTTGCAACGACAAAAGAAATCCCTTTGCATGAAAACTCAACTCCGTCTCAAGGACTGAGGACTGAATCTGGTCAGAATTTGAAAAGTCTTGGAATTTCCCCCGTTCTAGGAAGTAAAAGTGTTAATTGTCAGCATGTGATTTATAGTAAATATTATAAAAAAAATAGATATTTTATAGATTTTTATCTCCATTGCATGGGATACTTGTAAATCTTCGAATTAAAATACAAAATCTTTATTGGAGCAAATAGATAATCAATCATTTGAAATTATAGTACTTTCACTCTTAATTTTTTTCTAATAATGTATTATATATTTTATAGTTCTATATTTTTGATTGTTTCATAGAAACCTCAGTTGAAGATACTCATTTTATCAACGGCTAACATTTTAGATAACTAATGTAAATTCCATTGGAAATAGGAGACGTTTCCAAATAACCGGGATACATGGCAAGAAAGGTATGCTATTAATAAATATCAATGTCTTGACAAATTTATGACATTGCACCAACTTAGTTAAGCCAGTTTTATTGATGTCAGTCATTTTGAGTCAGTTTTATAGATTGATGATGTGCATTGTGGTAAATACTGCCCTAAACTAACTAAAAGCGGTTAACTTCATCAAAAAGCTTGTTATAAGCAAATTATTACTGAGCATTAATTTAGAGATAGAAACAGTTCAGTTGAAGATGATGCAGTTTTGTTCAAATACGAAACTTTGATGGAAAGGAAAAGGACGAAACTAAAGGAAATATAGATACCTGTTTACGAGCTAGTGCTTGGTGTAACGAACCGGCAGTATGCCTTTTGGCTAGTCTGTTCTTTTTTTTTTTTTTGGGGGTAGGGTGGGTGAATGCATTTACGCACACAGTGTTGTCAGCAGTCCTCAGCATCTCTTCCACAATGTTGTCTGGAGAGAGATCCCCTGTGTTTAAATAGAGTTGCTGACGAACCCCATCCCACCTTTCACAAGAAAAAAAAGTGTGGTGGGCATCGTCCACAACTCCATTACAAAACACACAATCCGGAGAACGCGCCTTTCCAATCTTGTGCAGGTAAGACTGAAAACCTCCATGCCCACTTAAAAATTGGGTAAGGAAATAGTCAGTCTCACCGTGCTTCCGATTCAGCCACGCACCTAAGTTGCCGATGAGCCGCGCAGTCCATCTGCCTCTAGTTTCATTTTGCCACGAGAGCTGCCACTCGTCTAGAGTGTGTTGCCGTTCTTCGCGAGCAACCACCTCCTTTGGCTCATCTCCCTTGCGCTTGTATATGGCCTGACGCTCTCTAGCAAGAAGGGCAACGGGGATAACTCCCGCGACCACCATCACGGCCGGTTCAGAGACTCTGCGCCACCCGTAAAGCTCCCCGTCTCTGTACTTGCGCGAGGCGTCCACGATATACCTCTTTGTTAAGAGCGCCAGCCCATACCTCTGCGCCGTAGAGCAGGGCAGACTGCGTTGAGCTCATCAGGAGACGTCGCCTACTAGACGTTGGACCCCCAAAGTTTGCCATTAGCCTACTTAACGCCGAAACTCCAGCAGCAGCCTTGTTCGCTGCTGCTTGGATTTGCTCAGAAAAGCTCATCTTTGAGTCAAGAGTCAACCCGAGGTACTTTACCGCTGATTTTGACTCGATTATCGACTCGCCGAACGATATGGGACGCTGGGTCTGAATTCTCTTTTTAGTCAGGATGACTACTTCGGTTTTTTCCAGTGCAAGGTTGAAACCATGAGTAGTCATCCATCCGCTTACCCGTCGCATCAATATGCCGAGTCTGCTTTGCGCCTGTTCGACAGTGTGTCCAGCAACAAGCGCGACGACATCATCTGCGTAGCCGACCAGGCGCGACTCTTCTGGCATGTCGAGTTTAAGCAGACTGTCATAGGTAGCGTTGCAGAGCTCCGCCACTTGGATGGATCCCTGCGCTACCCCCGACGTGACCTCCATCCACCTTTGACCCTCTAGTGTTTCATAGAGCAGGGAGCGGTTCCTCAGATAGTCCCTCAAAATCCTTAAGAGATAGTTCGGCACGTTGATGGTATTGTCTAGTGTGCCTAGAATGTCTTTCCATCTTATGGAATTGAAGGCGTTTCTGACGTCAAACGTTACGAGGAGCACCACCCGTCGAGTTCGGCGGCTATGTGCCTCTGCTCGTCGAACGGCGTCCACGACCTGCATGATAGCATCAATTGTCGATCTCCCTGCCCTAAAACCAAACTGCCGGGGAGATAAATCTCCGGCAGTGCGTATCGCTTCAGCGAGTCTACTTCTGATGAGCTTTTCGAGGACTTTCCCAGCAGTATCAAGCATACATATTGGGCGGTATGAAGACGGCAGTTCGGGATGGCCTTTCCCTTTAGGGATCAGCGCAAGCCTCGCAACTTTCCAACGAGCAGGGAAAATGCCCTCTTTCAGGCAAGCGTTGAATGCGCCGAGCAGTAAGTCTGGCCGGTGTTGGAATACCAGTTTGTACACCTCTGCTGGAATACCATCGGGTCCTGGCGCCTTCTTGTTTTTCATAGAGGCGACAGCCTGTTCCAACTCTTTTATAAAGAAAAGTGGACAGTCCTCTGCACTCTCCGCGCCGACGTCACCATCCCACACGGGGTGTGCAGGGAAGAGTGCCCTCACAATGCGGTCCATCTGCTCGGCCTTAAGTGAACAAGGTTTCCGCAGAGCCCCGATTTTTCGGGTTACAAGTTTGTAACCGAGTCCCCACGGATCCTCATTCACCTCGTCGATCAGATCTTGCCAGCAGCGAGCTTTGCTCTTGTTTAATGCGCTGCGGAGTCTCCTTTTGGCTTATTTGTACTCCATCATTATGGTACATGACCACCCCGGTCGCCTAGACGTTGTGTTAAGCGGCGGAGCCTGTGACACTCCTTCCGGAGCTCTGCGATTTCCACTGTCCACCAATACATGGAAGGTTTGTCGCGCCTCGATGTCTTCCTGGTCATGGAGGCTCCGCAGACCGTCGTTATAAGGTTCATAACTGAATTTACGACAGTGTCAGCCGCGACGCCACCGCCCCCAGGAGTACCCTTAAGCGTGGCCCCACCTGTTCCCAGAGTTTCGACGAACTTCCCGGTGTTCACTTTCGCGACGTTCCATACACAGAAAGATCGCTGGGGTGCCGCACACCGAGAGTTTGTGTCCACCACTTCGAAAGCAATGTATTGGTGGTCACTTGCCGAAAAGTTTTCCAGAACTCGCCACCCGTCCACCAGCGACACCAGTGATTCCGATGCGAAGGTTACGTCAGGAATGCTTCCTTCGCAACGCGGGCGCCGGGGGGTGGATCCGGTGTTTAGAACTACCAGTCCTATTCTCGCCGCCATTTACAGAATTCGTTTCCCTCTGGAATCTGTGTGAGGCATGCCCCATTCAAGTGCCCTAGCATTGAAGTCACCCCCGACCAGGATCCCCCCATCCGTGCTTAAGATAGCGTCCTCCAAAGCCTCAAGCCTCCGACGAAAGTCCGGCATCGTCTCATTCGGCGTAAGATAGACACTAAAAAACGTAATCCCTGAACACCGAATCCAGACAAAGCCGTCCCCTCGGCCTTGGGCAAGAACCCCCAGGAGGGTGCCGTCCCGAACCCAGATGGCAGCGGTACCTTATATGTCTGGGTGCCATGAAACTGGGCCCTTGTTTCGGTACTGCTCACTGATGAGTACTAAATCAGGTTTGGTCTCCGCAGCGAACTGCGCTAGCAACTCGTGAGCGGTTGCACTCCGGTGCATATTGATTTGTAGTATGCGAATCATGTTGACCGTATCCTAGCTCTTTCCAGTTCTGCTCTGTAAACTGGACACCGCCCCGATCCCGCAGTGTGCGCAATGCTCTCATCAGTCGCGCCACGGTCACCCCATAGGACGTAGTTTTCCTTTTCATTGCAGGTGTTTGCTTTATGGCCTGCTTGACCGCATTTACGGCATGTTGCCCTTCTGTCAGGTCCCCGACAATTTGCAGATGTGTGCCCGTAATCCAAACATCTGTAACATTTGGTTGGGGCGGCCCGACTTCGTATCCTGCACACTACCCAACCAATTCTTATTTTCCCGCTGTTTAGAAGCTTCCTCGCGTATTGCTCGGCAACTTCCACCACAGCGAGTTTTTGTTGTCGGGAGTTTGCGGAGGTGATACCAATCCGGACATTGGTTACCTCCGGGCATTTGCGTTTGATGGCCTCTTCTACCTCGTTCTTTTCCGTGAGACAGTCAAGGTCTCGGATTTCTAAAGCACACGTGGGTTCCAGGCTAGAAACCAAAGCTTTATCTCCTAGAAGCCCCTTGACTGCTTCACAGAACGTGACTTTATTTATAGTCTTCGGGCCCAGTTCGACTAAGACTCCACCACCCTTCGTTTTACGTATGGAAAACACCTCCGCTCCGTTGTCTTCGGGTTTGATTTTGTAACGGATTTCGCTGAGGACTTCCGCAAAAGTCTTGCCTTCCGTTGGCTTAATAAGCAAAGCTGGCGGTCTAGTCCTCCTTCGTCTCCCCACCTTTTCTTTTGGCACTCCGTCCTTCGTGTCCGCCTTAGTTTTAGGCAGAGGTTTTTCTGATGGCGCGACATGTTGTTGTCTTTTGATCCTCTTCGCCTTCTTCTTTTTAGCCCTGGAGAGTACCTGAGTGAAGTCTCTTTCAGATGTCCCTTCCTCCTTTCGTTTTTTACCAAGTTCGCTCTGCAATGGGCTGTCAGCGATCCGTTTGGTACTCGTGGTGTTCTCCTCGGGAAGCGCGGTTGTTTCTGCTTCCTGCGGATTTTGTCTTACTTTCCATGTTCGCCTATAGTATGAAATCCTGTCCAGGAGCTCTTCCAGTTCCATTAGCCCGTTTTTCACCCCCTTACCGACGTTTTTCTGAAGGAACGTCGAAGATCGCATGTGCTTCACAACTGCCGTGCATTTTTTAATAAGTCTTTCCTCTTCCGCTTGTGCCAGAGTAATCGACAGTCCTCCCACTCGGCTTATATTCGAAACCATTTTATTAGTTTCGACAGTTTCCACTGTGTCTCTTTCCCCAATTACAGCACTGTGCGGTATGGTCTGGGTTCCTATCTGTGATGCAGGTGCCGCATCACTTTCCGAGTCTTTCTCTCCGTCTGCGCGTCCCGATGTCTCGTCGGGTATTTCAGCCCTTGTTGCGTCCTTCGCTGGGCGCTGGGGCGAACGGCGCATTTTCGTGCTGCGAATAAACGCAGCCAGCTCACTCTCCATTTCCACTATCTCCTCGTTTCGTTCGTTTTTATTCTCCATTTGAGTTGTTTACCAGCGCATCGTGTGCAAGGGAGCGGGCCGCAATAGTCAGGAACGGGTATACCCTCGGGGACACAGCCCCTACCCCAGTTCCCTGAGGCCTGACCTACGCTTAGCTCACCCCGGAATTCACGGACTGATCAGCGCTCGCTCGGGGCAACGCGGTCTACTAACACCGGTTCAATGCACACTACCCGACCAGGGTCCCGAAGGGGCTGGCTCTTGATACACGCCACAACTACCACCTTGGCAGAGCTAGGCCCACATCACCCCATCTCTGGGGACTCCCAGTGTGTCCCGGCGTGTATCGGTCATTAGCAGTTCGCTCTTCACCGAGAAACTTTCTCGAGGCTACTACCTAGGACGCAAGTATTATGCCAGTTAGGGGGTCAGAACTACTTGCTCGGACACCTCGGGGACGCCAGTTCCCGTATCGTAAACGACCCATGAAGGACGATCCCTGAGAGAATGTTACGAATGTTACGAAGGCACCATACCTTTAATTCACGATTTTGATTCAGGACAGCTTTTCTAAATTGGGTGCCCCTTGTTATTTGGCCCAGTTAATCGAAAGTTACCTCTCAAAGTTTTCCTCTGGTACGAAACGGACGATGGATCGAAAGTATACATCGTGAAAGCAGGCGTTACCCAACATTTGAAAATCGATCATCGGATACCTGGGGGTATTGATCCATGACGAGGTTCAACTTGACAACTGCAGAAGGTAGCAAAGGCTAGTTCATCTTTAGCAAAGATTACGTCTAATGTCTACTTATCGCAGTGTTGAAGTCCATCCTACTAAACGTTGCTCCTTTCTGGGCGGTGTATTAAACCACTGGAAAAGGATGAGTTCGGTATACCCGGCAATTACGCTGAAGTTGTGCCGCGAAAATAGAACAGCTATCGCGGGAATGAGTCTCTGAGATCTTCGAGCGAATGAAGGCCGATATTTCTACCACAAAAGGAGGTCAAATCGGCCCGGATATACGAAGAACCAAGGAAAGATGTGCCCAATATACAATATACAGACAAGTTGAACATCGGAATACCGGAAACTGGACGCTTCCGGTATAAAGGTTTAAGGTTCATCTTGTGTGAGAAATTTCCTAGTCACGTTTTTCCATTCGTTTATACCTCCACTTCAAAATATTGCTTGATATACATATGTATTTCTAAACTCCAATTCCGACGTACATATGAGTTCACCTTATACGATGATACACGTGTTAGAGTGCGATAAATCCACGAGAAATATACAATTTCCATCTTTTATAATTTTGTTAACAATAGTTGGATTTTTATCAAACTTTCCAAAATCGTTACAACCGTACCAAATTTTGTATTACTAACATGGTGTTTTCGGGCAAATTTCAAAAATTTGGTAATATACTAATCTTAGTTTCATTTAAGCAGATATCGGAATGGGATGTATTTTGATGTCTAGATTTCGTATAGATGCACTATTGTGACTTGTTCTAGATTTTCGATTGAATAGGATCTGAGAACAACACCTGTTACAGTTTTTGTGGCACACCTTTTGAGCCCTCATTTCCTTGCGTTTCATCCAGTATCAGCAACATTATCAGATTCGGAAATTGAGTCCTTTCATTTGGTATCCCACATGACCATTCTCTCTGAAAAAAAATTACACCCCGCTTTCATATGAATGGGGTGCCACCCTTAAACTCAGTGCAAAATTATGCCACCTATTTTCTGTAAAGGAATTCACAGAACACAAGGTCTTACCAATGTTCGTGACAATTGGTTCGGCAATTTCCGAGTAAATCGGGTGTGGTAGACAGACAGATAGACAGACGGTTTTACAGAAAACCTTAAAAACAAGAACTTATAGAAAAAGTTGCAGAGCGAAACTACTTTCTTTTTAAGTATATCAATGGATGAAGGCATAGGACCAAGCTTCAAGCAACGGTGGTTTCATAGCTTACTTGATATAAATGAGTGGAAGTTGCATAAAAACTCTGCTCAATGGCCCTCGTTAACAGTGCGGATAGTTTGTAAGTTACACATATATCAGCCAACAGTCTCATGTAATGAAAAGGCACATGTTAAGGAAAGCAAGACAATCAAAAATAGGGAAATTTCGTCTTAAAAAAAGGAAACGAGTAAACCTCTTCTGACCTGAGTCAACTTCATAGAAATCATATAATTGTGGGGGCATTTTATTGTGGAAATAAACACAAGAATATTGCGGAAGAACAGATTATCAAGAAGATTGAACGAATAAATATCCTTGAACTGGGAAGGGAAGCGAAGAACGAAGCCGGGCATTTTGTAAGCTCAATTGAGGATATCGACGTAATTATGATTGAATTAAAGATCCTTATGAAAGGGAATAACTGTGACCATTCGAGAGAGGGGAGGGGGAAGAGTCACTAAAGTCTGAATGGCTGTTTAAAACCTTTGCGTCTTAGGGTATAGGTGAGATTCATGGTACTTTATTATCTTGAGTCCTGTCCTACGCCATTACTAGAATTTAGACAGGGTTTGCCACATCTGTTTTCTACCACAGATAATGGCTTCATAGATTGGGTCAGATCACCTCACCTATATAGATTAATTAGCCCGTCCACCGTAACTCTTTGGGCCAGTGGTATCGCTCATACATTTTGTCCTTATATAGCCTGCGGAATAGTCCATCATCCCGTAATGGATTAAAAATTCTTGGAAGAATTATTCTTCCGAACACGGTTAAGATTTTTCCGATTTTTTCGTGGGATACCTGAGCTTTGATCCTATGGCGGAAATTTCGAGGGACAAGTATTTCCCGTGTGTGTAGAGGCTTCTTAACCTAAAAAAAAAATATTAAAATCAAGCATGCTTCGGGAACGGTTGCTGTGCCTCAGAATTGAATTGATCTTTCGATCACGACCTTTTACCTTCATCATCATCAACGGTGCAACAACCGGTATCCGGTCTAGGACTGCCTTAATAAGAAACTCCAGACATCTCGGTTTTTCGCCAAGGCCCACCAATGTCTTCGTCTACGTTTTATGATTGAATTTGGAATGTACGCACGCTTCGCGCGACAGAAATGTGGCTACCCAGAGCGCACACCCTGAGCGAAACTTCTCTCCTCTTACGGCAGTGTACCGATGCATTCTGGCAAACCTGCTGAAACTATGCCTGAATCCGAGTTTAGACTGATATTTGCTGCATTCGTTTGGTATGCCTTCTTGTGCTGACAATCGGCATCGGACAGAGTGTCAACTGGTCCAGGATGGGGAAAATTTCAAAAGTACATTGTTAAGCACCAACGGAGACTTCCAATGCAGACGAGAAGGGGGCTTTCTTCGAGTAACTCAACGCAGTCCAGGAGAGGCTTCTTAAAGTGACACTGGCATGACGAGAGGAGGTGGACGGGGGTGGATTTTGTTAACACCTTTCTCGAACATGTGATGGGGAAACACCGTTTTTGGGACGGTAACGACAATGGCGGAAGAATTTTGACCTTGTACAATTTTCACCGCTTCGTCATTTGTGATACATTGTTCGAGGAGACTCATTTGGCTGGTTACTGGGGTACGAAAGGGGATCTGGGGGTGTAGGGAAACGTGATGCAATTAAGGAGGTCATCCCATGTGAACGCCCAGTTCGCAAACTAGGATTATAAAAAATATTAAAAGGTAAATTGTTGGTGTCTTGTTTAAATTTTCTTGCAGATTTTAGTGTTTTCTTCCACGGTTCCTTCAGTGTAGAAAAAAAACGGCCCCATGAATCACAATTGTCCAAGTTTACGAAGCGTAGAGGTATCTTCTGAATAAACAGTGCAAATTTCAAAGAATTTCATTCCATTGATTTTGAGATATGGTGGCACCTGATTTTCGACATGGAGTTTCGAGAAAAACGCATTTAAAAAGTAGAATGTGATTATTGGCAATACAATTTTAATTGACCATTAATCTGCTATACCTAGTCCATAAACCATCAGTTTCTTTGAAAAAGCTATGTAAAGTCGATTATTGCTCCTTGGTTTCAATTATCGCTCTTTCAGGGAAGCTATTCGAACGTCATTCGGACCGGGGGTTGCGCTGATTAAGCTACGGTACCGTGGGGAATTTCAGGAAGTGAAACTTAACGTGCACTGCCGCAAATAACTACGATTTCGCCACAGTATACCTCATGACGAGTTGACTTGCAGATGGTTGCAACTGTCTCGATGGTTCCTGTGCGGAACCTTAACGGTAGACTTCTCATGCACCACGACGAACAGCTTAAGAGGTGGAGATAACATTTCGCGGTGGATCTCAACTGTATGATGAATGAAAGTGATGATTCGGCATACTCCTCCAAAAAAAAGGGAAATCGTCATATCGGTCATCAATGCGCTCCAGCTAGGCCCTGGGTTTGACGGTCTCGCCACGGAACAGTTCACCGCAGCTCCAACTATCTCTGCTTCTGTGTCTTATCCGTAAATTCTGTAAATCGCAGATTTTTCCCAGTGAGTGAAAGAAGAATATGATCGTCAACTTTCCGAAGAAGAAAATCGTTCTTCAGTGTAACAATTGGAGCGGTATTGCCGTGGTTCCTGTCGTTGCAGGTATAATAGCTAAAATTATCCAGCAAAACATTAAAGAACGTCTCGAAAGTTGGTGTTCATAGAAAGCAGGCTGTAGTCTTCTCGCTCCTACATTGACCACCATACACCATTGAGCGCTGCTCATAGTTCAGATCTCCGATCTATCTGCTCGTGAATGAAGCACTGTTCCAGTTTACTGCATTTTCCATTTGTCTTTTGCATCAGCATCTTTAAGGTCACTTGGGGTACTATGCATATTTTCTTCCGTGTCATGCGACGAATCCCGACTGCCGAAAAATAATGTTGTTTTCGGTGCAACTTTTACGAAAAGAATTCAGTGTGGATTTCATCTGGACTCCAGTCTTATCTCTTCTAACATGGGATGCCACAGTAGCCAAGTTCCCCAGTGCTTAGACCCTGAGGTTCCTCAATATTAACGAATCACTTCCAAAAAGTGCCGGTATTGTGTTTCCGGAGCTCTGTATCTTAAAAAAAATTCCCTTTTTCCTCCACCTTGTTTGGTTCCACTCCCGAATATTCTTCCTATAGTCAACTTTTATGGGCGGGGGGTGTCTGCTTCCACCTACCTACCATAATGACAGATTTGACAACGCCACACAGGTTGTATATCTATATAATATTAATGGATATTAGGGTTTAGCCTCATCAAAAAAACTTTATCTTAGATGTATCGCTGTGGTCATCACTTTGCCAACGGCATTCTGAAAGTCAGTTAGCGTTCCTAATGGAGGTCATTCAATGATATTGTGGCGCGGCAGGATTCGCGGCATTTGAAATTTATTTTGAATGTCGCGAATACCAGCGGACAGATGACGTCACCGGCGCTCTACTCAGTTCAGAACTCGCTACAAGAGTGAAGAACAGAGTAGGTGACGAAAAACGTCAGATAGGAAAAATAATAGTCACGGTGAAAGGAAAGATTTTCGTGCAGAAAGAAAACAGTTACATACGGAAATCAGTATTATTTCTAATATCTCGGAGTTATAATAAGAGTAATTTATAATAAGAGTAATTTCTTGAAATTGTGTATTGAACTTTGCAAAATATGCCAAAAATCTATTTCGAATAATAATAGAATAAAAGGTTAAATACAAACTCCTAAATTTGACTGAGAACTCCTCTAATATAATAATCATGGGGGGAGGGGGGTGGTTCCGTCAAATCTATAATGGTATAATAAACGCCAAGCAGAATGTTAGATAAGCAGGGTAGATACGCATATCTACAGGAATAATACATGTCGCCAACCTTGCCCTTGCAACGGGAGAGTCATCCATTCCAAATATTTAAAGTTGCACTTGCTACTCGTGCTAATGTTAATTCTAATGGTGAAATAGCAGAAAATTTTCCACAATTTCTTTCAACTAATTAATTCAATTGCGAGGACAAATATTTACTAAGATACAATGACTATAATACAGTTTTCTAATAATTCAATTCTAAATACAAAATTGCCCAGAGATAGATAACGACGCGCCATTATCGAAAAATTTATGGAGCATCGTAAAATATTTTAAAGCATCGTAATGAAGCCGTTTACAGCCGTATTTGACGTTATTGGAGTGAATCCTTCGTGGCGTCAGCCAGCTCCCTGCGGGGGCTTTCACCTTAAATCAAATAATAGGGAAGCTTTATTGTATTATAGTATTTCTGGAGCAATAGACGGAAGATATAATCCGAACTTTTATTATATTTATTGAAGCATAAAATTATGCATTTCCTGACTCTTAATCTAAAGGTTAATAGTTCTAAACATATTAAAGAAGGGGAGAGGGGGGGTGAAATGTCTTCTGATTAGGCGAATTTGAAACAACAAACAATGAACTGCATATATATGTATATTAGATAAATTCGGGTGTAGATATTCGATCAAATGTAGAGCAAGCCAATTGAAGAAGTAAGTTTGGCCCAAAAACGCCATAATGATCCCCCGCATTGAGTGAATATGGTACGATAGTCCGCTATCGCAGATTTTCAAATGAAATGCATTCCATGAAATATCATTTTTATCAGTACAGCAATGATAAGTGAAAAATGTGGCTTTGAATTCCAATGCACAAAGCCACCAGTATGTAGGTCATCGATCATCTTGGGAGATTATTTTAAGTTACAAGTCTTATCTCCTCATTAGAAAATTCGTGTACATATTTGTTTTGTGCTCGCACTTGTGAATCAATTTGAATTTTGTCCCTCGACTACATTATTTACACTATTAGTTGCAGAAATTTTTTGTTCACATAACTATGTAGTTGCCTGGGGGTTTGTAGCGAATAAAGATTAAACATTAAGCTCAGATTCAAGTCCGCTTTTACCAGCAATTCGAATTTCTTGCAGTAGAGATACTACAATGTTTAATGGTTGTAACCTTTGAAGATAAAGCAAAAATTAGTCCAAAGATAAAAATAATTATTTTGGTCTCACAACAGATATTTTCCTATTTAATATTCATGGATATCATGGGAAAATGTACATGATTGAGTGTATTGAGTCAGTGGAAAGTTAGGACAAGTATTTGCGAGTGCTATTTAGCAAGGAGCTTTCCCAGATTAAATTCATCATCATCATCAACGGCGCAAAATCCGGTATCCGGTCTAGGCCTGCTGTAATAAGGAACTGCAGACATCCCGGTTTTGCGCCTAGGTCCACCAATTCGATATCCCTAAAAGCTGTCTGGCGTTCTGATGTACGCATCGTTCTATCTTAGCCAGGGTCTGCCTCGTCTTCTTTTTCTACCATAGATATTGCCATTATAGACTTTCCGGGCGGGATCATCCTCATCCATGCAGATTAAGTGATCCGCCCACCGTAGCCTATAGAGCCGGATTTTATCCACAGCCTGACGGTCATGATATCGCTCATAGATTTCGTCGTTATGTAGGCTATGGAATCGTCTATCCTCATGTAGGGGGCCAAAAATTCTTCGGATGATTCTTCTCTCGAACAAGGCCAAGAGTTCGCAATTCTTCTTGCTAAGAACCCAAGTCCAACGCTTTCTAGATATATCAATTGATCGACGTATTCGATCCTCTGCGCACTTATGCAGATAGCAAGAGTGCGATGACCATTCAGACTGAGAACCTGAGTTTTGTTGATGTTTATCTTCCAGAACCACTTGCCAAGGTCCATGACACGGTAAGAGAGCAAACAAAAGTCATCAATCATAATCCTTCGGACAAGGTAGCATAAAGAACGTCACCGATAACAAGAAGAAATAATATTGGTAACTAGATGCAGCGCTGGCAGACTCCGTTTCGAACTTTGAAAATTCTTGGAGATTTTGTCTCAGCGCAGCAAGTGACATTTGGCTCTGATGATATCTATTAATTTCTCCGGAATTCCCCTCCTGCAACGAGCACTCCAAACACACGCCCTATTCACACCGATCGATAAAAGCAGGTGAAGTGAAGATCGAAATTTCGGGCAATATTCTAAAATGATCCGTAGGGTGTTGATATGGTCAATGCAGGAGGATCCGGGGAAATTAACCTGCTCTCTGATCGACATCAAGCTTTCGAGATGTTCCTTGATGCGTTCCAGGATTTTTTTAGCTATTATTTTTTCGATGGCAATAAACACACATGGATGGAAACAAACACACAACCTCTCCAATTGTCACACTCAAAATGGGTCGCCTTCTTTCGAATCTTGACGATCATCCCCTTCTTCTACTCTCTGGGAATAGTCCCGGATACTCAAGATTTCCGTACGAATAGAAGCAGTAGATCAGCAATAAATGCAGGTGCAGCGATGATTAATTCTGTGGGGAGACCGTCAAGCCCAGGTGCTTTACTTCATTTGATTGATTGATGGCCGAAATGAAACAGAAGTTTTGCTGGGAAGAACCGTCCGTTTCCGCATGTTATGGCGACTCGCCATTTCATCCACCAGAGGAAGAAACTCACCGAATGTGATACAGTTAAGAACCATCGTAAAGTGTTCTTTCCACCTCTTCAGTTGCTCGTGGATGAGAAGAGAACCATCGAAAGGTTTGCGACCACTTGGAAGCTTTTCGTGCCACGGTATACACTTTTGAAATTAATGAATTCTTCGGGATTTTCCGCTTCTCTGACCAGAGCAATAGTAAATTTCTCTTTTTTCACGACATACACAGGGCAAAATTTCTCGGCATTCCGCATGGTATCGGATATCAAGCGCGTCACGCCCGCCATTGCAAGGTCAATAGAGCCTTCAACCCCTTTCATTTATCGTTCCTTTTCCACGATTCCGCATAACGCCCCTTCGGGACGTGGCCGACGATCAATGTAGTAGAGAAAAGAGCATTTTGATGGCAGGCCATTGGTTATAGATATTCTCAGGCGGGTTACTCAGAATATCTGCGGTCCGATCAACAGGATAGTCCTTCTACTGTCGGTCGACAATTGGATCATACAAGCGATCGATGTTGAACGATGTTGAACCCTGCGAGAAGTGGCGGGCACAATACGCAAGCGAACGTAGGCGACCATCAGATGATGATCCCTTTCGAGGCCGATGTTCGCGCCCTTCTTGTTAAGCACATTCCAGGTACCCGGGTTATTGAGGCATTAACGAACACCCTAAATTGAAAATTTATCGCAGGGTTTTTCAGACTGTGGTTTTCTTTGATTCCTTATACTGGAGAAACACTAAATTTTTTGAATACCGTCTCACGGCAATGGATATGGATCTTCTTGATTCCGAATAACCACTTCTGAAGTCAGTGAAAATTCGGAAGAGAAGTTCCCCTGCTACTTGAAATTAGTCGACTTCTTATATTGGCTCACGGTTTGATGAAAAACGATCCAAAGGCTGCTCAGGACAATCATGGCTTACCACATTAAGTAAAGCCCTGACAGCATTTCCATTTTAATTACGTCAATCTTACGACCGGGGAATTCATCCAGTTACTGATCGGAGAAAAAAAGTCTTTTACTTGCTGACGGTTTCGATCGCCGGAGCAGAGACAAACTCATCAAGAGACTGCTTCACCTCTTACCTTTTTTTTTTTTTTGAGGAGGTGGAAATCTTCAAAAGACACTAAAACCACCCCCGACTCCCTCCAAGCCCCGTGGAACTACCGTACGGTATTACATCACAGAGCGGAGTCAGCTCATTTTAGCTTCGTCCCCTTTCGTCTCTACGCGGCGTACGTAACCACGCTTTTCTGATCTCCTCTGCCTTTCGCAGTTTGCTCTGGATAGATACGACCATTGAGTTGATCGCATCCCAGTCTTCCTGTTCTTCGCACCAAATTCTCTGGCACAAGTACCTCTCCTAGAGTCTCCTCTAGGCTCTTCCTTTCCTCCACAAACCTTGGACAGTGGAAGAATACATGTTCTGGGTCCTCTGGGATTCCATCGCAGTTTGGACAATGAGGTGAGGTATCCAGTTTAAACCTGAACAGGTACTGGCGATATCCTCCATGCCCCGTGAGAAACTGAATAAGATTATAATTAATCTCACCGTGCCGTCTCTCCAACCACTCCTTGATGGCAGGGATGAGCCTGTGTGTCCACCGACCCTTTCCCGAGCGTTCCCAACGCTCTTGCCATCTATTTAATGATCTCTCCCTTTCGGCGTTCTTCGTCTGCGATAAAGGAGAGATAGACTTCGCATTATATAAATTCGTCATCTCGTCTGCCAAGATGTCAATGGGCATCATTCCAAAAATGACGAATACTGCATCATCTGAAACAGTCCTGAATGCCGAGCACACTATTAGGGCTGTTCTTCTGTAGACTGAACTCAGTTTGTTACCGTTAAATGTTACCTGCAATGCCTTTCCCCAAACTGGAGCTGCATAGAGCAGGATCGAACTGACTACCCTAGCTATAAGCAACCTGGAAGCATGCCATGGCCCTCCCACGTTCGGCATCATTCTTGCCAGGGCCACACTCGCAGTGGATACTTTGTCATAGACATACTGCACATGTGCTTTATAGCTAAGCTTCCCATCTATAATCATTCCCAAGTATTTGATGGCAGGCTTAGAAGTGATGATATGATTTCCAATTTGAATACGGGCAAAATTTCTTTTACGGCGCTTGGTGATAAGGATCGCTTCCGTTTTTTTCTTCCGCAAGTGTCAGACCAGAACTCTCAAGCCAACCCTTAACAGCACTGATCGCTTCGCATGAGTATAACTCAGCATCTTCGAGATGCTTTGCGACAACAACCAGCGCTATATCATCGGCGTAGCCCACCACCGTGGCTTCCTCCGGAAGGGGAAGATTAAGAACATCGTTGTACATGATGTTCCACAGCAGTGGGCCCAGTACGGAGCCCTGTGGGACACCCGCGGAGACAACGTACTCTTGGGGTCCGTCATCGGTTTCATACCAAAGCCTCCGTTCTTGTAAATAGCTGGTGATAATAGCTGCAAGATACGCGGGAATACCAATCTTCGCCAGAGATTCCCGTATTAGGTTCCAATTGGCCGAATTGAATGCATTTCTCACATCCAGGGTCACCACTATGCAATATTTGCTAATACTGCCCCTTCCGTGGATTGCATCTTCGGCCAAGCCAGTAACCATTTTGATGGCATCAATGGTTGATCTGCCTTTACGGAACCCATACTGCCGATCTGAGAGACCTCCCTGGCTCTCAACAACCGGGAGAAATCTATTATAGATTACTCGCTCTAGCATTTTGCCCACAGTGTCCAAAAGACAAATAGGTCTGTAGGAGGTTGGCTCACCTGGTGGTTTGCCAGCCTTAGGCAGTAGCACCAACTTCTGTCGTTTCCATGATATAGGAAATATCCCCTCGGACATGCACGCTTCGAACAACTCAGCGAACATGTCTGGTCTGGATTTCACGGCCAGCTTAAGGCCCTTATTCGGCACGCCATCCAGACCCGAAGCTTTATTATCTCCTATCCTAGTGCAGATCTCCAGCAGCTAGTCACTGGTGACTGGCGGTATTGCCGTGTCGTTCAGAGGTCGCTGGAAACTGTCTACGCCCTCCTCTTGCTGAGGGAATAACCCCGTGGATGATTTTTAACAAGAGTGTAGGACACGTGATCTGCGGAGATAATCGGCCTCTGAATCGCCCCATCACGATTCTGTAGGCGCTCCCCCACGGGTTTACGTCTGCTTCTAAACAGAGCTTGAGGGTTTTGCGGGCTTCCTTATAGGCGCGCTTTTTTTGCCCTTGGTCGATTCTGCCTACCGCTCTTTGAGCCGCTCTTCTGGCTCGGTGACAGGCTGATCGAAGGCTGGCCAGTTCAGCATTCCACCACTAGTTTGGTTTTCTACTGGGGAATGAGCACCTCCTCGTCATGGACGCGTCACACGCTTCGGCGATGCATTGGACCATATGGGCAGCTCTTTCCGTAGAGGCGCCTGCTTTATTAGGTTGGTCTAACCACATCCCCATGAAGGTCTGCTCACCCAGAGCTTTAACGGACCAGCCTGACATCTTTCTCGGTTTCGGGCATGATGATCTTATGCCCGGTGGCTCCACCCATAGCCCAAAGAAGATTGCCTGGTGATCGCTGTGGGTGTAGTGGTTGCTGACACACCAAGCAATACCACGTGCCAGTGCAGGGCTGACAAAAGTTAGGTCTACAATTGAGGTAGACCCCCCTTTCTGAAAGGTGTTTACATCTCCCTCGTTGGCCAGAACGACATCCAACTGTGCGAAAGTGTTTAATAGACTCTGGCCCCTTGCATTTGTCTCTCTGCTACCCCACTCACGGGCCCAAGCATTGAAGTCACCAGCTATCACCCTTGGACTACGACCCCTTGCGTCGAGAACAAGGCTGTCCAGCATTTCCTCGAATTCGGGCAGTGTCAGGCTTGGTGGGGCGTAACAGCTGTACACATATACCCCGTTTATTTTCGCCCACACAAAGCCGTTGTATGTCTGATTCCCAGTGCATTGGATGGCTTGTCGACCGCATTCCCATATCGCCGCTCCACCAGACGAATCTATAACCCACACGCCACCGTGACGGTTTCTATAGTGTTCGCTAAAGATGGCAACTTCCACCTCGGATTCGTAGATGGTTTGCTCGAGTAAATCTTGAGTGACCCTACAATGATTGAGGTCTATTTGAATAAACCTCATTTTTTCATTGAAGTCAGCGCCTTCCTAAATTCCAGGCATTTAGCACTTCCGGCAATATGCCGGTAATCCCGTGACTCACTTCCTTCGCATAATAAGCATTTGGGGTCCCTATTGCACGCTTTGGCAATATGGCCTTTCTCCCCACACCTTCTGCATCGATCGGACCGATCAATGCCGCTGGTGCATGCCTTCGCGAAATGACCAAACGCGAGGCACTTGAAGCACCTCTTTAGAGAAATCTGCTCTCTCAGACGGCAAACAACCCATCCGATTCGAACCTTCCCGGCCGCCAATAACTTCTGCGCGGCGTCCACTGGCAATCGCAATGTGGCCGTCTGAGTATTGCCATAGGCTTTCCGCAAACTCACAATGGACTCCTCGGCAAGTTCCTCCAACTTGAACTGTTCCATCAAGGCAGTGCAAATTTCTCCTTTGGATGTCACTTCATCGAGATTCTTGCACTGTATATAGACCTCATGTTTTTGGGTCCGTACTGTGACATTCTCCCCAAGTGAGCTCTTAACCTGAGCTCGGAAGCCATCAGTTTTCCCCAAGCTGAGCAACATGAGGTCACCCTTTTGGGTCCTTCGAATCTTGCTGACATTTCCGCCTAGATCTTTTAGGTCGGGGTCAGCTTTGACCTTTTTCAGTATTTCAGCGTAAGACAAACTTCCATTGCTGGAGATTACAATCGCTTCTGGGCGAATCCGCACTTTTGCCTTTTTCTTCGCCTTTTTCCTAACTACTTTGGTCCAACCACCTTTTTCATTCCCCTTGGATTTCGTCGAGTCGATTGCCGGAGCTCGCACTTGGGGGACCTGCTTTCTCTCTTCGGTGCCTTTAGTTCCGTTTTTCAGAACTATTTGTATGGCTTTTTTCCTCTTAGGTGCCTGTTGACTTCCCAGAGGATCCACATCTCCTTCCCGCACTCTCTTGTTTGGTGGTAGGCCGATTGCAACACGATTAGGTGTCACTTGGGTCGCTTGTGACACCGTTGTGGCAACAGATTTCGACTTGCCCTTGGAGTTTTCTTCCTCCTGCGGCGCTTTGTTGTAGAGCGCTCTAATTGCTCTCACCATATTTTTTATGGCTTGGTGGACGTTGCGCTTGTCCTTGATGAACTCAGGCAGCTCCACTATTTTTGCACCAAGCTGTGTGAAGGGTAATTCCTCTGCTTCAGGGCCCTGCTCTCCATAATGATTCCTAATCAGATTACCACTTTTAAATACTCCTTCACATTTGGCATTCATTGACCTTCCCTTCGTTTTATCTTTTTTGATGTTTGGCATTGGCGGAGATCTCAAAGTTGACGAACTCCTTCTGAATGGGTTCTTTTCCTGGTCCTGGACTACCTCCTGTTGCTGCTCCTCTTGAATATGTGCGGTCGATGTTGTTGCTGTTTTTGTTGTCCAACGATCTGCTTTCAATTCACCCTTCTTCGGTTTTGTTACTGGTGTCCTTGGTAGAGTGGTACTTCGCTTGAACACTTCCTTTTCCAAATCTAAAACACTTCACCTCTTACCTGTGGAGTAGTATGACCGAAAGTGACTGCGGATGTTGTTGACTCCATATATATAAATTTAAAAACCCAATAATGAACTATAAGGATCAAAAACCGTCGGTTTGAAACCTTGACTGGTCGACTTGAGTTCCAAGTTCTGGGCGTGAAAATTATCCCTTCTATTTTTGATCATTGTTGTTGACAGCTAACAGAGCCCATTTTAGCTTACAAAAACTGTTCCGCTCGAAACGTCTCACCATAGGGTCAAATCTCTTACTGTACAAGATAAAGATCTTGCCAGTCCTCAAGTATTCATCGGACAATTGGCTTCTTAGCAAGAAAAATTGCGAACTCTTGGCTTAGATGAGGATGGACGATTCCGTAGCCTACATAAGGACGAAATCTATGAACGATACCATGACCGTCCGGTTGTGGACAAAATCTGGCTCAATAGGTTACGGTGGGCGGGTCACTTAATCCGTATGCATGAGGATGATCCCACCCGGAAAGTCTATAAGGACAATCAATATCTATGGTAGAAAAAGAAGCCGAGGCAGACCCTGCCTAAGATGGAGCGATGGCGTAGGTCAGGACGCCAAAGAGCTTTTAGGGATATCGAATTGGTGGACCTCGTCGCAAAAGCGGGATGTTTGGAGTTCCTTATTAAGGTAAGCCTAGACCGGATACCGGTAGTTGCGCCGTTGATGATGATGATGATGATTTTTGATTATTGGAATTTAATAGCTTAGGGGCATGTCAGCCTTGAGACAGCAATTGTTTTATACTTGGCTAAATGCATTTTGAAATGGTTTCAAGGAAGCTGACAACTAGAAAACTAGTTTTGTACAATAAATCAACCCTAATTGGAAATGAACTGATAATATTGATGTGTAATTGTTCTGAAACTGCGATGTCAATAAATCTGGGGGACTACCATTTTAAATGCTTGTGTTACTCAGTAATTCGATTACATCCGAATGAAGATTGTAATATCTTATCGACGCAATCTTCTCATATGGATATGTGTACATATCTACACATGTTAAAGTTAATCTTGGCTTGTAATTGAATGCATGTTTGACTCATAATCACATTGCATTGATGATCAATGACCCCAGAATTTATTAGTCGTGGCAAATTCGTCTGCGGTATTAAATGTCAGAATCAAAAACTTTTCTAAATGCAATCTGAAAGCTGGCATGGTCAGTGAGCTATGGAGTAATCGTAGTTTGAGCTCTTGCATGCAACAATAGGATCAAGTTCCATTAAGGTTCAAAATGCATTGAACTTTCCCGCGTACATGTATAGTTTGAAATTAAATCCCTTCTACAATTATAATAAAAGATTATTTCCTCGGCATCTTTTTCTATTCAGTTGATCAGCCTCCTCTTGATTAGGAGTTATGGATTTAATTTTCTTTGGCAATAGTGGAAGTGCTTACTGGATCAGATTTTTCAAGTAAATGTTTGGATGAGGCATTATCACCGCTGTCTACTGGCAAAATGATTATATTCACAATTAAATTAGTAACGTGGCCTCTTTAATTGTGATAATAACATGTCATGATGCGAGAATGGAAAAATCCTTAGCAGAAGATAATTCATTCATAACACTCATGAGATTTTCGACTGAATATTTTATTACGGTGCTGTTGCGTGGCAGAATGAAACGTATCTCAAAAGGACTCGGACCGAGAACAGTTCTTCTCATATGCATATATGATTCGTGTTTATCACTAATTCGAATGTATTTATTATGTGCAGGCAACTGGAGATTACCACTTACACATATGAGTATACTGTTATCCTGTAAGTAGTGGAAAAAAGTTGGTAGACATAAGCGAACCTACCAGATTTGAAAATGTTCATATGCTCTTGATTTCTCAAAAGGTCGTTAAGCCAGTACCTAACCACTCACCGGCGAATTCATAATGATGCCTGTAGGCTTGGCTCTATAGCAAAAGCCTGTCGGTGGTTACTGCTTCGCATTTGCTTCGTTGTCTGCAATTGCAATGACAGCCACTTCAAAATTGAAAATGCAACGAAGAAGGGATGAAACCGCCAATGTTAACCATAATTTGCTTGGTTTTTTACCTTCAAACGTAATCTTTTTGTAGACTGACAAATTTTTTCCAATTTCCTTGCTATTTCGCACCCTTAAGGAAGTCTGATCTTTTACAAATCCACTTTCCACGGAGGTGGCTTTTAAACCAAAGTCGTTGATAGTCATAAGTTAGTTAACCAGAAGGTAAATGACTCAAGTGCTTCGAGCCGTTTAGTGATTGCGTTAAGTGGATTGATTGAAGGGTAGAACTATCCAAAAAACTACAAACAAGTCGGGAAACCGGAAGCTAGACGCTTCAGGTATGAAAGGTTTTGTGTATTTCTTTTATAAAGAGATTTGGGTGTGTATTTGTCCCATTAGCATGTAGCACGTAAAATATGCATATATTATGTGAAAATAGCCACTTTCAAGTGATATTGGCATTCATAGTCTCGAATTTGCAGAGAAGCGACAGCTTTGACCTAGTATTACTTTGTTAGTGATAGTGCGATTTTCACCAAATTTAGCAGGATCATGCTCTATGCTGTAGCCTATATTGTTGCAAAATTTTGTGATTCTAGGGTGAACTTAAGGGGGTTTTCCTGTCAATTACTAAAAATTCTAGTAAAAATTATAGTAATGTACTATATATATATATAATGTACTATTATTAACTGTATTTGAACAGGTATCGGAGAGGAGGGTATTTCGGAGCCTAGGCACCATATAGTGACAGCCCCCTGATTTTTTTCAGATTTTTCGATTGGGTAGTTTCTGAGAATGTGTTCGTTAAAAAAATGACCACTTTCAACCCCTCGCACCCCCCACATTTTCAATAAATGTCAAAACTAAGACTGGCTTCGAAAAGCACTAATCGAGACCTTTAATTTGATACCCCACATGACTATATTTGATGAAAAAAAAATGTACACCCTCCCTTTGCATGTATGGGGACCCCTCCTTAAATTCGTTGTAAAAGGATGTAACTCACTATATGCGTGAGCGTTCACAGTTCCCACCTTTCTACCAAATTTGGTGCTCATCGCTACAACCATCTTCGAGAAAAATGCATGTGACGGACAGACAGACAGACGGACAGACAGACAGACAGTAAACCGATTTTAATAAGGTTTTGTTTTACAAACAAAACCTTAAAAAGTGGAAATTGACCAGGCGAATTGGATCTAAATGTAGCTTTACTGAAGTATCCCGAGTTATCACAATCTCGGCAGATGCTGGATTTGACCTAATACTAGCACTGAGTGCCAAGCATTTAGGCTCGGACGATCCTACCTACTTAAAAACTAAAGGGGCGCTGGTGGTGGTGGCCGGTGGTAGGACAGTGGGAGAATCCGTCGAGTACTCCCCGCAACATCGAGCACGTATGCAGAATGGTGTACCTCTGCATGGTTTGAACCAGACTGTGCGAAAGTCCCAGGACATCAAGGGAAGCCGTGAGGGATTTAGGTACAATACGTGTAGCTGACAATATTATGAGAACTACAACCACCCGCTCGAGACGCCAAATTTCTTTGATTTCCCGAGCCAATGGCTCATAGTTCACCTTCTTCTCCACGTTTTTCCGTTCAATGTTGCTATTATGGGGGATAGCAACATCAATAATATACGCGGAGCGACCCGTCTTGTCAACTAACAGTACGTCAGGCTTGTTGTGCGCGGTATGGCGATCAGTCAGAACTTGCCGGTCCCAATACATGCTGTAAGCAGAACTATCAAGTACTGCTTGAGGCTCATATCGGTAAACCGGACATGTTCCCGTGATCAGCCCATGCTTATATGCAAGGTTTTGATGGATAACCTTACATACAGCATTATGCCTGGTGATGTATTGCACCGGTGTCATAACAGTACAGCCAGAAACGAGATGGTCCAACGTCTCTAACGCCCAACCACACATTCTGCACTGGTCGTTCTCCACCCGTTCTTTCATGATGAGCTTTTTATAAGCTCGGGTGGCGACCACGCCATCCTGAATGGCACACATGAACCCCTCCGCCTCAGCAAAGAGCTCCCCAGCACACAGCCATCTGTTCGACAGATGCAAATCGACAAATGGCTGCCAAAGACAATTCACGTGTTTACCGTGCATTGCCTTCGACTTCCATTCATCGATCCGCTCTTGGTCCGACTTCACCCCACTCAGAGGATTGTAAGATCGATCCTTCAAGTTAAGTGGAGTCAGCCCACAGTCTGCCTTACAGACAGTCGCATGCAAGGGAGTCGCCTGTTCTTTGCTGTAAAAATAAGCGCGCAGCGAGTCGAGTTGGCAATGATGTTGTGCCACCACGTCAACCACGCCCCTACCTCCGATGTCACGAGGCAGGTTCATCCGCTCCACGGCAGACTTTGGATGATGCATTCGGAATTTGGACATAGTTGTCCGTATCTGCCGCTGGACGTTTTCCAGGTTGGTCATCGTCCATGGCAATATTTCGAATGCATAAGCCAGTGAAGGGATAGCGAATACATTCAACGCGCTTATTTTATTCTTCCCCGAGAGATGCGATTTCAGCACCAGCTTTACACGTCGCAGGAATTCGGACGCATCCCTCAGATCACCAACTCGAGCATGGGTTCTTTGCAGAATTCCTAGGTACTTGTAGAAGTCTGTCTCGGTCATAGCTTCGATGTGGAGGTCACCAATGCTATGTCCGGCATGCGGCTTGTGATGACCTTTGCGGATGGCTTGGATTCGACATTTGTCTAATCCAAACTCCATCCGAATATCACGGCTGAACATGTCTATTATTCGCAACAGACTTCTAAGATGGTTGTCAGTACCAGCATACAGCTTGATGTCATCTTAATACATCAAGTGTGTTAGTTCGCACTTAGCACGTAGGCCATACATTATTGCAAAACCATGCTCTCTAGCATCATTCAGTAGCCATGAAAGGAGATTCAGTGCCATACAAAACCAAAGAGGACTCAACGAATCCCCCTGGAAGATGCCCCTCCGTATACGGATGGGCTCAGAGGTATTAGCACCCTCAGATGTACGGACTGATAAGGTGGTATGCCACCCTTCCGTGACTGTCGCCAAAAACTTTATTAGATGTAGGATGTCGATTAGCCAGGTATGCGGAACGCTGTCGAAAGCCTTGGCATAATCGATATAGCAACTGAAGAGGTTTCCTTGGCCTCTAGTTGCTTGTCCTACAACTACCGAGTCGTTAATGAGTTGCTCTTTGCAACCCCTTGACCCAACTCGGCAGCCCTTCTGCTCCTCGGACAGAATGTTGTTGGTCTCGAGGTGCGCATTGATCCTTCCACTAATAATGGACGTGATGAATTTGTAGAGGGTTGGTAAGCAAGTGATCGGTCTTGTGTCTGCGGGGTCCTGCACCGTGTCCTTCTTAGGGATAAGGTAGGTAATCCCCGCAGTGAGGAAAGGTGGAAATTCCTCCGGCCGACTCATGGCCTCATTTATACTGCGTGCCAACCGACTGTGTACGCTGGTAAATTTCTTATACCAGAAATTCTGCACCCGATCCAGACCTGGGCCCCTCCCGTTCTTTGAGATGTTTATGGCTCGTCGAACTTCCTCTTCGGTAACATCCGCAAAATTCATGCCAGGTGTATTGGCATGGCGGGTGCCTTCGGCGGTAATCCACTCAGCATGCTCAGCATGCTGGGCAGGTAACCCCCAATACTCTTTCGCTTCCGTCACCGAGAACTGTATTGTCTGGGCGCTCTGTTGGGATTCGTTGAGAGATCTGAAAAAACTCCGCTGGTTCCTCGCGTATGCTGCATTCTGGACACGTCTGGAATAACTTTCGCCATACCGTCGTAACCGACTGCATATGACAGAAAGTTTCTGTTTTAGTGTGTCCAGAATTTCAACAACGGGTGTCTCACAGGGGATGGCATAGTTCCGGTTAACCCTCTGCACTTTATTTCTCACCCGTCGGCTGGCATTGCCAGTGCTGATCTGAATCAGTCTAGCAATGTCCTGCCTTAGTGAGTCCCGCCGACGTTCCAGACGAATTTTCCATGGTGGATCTCTTTTGTCACTCAAACCAATAACACGAAAGCGAATCTTGTGACCGTGCAATCTGATAGCCGCAACTGCACCACAATACACAAGTGATTGCAATTGCAGCAGCGACATATCAGCACACAGTCGAGATGCAATCTCATTATTGATTTGAGATAGAATTCCCGGAGTTGCTGGAGATGCATAGAGCCTGGGAATACCTGGTCCATGGAAAGGATCCATATCCGAGAATTCTATACACGCTCTTTGGAATTCGTCCCGAACCTCAGCGGAAACCTCAGCTGGACGGTGGAGAAGAGTGCTTCGGCGAGTACTGAAACTGTTACCTGCAGTGCGACGTGGTGTTGTTGATGCCGCCGCCTCTGCCCCCATCGACTCTCGGTCACCAGTTTCCCCGATGACCTCAAGTCGAACACGCTCCCTGATGGTGGCCGGGATTGTGTCGCTGCGAGTAATAAAGCGGTACTGGTCTACGACTCGCTGCACAGTCACGAGCGCGAATTACGGGAAACGCTCGACGAATCTCTGGTGCAACAAGGGGCGGTAAGATGTTGTACCCGCCCCCGCCGTTATTTCGTAGTAGGAGCGGATGATGAAGAGGTTCATTTCTTCAGTCCATTTCATCCAGCTGCAGCAGGCGGAGCTGTGCTCCTGGTCGTCGTGGCGCCTAGACGTCGAACCGCCCCACGACTAGCGGTTTCGACGCCGTGCTGTCCATTACGAGAGCCCGACTCAGTCACCAAGTCAGACGACTCCCGCCGGTTATCCGTACCGGACCTTAAATTTCTCCTTCTTCTCATTTTTGGTGATGCATTTTATCCCTAGCTGCCAGGTGTTGAGATAGCTTCCTTAGTGAGTAATCTGCAAGACTGCAAAGTTCCTGCACTTTCCTCACCTACCCCCTGAGACGCTGCGGACCATTCGGCCACAGTTTTTTTATCAGATAACTTTTTGTTCGGACAATCCTGTGCGGCTAATAACTAAGTCTAACGACACTAAATAGAAGGGCTGAATTAGGAGCTCCTAAACTAAAGATTGTATGAAAAGGTAATCACAAGTTCCAAAAACAGATTATTAGATGTTATCGGAAGGTCCATTGATACATTCTTATTGGCTTTTTATGATTCTTCTGATAACGGAAAGAGCCCCCACAGGTAATTTAACGGAAAGTGAAAATATAAATTCGCATAGTTTTCCACACTCGAGAGTGTTCAGCGGAAAAAGCTGTGCTTTCGCCTACTTATACTTGAATTGTCGGTCGAGCCGTCGTTTGATATTTGTATTTTAGTTCCAGATTTAGTTCCCGTCTTGTTCATTTCGATAGGTACATACGAATCCCTATGGTTGAGCATTTTTCAGGATCCGGTGCAGACCCATGCACCGATAAGGATGCATTAATTTTTGTGAAATGACCCCACGTGTCATCGAAGTGCTCAAAGGACCCCTCACATTTCTGAGTCTGGCTGGCAGAGAGGCGTGCTACCACGTGTCCACGGAGCACTTCGATGGAGCTTCAGTATTTGCGGGCGGACCTTCAGGGTGAATTTAGCCAGTTTTTTCCTGCGTTTTGGATAGCTCTTTCCTCTTAGTCGTCTCCGAACATTCAGGGTGGTCTTCGGATCATCATAAATTCTATTCTGTAATTACAGCATGCAACAAAAATGGTTCTTTTATCGTCTTGTTTACATTGAAACCGACAGTCCATCAGCATTTCATCAGTCTATTTTAGATAGATTTACTTATACTGATCGTGTAAGGTATGGTAAAGTGTACATCCAAAATGAGGGGCTGAATTTATACTCCACCGAAATTAAGGGGGGAAAATGCCTGTAAATTTCTCTTACGCTTGTAGATCATTTTGCATTCCTTATCAAGAAGGGCTACATAAATTGGATCACTTCATAAGGAGCCAACCCCTGTTACTGGTAAGACCCTCAACGTTTGCTATCATGCGACAGCCGCAAGCTTATTCACTTTGTTTCACCCGAAAAAGCTCATTTTCTAGTTGAGGTTTCTTCCAAGGTACCTAACTATTCTCTTTGAATCCATAATTATCACGCTGATTACCCCGGGACACATGGCCGGAATTCTCCTTTTAGTCAAAATGATAGCTCGGTTTTTTTCAACGTAAGAGGGAAACCAGGAGCAGTCATCCATCAGCATACCTGACGTGCCAAATCTCTCAAACTTGAAAAGTCCGCTTTGCGTTTATTGATAGCATGTCCGGAAGCAAACGCCGTAGCATCATCTACACAACCGATATGTCGACTCTAAAATGATCATAGGAAGCTCTCTAAAGATCCGCCCCTATGCTGATTGCCTGTATTAGCGTCAACGTGATTTCCACCCACCTCTGGTTATCCAGTGTATTAGTGAGCAGGGAGCGGTCTCTCAAATAATCAATATCCGCAAGGCTTAGCCGGGCCCATCCTACGAAATTCAAGGCATTTCCTATCTCCTGAGTAAAGGAGGTCAATGCTCGTCGAGATCGAAGGCTGCAAGTCTCAATCCGATGAACGGTATCTACGACCTTCATGATAGTCTGCACTATGGAGCTTCTTGCTCTAAAAAGTAAGTTGCTCGCTTCGCCATAATACTCCACCACAATTGAAACCATAGGAGGTTTCAAGGAGGAACCAGACGCACGGCTCTCTCAACTCGGCTGCCGTCAAAATGGATGCGTGGCGCGCCTCACCTCCAGGTTTCGCTTTCTCTCTGGAAGAAAGGTCTTAGTCGAACCAAGGAGATCCTCTTGATCGTGCTCCCGAAGTTGAGGCTATGATGGTGTAGGTCTCATTCACGGACTTCGAAGGTGACTGCAGGTGACTGCAGCAGTTTCTGAGAGGCATCCATCCTAATTAGGATATGCGTACAGGATTCGAGATCCCGAGGCACGTCAGCTATTGTTTTCGTGTGGTTTACGGTTGGTGGTGGCTTTAGTGCTGGCGCTGCGCCTTTGAGCAGACGCCCAGTGGTGTTGAGTCTTGGCTTGATGTCGAGAATAGAGTCACTGGCAAGTCTCAGGTTCTCCCCGTATACCAGCTCCGTCGGACATGCAACAAATTTTTCGCGATTGGCTATCAGGAGGCCAAGTAGAAGGAGAGACAGAACTTGCGACCAAGAAGGGTTGTTTTGGGCCATAATAGCGGCTTCCAGGGTTCTGCCCCACCTGAGCATCTCTCGTTGAAGGGAAGATTCAAACTACATTCACTGGACGGAGATTTTAATTGCCGGCACACCAACGCGTGGGGTCCATTCTCGACAGAGAACCTCTGCACAAGATTGTATAGTAATGTCTTTCAAAGGTATCGCCTCAGGCCACCGCGTGAACCACTTGATGATTGTGAGGTAATACCTAAACCCGTGGTAGTCTCGTAAAAGGCCAATGATGTTGAGGTGGACTGTGTGGAAACGCTTAGTGGACCAAGGGAGCACCTCTACTTTCTTCCTCACATGCTTTGTAGTCTTCCATTTTTGACATGTGAGGCGCATCTTGCTGAGGCAATGCCAAAATTGCAGCATCCACCAGCTATTAATTGACAATCTAAAATGCATTGACAACCTCTGGAAATCACCCAATCAGGCAGGAGTATTTAGTCTTCGGTAAAGACCAGAAGCCGGTAAGAATCGATTGAGGGTGAGCGGCCTTACGTAAGAAACGACGATAGAAGTTTAACATGCGCAAGGTCCGTCTCTGATCCTTAACAGTTTTTAGAAGCGGGGTATGCCTTCAGGGGTAATCAGGTGGCCGAGGAATCTCACCTGCGATTGCAAGAATCTGTATTCCTTAACGTTAATTGCTAGACCGGCCTCAAGGAGATGTTAAAAAATGTACTCGAGATGCTCTAAATACTCGGACTCAGAGAAAGATGATACCGGAACATCATCCAAATAAACGAAACAGAAGTCGAGGTTACGCAAGCACAGAGTAGATGAATCTCTGAAAAGTTTGCGGTGCGTTGCACAGTTCAAAAGCCATCCTAGTACAATGGAAGAGCCCGAAAGATGTGCATATTGCCGTTTTCGGAGTATATTTGGGAGCTAAAACGATTTGATGGTATAGTTTGACTAATACCAATGCCGAGAAAATATGGCAGTTTGTGCAAAATCGTGGATGATATCGGTTTAGAATCGTCTGAGCATTTGGATGTCAGTAGTTGCCGGAAGGCCTCCAATCGCCATTGGATTTAGAAACCATGTAAAGTAGCGAAGACTAACAATTGTCTCAAGGTCTGCAAATACCCTACTTAAAAAGTTCTTGCAACTCTTTCCGTGCAACTGCGAGCCATTGCGATAGTAATGGACACACCCTAGGGAAAAACGGATAGCCCGTTGTGTTGATGTGGTGCTTAACGGGCTCAGAGGGACTACACTCGGTCGTGATGTTGCGGAATTTTTGAAGAAGTGCGCTAAAACGTATCTCTCAAACGACTTAAAAACGATGGAAAAGTGCTGGGTGAGTTAGATGAGATTTTTTGCTGATCACCTAAGAGAAGTTGTGGAGTCAATGAGAAGGGAAAAAACCGAGACTTCAGCGCCTGTTAAAGTTTCCACCATCTGCTGCAACTGAGCCAACTGACTTGGGCTGTCGCAAGACACCTGGCCAACCATAGGGTCGCACGCGCACCTCATGAAATTCATCCTTAGTGGCGGCTAATGTGCTCAGAGACCCCGAATCGAAGTCGAGTGCCGTTCCGAACCCATATGGCAGGAGTACCTGATAAGTTGAAATATTAAAAGGGTGGGTTTTTGTGCCGGTACTATTCCATTGACACCTATTCGGTACGGTGACTGTTTAAAATTTTCCTCTTGCATCAGTCATAGCCCTTTGCAAATTTATAGGTGCCCTCTAAAGGCAGGGGCTATGGAACCCTACTTACGTATCTGCACTATCTAAGAGGGATCTTGCCCCAACTGAAGTCGTGAAAGTTTCTTTGCTGCATTATTAATTGTAACACATTTTGTAGATAATTTGTTTTAACCAAACCATGAACGTCTAAAGTTCACTGATATAATTAGTTGCTACGTTTGTTTTATGATTCCATTGTCTTTGCGAACTTCAGATACAACGATTCTAATTCATTGCATATTGGGTGCTTAGATATTTTTAACTTGAGAATTGAGAACAAGAACCAAAGAAGCAGACGCACAGATTCGTAAAACTTTTGTGTGATTAAAACGTGCAATTAAACTACAAAAGTCATTTGGCGAGAAGTAATTTTCCATTTTCCGCTGAGAGCGTGCCTTTACCTAAAGATAATGGGTTCAAGTTCAATGAATCTAAGATCTGCTTCTCTAGCAAATTATAGTAAACAGCAAATTCAGATAATCTCATCTATCGTCTAGACTCAATCATGAGCTTCATAAGAACAGATTCATGTACAAGAGTAGAACATTAGATTGTGTTGTCTATTATTATATTACTAGCGCGTGTCTGCACGACTCGCTGTCGTGTCTTGTATTCATTCATGCCATCAATAGTGGAAAAAAATTACACAACTTTATCGCTTCCTTGTCATACAGAAAAGATGCTGTTTTGTCATTCTTAGATGCATGTTTTTATTGCAGCGCATTCAATGGAAAAGAATACGCCTACCCACTGGGGCTTTAAATTACTGCTAGTACGCCTCCCTTTTCGCCACATACTACATATGTACATACGTTTGAGCTGGACATGGTACACAAGAATTGAGAATGGCTATGACACCCCGTGGATTCCAAACTACAACATATTATTTGGGAACGTAGAGTACCCTAGTAACCTTGAGATAGTAATATACGCTAGCAAAATATGGCATTTGATCCGGAGCGAGAGGGGGGTCAGATTCTTCTAATTTCACTTCCGCCTACTATTTTCAAAGAACGTTCATTCATATGTGGATACTAGGAAATTTCTACTGAGTTCAGGAGAAATATAGTGATTTGCTTAGCTTCTTCCTAGTAATGGGGGGATTATGCTTTCAATATCAATTAGGGGTGTACCAAAACAGACTATCTCCAACAGAATTTTTCCTAGAAACGACTTCGAAGCTGTTATTTGAAAGTGACCTCTATAAATTGGGCGAAGTTTCACTATTGACAATACCACGAATGAAAACAATATAATAAATTCAATTTATCGATATTAGAAATTAAAGCGTTGATAGAGTTTCACCATTACTGACCTTTCAAAAACTTTGTTGATCGTGCAGCTATGTGTAATTAAGAACACTTTTCCTTTGTTTGTTGTCCTAGGTCACACAGACAGGTGCGGACGAGTGTTGGGTGGGAGGAGTGGCATTGGTGCGTCGGAGATTGTCTCTCAGCAGACGCACCAACTCCGACTCTGTGAGACCCGATCTCTTGTCGAAGACCGAATCACTTGGGAGTCTCGGGTTCTCCCCGTATACCAGCTCCGCGGGGCTGGCAGCAAATTCCTCTCGGCGGGTTGTACGTAGGCCGAGTAGGACGAGAGGCAAGACTTGGGTCCAGGACGGATCATCGCGTGCCATAATGGTGGCTTCCAGTGTCCGGTGCCAACGTTCTAGCATCCCATTGAATTGCGGGTAGTATGCAGTAGTCCGCTGGCATTTAAACCCGAGGAGTTTGCCTAACTCCGAGAAAAGGGTGGACTCAAATTGCATTTCTTGGTCAGTGATGACCACCGCAGGGACGCCAAAGCGAGGTATCCACTCTCGACAGAGAGCTTTGGCACAAGATTGCGCCCTAATGTCTTTTAGAAGTATTGCCTCAGGCCACCGCGTAAACCTGTCGATGATTGTGAGGCAATACTTGTAACCGTGCGAGTCTCGCAAAGGACCTACTATGTCGAAGTGTATCGTGTGGAACCGCTTGGTAGTGCGGGGGAATGAGCCCACTTCTTTCCTTACATGCCTGGTGATTTTACACTTTTGGCATGCGATGCACTCTCTGACCCAGGGATTGACATCTTTGTTCATGGAGGGCCAGAAGTATTTATCGATGGCTAACCGATTTGTTGACCTGATGCCTGGATGCGCTAAGTCGTGAGCCGCGTGGAACATTTCCTTGCGAAAGGTAGCCAGAATGTAAGGCCGAGGTACCCTTTTCCGAGTCTTCGCAGCAGAGAGAGAGGTTTGAGCTGAACATGGGCAACTCTACGTTGTCTTGGCCGGACACGTGCTGGATGTCTGACGTAAACTGGCTTATAAAGCTCAGATGTCAAAGCTGATGAGGGACGCTTTGTTGGGCTTTTGTTTCAAAGCATATGTGAGAGGCTTATGGTCCGTGAACACTATGAACGGCCTGCCTTCAAGGGAGAAGCGGGAATATTTGATGCTCAAGTACGCGGCGAGCAGTTCACGATCGTAGGTACTGTAGTTCCGTTGAGCGGGGTTCAACTGCCTAGAGAAGAAACTCAACGGTTGCCAGACTTGATTCATCTTTGGTGGCTACTGCGGTGTCAGAGGCATCAACAAAAATGGCTAGAGGTACATCTTGCAGAGGGAATGCCAAGAGTGTAGCTTCAGCCAGTTGCTATCGGGATTTATTGAATACACGGATAGCCTCTTCAGACCACACGATCTCTTGTGTGTCCTTAGTTTTGGGGCCAGACAAGTACGCGTTCAAAACGGATTGGTGTTGGGCGGCCTTGGGTAGGAAACGACGATAGAAGTTTAGTATGCCCAAGAACCTCCGCAATTCCTTTACAGTTTTAGGACGCGGGAAGCTTTTAATCGCTTGCACGTTGTCTTCGTCGGGCTATATTTCTTCAGGGGAAATGGAGTGGCCGAGGAATCTCACCTGTGTTTGAAGGAACTTACATTTCTCAACGTTCAGGACTAACCAGGCCTCAAGGAGACGTTAAAAAATGCACTCGAGATCGGCTAAGTGCTCAGACTCAGTGGAAGAAGCGACGAAAACATCATCCAAATATACGAAACAGAAGTCGAGGTTTCGCAGGACCGAGTGGATGAAGCTTTGAAAGGTTCGCGCCGCATTGCACAATCCGAAAGTCATCCGGGTGAACTCGAAAAGTCCAAAGGGTGTGCATATTGCCGTCTTTGGAATGTCTTCTGGAGTTACAGGGATTTGATGATAAGCCTTGGCTAAGCCCAAGGTCGAATAGATGCGGCAATTCGCGAGGTGATGCGCAAAGTCGTGGATGAGTGGAATTGGATATCGGTCAGGAACAGTCTGTGCATTTATAATAGCTTTCTGTAATCCCCGCATGGGCGCCATTCGCCGTTTGGCTTAGGGACCATATGCAGTAGGGAAGATAGGATTCGCGGCATTCGATGACGATCACGATGACTTGCAGGTCCACAGGCAAAATGGGAATGCACAACGAAAATACTATATTGGACATACACTACTATAATAAGGCCAAATATTTCTCGTAGAGTGGTAATCTGAGCAGAAGAACAGAACTAAACTTAGTTCAACAGCCAGGGAGATATACAAATTGCAATGACTGCCTTGCGTGTGTATCAGTGGAGTAATGAGGGCATACCCAACAGCATCCTCAGAGGTGCTTCTGGGGTTGACTCCTCTGCATCTGCACTTACAGATGTAGGCAAGCTGTTGCGCCCCACCGAGCCTCACACTGCCCGAGTTTGAAGAACTGTTAGACGATCTTGTTCACGATGCAAAGGGACGGAGTCCAAAGGTGATAGCCGGTGACTTTAATGCGTGGGCTATCGAGTGGGGCAACAAAGAGACTAACGCAAGGGGGCGGTGCTTATTAGAAGCATTCGCCCAGTTGGATGTAGTTCTGGCCAACGAAGGCGATATAAACACTTATCGGAAAGGGGGAACTGGGTCAATTGTAGATCTGAATTTTATCAGCCCTGCGTTAGCACGTGACATGTCCTGGCAAGTTGGTGAGGACTTCACGTACAGCGACCACCAGGTAATCACTTTTGAACTAAGGATGGAGCCACAAGGCAGGAGACCCACACCCCGGAAGCCGAAATCCAGAGGAACACCAGGATGGTCTGCCAAAGCGATGGATGAGCAGACATTCATGGAGGTGTGGCTAGACTTGCCTAGCAAAGCAGGCACCTCCACGGATAGAGCTCTCCATGTCACACAGAGCATCTCTAAAGCATGTGACGCGTCAATGCCTAGGAGATGTTCATTCCCCACTAGAAGACCCAATTATTGGTGGAATAGTGAACTTGCCAATCTTCGATCGATTTGCCACAGAGCCAGACGAACGGCTCAGAGGGCAATAGGTAGGATCGATCAGGGGCAAAAGGAGCATGCCTACAGGGAAGCTCGCCATCCAGCGGAGTAAGAGGGAATGTTTTAAGGGGCTCTCTTCGGAAGCGGACATAAATCTGTGGGGTAGCGCCAATAAAATCGTGACAGGACGATTCAGAGGCCGATCGTCTCCGCAGATCACGTGCCCTATGCTCTTGTTGAAAATAATCCAGGGGTTATTTCCCCAGCAAGAGGGGGGTGCTGACACCTTCCAGCGCCCCCTGAATGTGACGCCGATTCCACCAGTCACCAGGGACAAGCTGCTAGAGATCTGCAGTCGAATAGGCGACAGTAAAGCCCCGGGTCTTGACGGCATACCGAATAAAGCTCTCAAACTTGCCATCAAAAGTAGACCGGATATGTTCCCGGAGCTGTTTGAAACGTGCATGTCGGAGGGTATTTTTCCTGCACCATGGAAGCGGCAGAAGCTGATACTGTTGCCTAAGGCTGGCAAACCTCCAGGTGAACCGTCCTCCTATAGACCCATATGTCTTCTAGACACTATGGGGAAAATGTTGGAGCGGGCCATTAATAATAGATTACTTCCAGTCGTCGAGAGCCAAGGGGGCCTTTCAGATAGGCAGTATGGGTTCCGTAAAGCCAGATCAACCATTGATGCCATCAAAATGGTTACTGGCTTGGCCGAAAATGCAATTCACGGAAGGGGTTGTACCAGCAAATATTGCGTGGTGGTGACCCTGGATGTGAGGAATGCATTTAACTCGCCCAATTGGATCCTTATACGAAAGTCTCTGGCGACGATTGGTGTTCCCACCTACCTCGCCGCTATTATCGATAGCTACTTGAAAGAGTGGACACTCTGGTATGATACCGATGACGGATCCAAAGAGTATGTTGTCTCCGCGGGTGTCCCCCAGGGCTCTGTACTGGGCCCACTACTGTGGAACATCATGTATAATGATGTGCTCAACCTTCCGGTTCCGGAGGAGACTACGGTGGTGGGTTACGCCGATGATATAGCACTGGTTGTGGTTGCAAAGCATCTCGAGGATGCTGAGTTGTACTCAAGCGAAGCAATCAGTGTTATTAAGGCTTGGTTGGAGAGTGCTGGACTGGCACTCGCGGAGGAAAAGACGGAAGCGGTCCTCATCACTAAGCGCCGCAAAAAAAATTACGCCTGCATTAGAATCGGGAGTCGTATCATCACTTCCAAGCCGGCCATCAAATACTTGGGGGTGATGATAGACGGAGGACTTAATTTTAAGCAGCACATAGAGCATACTTGTAAACGAGCATCCACCACGAGTATGCCTCTGGCAAGGATGATGCCGAACGTAGGAGGCCCGCGGCATACTTGCAGGCTGCTCATAGCCAGGGTGGTGAGCTCTATCACGCTGTATGCAGTCCCAGTTTGGGGAAAAGCACTGCAGGTTTTAGGCAATACACATAAACTGAGTGCGGTCTACAGAAGAACATCCCTAAGGGTGTGTTCTGCCTTCAGGACCGTCTCAGACGATGCAGCGTTCGTCATCTCGGGAATGATGCCGATTGACATCCTGGCAACCGAAATGATGAACATTTATAACACCAGGTCCATCTCTCCCTTATCTCAGGTGAAAAAAGCCGAAAGAGAGAGATCCATAAGCAGGTGGCAACAGCGATGGGACCAGTCAGAAAAGGGTCGTTGGACTTACAGGTTCATCCCTCCATCGGGGAGTGGCTGGAGAGAAAGCATGGGGAGATCAATTATAATCTCACCCAGTTTCTCACCGGCCATGGAGGATACCGTCAATACCTGTATAGGTTTAAATTGGACACCTCGCCTAATTGTCAAAACTGCGGGGTCTCAGAGGACCCGGCGCACGTTTTCTTCCAGTGTCCTAGGTTCGTGGGAGAAAGGAGGAACCTGGAGGAAACTCTAGGTGAAGTGCTATCACCGGAAAATTTTGTCCGAAGAATGGTAGCCTGTCAGGAAGACTGGGATGCGATCAATTCCATGATCGCTGTAATCCAGGAAAAACTGCGAAAAACAGAAGAAGTGAGGAAGACGCGGTTACGAACCCCGCGGGTAGACGGAAGGAGACGTAGCTAAAGTAAGCTAACTCCGCCCCGTGATGTAATACCTAAAGGTGGTCCCACGGGGTAGGGGGGGAGTCGGGGGTGGTTTTAGTGGGTAAAAATCCCACACTCTGGCGTGCCCAGGCCAGAGTCTTTTGAAGACTTCCACCTCCTCAAAAAAAAAAAAAAAAAAAGATGTAGGCAAGGAGGGCGATCTTCAGAAGAAAAACTAACATTTTTTCCAAGCCGAATCCCAAGTTGGTGATACCAAGGGAGAACATGAGAACTAGGTTTCATATCACAGGGCAAACAGGGAGACCGTGCCATTGACATACGGCTTCAATCAGCAGCTGATTACTAGGTATACGAATCTATTACGGCAGAGGGAGCAGGCACCGGGATAATTGGTCCCAGGAAAATGTAGTTTGAACCAATAGGTAGGGCAAGCGCAATTATACGCCAGGGATAGATGTGCTTCCTTCAACCTGGAAAGGAGCTGTAGGTAGAACATTGCCATTCCAACCGGCAGCTAAGTGGCTATTTAGGTAAGTTCCAAACTGGTATACCTTAATAGACTGAATACGCTCCATTCGCTCAATGGGGTCTGGATACTCTAAGTTCTATGCCACATTGTGTTAGAAGGCAATCAAATAGCGGACGAGCTGCAGATCATAGTAGGATTTTTTACGGGTCAGGTTAAACTATTATTCGGAGAAGTTATCGAAATCTAGGGACACTGTCAGCAGATTCTGTGAGTACAGTGATGAAACCTCCATGTGTTCTGGAACAACGTTGGAGATTAGTGCAAAGTGGGTTGAGGCACTTGGGGGAATACTTAATATTAGATGCCAGGTTGAAACAGAAGAAATTTGTAGGCCAATAACCTTCAAATTTTGAAACTTTATTGTTACTGAAACGTCAACAGCGCCTCAGATAGGGACTGACCTCACCCCGAAGACCTTTGGCTAACGAAAACAAACTATGATTAGTTTCTCAAATGTACGCATGCTCCTCGACAACGGTAGCCAGAGTCCTCAGAATGCTCGCTTTTTCAACTTGAACAGGAATTCCAACGATATAAGCCGGACGTTCTGAGCCTTATCGAATTAATATGGTTCCGCCTGTGTTTCCGCTGAAGAATGCAACAAAAGGCTGACGCTGCTAAATTCTATCTGATTTCTCTTGGAGGCACATTCCTGTCAAGGAAATATATTCAATGTCGTCAAAAACAGAAAATGACCTCAATGAGTAAGAATCCTTTGAGAAATTGGTACACTCACTGACGACCCTGTACTTATCAATACATGGTCGCTGCTTTCTATATTGTATGGTGGGAAGAACTGCTGGCAAACCCATTCGTTATGAGACCATCCGACCTCAACATTCGTCGTTAATCGCTGTACTATGAATGAATTTTCCGATAAGATAATGTGAAGAAAGCACTGAACCACCACGAATCCAATGGTGGTGATTTTGTATGAAAAGAGAAGAAATGATCTCATTTACGCGATTGCCGACTATTACGAATTTTGAAGAAGCGTAGAATCAAACTAAATACACGATCCACAAAAGAATCTTTGCAGTTCTTGCAGCCACCAAGTCTGGTGAGTGCTATATAAACCGAGATACTTGGCTTTGGAATGACAATTTTCAAACAGGCGTCCGAAGGAAGAAGCGCGTCTATCATAAGTTTCCGTTGATAGAGCACTGGCCAATTGGAAAATTTACAAAAATGCGACCCGGGAAGTGATAAAAAACGATTGCTGTTACTCGAGCGGCTCGTTAAAATTCTGCTGAAAAACTTGACACTCGGGATGGCGGGAAAGATCTATACCTACTTGTCAGAACCCGACACCAGCGCGCAGGGTATCGAACAGTTCTATCTATCGACTGGCCGGGACGGAGAGGTACTTCGAGTTGCCGATATTTGAAGTAATTCCACCCCTTATAGCCATTTGAGTCAAGAAACGAATCAAACGAATAAAATTGGGGAAAACAATAGGACCTGACGACATCTCAACTGAGTTCTGAAAAGCAAAAGAACTGAGACCCAACGCTCTGGTTCAATAACTTCTTCCATTGCGTTAGTGAGGAGGGTAGAACATCACCAGGTTGTTATCTCAGACCATAAACATTTTTGAATGCATTCTTGGCAACCGTATTCACCACATCGTTTGAATAACGCTGGACAAAACCGGCTTTGTCAAAAACCGCGTATTTCATGGGGAAACATTGAAGCATTGCCCTATCTATATTGGTCTTCTGGATATACAAAAGGAATTTGACCCTATGCCACACGAATTCATCTAGTATGTTTTGCGGTAGCACCTGGTACCAGAGGAATTCGCCAATAGGATTAAATTGGGCTGTCACTTTCCGAAGAATCAAATTCGAAGTATATCATATATACGAAAACTACTACCTGTCTTTGTCGATGTTGATCAAGAAAGCGCCCTCTTGTCATTCATCTTTTGTTATGGACGCTGTCTCAGGGAAACGTGGAATGACCATCCAAATTTTTGACGACCGACCTCAATGAACCGTGCATTATCATTGTCAGTGACAGTGATTTGCCGACAACTGAGTGATTTAAACATCGCGAATTAAAGATATCAGCCAATTGTGATCTGCGTTTGGAAATTACTTAACGCAACATGGCGAACTGGATGACATGGCGTTTGGCAACTGATATTTCTTCCCGACCGCCTTAAATCCAAAATTTACTATAGTTTCGCCGTTCGATCGCCCTCAATGGTTCTGAGTGTTGTCGAACTATAAAAGACAATGGGGGACTACTGTGGAAAAATAACGACAGAGACATCTTCGATGGTCTATTCATATGATTAGCGCTGACAAGAACTCATTTACTAAGATCAGTCTGACCACCAAAATAGATGGCAACCAACCAAAAGCCAACCGAAACGACAATGGCTTGATACGCTAGACAGTAATTTGATAGCCTTTTGATTCCATCTAGATCGCGCAAAATGACGCAACCTATTAAGACGAGCCGACCCCTTTCTGAACTGAACAAAGACTGAAGTAGAAGAATATATTACGCTCAATGGTCTAGACAGTCTCCGAAGATTCACTTATAACCCGAACGGACTCGCATTTAATTTTCTTAAAAGATGTTCTTGTCGACTATGCTTATTCATACGGACGTATCGAGGATATTGCAAACCTAACACCAAAAGCAACGAAAGGCTGCCTCGAAGTAGGTGTGCTATTGCCAATTTTGTGGAGTATGTTGACTGACTACTATGCGAACTCCGAAATTTGTCAATACACGCCCAAGCTTATGGTGATAACGTGACAATGCTAGCTGTTGATCGGGATATCAAAATGATATGTAGAAATATACAACGTGCCGTTGTATTGGTTGACAGCTGGTGCCTTTGGCAAGGACTTTCAATAAATCCAAATAAAACCACGCTGGGATTATTTACAGAAAGGAGGCAAATGGATTGTCTGCCTGCTCGAGACGAGGTGTTCAATTTTTCAACTCTCTGAAGAATTTAAATGTCAGATGAAAAGTATCTTTGGAATAAACATGTACAGATAAAAATGAAACAAGCTGCTATAGAGTATGGGCTGTGCAGATGCATCTGTGTCCCGACTTATGACTCAGGCAGTAATATGGATATATAGGTAGCAATAATAAGGTCCAGTTTCGCTTTTGCATTCATGGCAAATGGTAAAATGTCCACGGTAAACTAGCTGCTCTGGGAAGAACTATGTATCTTGATATTACCGGCGTCATGAACTCAACATCCCGGGCAAATCTACATAAACGTATTATTCAATTTGCATCTATTGGATTTACATATCCACAGAGTGGTCATGAGAGCAGCTTTAGGTTAATTCGCTTTGATCTATGCGGTAACAACGGACGTGGAAGATACACAGCATTGAAATAGTTATTGGGAAAACTGGATTCAATGCTTATAATGCTTTCGCATGCCTTCTTACACCTGTCTGGACGAAGACAGAAGTTATCCTGAAACGTCAGATTTCTCCACGAGAATGCAAACACATTGTAAGGACTGGATTCCTTTCCCCCAATAACCAATGCTCTGTGTCAACCACGTCTGTTGTTACCCATTCATCCAAGTGAATTAGAGGTATCAGAAGAATGCGTGGGGGAACATACGGAACATACTCTATTTCTAGATTCAATACGGTGGAATTACTTTAAGTGCCTGGTCACTATGGTGTAGAGAGAAATGAAACCTCGGATGCATTAGCGAAAGAGAGTTCAATTTCCTTTATATCGGGACGGGAATCAACAGTTGGTGCAACAGTAGAATTAGCTAAGGCTGCCTTCAAAAACTGGGAACAAGCTTCCCATAATGACAGGTGGCAGAGCCTAAATGCTAATATACATACCAAACTTTTGCTGTCAGACCCCAACCACACTGTGTGTCTTGTCGAAAAGCAGGGAGACTTGCGAAAGTGTAATGGACATTATGACTCCCTACAATTCACTAGAATGACATATGTTCAGAGTAGAAATTGTACAAGGTGATACGTGTCCGACATGTTATGAGAAAGCGGAATGCCCGCCTATGGAAGCATCAAAAATCAGATCTTTGGTCTGACGTGCTCCAGTTGCAGCGGGTAATATTATATCCACGAACGGAAATCCTTCAATAGATGAACGAATCCGGATTTTTTTTTTTTTGTTTTTGGGAGTAGGGCAGGTGAATACGTTTACGCGCAGAGGGTGGGACTCCCGCAACAGTACGCTGTCGGACTACCAACTAAACAACTCCCTGTCATCAAAGAACTAGCCTGGAATCATTTGACACATTACTTCGGGCTAAGCCTCCCGCTCTCCTGGCTTTGGGAGTCTTCAAGTCAGGGAATTTCTTTCACCAATGGGAAGGGAGGGGAGGAAGGAAGTTGCCAGTTCAGGGAACACCTTGCGGTCCAATTCCTCCGCCGGTTGACTTAAATCTTCTTCCCAATAAGAAGAGCTCGAGCGTAATGCGCAATATGATTCCAGCTGCCAGCGCTGAAAATGCTGTCTGGAGAGAGCTCCCCTGTGTCCCTCACCACTTGCAAGAGAAAAAGGTGTGTTCAGCGTCGTCCGCCATTCCATTGCAGAACACACAATCAGGAGATCGCGCCTTCCCAATCCTGTGCTGTTAAGACTGAAAACCTCCATGGCCGCTTAGCAATTGGGTAAGGAAGTAATCAATCTCATCGTGCGTCCGCTTCAACCACGGGTCTAAATTGTCGATTAGCCGCACAGTCCATCTATCCCTTGGTTCATGTTGCGAAGAAAGTTGTTACTTGGTAAGGGCGCATTGACGTTCTTCACGGGCAACCACCTCTCTTAAATACTCGCCCTAACGGTTGTAGATAGCTTTGCGCCCCTTGGCAAGGAGGAAAACGGGGAACACTCCCGCGATCACCATCACGGCCGCTTCGGAGACGGTGCGATAATCAGATGTGACTCGCAAAGCTCCTTGTCTCTGCACTTGAGCAAGGCGCTTACAATGCACCTCCTTGTCAAGGGCATCAGCCCATAGCTCCGCGCCATAGAGAAGAACCGACTGCGTTGCTCCCATAAGCAGGCGTCTTTTAGTAGATATAGTGCCCCCAACCTTCGCCATTAGCCGACTCAAGGCCGCGATTCCAGCTGCAGCCCTGTCCGCTGCTGCTTTGATTTTCTCGAAGAAGCTCATCTTCGAGTCGAGCACTAAACCTTCATAATAGCATCCACTGTGGATCCCCTTGTTCTGAACCTGAACTGCCTTGGGGATAAGTCCCCGGCAACGCGGATCGCTTCAGCGAGTCTACTCCTGATGAGCTTCTGGAGCACTTTCCCGGCTGTATCAAGCATACACAGCAGTCTGTATTCAGACGGGAGTTTCCGGTCTCCTTTACCCTTGCTGATCAGTGTGAGTGAGGAAAAATGTCCTCCTTCAAGCAGCGTTGAACTCCTCAAGCAGCAATTCTGGCCGTTGGCGGAACACCAGTTTGTAAACTTTCGCCGGGATGTCAGCAGGACCTGGCGCCTTCTTGTTTTTCTTAGTGAGAACCGCTGTTTTGTGCTTTCTCATTGTGAAAAGAGGCAATCCGCGACGCTTTCCGCGCTATTGATATCAACCCGTACAGGATGTTTGGGGGTCCATGCTCACACAATGCGGTCCATTTGGTCGGTAGTTAGTAAGCAGGACCTCCTCAGAGCCCCGATTTTCCGAGTGGCAAACTTATAGCCAAGTCCCTCGGGTCCTCATTCACCTTGTTGACAAGGTTCTGCCAGCCGCGAGCTTTGCTTTTATTTATAACGCTGCGGAGTCCCCTTTTTGCTGATCTATACTGTGCCTTTATGGTGCATGCCTCCTCATTGACGTGCAAATGTTGTGCCAAACGGCGGAGCTTATGACACTTCCTCCATAGATCGGCAATTTCTGCCGTCTACCAGTACATAGGAGGCTTGTCGCACCTGGAGCTCTTCCGGGGTCTGGAATCCTCAAACGAGGTCGTTATTCGGTTCATCACTGAATTTACAACGGTGGCAGCTGTGAAACTACCACCCCCCGGGGCGCACTTCAGCGCGGCCCTGCCTGCTCCAAGAGCTTCGATGAACTTTCCGATGTTCACCTTCATATCATTCCACAGTTAGGGGGAGTGTCGCGTTGGTGGTCGCCGGCAAGTAGCCTCAACCACTGTGAACGCGACGTACTGGTGATCAATTACTGAGAATACTTCTAGGACTCGCCACCCGTCCTCCGATGATGCCAGAGATTCCGACACAAAAGTGATGTCAGAAATGTTTCCTTCACAGCCTGCAAGCTGCTGACGTGTGTCCACAGTCCAGACACCTGTAGCACTTGGTGGGGACTATCCGCATTCGTACCCTGCATACTACCCATCCAATTTTGATTCTCCCGCTGCTAAAGAGTTTCATCGCATATAGCTCGGGGGCTTCCATCATGGCGAGTTTTTGGCCTCGAGCATTTACGGAGGTGATGCCTACCCGGGCATTAGTTATCTCTGGACATTCACGTAATTTTTTTCCACCAAATCAAAGGATCCCATTAGTACTTTTCGAAGCTTTCTTGGTTTTTACATTTGCTGGAAAGGAATGCGGGAGGAAGGAAACTAACAAACCGAAAAATCTGAAAAAAATCATTAATAAAGGTTTTCGAAGAGCCCTGGGGGTAAATTAAATCTAAGTCTTTAGGTTCGAATCAGAAAGGAAGTTGAAGTTGACAAACCAGAGCCTAATTCGTTAGATTCAAAATTATCAGTTTGACTCAAAGGTCATTAAACTGAGCTTAGGTAAGTAGTGTTAAGGGAAGTGGCACTGCGCCCATATTTTTTATGGGTTCCCCTTTATATAGTGTGTCAGTAATTCTAATACATTCCCTACTTCCAAGTATTTCTATTTGACATTTGGTGTTAAGTATTCTCCCAAGTGCCTCCATCTACTTTGCACAAGTGCCGAATACTGTCCCAGAACATGTATCGAGGTTTCGACACACCACGCACGGAATCTGCAGGTAGTGTCCGTAGATATATATAGCTTCCTCAGGTGATGGTTTAATCGGCAGTGACCAGTACACGTTCCCACTATAATCCGGAGATTCTTCTTGGTGAGGTGTAAACAATTTTTTGAGCACTTGGCTTCGTATCCCCGCATGAGCACCCTGGACTATTCCATTCCCGTAAGTTGGCTCAGTATACTTTCATCAGCCGTTCCTCTTGTTTTTTTAATGTCATAGCCGCGAATCCGTTTATGATTCCACAGAAGGGCCCTGGCCCTCATCAGCGGCCTCATTGTCTTCAAACCCAACTTGCCCTAGATCTCAGAGTATCCTTATTGTGCGAGCTGAGCGTTTTAGAGTTCACTTGGTTGGGCCTAAGTGCTTTGATTGCCGTTTCGTCAGAAAATCAATGTTTTGTCCCCTGTAGCGCCTTTGGAGGTTGAAGGAGGTACATCTGGCTATGGAATATATTTCTGCCTGGAATATGTTGGTGTGCTTACCCATTGGTGCCAAATATGACCCCGGCGCCCGCTCCCTCTGCTCTGAGGTGTTTCGTTACCATTTTTATGTATTATACTTTGCGTTGCATTCTGAACGTAGGCAACGAGGGATGTATAATGCGGCTATGTTCTTGACAAAGTCAACACATTCCCTTAGTGTTTTCTCCACTCTTCCAACCGACTCTGGTAGAGGATTTGTTCTTAGTTTGAAGAAGTTGCCATTATTTAATTTTTGGAGTGCCAGGTCTTCGTAGGTCGTTCGGTCTAGTATGGTGGTTTGACTGGATTGATGTGCGGCCTTCCTGGAGCAGGCTCTAGTAACCCCTAATGTCGTCAGCGTATTCCTGGACTTTGATAGCTCGTCCAGGAGTTTATCCAAAAAACCATATTCCATATAAGCGACGATAGTACTCCCCCCCCCCTTTTATTTATGTCAATAAAATTTGTGCTTGTCAGTACTTCTATTTCTTACTCTCTTCTATTTCCTACTCTCTAACAGAAAGCCGGGGTGTTTCCCGTTCCCTTGCAGATCGGGACATCTTGTATCTCTGCGTTATTGAATCCTGGTTCGATGTCCGAAACCGTACACAGTGCTATTTCTTCTACATCTGTCACCTGATAAAGACCGGTTTCGGTTGATCGTTCTCCCCGGTAAACGTGTTGACACAGATGTAGGGGATTACTTATTAGAACTTCTTCTTTTCTTCTTTTTCTTCAGCCTTTGTCCCGTTCACAAGCGGGGTCGGCTCGTCGTGATCGGCTTCGCCATTTGGCTCTATCGAATGCCTGATCTGGGTGCAATCTCCCCATCCAGCGTATCAAGCCACCGTTGCTTAGGTCTGCCTCTTGGTCGTTTACCATCGACTTCGATGTTCAGACCAATCTTGGCAAGTGAATTCTCGTTTGCACGAATTGCGTGACCATACCATCGAAGACGCCTCCCTCGCAACTTTACCACGATCGGTGCAACCCCATAACGATCGCGGATATCCTCATTTCCGCGATTGGGGGGGGGGGGGGGGATTACTTATTAGAACGTTAGTTTTGATATACATAGTTGTCTAGCCTTCAAGCTTTGATATATATCCCAACATTATGCTACCCTTTACCACCCTTAGAAGGGACATCAAAATGATTTCTAGGCCTCTCTGCGATTGTTTCCGAGCATACCTAGTTTCCAATTCTTTTTTCTTTCCCTGCTGTTGGGGTATCAGGCAGAATGTTGTCGCCTTCCGCCGTGGGGTAGGCCCGGGAAATGAGTCCTGAGAATCATCAATTCCAGGTATTGTATGTTTTGCTTAACAATCCTCTAAATAACTCCTGCAAAAGTTCCCATTTTATCTTTCAAACTTGTTTGTAGAACGCTGGAAACGGATATATCCACTCCCTCCATGATGTAAGAGACATGAGAAACCGTCATTATTTTTAATCAGATGAAAGTACTGTATGGTGCTGGAGGCTGCTAGTGTTCATACGCAGTATCTTCATAACTCCTTTCCACATATCATTTTTTTCTGCCATCCTACAATCCAATGGGCTTGACATTAAAAGGAGAGCAGTTCCGATATGGAGTTCGTAGGTATTTTTTGCAAAGTTTTCGTTTCAGTGAAAGTGGTGGAGAGTGAAATCGCCTCTATAAATTGTGAAAAATAGTAGTGGGGGGGTTTCGCTGTTGGGTGTTGGCAAAATGAAGTCGGACAGCTTCTCAACTCTTTATTTGTATTTATGGAATGAACGATTCAAGGGTTTAGTAGCCTGTGTGGAAGAGGCCCGGCAACAAGCATGAGTAGTCGAAAATCGATGCCTTCAACAATATCATTTCCGAATCACGAAATCTTCTCAACTATGAAATATAATGCAGAGAACGTGCCCACCAACGGTGCATGTTTGAAAGATAGTTGCGTAGAAAATATTGAATATTGGAGGCAGGTCGTGCCAGGAATACTCCAAGTCATTATCTACCACATGCCCCGGTGCTGTGAATCCAATATCTATCGTAAAAACGTAGAGTCCTGACTGAATAGGTAACAACATTTGGGAGCAATTTCCTGTGATTAATGACTCCATTTTCCGACTTTTGATTACGCCAGATTGATAGCTGGTAACTGGTTGTTGACCTGTGCTATCCTTCCAATGAGTTCCTGACTAAAATAGAAGGTGATTTCCAAATTCACTGGCACAGTTTCACTTCAAATGTGTGAGAGTAATGCGGCGGAAAATATTGGAGTCATTGGTTAGTCGACTCACATTACCTTTGATGTTGCTTGTTATTTCCTATCATTATTTGTAAAATGGGATCCGTTTAAATGGGCCATAAAGTGTAAATTGAGAACATTGAAAATGAACTATGGCGTCTTGGACTACTCAGCTTGTTCAACGAAGGGATTGGTTGCAAATAGAAAGGGTAGAAACGATTCGATCCATGCCGATGTACGACCCATATCACTGTATCAGATCTGGAGTATGCAGAAGTTGGCATATAGTGTGTATGTGATTTTCCTCCTTCATAAGAGTGTTCTAGTTTATATTATTGCAATGGCACGTTCTCGAAAAGCTTAATCGTAAAAAGAACTCCAAATATTGATAAATAATTTTTAAGACGTCATCGATTCTATTACTCTTCACAAACGGCGTCCTAATCATATTTATTTTGCTTCGGAAACAGAGCAGCACTCAACGAATAGTTTCTAATCTTTAATTTTTTTTTCAAAAAAAAGATGAGGCGAAGAAGAAATTGTTGCACTAAGGAAACATGTTCATTCTTCCTTTTTTCTTCAGTCTTTTTCCCGCTCACAAGCGGAGCCGGCTCGTCGTGATCGGTTTCGCTATTTGGCTCTATTAAAAACCTGATTTGGTTGCAATCTCGAGGCTTTTAAATTCCCATCCAGCGTATCAGGCCACCATTGCTTCGGCCTGCCTTTTGGTCGGGCCAAAGAGAATTCTCGTTAGCGCGAAATGCGTGACCATACCATCGAAGACGCCTCTCTCGCAATTTTTCCATTAACGGCGGATATCATCATTTTGGATATGATCAAACGTGTCACGTCACTAGTCCAACGCAACATTTTCGTTTCCATTACCGCAAGACGCGTTCATTGTCTTTTATAGTCAGCCAACATTCAGAACCATAGAGAGCGACAGCGCGGACGACATTGCGGCAAATTTTAAATTTGAGACGTTCGTTGATACGTTGATCAGAAAGAACACCAGTTGTGGAACGCCATTTCATCCAGGTTGCGTTAATGCGTGAAGCAATTTCATAACGAGGTTCTCCATTGGCTGATAGCGTTGACCCGAGATATTCTGAGCAGATCATTGGCGCTGACAGTGATTGTACCTGTTTTATGCGGATCGGTCGTCAAAAATTCAGTTTTGTTTAGATTCAATCTGAGACCGTGTTGCATGAGGTAATCATTCCATTTTTGGACAAGTCTCTGCAGATCATTTTTGCTATTAGACGTAAGGAAAACATCATCTGCATAAAGCAGTGTGGGGCCCTGGACGTTGGACGTCCCGGGTGACGGTGTTCATAACAAGAACAAAGAGGAGTGGTGAGAGGGCGCTCCCTTGATGAATACCTACAGAGACATGAAGTGGTTTTGATACACCCGCCATACTTCGAACTTTTCGGATCACAGTAGAGCGTTGAACCCAGCGCACGAGTTGGTACTAAGTGTTGTCGTAAAGCATACCAGATGAGTTCGTATGGCACACGGTCAAACACTTCCTCTAGGTCCAGAAATGCAATGTAAAGAGGACGATGCTTCTCACAATGTTTCTCCATGAGTAACCGCGCAGCGTGTATTGCGTCAGTAGTTCCGCAGTTCTTGACAAATTCGGCTTGATTCACGGTAATTTGAACGTTCTCGCGAATACGGTTGTCAAGAATGCGTTCAAAAATCTTCATGGCATGGGAAAGCAACCCAATCATTCGGAACATTCTGCTCGACTACCTTTCTTTTTCCATATTGGAACTGTGATATTTTTTTGCCAGAAAGATAGTGTTCTTCGTTCCTGAATAATCCGATTAAAGAATTCACTGAGCGACAGTGTTGGGTCCCAGCTCTTCGCTTTTCGGAGCTCAGATGCGATGTCGTCTTCCCCGATTTCATTCGTTTTCAACTTTAGTGGCACTGACAGTTAAGTCCTTAAGACTTTTACGTGAGCATCTGTCTGGAAGACTTAATCCCACGGCCTTCTTAAGACACGGATTTGTGACCACAATCAGAGCCCCGTTGAGACAAGCAACAACGGTACCAGTCTCTATCAAGTGCATGGATTAGCATTCATACTGGTGGATGCAAGACATACCTAAATCTCTACCGAACTAAGGAGGCACCCGTGTTGGAACGCAACACCAAGTTGAGGCCCGAAGGTCTCTTCTCGCTTGAGCATAACCGCAGCCCCCATGAAACTACCACTAGGGGGCCTACCGCAAATAACCGAGCTGTACTCACATACAACGGGAGTTCACCTGAAGTATGAGAGTCCAGGAGCTATCCCAGTTCCCATGGTACCAGTATACCCCTGATAAGGTTTCGTGGCCAATTACCACTTCAGATGAGTCCCCGTGCAGACTCGGATCTGATCGCTATGATTAGGCCTTTGGAGCATTCGCCTACTACAGCGTCTCCCGGTGCCCCCACTATGGAGGTTCTCCTCGGCCACTTGGTTTTGGTTTGGCTGACAGGGTTGCGGCTCCGTCTTCCTCACCGCCACCTCTGAGCACCAATTGCGCTGACAGGTGGAGCTGCTCCCAATGTCGGCAATGATTGTGGAAGAGGAGATGAGCAAATTCTTCAGTTGAAATCTGCTCGAAGTTTTCTCGCCATCTATCCGTCGCGGTTCGACGGTTGGTGAGCAAAGTACCGTTCTTGTCATTAACGTAACAGACGTGTTCGATATCTTGTGCGTTCGTTACAACTTTTACCAAGTCGATACAGATCTTTTTCGCCATTCCGAATGTCCAGTTTAAAGTAAAGATTTTTGTAATGGTCCGCCCGGGTGACAGCGACTGCTTTCTTTGCTATTCGGTTGGCATTCTTATAAATTTGTCAATTGGCCACTGTTTTATCGTCGAGAAACTTGTGGTAAAGGCGTTTCTTTTTGCGTACATTCATTTCAACATCATCATTCCAAAGCCAAGTATCTCGGTTGATGTACCGCTTACCCGGCTTAGTGACTCCGAGGGTTGCAGAGGCCGCTTTGTGGATCGTGTCTTTGATTTGGTTCCACGATTCTTCCACATTCGTAATGGTTGGTAATCGGGTAAGTGAGATCATTTGTTCTTTCTTCTCACGAAATCGCCACCATTTAATGCATCGCGGGCCAGTGCCTCACGCTGTTTTATCGGTGGCTTAATTCGTGGGACAATCAACGGTCACTGTTGAGGCGCAATGGTCTCGTAGGGAACGGCTTTACCATCAGTGACAAAATCGATTATACGCTCGCCACCCTCATTGTGCGCTCCAAACCTCTTTACCCATGGCACTGCTACCATCTGCCTTTTCACTCACATGACCATTAAGGTCGCCGACATTGATGATATATTCGTCAGTAGGCACGTGAAAAGTCGCAGGCATCTTTCTCGACATCAGGTCGACCTGTCTGTGATGCGCACGTGGTGAAGAAGTGAATAGTGCGATCAGCTGATATAATTGTGAGCTTCATTTGTCGATGATCAAATCGTTCAACTTGTTTAGTGGCATCACGGAAACCCTCTGAGATGGCAATATCAACACCATATTGAGTGTGTGGGCTACCAAAATAGAGAAGTTTATAGCCATTTTTACCGCGTTCGCGTTCAATGTCGCAGCTTTTGGCACCAGACGATCGGGTTTCTTGTAGAGCACAAATATCAATGCGCCTTTTCTGAAGGGCTCTTCAAGTTCTTCGGTCTATCCAGTTAGGGTACCAAGATTTAGCGTGCAGACACGTATTTGTTTTGTTCGGACTAACTTGATTATGTTCTGACGCCATCCATACGTCAAGAATCCTTGTCCATTTCTCGACAGAACCGGGGCTCGTCCTGCCGCGTCAACTGAGGTGGACGCCCTAGCATTTTTCCGAGGCTTGTGACTCAATCCGATCATCATGTTTGTAACGACTTTGTATGCATTTTCTTGGTCTGCCTATCGCGGGACCTGTCACCAAGAGAGATCAGGTAGGATTTAGCATAGTGGAATAACTCCCAACAAGATAGTTGCTTAATTGTTTAGCGCTCCTTGTCAATCCCTTACTTGCATGATCTCTTAAGTTAATAAAGAGTGCGAATGTCATATTATGTCCAAAATGAACTTTCAGGAACAACGTATTCAAAACGGATACAGATTACAAAAAGGCCATCATCTGAAACCATCGAGAATTCAATACGGCTGGGGTAAACATATGCTATCAGTAGCAGCTTGAAAATGATCCCGTCGGATCGGATGCTGCAAGGACCACGCAAAATGCCCAAAAACACATTCATGTACATATATACGTTTGTGAGATCTTACATGCATCTAAAATATACATAGTGTATCTACCTGACCAAATAACATGAATATATCCATCAGAAGTGTGGATTACAAGAGATCAGGAAATACTCTACAGACAAACAGAGGATGTTGCCCCACATCCATATGGTACAGGTATCCATTAATCTTTTTAAAGATGCGTGTCTGAGATGATTTTTTGTTGAGATTTTGTACAAATTACAAAGTTTTTCCGTCCAAAGAAATTGGGTGTTACGTTTGAGGAAGTGACAAGATAAACGAACACAAAGTCGACAGCGTCTCTTTCAGATGGACGATGTGATGTTTCCGTCAAGATTTCTCTGGCTGTAAATTTGGTTGATATTAGTTTGGCATGAATTCGGCACAGGAGAATGTTTGTACTTAATATCTAGGAAATAAATATGTATCTTCTTTTTTAAACAAAGTCTGAACTGACTTCGGATTTCTAAGACAATTAATTATTGTTTATAAGTTAGGTTAATAAACGACTTGTAGGAGTGTGATAGCCATAATGAGCGCAGTTTTCAAAGAAAAAAGATGTTCGGAAAGGTGTTAGACTTACCTGCTTTGACAAACTATGCATGCTCGCCTTCCTGAGGCGCTTGCTCTCGTCCTTTACTTTTCTGCGCCAAGTGCTCTTGGGGCGACCGACTCATCGACCATCTTGAGGGAATGGATTCCACTAAATGACATAGCTCGCAATGCAATTGTCACACCTCCTTAATGTGTGACCTATCCATTGTCACTTCTGTCCTCCTATCACATCCCATACGTACGTATTTCGAAGATAAGACGCGGACTCCTATATAGCAACTCAGAAAGAACACTAGCGCAGAATAGTCTCAACTTGATCTTAGTGTTGAGATAACTGCACATCTAGATTTTAGGCAGAAATCACGCTTTCTCGATATACAGATTATTCGACGCTCTCCCTCCATTAATTTAGAAAAGACGAGAGCGATGACCTACTTGGCGGACAATCTTGATTTTGTTGGTGTTTATCTTGAGTTTAACCATATTTGCCTGTCTTTTTAAATCTAGAGCCATTTGGCCAAGGTCCATGACCCGGTAAGACCACTAACAGATGTCGTCAGCGTATTCGAGATGTTTGAGCAAAGATGCCATTGTCCATTGAATTTCTCCGCCTCCACCGCACAAAGCAGCATGAAGAACATCACTGATAACAAGAAAAAATAATATCAGAGACAGGATGCAACCCTGGTGGACTCCGCTTTGCACTTCAAAATCCTCCGAGATTTTACCTCGGTGGAGCACGTGACATTTTGTGCCATTATATATGACTCTGATAATAGGTATTAGTTTCTTTAGAATGCTACCCCAGATGCACTCCCCGTTTACGCTATTGAAAGCTTTCTCGAAATCGATGAAGAGCCGGTGCAGCGAAGATCTAAACGCACTGTTCCAAAATGCTCCGTAGGGTGTTGATGTGGTCAATGCAGGACGATTTCGAATGGAAACCAGCCTGCTCTCTGTCGATCCAGCTTTCGAGATGTGTTTTGATGTGTCCCAGAATTATTTTAGCTATTATCTTTCTTCCACTCTCTCGAAAAGGTCTCAGATTCCCAAGATTTCCGTACGAACTGAAGCAGCAGAAATAATGGCAAACCATGTTAAATTGTCTAAAACAGGTACCGGAGACAACATTTGTGGACAGGACAATTACGGAATCCTTATCCCTGAAAGATCACATCAATAAAACAATCATGCAGGCAAAATAGGCTTCCAGGATAGTGAACTTTGCCACAGGTTTCTCATGGGGATTTAAACCTGAGAGTGCCACAGGTTTTTCATGGAGATTGAGACCTGAGAGAGTCGTAAAGCTTTTTAGGACCATTGTGAGACCAGTGCTTGATTATGCTACTGCCTTAGCGTTCTTGATACCCAAATGCCTGGATAACCCCCCTGGTTTCAAATAAAACAAATCACTTAACTCTGCGTCTTATTATCACAAAAACTAATACAAGCTGACATAATAACAAAATGTTAAGTGGCAAATAATACAAAGCATAAGGTTCTGTGCTCGAACAACGTGCCACCAATAACGAAGCGGTCAAAGTTGCAAAAGCCCACGAATCTTCCACTATTACCGTTTTGGCCGCAAGACCGTGGTTCATCATCACATGCCCGAATAAGGTTTTGTCCGATCCCACTTTGGCATTCAGCCATCACGACCACAACATTGTGATGACATCACCTTTAGGAAGCTTCCCCTGAACTGCGTTTAATTTTTCGTACAAAGCATCCTTCTCCACTATATCGTCTTCGTTTATGCATAGCGTTGCACAATTGTGATGCTCCTTAGCCTGGACCGAAATCTTTCAGTTGAAAATCTGTCAGAAATCGACTGCTAGGTCAAAAGAACGCGCCTTGAGGTAGCCGTCAGTTGCAACCTAACATCGGATTCGCGTCTGCTACCACTTGGCTTTCCTGAGTACAAAAGCACATTGCCATAAGTGTAGCAAGAGGGAAAGGACTACTATCGAGAGTTCCACCATCTTATTTCGCTTTGGCCTAGACCCAGAGTGGATCGATAATCGGAAGTGAAAGGCATTGGAGGGTAGCTGCGAAATGCTTCTGGCAGCCATTAGTCGTGAGAACATTGTGCACAAGCCGGGGGTGATTACAGGAACATCTCCAGTTTACCGATATGGGGAGCGGGCAGTATCCGATAGTTCTACGTGTGCCATATATTGGGATCGGTAAGTTTCAACTAACCACCATATTCGAAACAATAAGCCGGACGTACTGTTAGTTGACAAGGCGAGTCCTCTAGAGAGGGTGGTTGAACCTCCCATAATATTCTCAGTTATGGGTACAATAGCTAAATTTCTCACAGCTTCTTGTGGAAATACAACATTCTGAAAACATACTCGATATTGTTGGCAATTCTCGACAGATTTTTCTATTGACCTACCACCCGCTGCAAGCACCGAAACTCTCCCATATGAATTACTCTTATCATAATGTTTTTTTTTGTTCGTAAACGGCGGTCGGAAAGGTAGAACCTTGAAAAATACGTAGCAGTTAGAGCGGAAGCGTGTAGGATTCACAACACTGATGAAGGGAACAAGTGATTCCCGAAATATCGGTATTTGCAAGAACAAATATCTACACCAGAGAAGAAGAAACAACAAGTTTTTTATTATTTCAAATAATTAATCGTTGAAAACACCGCATAATTACACTCAGATTTTTCCGTAGCCAAAAACAAATGCAAGAAATGCATTTAATAATATGCAGTACAATGGGAAAATGATCACAAAAAGGTTAATCATTTTTTAAATATTAGAATATTTCCATATTAACTTTGAAAATATTTAAAAGGATTTGGGCAGAAGAGAAAAGAGGAGATTTGGTAAGTTGAAAAAGGAAAAGAAATGATCATTTTTAAGTTAATATTTTAAGAGAGAAGTCGGAATGGTAAATATAAAATTGACAGGGGGGTAATAAAGGGGTTGAATAACTAAAGGAAATGAACCTCTCGTCAGCTCGTCACAGGACAAAGCGAGCGAAATGGTACGGATACTGCAGATACTAGATTTTATAATATTTACCCGGTGTACCAACAGTGGAAATTTGGGGTAATAGGAAGTTGTGATGTTAACGCTTAACATTTCTGCTGAGGAAGCGGTAACATCACCCGGGGAATCGAGACTATTAGAATAATTAGTAGGTTCTGAACTGCATATGCGATGTATATACCAATGTTGAGCACACAAGCTGTGTTCTTTGGGGGACGCATTAAAAGTACCAAAGAAACTTTCGAAGAGAACCATCCACTCAGTATAGGAAGAGTTTTACCACTCGCAAGTCAAATTGGAAAAATAGAGGGGGATAACAAGGGCACTTCCCACTAGATTCCGAGGCTGTATTCAACTGTGGCCTCAAATCGATACAAAAAGGTTCGCAAAGCTCAAAAGAAGAGTATAAGGTCAGCTATACGAACACTATACAGATGCTTTTGAAAATCGTCCTTGAAGTTGAACCACACGCTTGTAGAAGAACGCAGTAAGCACCTGGCTAACATTGTACATATTTACAGAGCGGGAAGTTCGCAGAAAGTGATGAGGAAGTTGTAGCCTATCTGCTTGGGGTGCAGTTTGCAGATCATCCAGAATTATTATTTACCCCCGACAGCCATATATAGCCCTCAAAATATGAGAGTCGAACAAGTGAAATGGGCATTTAATTCACTCCATAGATACAAATGTGGAAAGAATGGTAGATCGATTCAGAGTAAGGTCTATATTTCGAGGTAACCACTTCACTTCAGGCAGCATACCTACAAAAAAGGCAAATCCACGGAGAGTGTTGTCTCCGTGGATGGAACAAAAATTGGGGGGAAATCTGAAAACGAATACATCGATAGATATCGGTGCCCTCAAGTATGCTTCACTCGCAGCTATTTGTGACACGATAAGACAGAATAGAATCGATTCGCTATTAATCAGCTGGTCTCTTCACATGTTGAAGTGGAAAAATATCCATATTTTGTTCGGAAGTAGGAAGTCTATAAAGTGAAGATGCTTTAGGCACTGCCCACAGGACAAGGGTGAAGGACACCTGGCTATGGTTCCGGAAAGATAAACGTCTTTGCGCAAGCATTTATAGGCAGTCTCATCATCATCATCAACGGCGCAACAACCGGTATCCGGTCTTGGCCTGCCTTAATAAGGAACTCTAGACATCCCGGTTTTGCGCCGAGGTCCACCAATTCGATATCCCTAAAAGCTGTCTGGCGTCCTGACCCATGCCATCGCTCCATCTTAGGCAGGGTCTGCCTCGTCTTCTTTTTCTACCATAGATATTGCCCTTATAGACTTTCTGGGTGGGATCATCCTCATCCATACGGATTAAGTGACCCGCCCACCGTAACCTATTGAGCCGGATTTTATCCACAATCGGGCGGTCATGGTATCGCTCATAGATTTCGTCATTGTGTAGGCTACGGAATCGTCCATCCTCATGTAGGGGGCCAAAAATTCTTCAGAGGATTCTTCTCTCGAACGCGGCCAAGAGTTCGCAATTTTTCTTGCTAAGAACCCGAGTTTCCGAGGAATACATGAGGACTGGCAAGATCATAGTCTTGTACAGTAAGAGCTTTGACCCTATGGTGAGACGTTTCGAGCGGAACAGTCTTTGTAAGCTGAAATAGGCTCTGTTGGCTGACAACAACCGTGCGCGGATTTCATCATCGTAGTTGTTATCGGTTGATATCGGTCGACCCTAGATAGGAGAAATTGTCAACGGTCTCAAAGTTGTATTCTCCTATCCTTATTCTTGTTCGTGTTTGTGTTTGACCAGTGCGGTTTGATGTTGTTGGTTGATTCATCTTCGGTGCTGACGTTGCCACCATATATATTGTCTTGCCTTCATTGATGTGCAGCCCAAGATCTCGCGCCTGCTCGATCTGGATGAAGGCAGTTTGTACATCTCGGGTGGTTCTTCCCATGATGTCGATATCGTCAGCATAGGCCAGTAGTTGGGTGGACTTGAAGAGGATCGTACCTCTTGCATTTACCTCGGCATCACGGATCACTTTCTCGAGGGCCAGGTTAAAGAGGACGCATGATAGGGCATCCCCTTGTCGTAGACCGTTGTTGATGTCAAATATTCTTGAGAGTGATCCTGCTGCTTTTATCTGGCCTCGCACATTGGTCAGGGTCAGCCTAGTCAGTCTTACTAATTTCGTCGGGATACCGAATTCTCTCATGGCCGTGTACAGTTTTACCCTGGCTATGCTATCATAGGCGGCTTTAAAGTCGATGAACAGATGGTGCAACTGTTGTCCATATTCCAACAGTTTTTCCATCGCTTGCCGCACAGAGAAAATCTGATCTGTTGCTGATTTGCCTGGAGTGAAGCCTCTTTGGTATGGGCCAATGATGTCCTGGGCGTATGGGGCTATCTGGCCTAGCAAGATAGTGGAGAATATCTTATAGATGGTACTCAGCAACGTGGTACCTCTATAATTGCTGCACTGTGTGATATCTCCCGACTTATGTATGGGACAGATAATGCCTCGTTGCCAATCGTCAGGCATTGATTCGCTGTCCCATACCTTCAACACAATTTGATGAACCACTTGGTGTAATTGGTCGTCTCCATATTTAACCAATTCGGCTGTAATTCCATCGGCTCCTGGCGACTTATGATTTTTTAGCCGATGAATTGCACGGACTGTTTCTCCTAAACTTGGTGGTGGCAGTATTTGTCCGTCGTCTTCAGTTGGCGGGACCTACAACTCGCCGATGTTCTGGTTGTTCAGTAGCTCATCAAAGTACTCAACCCATCGCTCTAATATGCCCATTCTGTCGGAAATCAGATTTCCCTCTTTGTCTCGGCAGGATGAGCATCGAGCTGTATAAGGCTTTATCCTGCTGACTTCTTGGTAAAATTTGCGCGCCTGGTGCGGTTGCTCCCTGTACTTTTCTAGTTCATAGACTTGTTGGTTCTCCCAGGCTTCCTTTTTCCGTCTGTGAAGTCGCTTCTCCGCTCGACGGAGTTCGTGATAAGTCTCTGCGCGTGCCCGCGTTCTGTGAGAATGCAACATTACTCGGTATGCGGCATTCTTCCGTTCCGTTGCTAACTTACATTCATCGTCAAACTAGCCGTTCCGACTCCTTTTGCGGCTGGGGCCAAGTATGTTTGTGGCCGTATCCATGATAACGTTCTTCAGGTGATTATGAAGATCACTTGTTGATGCTTCATCTCCAGGTCCTCTGTTGACTGCGGTTATTGCGGCATCCATTTCCCTCTTATAGGTGTCGCGGAGGATTGTGTTGTGGATGGCTTCAGTGTTCACTCTCACCTGATTATCAGAGGGGAGTCTAGGTGGTATTGTTATTCGGGTTCGGAGCACCATGCCAACGAGATAGTGATCCGAGTCTAGATTGGCCCCCCTATATGTTCTGATATTCATCAAGGCTGAGAGGTGGCGGCGTTCGATAAACACGTGGTCAATTTGGTTGAAAGTGGTCCCGTCTGGAGAGGCCCACGTATGTTTGTGGACCGCTTTTCGCGCAAACCAGGTACTTCCAACAACCATTTCGTGTTTCCCTAATTGAATAATCCGCAGTCCGTTATCATTTGTTTTTTCGTATAAGCTATGGGAGCCAACGTATCGCCTGAAAACGGGCTCCTTCTCTACTTGGCTGTTAAAATCCCCAAGTATGATTTTGATATCATATCTGAGACAGGCTTCGAGGGTTCGTTCTACTGCCTCGTAGAAGGTATCCTTCTCCGACTCTGCAGTCTCCTCTGTAGGGGCGTGAACGTTTATGAGACTTATATTTCTAAACTTACCTCGCAAGCGCAGAGTGCATAGCCGTTCGCTTATGTTTTCAAAGCCAAAAACAGCAGGTTTCATTTTTTGGCTGACTAAGAAACCTACTCCGAGCACATGGTTTACTGGATGACCGCTATAATATATGGTGTAGTGGCTCTTCTCCAGGAAACCGGTCCCTGTCCATCGCATCTCTTGCAACGCTGTTATATCAGCCCTATATTGGGAGAGGGTATCGGCTAGCTGCTCATCAGCTTCATCTCTGTACAGGGAGCGCACGTTCCATGAGAAAACGCGCAAATCGTTATTCCGTGTTCGTTGCCGAGTCCGTCGTTTTAAAATCCGTCCTGTCCGAGGCTCCTGTTGTGGCTTCGTAACAAGTTGTTTTCCGTGTAGGGTTGTCAGTCCTACTCAACCCCCAACCTGGAGGACCAGTTGGTACAATTTGTCCCGTTTTTAGGCGCGGGAGACTCGCCTTCATCCTTCACCGTCTGCAGCTTTTCGTTATGAAAGAGCTCCCAGCGGTCACCACGTGGAGGTGGAGATTGGGTTTGGTAGTAGAGCTGTTGGTGTTGGTTGAACAGGCATTTCCCAGGTTTTATGCTCCATCGTGGGTACTAGTCCACGTTTCGCCCTGGGACCTATACTACCCTTTGACTACTCTACTGGTAACCGAAAGGTGTCTGCAGCGAACAATTGGTCAGCGTTTTCAAGCCAGTTGACTTGGAGCTACCAGAAGTTGCTGTTGAAGCTGGTTGAACGAAACAACTTCGATGTGGCGACCATTACTGACAATGCAGGGGTAAGCAGACAAGTTCACCAAGAGTTCGGCTCCATAATGGAGGAAGTCATCCAGGCCTTGGTTTTTACTGTCCATTAAGGAAGAAGACGTCAAAATCCTTTTAAAGGAACAACTACCAAATGGAAAATATGTGGAAGCAGGAGAGAGAGCCTGCATTTCAAATGTAGCTGTCCGGTTTCCTTACATCTTAGACGAAGATACCTGGGGAAGTTTATCTTCAACGAAGAATCAGCGCACTCTCCAACTTTGGACTGGAAGCGTGGCGTCTGGCGTCTTCTGTAACCCGGCTACTCGGAGGTCAGGTTGTAGGATGATTTGAGGTCAGGAGTCTCTGCTTAATGTACCTACCTCAAACTTTGGATGACGTTCTCAAATTCGTAAAAGGTTAAATAAGCGATTTTAGGGGATACCAAAGTAAGCCTAGTAAAAGGCCTATTAAGACAGAGTTGAAGATAATTTGACACCCTCGTTACAACTGGTTAGCACGCCCGTTACTACCGGACTCGGATACTAATTAATTACGTTTTTATGATTCACTTTTCAGAGTTATTGTTTTGTAATCACCACACACTGGCGTTTTTCGTTCCCTGGAAATGGAAACTTTAAAATTTATTTTCTATTTTTTTTTGTGAATATAAAATTTGCCAGTTAAATTGCTTTGCAAGTATGCACATCAAGAGTTAATTATTTAATTGCAAGTTTATTTTTAGAGTTACGAGAACTAAATACGCCAGCGCCCAATTTATTTACGAATATTTTTATAATAAATTCAGTTGAATTCCAGCATTTTATTGGTGTTATCTTCGTAAACAAAATTAAACTCATGAAATAAATACGTCATTAGAAAATTTCCATAGAGTTCTTTACATTAGATACGACCTTCCTCATGCTAAGTAGCCATTTGCATAATTACGTCCCTCCTGTATTGTAATTGGGGTTAACGAAAAAGTTGCTCCATTGACCGAAAATCAAAATGAGAATATTGGGAACCATTATGATAGTAACAATTGTTTAAAGATATGTATCTGCGGAGCAACATTAAATATTACTTGACTAATTGAAATCATTGCGAAATGTACTCATGGAAAACCTGGCTATTTTAAATACTACCTTTCCCCCAGAAAGAAGTATCGATAATTTGCATAACTTACAGATACATTAATACATATACCTTTTTGCCAAAAGTAACAATAATTTAATTTTATAATTATAATTTGAAATTCCAGATAGACTTGGAGATTTTGTTGTGGTTCAACGTTGTTTGTCTGATGTTCTTTCAAAGAATTTTCCGCAAATTCAATCAATACACTTAAACCCGTGATTTGAATATTCTGGGTATGGGAAATTACCATTGATGTGGTTTGTTTTGTATTGAACAGATTAATCTCGTTTGGCTAGTTCCGAATGAAATTAATGGCATTATTTTGAACCATGAGCTGATTTTCTAAATGATATTGCGGTCCGACCGAGAGCAAAAGTGGTAAACGTAAATACAAGAGAATAATATACGTTTGCCAAAAAGCTTCCTGGAATGGCCATTAATTTGTCTAGATAAATATGCTACCAATTTGATTCCCGGAAGCGCAATATTTAATCATGCGCTCCCATTTTACTGCTGTGAAGCAAAGGGTGTCCACAAATCTCTTTATAAAATATTTTTTATTTATTATATTGTGATAATTAATGAGGATATATTTTGGATTCATTATCTTTGAAACTAATGGAGAGGCTATGTATCGCTCATCGTAGTAAGCAAACTACATATATAATGAATATTAAGCAGCTGCCGGTTTTTAATAAGACTACGTCGTTACTTGTTGGGAATAAAAACACTTATCTATGAAAACAACGAGTATGGATCAAATGGGTTAATTAAGAAAATTGAAAACCGATAATAAGTACGAGTCTGCTTCTTGATTAATCTGTTTTTTGTAAATCATCTTTTCGCATACCTCACATACTACGCTAAATCAAACTCAACTAAGACTTGAGGGGAGCAGAAACTCAGGAAGAAAACTGTGAAAATTAACCTTGGGGAAAAATAAAACAAATTGGGAAAACAAATCCCCTCAATTGTTATGGATGTTTATGTCCATCTTTGTGCTTGTCTCGCTATTGTGGGCTTATTGCATAGTAAAATTACAAAATAAAAATTGGAACTACAATATAAACAAAGAGACTGTATGATTCTTAGTGTTGGTCGATTATAGCAGACAATGAATGGCGTCTAGCGGTAATGAAGACGAAGATGTCACGTTGGACCGGCGGCGTAGCATGCCTTGATCAGATTTGAAATGAAGATATTCGCGATCGATGTGGGGTTGCATCGATCGCGGAAAAATTCCGAGAGAGCCGTCTTCGGTAGTACGATCACCTAATTCGCACTAATGAAAATACACTTATCAAAATAGGTCTGATCATAGAAGCCGATGCGAAACTAACAAAGGCAAAAGGCAACGATCGTTCGATACGCAGGGTGATGATCTTAAAGGTCGCAACTAGTGTGAAATTGTCGGAAAATAGATTTTTTTCTTTTGTCTTTTTATATACACACCTTTAAAAATAACATATAACATTTTCAAAATCGTATCTCAAATATTTTTTGAATTACCGTCTTCTAAGAGGTGCTCATCGGTTATAAACGTGTGCTACCGTAGGGGCGGTCCCTGACCTACTACTCGAGTTATGGCAATGTTGTGAATAATCATAATACTATTGAGGACCAAATGGACAGACTTTTTTTTTATACACGGAGGTGTTGACATTTTTTACAAAGGCACATCCATTACAGCTCCGGCTTGTGAGCGTCAAAGCTAGCATGGATGTAGTGTGGGATTCGCACCCACTAAAAAAGCACCCTGACCTCTCTCCTGCCCTTGCCTCACGGCACTACCATTTAGGCATTACTTCACGGGGCGGGCTTGCCTTCCGAAGGCCTTCATGTTTCCAACTCTGCAGTCTTCCGCTTTTTTGCTTCCTTCACCAGTTTCATTCTGTCTTTAGGGTACAACATCTCTATTTCTTTGCGCTCTTCTTGCGCGTGCTTCTCTCAGGAGCTGGGTTTGCATCCGCACAATTGTATGGATGATCGAAGTAAAGTTTGCCTCCGACCTTAGCATTTCCCGGATTAAATTTTAAGGGCTCTCGCCGACTTCCAGGGCTTCGCTCAGGCTTCTCCTGTCCTCCAGGAATCTCGGGCACTCAAATAGCACATGCTCCAGGTCCTCTGGGATCCCACATCTGTAACAGTTCGAGGAATCATCCACACCGATACGATGCAGATACGTTCGGTAGCAACAACGGTGTCCAGTGAGAAACTGCCTGAGGGGATATTTCACCTACCCGTGTCGTCGGTCAAGCCATTCCTTAATATCAGGAATAAGCTTGTATATCCATCGACACTTCGACGATCCATCCCCCCTTCGTTGCCAGAGTCTATGCTCTACAGCCATGACCGACTCGGTGGCGTAAACCTCCACACCCTCCGGGAGTTTTGCAACGATCACTATGGCCAGGTCATCTGCAAAACCGACAAACGTGGCCTCCTCTGCTACATGAAACAAGAGCACTCCGTTATACATCATGGTCCAGAGCAGAGGGCCCAACACCGAATCTTGTGGTACTCCCGCTGTAATGATGTATTCATTGGGCCCGTCGTCCGTCCAGTACCAGAGAACTTTATCCGACAGGTAACTCTCGATTAGCTTAGCTAAGTAACCAGGTGCATTAATTTTGGGCCATGACTCCTTAATGCGGCCCCAGTTGGTGGAGTTGAATGCATTTTTTATATCCACAGCACTTGCCAGAAAGCATTGCCTCTCGAGCCAAGTCCACCACCCTTCCCACGCGCCAACAGTAGAGCGAGCTTTCCGGAACCCATATTGTTCATCCACAAGACCATTCCCGTCTTCCACGATAGGGAGTAATCTATGTAGATGATGCGCTCGAACATCTTCCCCATAGTGTTCAACAAACAGATAGGCGATAGAATGCTGAGTCCCCCGGTGGTTTGCCAGGTTTGGGAAACAACACCAGTTTTTGCCTTTTCCATTGTGGAGGAAATACGTCGCACTGCGTCCTTGAAGAACTATTGTGCCCCTTTTACTGGTTATAGTGTACCTGTTGATCATAGTATCTCAAGCAGGCCTGTAACCGTTACGAACTTTAGTATGTTCCCCACTTCCAGATGTTTCAGCTTTGCATCTGGTAATAAGTGTTCTCCCAGATGTATCGACCTACTTTGCACAAGTGCCGGACACTGTCGCAGGACGTGCATAGAGGTTTCGTGCTCCTCCTCACAAAACCTGCAGGCAGTGTCCGTAGATATCCCTAGCTTCCCTAGGTGATAGTTCAGCCGACAATGACCAGTGAGAATTCCCACTATGATTCGGAGGTTCTTTTTGGTGAGGTTTAAGTAATCCTTTGTACGCATGGGTTCGTATCCCCCAATAAGCACCCTGGACTGCTCCATCCCTGTGGTTTTATTAGATGAAACATGTAATTTCTTGGGATCAAATTTTGTACAACCTAAAGAAAGAAAACTGTATGATGTCCTTTACATCACAAAAAAAAGGGAAACGATATATCTATGTTTTTTGAAGACATCTGTATTATGCTCATCCTAAACAAACATCTGTAACGATTGGCTGAAAATTGAGAATGGCCTGAGTGCTCATGGTTAACCGCGGGGCAGGACTTACCTACAAACAATAATCGTTGGTGGAACAATCCTTTTTGATCGGGGTCTTGAGGCATGTTTGAGCACTTGATTCAAGACTGTAAGGGGACTACAGTACTCTGTTGGAAGCAATCTATGATTATTACTCTGATCTGACTCAGTCACAATATAATTACTACCGCCATCAGAGAGACTTGAACCGCAACCTTCCCTGCGACAGTCTAGTGGTTTAACCATTAAACAATTCGGACACAAAGTTGAAAAAAAAGCAAAATTGACCGTCCAGATCCGTCAGTCCCTAACTGTCACTGAAGATTCCCCCAACAGGGGTTTGCACTCCTTTGCACTAGCTGGGTGCGTGAATGTGGTTCGATCCTTTCCAGCATTAAAATAAGAATGGGAGGCAAATTTGAAAATTAAAGAATAAACAAGTCGGAATACCGAATACTGAACGCTTCTGGTATAAAGGATTTGTGTTCATCTTGTGTGAGAAATTTCCAATTCACGTTTTCCCAATCGTATATACCTCACCTGTGTTGCCGAACTCCAACTCCACCGTTCCTATGAGTTCATCTTAACATAATGATGAGTCCGATGAATTCACGTAAAATACACAATTTTGACCTATAACTTTGTTAATAATAGTTAGATTCTTGTCAAACTGTGCATTATGTTATTACTTATAACCCTACCAAATTTCGTACTTCTAGGATGAACTTAAGGGAGTTTTCGGGTAAATTTAAAAAAATATGGTAATACACTATTAACAACTTCATTTAAGCAGATATGGGAATGGGATCTATTTTCAGGGCTAGACTTCGATTATTTCCAGGGTTTCGGTTGGATAGGTTCTGAGAACGAGACCTGATAGACTGTTTGGAGCACACATTTTGAGCCCTCATCCTATGTTTCACCCAGTATCAAAAATATTATCAGTACTAATTGAGTCCTTTCATTTGATACCCTACATGACAATATTTTGTGAAAAGAAAATTACACTTCCCTTTCACATGTATTGGGAGCACTTTAAACTCAACGTAAACTGGCGCCTCCTGCTGTATGGAAAGGGACTCACAGACCACATATTCTCATCAAATTTCGTGACAATAGCCTCAACCATTTCTGAATCAATCGGGTGTGACAGATAAACAGACGGACAGACAGATTCTAATAAGGTTTTGTTTTGCATAAAACCTTTAAAAGGCAAAGTGGTCCGTGCATGTCTGTCAGTCCTTAAGTGCAGCTCTGATGAAGTATTCCCTTAACAAGGGCTTGCAGGCCTCTGCAGTAGCCAGGTTCTTGAACGTGGGTGGATCCTTTACGGTATTAAGATAAGGATGAGAAGGAGAATCATTGATTTGAGATAGAATTCTAGCAGTTGCTGCAGATGCTTATAGCTTGGGAATATCTGGTCTATACAAACGATCCAGATCTGGAAATTCGATACATGCTCTTTGGAATTCTTCTCGAACCTCAGTGGAAACTGCAGCCGGACGGTGAAGAAGATTGCTTCGACGAGTACTGAAGCTGTTGACTGCAGTGCCGCAGGGTGTTGTTGACGCGCAACCTCTGCTCCCATCGACTACCTTAAGTCGGACACGCTCCCTGATGATGGCCGGGATTGTGTCGCTGCGAGTTATAAAGCGGTAGTGGTCTGCGACTCGCTGCACAGTCACGTGCGCGAATTGCGGGAAACGCTCGACGAACCTCTGGTGCGACAAGGGGCGGTAAGATGTTGTACCGGCCCCTGTCGTTATTTCCTAGTATGAGCGGATGATGAAGAGGTTCATTTCCTCAGTCCACTTCATCCGCTCCTTACGCGAACCTGCTGAAGTGGTCGCCACACACGCTGAAACAGCTGCAGCTGGCGGAGCAACGCTCCTGGTCGTCGTGGCGCATAGACGTCGAATCTAGCGTCAACTAGTGGTTTCGACGCCATGTTATCCATTAAGAGACCTGACCCAGTCACCAGCTCAGAAGACTCCCGCCGATTTATACCCATATTTATACCCACCTAGTGTGTCCAGATGGCTCAAGCGGTAAGAGCGCTGTGCTGTTGTAAATATGTATTTTATTATATACACCCAGTAGCTCACGACAAACACATAAAGCATATTCCAGGATGTTTTCAGTGCGTTTTGCATTCGATCCTTTCGGTTTGGTACCAGTAGCTTATCGTCCAGATATGTAAGATAATCTTCAATTTCGGAGAGTTTGTCGGCATTCATCCGTATCGTGAGGCTCTTCCAGTTAGCAAGAATCAATATTATTTAGACTGGCAAGGATCGAATTAATTCTTCCAAGGTTGTGATGAAAACGAGATACAATATCATGGACAGAGGTGAAATCCCCATTATAAGAAATAGGACAAAAGAGTAGATGGCGTAGAGACGAGGACGATTTTTGGAGCGATACAATCCCATGATTCGTAAAATTAGCCGAATTTGTTTCAAAGTTGCTACACTTGTCAGGACTCGCATCCTTTTCACACTAGACACTAGTCAAAGTTAGTTTAAATTTCTTGAGGGAACTAAACGCTTCCTCCATCGGGAGTTCTTTTATATTAACAGGAATTGATGCTGTCATTCCCTACTGAGCATTTATGCGCATTTGCCTTTGAAAATGGGAAAGTACACGTATGCATGATGACATGTTCACTACTTGATCCCGGTGCAAAAGGTCTCATATTTATTATGAAAATTCCATGATAGGTAGACAAGACAATTAGGTGCTTACTGGCTTACTGGAAACAATGAAACAATGGTTGTTTGGCCAAATCAGCGGAAAGGGATGAAATTTTCATTAATAAATCCAGGTGGAAAATTACCTTACATGACGGGTAAAATTGAGAGGGTAAAAAAAAGAAAAATCGGAACTTCAGCACAAAAATCTTCAAGAGTTGCATTTCCACTATTCACCGAGCTTTGACAAGAAGACAATTAAGCGGTTCTCAAGTAAAGTTTCAATACAAGCTGGTTCTATTCAGGGATCCATCATCAAAGCATCTCTCAACTTCCTCTTCTCCTCAATGGACTTAGAACAGTCAAACGGTATGTAATTCGGCTTCTCAGGTGTAGTACGTACCTAAGGAAAAAGCCCAGCTTTAAAACCGGCGTCAGATTTGAACCCTTCCTGATCTCAGCCCAGAATTTGTCCAGTTCGCTACTTCCAGTATCATCGGGCTAATTATGAACTGACAAGTTTTGAAAGTACCCCCTATGTCAGATCAGGGAATAGTCATTTTTGGCTTTAAGGGCAATTCTAAAATGTAGAGTTATGCACTGAGCAACAACATAGCTCATCTAGATGTGGGCGAATATGCTAGGAACGAACTAGAATTGGGACCGATGGTGAAACACATCAACTATAACTCTGTTGATGCGAAAGAGGGTAACTGTCTGGTTAAAACGTGTCTTCATTAAGGAAAATACCCAGGTGAAACAGGAACCTAGCTGAGATGAAAATAGAGTTCTAAAAGCTCTTCAACCGGGCCAAATAAACCACGCACTAGTCAAGATACAACAAGTCAGGAAACCGGAAGCTGGACGCTTCAGGTACGACAGGTTTTGTGTATTTCTTAGCACGTAATATATCCATATGTTATGTGAGAGTATCCACTTTTGGGTGATATTGACATTCATAGTCTTTGACGTATTATAACTTTGTTATGTTATGTGCCTATATCACTGCAAAATTTCATGGTACTGGGATGCACCTAAGGGGGGTTTCTAACCAATTCCAAAAAATTGTAGTAATATACTATTATTAATTTTATTTAAACAGATATCGGCATGGAAGGTATTTCGGAGCCCAGGCACCATATAGTGGCAGCCTCCTGATTTTTTTTCAGATTTTTTGGTTTGGTAGTTTCTGAGAATGACCCCCTTAAAGAAGTAATCACTTTCAACCCCCCGTGCTCCCCACCCTTCCAACGAATGTCAAAACTAAGATTGGCTTTGAAAAGTACTAATCGAGACCTTTAATTTGATACCCCACATGACTATATTTGATGAAAAAAAATGTTACACCCCCCTTTTGCATGTGTGGGGACCCCTCCCCCTTAAATTCGACGTAAAAGGATGTAATTCACTGTATGCGTGAGCGTTCACGGTTCCCACCTTTCTACAAAATTTGGTGTCAATCGCTATAACCGTCCCCGAGAAAAATGCGTGTAACGGACAGACAGACAGTCTTCCTGTCGAAGCAGCAAAAAAGGCGATAGCAGCAGGTAAAGTTCGTATTGCATGGGTGGTTTGCCGGATACGAGAGCAAAGTCAGGTGCATAAATGTTTTAAGTGCTGGCAGTTCGGCCACATTGCGAGAGCCTGTACCAGCTCACAAGACAGATCTAGTCTGTGTCGCAAGTGCGGAGAGCAAGGCCATTTTGCGAAGGATTGCAACGGAAAGCCCAAATGTGTGTTCTGTGTCGAAATGAAAAATAGCGACAGCGCCCACATTGCAGGAAGTAGTAATTGCCCAGTATTCAGAAAGGCGTTCATAAATAAGCACAAATGAAGTTTATGCAACTAAATCTGAACCACTGTCGAGCGGCCCAAGACCTGCTCTCCCAGAGCGTGTAAATGTAAAGTTAATAATAGTATATTAGTATATTCTAGAAATTTTGTCGGAAGCCCCCTTAAGTTTATGCTAGAACTACAGTGGCAGTGGCATGAGGGATAATATAAGGCATAACGTTGAGAGGTTTGAATGAAATCCAACTATTATTAACAAAGTTATAGAAGCTGAAACTTTTACATTTTATGCGAATTTCGTGCATTCTAAAGTGTGTATGATGTCTTCATAATATATCAATTCGTCAATACTACAACAAAGTGAGCTCATATGAAATGGGGGTCGCAGAGAAATATTTCGTTTTAGTTTTTTAAGCGAGCTTTTGGGGTAGCTCGCTCCTTTTGGTCGTCTTGGCCACTCAGAATGGTAATTAAATTGTACATATTACAGTTTTATTCATGTGAAACGAAGAAGGAGCGATGCCTTATATATTAAAATTCTTCCTTTCTCTTCATTTCGATGTTCAGACCAATCTTGGCAAGTGAATTTTCGTTAGCGTGAGTTACGTAACTATACCATCGAAGACGCCTCTCTCGCAATTTTTCCACAATCGGTGCAACCCCATAACGATCGTGGATATCCTCGTTTCGGATGTGATCGAAACGTGTCACGCCACTAGTTCAACGTAACATCTTCGTCTCCATTACCGCAAGACGCCGTTCATTGTCCTTTTATAGTCGGTCAACACTAAGAACCATAGAGAACCTCTAATGTCCAGTATTAATTTCGAATTCTTCTAATACCGCCCGCATTGTTTCTCATTAAGATTTTCTTTTTCAAATTAACTCGCTAGTGAATGAATTTTTATCTGATGTGAACACAGGAAATAAATTTTCTCTCAATTTAATTTGGGGGCAGATCGGAGGCCGTGAATAACCAACTCAAAGGAATATTGTTGACTCTTGGCACTCTGACTTCTGTGCGGCCTAAGTAGACACAGGCATAAGGATATATGTACTCACAGCATTATTGTCTATTCGTTTTTTCCATAAGCGCTACCACAACGCACCACGTGAACGGCAGCTGACATCATTTTCAATGATCTCAGCATTTTGGGCGACGACGTGAATGGGGATCCGTGGGGACTCGGTTACAAACTGGTAGCCCGAAAAATCGGGTCTCTGCGGAAACCCTGTTCACTTAAGGCCGAGCAGATGGACCGCATTGTGGAGGCACTCTTCCCTGCCCACCCCGTATGGGATGGTGACGTCTATGCGGAGAGCGGAGAGGACTGTCTACTTTTTTCTATAAAAGAATTGGAACAGGCAGTCCTCTCTATGAAAAACAAGAAGGCGCCAGGACCCGATGGTATTCCAACACAGGTATACAAACTGGTATTCCAACACCGGTCAGATCTACTGCTCGGCGCATTCAACGCTTGCCTGAAAGAGGGCATTTTCCCTGCTCGTTGGAAAGTTGCGAGGCTTGCGCTGATCCCCAAAGGGAAAGGCGATCCCGAACTGCCGTCTTCATACCGGCCACTATGTATGCTTGATACTGCTGGAAAAGTGCTCGAAAAGCTCATCAGAAGTAGACTCGCTGAAGCGATACGCGCTGCCGGAGATTTATCTCCCCGGCAGTTTGGTTTTAGAGCAGGGAGATCGACAATTGATGCTATCATGCAGGTCGTGAACGCCGTTCGACGAGCAGAGGCACATAGCCGCCGAACTCGACGGGTGGTGCTCCTCGTAACGCTTGACGTCAGAAACGCCTTCAATTCCGTAAGATGGAAAGACATCCTAGGCACACTAGACAATACCTTCAACGTGCCGAGCTATCTCTTACGGATTTTGAGGGACTATCTGAGGAACCGCTCCCTGCTCTATGAAACACTAGGGGGTCAAAGGTGGATGGAGGTCACGTCGGGGGTAGCACAGGGATCCATCCTAGGGCCGGACCTCTGGAACGCTACCTATGACAGTCTGCTTAAACCCGACATGCCAGAAGAGTCGCGCCTGGTCGGCTACGCAGATGATATCGCAGCGCTTGTTGCTGGACGCACTGTCGAACAGGCGCAAAGCAGACTCGGCATATTGATGCGACGGGTAAGCGGATGGATGACTACTCATGGTTTCAACCTTGCACTGGAAAAAACCGAAGTAGTCATCCTGGTTAAAAAGAGAATTCTGACCCTGCGACCCATATCGACTCAAGGATGAACTTTTTTGAACAAATCAAAGCAGCAGCGAACGGAGTTTCGGCGTTAAGTAGGCTAATGGTAAACATTGGGGGTTCTACATCTAGCAGGCGACGTCTCCTGATGAGCTCAACGCGGTCTGCCCTGCTATACGACGCAGAGGTATGGGCTGGCGCTCTTAACAAAGAGGTGTACCGTAGACGCCTCGCGCAAGTACAGAGACGGGGAGCTTTACGGGTGGCGTTTGCGTACCGCACAGTCTCTGAATCGGCCGTGATGGTGATCGCGGGAGTTATCCCCATTGCCTTTCTTGCTAGGGAGCGTCAGGCCATATACAAGCGCAAGGGAGGTGGTTGCTCGCGAAGAACGGCAACACACTCTAGACGATTGGCAGCTCTCTTGGCCAAATGAAACTAGAGGCAGATGGACTGCGCAGCTCATCGGCAACTTAGGTGCGTGGCTGAATCGGAAGCATGGTGAGACTGACTATTTCCTTACCCAATTTTTAAGTGGGCATGGAAATTTTCAGTCTTACCTGCACAAGATTGGAAAGGCGCGTTCTCCGGATTGTGTGTTTTGCAATGGAGTTGTGGACGATGCCCAATACACTTTTTTTTCTTGTGGAAGGTGGGATGGGGTTCGTCAGCAGCTCTATTTAAACACAGGGGATCTCTCTCCAGACAACATTGTGGAAAAGATGCTGAGGACTGCTGGCAGGTGGAACCGTGTTGCCCATTACGTTCGGGCCCTTCTTGTTGCTAAGAAGATAGAACTCGACCGGTGGAGGAGCCGGATGGCAGGGGGCTTCTTGAACTGACAGTTCCCTCCCCTCCCGTTGGTGGAAGGAATTCCCTGATTTGAAGGCTCCGCAAGGCGGGAGAGTTCGGGGGCTGGCCCGAAGTAATGTGATAAACGGTTCCAGGCTAGCTCTCTGACGATGGGGAGGTGTTTAGTTGGTAGTCCGACGACGTACCTAATCGGGAGTCCAACACTGTGTGCATAAACGCATTCACCTACTCTACCCCCAAAAAAAAAAATGGTAGCTATAATATTTGGAACCAATCGGCAGTCGCAAACACCCATTATTTCCCGGAAGTTTTAGATTTTTTATATATCTTTGATTTCGAAGATTGATTGTGTGCCAACTCACACCCATTGGTAAACACTTACCTATCAATAAAACTCATCAAGCAAATCATAAACTGGCTCGAAATAATTCTGTTCAAATATTGACTCATCATCCGTAAATACGCTAAGAAGCTTTTCACCGGAACAAATGCAAAAAGTGAGAGTAGAAAAGTAAAGTTTATCCAAGAAAATATCTTATACAGAAAAAATAAGATTTCACCTGGAATTAGCTTTGGGACCTGGAGACGATGTGTGGCCATACTCCAACTACCAAGAGAAAGGAGGTTTGGGATGATTTAAGTAAGTTTTGTAAATGCTGGAACAACTGCGAGACGGAGTGATCTAAGGAGCCGATAAACAAGGAACAAATGAAAATTATTCATGGAACCGTCTGAAGTCCTGGGGAGTTTATTGAAGCGTTACGCTTCTTGGGCGGCAGGAAGTAGGTCCCTCCCTAGCTCGCAGACACGGTGTGCATATCCTGCTCCACTCTTCGTAGTTGGCATGGTTCATCCTAGACTGTCTGACTATACACTGAGCAATCTTATTACAAACACGTTAGCACAGCTTAATGCGAAGCGAAACCTTTATTCAATAAGTTGTCCAGTTAGAGGTCGCATTTACCTTATATAAAAGACATGGATTAAAGTTCCCTAAATCAACTCTAGATAATTATTTATACATATTTATTTTAAAGGATTTAGGGGGTGCGAACAATTTTCTAAGGAAAAAAATGTTCAAGCAAATCCTAAGGTTTCGGGGTGTATTGAAGCAAATGGATCCCATTGTACACATGTACGTCCCGCTGGTTAGAATGGGAGACAACTATGGCTCATTCATGATATCCTTGTAGAAATCGCCTTACAAGGCGTAGGATAATTGCAAGAGGAGAACACTATACGTAATTGCATTGCTGATCAACACATAATTTAGTTCGCTTTATTGGAAATTAGATTGAGTTCTAATAAATTCGAACGTTCTCCTCTCCTCCACACATTTCCGGGAAATTTGTGTCGACGGACATCTTCCCACAAGGAGTGAAGATGAGACCTTATCATTGAATAACACATTTAGCCTAGTAAATGCGTATTCATTTCATAGAAATCATACGCGATACTACTACCAAGGAGTGAGCTTAATGTGGCTATTCTTGGCGAATTAAGATGTGGCACGTATTTGGGATAAGTACGCTGAGGTCATTGATAAGCTTGTTACCGAAAATAGCCACTACAAAAGCCTAAGGAGAATCTTAATCCAAAAATTAATGATTATTTGGTGCTAGCATTGCTACAATGCAATGGAGAGCAACAGTCGAAAAGTAGATGGGAGGCTGTTTATTAGGGCAAATTATTCCTGTTGTATTCGTATAGCTGCCTATGTTCATATTTATTTATATAATTGGTAGTGTTGTGCCTTCATTGTGGCTGGTCGAAAAAAATGTCGGCCATCGCTGAATTTGAGTTATATGTTCTCACAAGGACAAGAAGGCAAAAGAGGCATTCTTGAATCGAAATTAACAATGCTATCCTAATTAAAAACCTCTTTAGCGGAAGAATTTAAACATTTCTTGAGGCACTTCCCGTCGTCCTTCTGCAGCATGTTCATTAACCCATTTCTCGAAAGAAGTCTGAAGTAGCACTAATACTAAAATATTCATAATGCACGGGATATATTATCTTGACCAAACCATTCCATCCCGTGTGACACTCCTTCTGGCGTTTGTCTGAGACAAAACCTGAATAAAATCGATTCAATGTCTATCCGTCTGTACGTGTGTCCGTCTGTCCGTCTTTTTTTTTTCTTTGGGGAGCCGCTCTTCTGGCTCAGTGGCAGGCTGATCGAAGACCGGTCAGTTCATCATTTTACCAGTAGTTTGCTCTTCTACTGGGGAATGAGCAGCTCCTAGGCATGGACGCGTCACATACTTTGGCTATTCATTGAGCCAGATGGACGCCCCTTCCGTAGACGCGTCTGCTTTATCAGGTTGATCTAACCACACCTTTATGAAGGTCTGCCCATCCAAAGATTTTGCCGACCAGCCTGAAATCTTCTTCGGTTTCGGGCATGATTGCTCTTTGCCCTTGGGCTCGACACATGTCTCAAAGAAGATTGCCTGGTGATCGCTCTGGGTGTAGCGTTCGTTGACGTACCAGGACATACCACGCGCCAGCGCAGGGCTGACAAAAGTCAGGTCTAAAACCGAGCCTGACCCCTCTTTCTGAAAGGTATTTGCAGCACCTTTGTTAGCCAAAGCTATGTCCATCTCCGCAAAAGCTTCTAATAAACTTCGCCCAATAGCCCCCCGTCAGTCCATCTGTCTGTCTTTTTTTGTAAGAAGGTAGAAATCTTCAAAAGACTCTGGCCTGGAAACGCCAGGAGTGTGGGATTTTCACCCACTAAAATCCACAAAAACCACTCCCATCTGGCCCGTGGAACCACCATAAGGTATTACATCACGGAGCGAAGTTAGCTCACTTTAGCTTTTCTCCACTGTTCTATCCGCGATGTTCATAACCGCGCCTTCCTCACCTCCTCAGCTTTTCGCAGTTTGCCGTAGTTTGATGCGATTATTGAGTTGATCGCATCCCAATCCTTCCATGATGTTAACAGTTCAGTTTCCTCTAGATTTCTCCTCTCGGACAGTGGAAGAATATGTGCTCTGGGTCCTCGCTGACTCCCTCGCAGTTTGAACAATTGAGCAAATTGTCCTTTTTGAACCTGTAGAGGTACTGGCGGTATCTCTCATGCCCGTCAAAAACTGAGTGAGATTATAATTAATCTTGCTATGTTGTTTCCCCAGAAACCTTCCTGAGCCGGGAGGTTAAGTACATCATTGTACATGATGTTCCACAGTAGTGGGCCAAGTAGGGAGCGCTGTGGGACACCAATAAAAACAACGTACTCCTTGGGTCGGTGTCATACCAGAGCGTCCGTTCTCGATAATAGCTGCGAGATAGGTGGGAACACAAATCGTGGCCAGGCACTTTCGTATAAGGTTCCAATTGGTCGAATTGAATGCATTTTTCACGTCCAACAGCTCGTCCGTAGTAACTGCAGGAATTCTCGTCACATATAGTGATCTCTACTAATAATAATAATCGTTGGCCCAACAATTCATATTGGATCAGGGCCTTGAAGTGTGTTAGAGCACTTCATTTAAGACCGTAACAGTACACTACAGGATTACAGTACCCTGTCGGAGGCAATGTGGTCAGCATTGCGCTCGCCCGAGATTATTACGCTGATTTGACTCAGGCACTCATTCACAGCTGAGTCGACTGGTATCCGACGTCAAATCACGATACAAATTCCACTGCCACCAGTGAGATTTGAACCGCGACCTTCCGTACGACAGTCTTGTGCTCTAACCACTCAGCTATCCGGACACTACAGCGATTTCTGAAATGTGTTAATGCTCCTCTTTTGCTAGGGAAATAACCCCTGGATGAGTTTCAACAAGAGAGTAAGGCATGCGATCTGTAGGGATAACCGTCCTCTCAAACATCCCTTCACAATTCTATAGGTGCTCCCAATTTACATTCGCTTCCGAGCAGAGCTCCTTAAAGTATTCCAACTTGCTCCGGGCGAATGACGGGCTACCTTGTAAGCATGCTCCTTTTATACTCCCTCCTATCGCCCTCTGAGCCGTTCGTCTAGCTCTATGGCAGACTGATCGAAGGTTGGCCAATTCATTATTCCGCATCAACTTCATTAGTCCACATCAACTTAATGCTGGACTGGACCAAATGGGGAGCAACTTACTCCCTCTTTCTTGGTCCACGGACCCCTCGCTTAGGGCTTGCCCCCAAACTTTCCAAAAATGGCAAGCGATGACAGCTTTACGGTTTCTTACCAGGGCAGAGGCAAATCCTCAGACGCTGCCTCACCTCTGCCCTGGGAGCAGCGTGACCGTAGCGGCTCGCAGATGTTGAGTTGTTAAGTTGATGCGGACTTAGGACCCCATCATTCTCAAAAAAATATATATTTTAGTTATCGTGTTTCCCCGCCCTGTCGCTCCCTCCTCAGTTCGAAGATGATTGTCTGGTGATCGCTGCCATGTAGTCCTTGCTAGCGTGTCAGGACATTACACGAGCCAGTGCAGGGATGACAAAGGTCAGGTTTACGATTGAGGAAAACTCCCCTTTGGGGAAGGTGTTTGCATCACCTTCATTGGCCAAAGCCCTTGCCCTCACTGCTTGCCCACTCAAGAGCCCAAGTGTTGAATTCACCGCCAATCACCTGTGGATTTCGTCCTCTTGGAATGAGAACAAGGTTTTCTAACATCTCTTGAGATTCATACAATGTGAGTCTGGTTGGGGCGTAGCAGCTGTACACGTGCATACCGCCCACGAAACCATTGGCCGACTGCCTCCTAGAGCTTTGTATAGCTTGGTGGCCGGAAGAAAATATTGCCGTTGCACCAATCGGGTCTGTGGCCCATACACCACCGTCACGGTTTCTGTAGGGTTCAGACTTATGATGGCAATTTCCATCTGAGATTCACAACTGGTTTGCTCAAGTGAGTAATAAGCGACCCTACAATGATTGAGGTTTATTTGCATAAACTTCATTTTATGCAGTCAACGGCTTCCTGAATTCGGGGCATTTACCACTTCCGATTATATGCCGATTATCTCTTCCTTCCTTTCCTTCGCACATCTTGTGGCCCATATTCGATCTGGAGTAAAATTGCCTAGGGGTCGTTATGAGTATAATGCTCATTGACAAACCAGACCATTCTCCTCGGAATAAGATACTCTGTCCCACGAAAGGTGGATAGTTTTCGAATTGTATTTAATTCACGTATTTGCTAGCACCAAGTCTAGTTCCGCGAGAGCCTCGAGCAGGATACGCCCCTGTTGTTTGTAGTTCGACTGCCCCAATCCACAGCCAATGCGTTGAAATCATCTGCAATGACCTCGGGGTTTCGATTTTTTTGCACCAGCATACCTGGTATTTCCTCGAATTTTGCTATCGTCACGATTGGTGGAGCGTAGCCACTATATACGTAGATGCCAGCTATTTTTGCTCTGACAAATCCAACTTTTGGAAACTCCATCACTTCTTGGATGGCTTGATTTCCACAATGTAGCAAAGGCATTACTCTTGTTGTTGCGATGGGGCTCGCTGATTATGGTAGCTTCGATTCCCTTCTCATAAATGGTCTGTAAGAGTTGGTCTTGCGCTGCCTCGCAGTGGTTGAGGTTGATTTGTATCAACCTCATTTTATTACTGCATCCAAGGTTCTCCTAGTATCTGCTGCAGTCTGCAACGTGCGGACAGCTGACGCCCTTTTTCCATCGCAAAACCAGGGTCAGAATTGCACTCGCTGAACATATGACCTTCTCCCCCGCATTTTCTGCAGATTTTTGACCTGTTACAGTCACCCGTGCATTTCGCCGCCATGTGGTCAAATTCAAGATATCTAAAGCACCGCTTGAGGGACACCTGCTTTCTGAGTCGGCAAACGACCTAACCTATTTATTTATTTATTTAATGAGGACAATACACAGAAAGCAAATTTCTTATTACATATTGTCCTCAGAGGGAGGAGCAAGTAAATGGCATATTTTGCGCTTAAAGCTAGAGAGGGACATAGAGTCAAAGGAACCAAGCTGTAGGGCATTGTAGGACCGGCAAAACCTCGGGATCGGGGAGTGAAAGTAAATCTCGAGCTCGGCGAAGGGCACATCAAAAATGTCCGCATTACGTGTGTTATGAGACGAGGCGATACCGAAAGTAATATCCGAGTTGGCGGAGCAGTCCATCAGACCATTGCACAGTTTGAAAAGAGTACACATATCAAGGAAGATACGGCGTTGCTGTAGGGAGGGGAGATTGAGGGTGCGGAGTCGTGACGGATAATCAACCCGGGGAAGGTTCTTTTTGTAAAAGAGGGTCCGGGTGAATTTGCGTTGTACAGCTTCACGAGGGCAGCCGTCACGAATGCGGTAGGGGGAGCAGACTACACAGCAATATTCAAGGATGTTTTTGGCAAGGGAATTGAAGAGTGTTAAGGAGGGCTGGATTGAGGTAAAGTCGGACGAGGAACGTAGGATAAAATCAGACATTTTGGAAGCTCTGTTGATGGTGTCAACGAAGTGGGAATTGAAACGAAGTTTATCGTCGAATATTAAACCCAGGTCTTTGAAGGAGGTCAGTAATGAAAGAGGTTGACCACCGAGAGAATAGGAACAGGATGATGGGAAGGGTTTAAGGGAATAGCGCATCCAGTGGCATTTGTTGACATTCAGTGTTAGCTTGTTGACCGAACACCAACGGGCTAAATTATCAAGGTTGGATTGTAAGAGAGCATAGTCCAATGGAGACGAAACAGAGGCAAACAATTTAAGGTCGTCTGCGTAAAGCAAATACGGACAGGTGAGGATGGAGGCGAGGTCATTGATAAAAAACAGGAAGAGTAGGGGGCCAAGTGTAGAGCCTTGGGGAACACCAGAGGAAGGAGAGAAAGAACCAGATGAGTGACCATGAAAAGAAACTTTGCAGGAACGGTATGAGAGATAGGAGGAAAGCCAGGAGATGACTGAGGGAGGGAAGTCTAGCGAAGAAAGTTTAGAGAGGAGAATGTTATGGTCAACGGTGTCAAAGGCTTTGGAGAAATCAGTATAAACAGCATGTACCTCTTGTCGTGAATTCAAGCGTTTAGCAACAAAGTTGGTAAAGACCAGAAGATTTGAAGCCGTTGATCTATGTTTCACGAAACCATGCTGCTCTTTGACAATGAGGTGATCGAAGTGCGCGGTCAACCAGTCGTTGACGTATCTTTCTAGGATTTTGGAGGCGGTAGTTCACAACAAGTGAAGGGTCTCCGCTCTTGAGGATAGGAATGATAAGGGCCTCTTTCCAGAGACGGGGAAAGTAGCATTCGTCTAGACTTTTGTTGTAGATTATACACAGGGGGAGGGAAATGTGTTTTCTACAGTTAAGGAGGAAGAGATTAGGAAGCCCATCGGGGCCAGGTCCGACATTGGGGTCAAGGTTACCAATGAGGAACTCAACCAAGGAAGGCGTAAGGAAAGGAATGGCTAATGATTCGGAGGAGTCTGTGGTTATGAAAGGTGTAGAGGGTGAAGGGCTCGAGGGAGAAAACACTGAAGAGAAGTAGGTGCAGAGAAGGTCGCAGGATTGTTGTGGGGAGTTGGCGGTGGAGTCAGCGAAGCTGATACCAAACGCCAGTAGCTTGAACGCTGCTTCAGCTGGTGAGCTTATAGTTACTGTTTGGCGTGCCTTCGTATGCCTTTCTCAGTCCTATGGCTGCGAAATTTTGCAAACCAAGTGGTCGGGATTGCTTTTCTAGGACCACGCGGATATCGTCCGTGGTCGGGACAGCATCAATATCTATGCATTGTGTCACAATCTTCTGCTTTTTAGGCCGTACGTCTGCCGCTTCCCTTGAGGACTTGTCCACCTTGCCGAGGAAATGTTCAGCCGTTTTACCCCAGAGACTCCTTCAACTCCAGTATCAATTTTCTGTTTTGGGAGCGTCTGATTCGGCTGACGGTTTCTATAAGAGCCATCGGTTCTGGATCCTATTTGAGCTTGCTGAGGATATCGGTGTGTGTTATATAACATTTTTTTGAAATGATAATGAATTCGGGGGGGGGGGGGGTAATCTTCTTTTATATGTCGTTTCTTCATCTTTTGGGGCTCTACCTCCCTTGAGTCGACTGTAGCCAGGGCTGCTGTTTCCACGATTTTGGTCACTTTGTTGGCTTGCCCCTCTAATCTAAAAGAGTCGTTCGCACCCTCTCTACTCCTCTTTTCAAGCTTGCCGGCATTTGGATTTTAAGGGGCGTCACGTGTGTTGCTTGAGTGACGGTTGCTTCTTTCGAGACATTTTTCTTCACCCTTGACACTATTGTACAGCACACGAATCGCTCGGACAATGTTTTTGATGGCCTGGTGCACATTGTATTTGTCCTTTATTAATTTACTCTATTATTTTCCCTCCGAATAAGGCGAACGATGATTTGTCTGTATTCTGACACTGCTCCTCTACTTGCTTTTTCTACTGAGTACTTGCCCATGCCCCCTGCGACTTCTTCCGACCAGGGGTAGCCACCCCACTGTGAGCGGATGAATGGCTAGTCTGCGGAGCATTTTCCAGTGTTTTTGGAACAGGCATTCTCGGAGGTGATGTACTCGTTTTAAATGCCTCTTTCTCGAGGCCACTTGTAATATTCGATGCAAGGGTGGCCAAATAACCCACCACCGAGGCACTGTCGTCGAGGAATATTGACGGTCAGGAGTCTGCTTGTCCACTCCTAAAAGTCGCCGTGGCTGGGGTTCCGAGCCAGTGGACCGTAAATTTTTCTCTCCTTTTTTCATCCATATTGGTTTCTTATTCTGGATGTCCCCAGTAACTAAAAACTTATAGATTGTAAAGCACGTAAATTGCTTGTAATAAAAATGAATAGAAATATAACGTCACGGTAAGTACTTCATAACAGGATGCTAAAAGCTGAATGATATCAGAGCGTTAGGGTCAAAGGCAAAGTGCCTTTAGGCAGTCAGTAAGCTAAAACCTGAAGGAACACACAATCGCGATATCACTCAAGAAAATGCTATTTGTGCCCACTACTTTGCAGATGGAAAAACAAACAATGACGGTTGCAAAAGATTCGTTAATGTAATTTTCGCAGCCTTTTATTTTTTCTTACTTCGCATCTTGTACGACTTCGTGACGAGGTCAAAGAAAAGCGTCTGAATTTATTCAGTTTCCTGGCAGACCACTGGCTTTCTTGTGGATGCCTTTTAAATATTAATATAGTGGTCTCACTACAATAGCTTTTGTACACTTCATGGCTATATGGAGTACATACCATAATAAGGTTAGGGAAACCCTTGGAAGAAAGAAAGGTTTTGTTTTTCTTCTTACTTCAACTCAATTAAGATAACCATCGCTACCCTTATTCCAATTAAGCTAGCTTCTGTTGTATGTAAAAGGAAAACACTCTGGAAATCTTTCTAAGTAGTAAAATTATATTTATTAACTCCCCCATCGTCATTAGGAATTCATGTGCATTTAACAAGTCTTTCAAATTTTAAACACGCTAAAATTTTGACACGCCAAACTCCGTTCAACATCTCTTGTCACTATCATGCTAATGGCTACGAGCATGTTGATGTATTATAAATTAATAATCGCGATAAGAACCCCTACGTCAGCGAGAAAATAGCCGGTGGAATATGCAAATTTCATTAGTAAATGCAAACAGTACGTATTACCTGCATAGTTTCCTCAACATTGATAGTCACGAGGGCTGCGAGGGATGAAAATGGAGTAGTTCCTTCACTTGAATGAATACGGTGTAAACAGCCAAATTTGATCGATCCATAAGTTTAAGAAATTAGTAAAAGTTGTTTATCTGAGGCACGTGTACCAGCGATTCGCGGTTTGAGCGCGAACAAGGGCGGATGTTTTGATTTTATTGACTGCAAACGATATGCTAATTCGAAACATCTAGCGCGCTTCAATAAACACGAAGCAAACATATATCATATTTGAATGTGCCACCGCGAGTAGCGGATATTGAACACACTCTTGAACTTGATACTTGAAACTTTTCAATTTCCCAACATTCGCGTGAAATACCTAAATAGCACTATCCGAAGATCGCATGTACGTTATCCTTATTTACTTAAGAAGAAAGCAGCAATAAAGTTCAAGTGTTGAAATGGTAATACCTAGCGTGAAATATTGCTGAGTTTACTTTTATTCCGAAGCTGGTTCAGCCAATTTCAACAACCACGAGAATTATTTACAGATCCTGCTTTATATCAGTTCTAGCCAACCTAAGATGGAAGGAAGATTCCAGGAAGGACGAAAAAGGGAAAAGCACAGAAAAGAGACCAATTTGATGGTTGAGTGAATAGATATCCAACTCAAAATAAAGGAATACTAGGTCTTTGGTCTCATGACACATTTTTGCATAAATTTTCAGTAGATGTTAAGGAAGATACTATCTTACATTCAATAGCAACCCTAGACTTGGGTGGTGAAAAAGCATGGCAAAGAAGTTCAGACATACTGGAAAAGAAATCCTGGGAAAGAGTGAGCTAGTCAACAAGGTTTTGTGGCAAACAAAACCTTATTAAAATCGGTTCACCATTTGTCTGTCAATTTTGTGTAAAACCGCTTTGTTTCTAAGAAGATAGCAACGATCAAAAGCCGCGATAATCCTTTAAAACCACCTATTTCCATCCACTTTGCCTTATCTCACTATATACTGACATTGGTGGTCAAAGGGTAGTATAGGTCCCAGGGCGAAACGTGGATTGGTACCCACGATGGAGCATAAAACCTGGGAAATGCCTACTGAACCAACACCAACAGCTCTACTACCAAACCCTATCTCCACCTCCACGTGGGGACCGCTGGGAGCTCTTTCTTAACGAAAAGCTGCAGACGGAGAAAGATGAAGGCGAGTCTCCCGCGCCTAAAAACGGGACAAATTGTACCAACTGGTCCTCCAGGTAGGGGGTTGGGTAGGGCGGGTACACGGAAAACAACTTGTTACGAAGCCACAACAGGAGGCTCGGACAGGACTGATTTTAAAACGACGGACCCGGCAACGAACACGGAATAACGACTTGCGCATTTTCTCATGGAACGTGCGCTCCCTGTACAGAGATGAAGCTGATGAGGAGCTAGTCGATACCCTGTCCCAATATAGGGCTGATATAACAGAGTTACAAGAGACGCGATGGACAGGGACCGGTTTCCTGGAGAAGAGCCCCTACACCATATATTATAGCGGTCATCCAGTAAACCATGTGCTCGGAGTAGCTTTCTTAGTCAGCCAAAAAATGAAACCTGCTGTTATCGGCTTTGAAAGCATAAGCGAACGGCTATGCACTCTGCGCTTGCGAGGCAAGTTTAGAAATATAATCCTCATAAACGTTCACGCCCCTACAGAGGAGACTGCAGAGTCGGAGAAGGATACCTTCTACGAGGCAGTAGAACGAACCCTCGAAGCCTGTCTCAGATATGATATCAAAATCATACTTGGGGATTTTAACAGCCAAGTAGGGAAGGAGCCCGTATTCAGGCGATACGTTGGTTCCCATAGCTTACACGAAAAAACAAATGATAACGGAATGCGGACTATTCAATTAGCAGGGTCACACGAAATGGTTGTTGGAAGTACCTGGTTTGCGCGGAAAGCGGTCCACAAACATACGTGGGCGTCTCCAGACGGGACCACTTTCAACCAAATTGACCACGTGTTGATCGAACGCCGCGACCTCTCAGCCTTGATGAATGTCAGAACATACAGCGGGGCCAATATAGACTCGGATCACTATCTCGTTGGCATGGTGCTCTGAGCTCGAATAACAATACCACCTAGAATTCCCTCTCACAATCAGGTAAGAGTGAACACTGGAGCCATCCACAACACAACCCTCCGCGACACCTATAAGAGGGAAATGGATGCCGCAATAAGTGCAGTCAACAGAGGACCTGGAGATGAAGCATCAACAAATGATCTTCACAATCACCTGAAGAACGTTATCATGGATACGGCCACAAACATACTTGGCCCCAGCCGCAAAAGGAGTCGGAACGGCTGGTTTGACGATGAATGTAAGCTAGCAACGGAACGGAAGAATGCCGCATACCGAGTAATGTTGCATTCTCAAAGAACGCGGGCACGCGCAGAGACTTATCACGAACTCCGTCGAGCGGAGAAGCGACTTCACAGACGGAAAAAGGAAGCCTGGGAGAACCAACAAGTCTGTGAACTAGAAAAGTACAGGGAGTAACCGCACCAGGCGCGCAAGTTCTACCAACAAGTCAGCAGGATGAAGCCTTATACACCTCGATGCTCATCCTGCCGAGACAAAGAGGGAAATCTGATTTCCGACAGAATGGGCATATTAGAACGATGGGTTGAGTACTTTGATGAGCTACTGTCAAGTTTAGGAGAAACAGTCCGTACAATTCATCGGCTAAAAATCATAAGTCGCCAGGAGCCGATGGAATTACAGCCGAATTGGGTAAATATGGAGGCAGCCAGTTACACCAAGTGGTTCATCAACTTGTGCTCAAGGTATGAGACAGCGAATCAATGCCTGACGATTGGCAACGAGGCATTATCTGTCTCATACATAAAAAGGGAGATATCACACAGTGCAGCAATTATAGAGGTATCACGTTGCTGAGTACCATCTATAAGATATTCTCCACTATCTTACTAGGCCAGATAGCCCCATACGCCCAGAACATCATTGGCCCATACCAAAGAGGCTTCACTCCAGGCAAATCGGCAACAGATCAGATTTTCTCTGTGCGGCAAGCGATGGAAAAACTGTTGGAATATGGACAACAGTTGCACCATCTGTTCATCGACTTTAAAGTCGCCTATGATAGCATAGCCAGGGTAAAACTGTACACGGCCATGAGAGAATTCGGTATCCCGACGAAATTAATAAGACTGACTAGGCTGACCCTGACCAATGTGCGAGGCCAGATAAAAGCAGCAGGATCACTCTCAAGACCATTCGTCATCAACAACGGTCTACGACAAGGGGATGCGCTATCATGCGTCCTCTTCAACCTGGCCCTCGAGAAAGTGATCCGTGATGCCGAGGTAAATGCAAGAGGTACGATCCTCTTTTAGTCCACCCAACTACTGGCCTATGCTGACGATATGGACATCATGGGAAGAACGACCCGAGATGTACAAACTGTCTTCATCCAGATGGAGCAGGCGGCGCGAGATCTTGGGCTGCACATCAATGAAGGCAAGACAAAATATATGGTTGCAACGTCAACACCGAAAACCAACCAACCAACAACATCAAACCGCACTGTTCAAACACGAAGAAGAATAAGGATAGGAGAATACAACTTTGAGACCGTTGACAATTTCTCCTATCTAGGGTCGACCGATATCAACCGATAACAACTACGATGATGAAATCCGCGCACGGTTGTTGTCAGCCAACAGAGCCTATTTCAGCTTACAAAGACAGTTCCGCTCGAAACGTCTCACCATAGGGTCAAAGGTCTTACTGTACAAGACTATGATCTTGCCAGTCCTCATGTATTCCTCGGAAACTTGGGTTCTTAGCGAGAAAAATTGCGAACTCTTGGCCGTGTTCGAGAGAAGAATTCTCCGAAGAATTTTTGGCCCCCTACATGAGGATGGACGATTCCGTAGCCTACACAATGACGAAATCTATGAGCGATACCATGACCGTCCGGTTGTGGATAAAATCCGGCTCAATAGGTTACGGTGGGCGAGTCACTTAATCCGTATGAATGAGGATGATCCCGGTCGGAAAGTCTATAAGGGCAATATCTATGGTAGAAAAAGAAGACGAGGCAGACCTTGCCTAAGATGAAGCGATGGCGTGGGTCAGGACGCCAGACAGCTTTTAGGGATATCGAATTGGTGGACGTCGGCGCGAAACCGAGATGTCTGGAGTTCCTTATTAAGGCAGGCCTAGACCGGATACCGGTTGTTGCGCGGTTGATGATGATGATGATTTTGACATTGCATCTCTACCCTTAGATAACGATTTCTTTCCTGTTTGTATGTAGGAACTCCACCTTTCAAAGCCCCTCCTGGATATTGGTTCGTCCGTTTTATTTAAATTACCGGGATAGGTTAAACCAGCTAAATCAGACGTGGTTTTATAGTTATGAAACAAACCATATAATAATTGACATCTGTTTGAAAGAAACCTTAGACATTACACCACTGTAAATATTTTTTGTTGAGGATGCTGGGAGTCTTCATTCCGCATCCACTTGGTGACAGACCGGATCACTTGGGAAGCAACTTACTTCCTCTTTTATAGTCCACGGACTCCTCTTTTTTTGAGTGAGACACCCAAGTTTTCAAAAAAAAGAACGAAAAAATTGACTGACGGTTTCATCCAAGGCAGAGGCAACTCATCAGACGCTGCCTCACCGCTGCCCTGGGAGCAACGTGACCGAAAGAAACGACAGATGGTAATTGCTCCACTTAAATATAATCACAAACAAGTAATGGATGCGAATTATATTCAAGTGAAATCCGTCATAAGTGCAGACCTAAACCAGACCGATGTAAGTATTTTTTGTTGAAGATGCTGAGAGTCCTGAGTCCGCACCCACTTGGTGACGGACCGGACCACTGAATGTGGGCTCATGCCCATATTGGTGTTGCATATATGCTCTCTTCTCGGTCGTTTGTTTGCTTCAATATTAGGTATTATTTCAGTTAGAGCCAACGTCAATCTCTCGTTCGTTGTGTTTGAGTCTAGCAGGTGAATTTACATAATGACAATATACTTGACGCACCGTTTCGACTTTATCATGTAAGAATTTAAAGTTGCCACCACTTTATTGCTGATAACTATTTTAGCAGGACCTATACCCCGCGCTCTATCAATCGAGCACATGTGCCATCAGCTAGGACATGATAAGCCTACTCAGAGCTTCGCAGGCTCAGCCAACATTTTCGAAATTTTTATAAGCAGAGACATCGTCAAAATGGCAAATTAGAATAGGCCTATCTCCCTTTAAAAGGGGCTCTGCTCGCTTTTATTCTGTCCAATGACCAATCCCGTTACTATTGTGCATAATAATACTGAGCCCTTGATCTGAGGTGTCCAGCTTTCATTCAACTTTGACAGCATCGGCCCATACGCTCTCCCACATAGATTGATATCAGCCATTTCCGTCGATTGTTTAAAAAAATGTCTTTTACTGTCGTAGATTCCTTTCTTCAATCTCTTTCGCCAGCTCCTTCATTCCCTGTTATCTAAAACCTCTTTGTCAGGCATTTGGTAATTTATGTTGTGTTAACTCTTCGTCCTGGTTTGTGGATACTGCAGGCTCCACTTATGATGCTGTAACCTGACCCCCACGAATACCTGCGAAAACCTGTTTATTTTTTTTTTGTATAGAATTGGAAAGCATCGAAAGCCACAGTGTGGAAATTTCATCCACTAAAATCACCTCTTCCCACCCGCTATACCCCACGAAACTATCTAGAGACATTACATCGGGGGACGGTTTAAAGTCCTACCGGCTTACTCCCACGGAATGATCGTCTTCACTTGTAAAGGTCAGGAAATGTTTGAACTGCTCCCCACTCAGTCTTGGGTCCTCGTATTCGTTTATACACTCAGGACAGAAGGAAGAATCGTTGTGTCCAAAACGATTCAAATCCCTTTGGTATCCACCATGCCTAGTTAGAAACTGGTTCAAGTGATAGTGGACATTTGCAAGGCTCCCCATAATCTAAAGCTGGAAATTCCGAATCACACTGTACGTCCACCTCCCCTTGTGAGAACTGTCCCACCGTTCCTGCCACACCTTGATTGTGCGCGTTCTCTCTTCTGGTTGTCGATCTTTGCCATTATGATCACTGCGTGCTTTCCAATTGTATAGTCAACATCAATGGGCACCACTCCCGCGACTACGAAAGCTGCTTCGTCTGACGTTCAGAATGCACTAGCAACTCTGAACGCACTCAGACCATATACTGAAGATACTTTTCTCCTATACGCCTGAACATTAAGGGCTTTTGTCCAGACTGGTACTGCGTACAGTAAACTGGGTGAACATATTCTGGCTAGCAACAGCCTCCCCGGTGGTTTGGCTTTTCCAATATTTGGCATCATGCCAGTTAACGCAGTTACAACTTTCGTTGCTTTCACGTTCGCCTAGCTCAAGTATTCCTTGAAGGTCAATCGATGATTCAGCATAACGGAAAAGGCTTGGACTCTGTCACATGCTGTCCCACACGAACCTGTAGAATTTCTTCCAGTTCACCACTGCTGACCAGTACAGTCTCAGTTTTGTGTTCCGCCAACTCTAATCCACGTGATACCAACCAATCCTTGATCAGCCTAACCGATGTGTCACATGCTCAGATAACATCCTCCAGGTGCTTGTCTACTACAATAATTGCGATGTCGTCTGCATAGCCGATAAAGGTAGCTTGTCGCGGGAGTGTGATGCACAGCACATGGTCATACATCACGTTACAGAACAGTTCGCCCAGCACTGATCCTTGAGGCACTGCGCCGATTATCACATATTTAAGTCAGCCTTCATCGGCGCAATAGTGGAGTATTATATCCCCGAAATAATTCCTGATGATTAGCTGAATATACGTGGGCACATTCAGCTGCCATTGCGCTGATTTGAAAGTATTCTTCATGTCGAGGCTGATGATAGCACAGTATTTTTTACAATTGCTTCCTACTGCGTTGACAGCATCCACCGTTGAGCAGGCGGCGCAAAAACCGTGTTATTGTGTGGACATGCCTCCTGCTTCCTCCACAATTGGGAGCAACCAGTTGCATATAATGCGCTCCAGAATGAGACGATACGACAATGGCTCTCCAAGTGTTTTACCACTCTCTGGTAGTAGCACCAGCATTTGCCTTTTCCACTGAATCCAGAAGGTCCCCTTAGGTATTAAAAGTGAAGATGAACTACTGCGGTCTTGCTTTTATCGTCACCTCTTCGCAATAAAACTGGGCACTTTTTCTGCGTGGCTTTGCTTCTTTTTAACTTAGCTATTCCCGCTCTATAGGCACCTCCACATGGGTTGATGTCGGCCTTTTCGCGGAGTTCTTTAAAGAATTCCGTTAACTTACATGGAGTGTTTTCCGCAGCTCTCTTCGATTAGTTTCGTACGCCGCCTTTCTCTGTGCAATTTCCTGCTCATCATTTGCGCGTTGGTAATTTCTTCTCGATTGCAGGCATATGGCAAGCAGTCGTCTGATTTCGTCATTCCACCACGGTTTCGATAATCTATCAGCGTTGTTTCTGCGCCTTGGTATAGAGGCATCACAGGCTGCGTCCATGTTACTGACAATTTACTCAGATCTTTTACTCGCTATACGTTTTGGTATGAAACTTTGGTTTTGGAACTCAACATCTCAGTAAACATTTGTCTGTCTGTCTGTTCGTTTATCCGTCTGTCCATCTGTCTGTCAGTCCGCCTTTTTTTATTTAAGGAGGTGTAAATCTTCAAGCGACTCTGGCATAGGCATGCCAGTGTGTCGCATTTTTACCCACTAAATCACCCCGGATTCCCTCTCCTCCTAACCTCAGGAAGCACCTTTAGATATTACATCATGGGCCGGAGTAAGCTTACTTTAACTAAGTCTGCTTCAATCTACCCGCGGGGTTCGCAACCGCGTCTTCCTGAATTATTCCATTTTTCGCAGCTCATCCTAGATTGTTGTATCCCAATCCTCCTGGCAAGCTACCATTCTTCGGAAAAATTTTCAGGTGATACCACTTCACCTACAGTTTCCTCTAGGTTTCCACTTTCTTCCACAAACTTAGACCGTTGGAATAATACTTGCGTTGGGTCCTCTAGGACCCTGTCGTAGTTTGGACAATTAAGTGAGGTGTCCAATTTTAACCTGTACTGATATTGACGGTATCCTCCATTTCCGATGAGAAATTGAGTGAAATTATAATTAATCTCCCCAGGCTTATTCTCCAGCCACTCCCGAATGGAAGAGATCAACTGTAAGCCCTTTTCATGGTTGCCAATCCGCATCATTCCCCCGAGATGACGAACGGTGCATCATCTGAGCCGGTCCTGAAGACATAATACACCATTAAGGCTGTTCTTCTGTAAAGCGCGCTCAATTTATTTGCATTGCCTAAACCAAGCGGTGCTTTTCTCCAAACTGAGACTGGATACAACAAGATAGAGCTCAGCACCCCGGCTATAAGCAGCCTAAGTGGCCTCCTACGATCGTCATCATCCTTGCCAGAGGCATACTCGTGGTGGATGCTTTTTCGGAAGTGTGTTTTATGTACTGATTAAAATTTAGTTTTCCGTCTATAATCACTTCCAAGTATTTGATGGCCGGCTTTGACGAATGATATGATTCCCAATTTTAATGCTGGCATAATTTCTCTTGCGGTGCCTAGTGATGTGGATCGCTTCCGTCTTTTCCACCTCGAGTTCCAGTTGAGCACTCTCTAATCAAGCCTTAGTAGCACTGATTACTTCGTTTGAGTACAAATCAGCATCTTCAAGATACTTTGCGATCACAACCAGTGCTATGTATTCGTCGTAACCCACCACCAGGGCCTCCCTGTGACCTGGAAGGTTAAGTACATGATTATACATAATGTTCCAGGGTAGTCGGTCTGTGGAACACCCGCGGAGACAATATACTCCGTGGGTCCATCATCGGTATTATACCAGAGCGTCTGCAATGGCCAAGAGCAGCGAAATAGGTGGGGCCACCAATCGTTGCCAAAGACTTTCGTATAAGATTCCAATTGGTCAAGTTGAATGCATTCCTCTCGTCCAGGGTCACCATCACACAATATTTGCTGGTACAACCCATTCCGTGAATTGCATTTTCGGGCAAGCCAGTAACCATTTTGATGGTATCAGTGATTGATCTGGCCTTACGGGACACATGCTATCGATCTGAAAGGCCTCCTTGGCTCTCGGCAACCAGGAGTAATCTCTTATAAATTACCGGCTCCAACACTTTCCCCATAATATTTAGAGAGACATATGGGTCTATAGGTTGGGAGGTTTACCAGCATTAGGCAGCAACACCAGCTTCTGCTGTTTCCACGGTGTATTAATTTTACCCTCGGACATGCACGGTTCGAACAGTTCCACGAGCATATCCGGATTACGTTTGACAGCAAGTTTGAGGGCCTTATTCGGTATGCCGTTCAGACCCGGGCTTTGCTGTCGCCTATTCGACTGCACATTTCCAGCAGCTCGTCCCTGGTAATTGGTCGAATCGGCGTCACATTCAGGGGCCCTGGAAGGTGTTAGTATCCTCCTCTTGTGGGAAATAACTCCACGTGATTTGCGGAGATGAACGGCCTCTGAATCATCCTTTCCCGATTTTATAGGCTATACCCGACGGATTTATGTCCGCTTCCGAACAGAGCTCCTTAAAAGATTCACACGCTGGATAGCGTGCTTGAGGTACTTTCCGTCTGTCTGTCTATCTATCTGCCTATTCGTACCAAATTTGGGTGAGAAAGTGGGAACTTTGGACGCAGACGCATATAACTATTATACATCATTCTACCTCGAATTTAAGGAGGGAGGGGGGGCTTTCGATACACCCAAAAGGAGGTGTACATTTTTTTTCACCATATATTGTCATTTGAGATCTCAAATGAAAGGCGTCGGTTAGTACTTTCCCGGTCTTAGTTTTGACATTTGTTGGAAAGGTGGGGAATGCGGGGGGTCGAAAGTGATCATTTTTTCACCGACCCATTCTCAAAGACTGACCTGAAGCGAGACAGGACTCATTCTCAGAAAGGACTTTGTCTTATTCGATAGTGGAGCTGACTTCTTCAAATTTAATTCACCACTTTTGCTGGTTTCTGATTTTGGCCTTTTTCGGAGGCGGTTCGAGCAGCTTTTAGGTCACAATCCAACATATTAAGCCATCGCTCTCCGGGTCATTTCCCAACGGTTTGGATATCCAGGTCAACCTCCACTAGTAAATTGTCATCAATGTGGATTATGTACATGATGGTGCGATTAAGGACGCTCCTCCCGTTGCTTGTCCACAATTCATGTCAAATAATATCGGGGATATCCTCATTTCGGATGTGATCATAACACAAATTGTACGCGATTAAAGTGAAACTACGTACATTGCCTTTGGTAACAAGCCATCCCTCGGTACCATAGAAGGTAAAAACGTTCCTCACATCTGAAGATTATGCAACATTTCACATCTGAGGCACTAAGCTTCTGATTTCCAACTTTGTTGTCTTTTTAAAATATTTTTAATTGACATGTTAACATTAGTTTTGAATTTTTTCGTAGCATAGGTATATTCAGGTTTTGATAGACATTTCCATATTACGCTGATAATTTAGCGCTCTTGTCATAGTCCTCAACATCTCTGATTGTACGTCCAGCGTTCTTGAAGGTTAAAAATGACAGTTCAAAGATGGATTTGTAGACAAAGCTACTTTGTCTTCGGCGCTTTCATTGGGTTGATATAGTCCTTCACGACCCTGGCCACGTATTTAGTTTTAAGAGAATAAAACTCTTGGTCACTAGGTCTTTCTCTGTTCATTCCCAGTCTCCGTTAAGCTGGCAAACAGGAAGTGTCATGAGCTTAGGGACTTTCATTCTTGAGTAGCTTTTCTCTTGGAAGTTGTCGCTGACCCCAAATCGACAAGTTCGTAGTTCGTGCTATCGAAATCCGATTGGGTTTTCACCCTTCAGTTTCATTTGCGAATACCAATCCTTGAACTTTTTCCATCAACCCTTAAATAGAGTTGGTATTTCCGAAAGATGCGATGATGCTTGGCAATTACACATTTATCGATTTTCGAAGAAGCATCCCTTGATTGATAGCGACAGTAGTGGATGTAGAACAGGATACTTCCATGGCAAACTTTTACTTCAGTATTGCTGCCGTTAAGATAATGTTTCATTCTTTTACCACCTTGTCTACTTGCGGTACTACAAACATGTTGGCCGTACAGCGAAATAATGTCATGCGTCTGAAGTCGTTTTATTGAAGACGTAGTGCTATCCCAAATCGAGATAGAAAGTCGTGGCATGTTTCGCAATCCACAGCGGTTAGCGGTAGCGGTAGAAAAGGATGCTTCCCACGAGCAATTGCACGCAGTTGTGGAGGGGCTTCCTAATGGTGGCATTGGGATTGTGATAGGTGATCTGAATACGAAGGTGACTTCTAAAAACACCTGGTTCGGACATGTGACAGACCAATACAAGCCTGGTGACCGTAGCGATAATAGCGGGAGGTTTATGGCTTTCTCCAGCTTCCACCGCCAGTGTAAGCGCATTGTTCGGGCAGAGAAAATGCCATAAGGTCAGTTGGTAAGTAGATATAGGAGTCTTCTCTTGGATACAGAGAGGTGCCGACATCGGCCTCGCACAATTCAGAAGAGTATACGCACCACAAAAGGACTTGCATTTGGTCGAGTCCTCTTTCGCAGTGATGATCAAGCGATTAGGTAAAAGACCACTGCACCCCGGCCTTTTGGCGTATCACATTTGGTGAAGTCCTGCCTCTTGTGGATGAAATGGCAAGTCACCGTAACATGTGGAGACGGGCTGCTCAATTGGATTAAAAGTCTTCAGCAGAGTTATTCAAACTTGTATCTGCAACTTCGGCAGGTCTGCTTCCTCCCTTATACAAAAATCCTGGCAATACGGGACCTTTCGCAGAGAGTGGAAGAAGGAAACTATTATTAAGATTCCACAGAAGGGCACCGGTTTTGGATACGGCGATTGGAAGGGTCTACTTACTCCCTGCCGTTACAAGGGCAATAGCGAAAATAATTCTAGACCGCATGAAGGAAAACAACAAAAGTTTGAGGATGCTCTCCAGTTTCTACTCTGGATAAACCTGCTTTGACCACATCAACATCCTACAGATGGAACAATGCTCGGGGCTCGCTTCACCTGTTCGTCAATTTTGAGACGCCTTTTGGACACAGTGAAGTGTATCTGGCGTGCTCTATGCAGGAGGGGCATTCTGGGGAAACTAATAGCTATTATGGGCGCAACATATGATGATGTAAAATGTCATGTCCTGTTTCGATGTGAAATTTCCGAGAAATTTGGGGTTCAAAGCGAAATCCGCTAGAGTTGCATATTCTTATTATTGGAGACGTCCTTCTTCATACTTCTTTGTCTGGAAGACGTTCAAACACTTCGAACACCTCGATAATGCTAATGACATCTGCGTCTTCTTCCAGCGAGTAATGGACCTTGACCAAATGGCTCTGAATTTGGAAAGAGAGACAAGTAGACCATTGGAGGTCAAATTTCATGTACTAACTCCATATAGCAGCACAGAAAGAACACTAGCACAGAACAGCCTCAACTTGATCTTGGTGTTGAAATAACTGCATTTCCAAATTTCATACAGTTCAGCGAAAGTTGATCTAACGCTGTTAGTGCGTTGAAAATATTCAGTTCGGTACAACCGTCGTCAGAAACCACGCTTCCTAGATATACAAATTAGTCGACGCTTTCGATGCTCTGGTCATTGATGCAGATAAGGAAAGCACCATAACCCGTCACACTGAGAACCTTGGTTTCGTTGCAGGATGCAAAAGGATGTAATGTTCGTTAATGCGTTCCAGGATTATTTTAGCCATTATCTTTGCGACTGCGGAAACCCGTCCAATTGTCACCCTTTATTGCCCTTTTTTTGGAATCTTAACGATTATCCCCTTCTTCCACTCTCTGGGCAAGATCCTGGATTCCCAAGATTTCCGCACGAGTGAGAGTAGCTGATCTGCAATAACCACAGGAATAGTGATAAATAACTCTGCAGGGAGACCGTCAAGTTCAACGGCTTTACTCCATTTGAGTGCATTGATGACCGAAATGATTCTCTTCTGCTTGGAGGAACAGTCCGTATCCGCAAATTACGGTGACTAGTCATTTTATCCAGAAGAGGAGGAGCCTCACGAGATGTAATGCGGTTAAAAACCATGGTGAGGTGTTCGTCCCATCTCTCCAGTTGTTCATCATCTTGGATGAGAAATCGACCGTTGGCGTTCTTCACAGGACCATCGAAAGATTTTCGGTCGCATGCAAGTTGTTCTTCTTCAGTGTCCGGATAGCTGAGTGGTTAGAGCGCAAGGCTGTCGTACGGAAGGTCGCGGTTCAACTCTCACTGGTGGCAGTGGAATTTGTATCGTGATTTGACGTCGGATATCAGTCGACTCAGCTGTGAATGAGTACCTGAGTCAAATCAGGGTAATAATCTCGGGCGAGCGCAATACTGACCACATTGCCTCCTAGTGTACCGTTACGGTCTTGAATGAAGTGCTTTAACACACTTCAAGGCCCTGATCCAACATGGATTGTTATTATTATTATTCTGTTAAGGGAAAGTCGCACCGCGTCCTTGAAGAACTATTGTGCCCCTTTTACTGGTTATAGTGTACCTATTGATCATAGTATCTCAAGCAGGCCTGTAACCGTTAGGAACTTTAGTATGTTCCCCACTTCCAGAAGTTTCAGCTTTGCATCTGGTATTAAGTGTTCTCCCAGATGTATCGACCTACTTTGCACAAGTGCTGGACACTGTCCCAGGACGTGCATAGAGGTTTCGTCCTCCTCCTCACAGAACCTGCAGGCAGTGTCCGTAGATATCCCTAGCTTCCCTAGGTGGTAGTTCAGCCGACAATGACCAGCGAGAATTCCCACTATGATTCGAAGGTTCTTTTTGGTGAGGTTTAAGCAATCCTTTGTGCGCATGGGTTCGTATCCCCCAATTAGCACCCTGGACTGCTCCATCCCTGGTAGGCCCGCCCAATATAGTTCCCTCAACCGTTTCTCTTCGTTTCTTAGATTCATAGCCATGAAACCGTTTCCGATTCCACAGAAGGGTTCTGGCCCGTGTAAAGGGATCCCTGCTCCCTTCTTGGCTAGTTCATCCGCTGCCTCATTGCCTTCCAACCCAGCATGGCCTGGAACCCAAAGTATCCAGACCTTGTTGGACGAGCCGAGTGTATTCAGTCTCTCAAGGCACTCCCATACCAGTTTGGAGTTCACCTGCTTGGACCTAAGTGCCTTGATCGCTGCTTGGCTATCGGTGAGAATAGCTATGTTCTGCCCCCTGTAGTTCCTTTGCAGATTAAAGGAGGCACATTTGTCTATGGCGTAAATTTCCGCCTGGAATATGCTAGTGTACCTGCCCATTGGCTCAAAGTACATTTTCCTTGGACCAATGACACCGGCACCCGCTCCCTCTGCCGTGAGGGATCCGTCACTGGACCAAGTAATCAGTTGCTGGTTTAAGCCGTATGTCGCAGCCACGCTCTCCCAGTTTGCCTTGTTACTCCAACGAGTTTCAAACTTCTTATCGAAGTGAAACCTCGTTGTCATGTTGTCCCTCGGTATCAGTAATTTGGGATACCGCCTAGAAAGGATATCAATCTTCTTTCGATTTAGGCAGCTCCCCGCCTCACTCATGCTACCGGCCATCCTGAATATTGATCTCCTTGCGTGCATCTGTATGTGCAGATGGAGAGGGGTTAATCCCAGAAGGACCTCCAGGGATGCCGTTGGGCATGTCCTTATTGCCCCACTGATACACACGCAAGCCAGCCTTTGGAGCTTATGTAATTCCCTGGCTTGTGTGCTGAGTTGGGTTCTTTCTGCCCAGATTACCGCTCCATAGGTAATCATTGGTCTTACTATTGCAGTATATATCCAAAGTAGTATCTTCGGGCTGTAACCCCATTTTTTTCCTGCTATGGATCTGCAAGTCATCAGAGCCCTCGTGGCTTTCCGACAAGTGTTTTCGACATGTGTCTTCCAGAGTAATTTTTGGTCTAGCGTGATTCCCAAATATTTGACCTCTGTTTCTCGTTTCACCTCCATATCATGTAATGTTATGGCTTTCAGGTGATCCAGCTTACGCCTCCTAGTGAATGGTACTATGGTGGTTTTGGTTGGGTTGATCCGCAGTCCCACCTTCCTGCACCAGGCACTAGTAACCCTTAATCCAGTTTGGATTCTATCACATAGGGTATCTTCATATTTGCCCCTACAGATTAGAACAATGTCGTCCGCGTAGCCCTGGACTTGTATTCCAGTATTAGTTAACACGTCCAGGAGTTCATCCACTACCATACTCCACATCAGCGGCGATAGTACTCCACCCTGTGGACAGCCTTGAGTGGTGTTCATGATAATAGAATTTGTACCTGTTTGTACCTCTATTTCTCTGCTTTCTAGCATTTTGCCCATCCAGAGTGCTAGGGTGTTTCCCACTTCTTTGCGGCTCAGGGCATCCTGTATCTCTGTGTGCGATGTGTTGTCGAATGCTCCTTCGATATCCAAAAACGCGCACAGTGCAATTTCTTTTGTTTCTATAGCGTCCTGTAGTACCTCTGTCAGCTGATACAGAGCAGTTTCAGTTGACCTTCCTGCCCGGTAAGCGTGTTGACAGTGATGTAAGGGATTACGCTTTAGAACGTTAGTTCTAATATAGTTGTCTATGACCTTCTCCACCGTTTTGAGTACGAACGATGTTAGGCAGATTGGTCTGAAAGATTTAGGGTGAAAAGGATCCTTTTTACCCGCTTTCTGAATAAAGACCACTTTTACCCGTCTCCATGCCCTTGGTATGTAACCCAATGCTATGCTCCCCCTTACCACCCTCAGAAGAGACTCTAAGATAATTCCTAGGCCTCTCTGGATAAGTGCTGGGAAAATGCCATCTGCTCCGGGAGATTTCATTGGTTGAAAGGTTCCCACTGCCCATCTTAGCCTAGCTTCTGGCATACCTCTTTTGCTAGTTTCCAGCTCTCTTTCCTTCCCCTTTTATTCGTTGTTGGGGTGTCAGGCAGATTATTGTCGCCTGCCGCCGAGGGGTAGGACCCCGGGAAATGAGTTCTGAGAAGCAGGTGTACCCTGTCCTCCTCATTCTCGGTGAATGTCCCATCTTCCTTTTTCAGGCAGACAGAGGATATTCCCCCGTCTTTGGCTACAGCCTTGTACAGCCTGGTTGCTTCTGTGATCTGTTCAATCCCTTCACAGAATTCCCTAAAGCTGTTCCGTTTCGCTTCCCTGATGGCGTTGCTATACGCAGTCAGTGCATTTTTATACCTCCGCCAGTCCCCGGTTCGTTTTGCCCGGTTAAAGAGTTTTCGTACCTCCGTTCTCATTCTGACTAAGTTCCTGTTCCACCATGGTACATCCCTTGATGACTTGACTGTCTTGGCCGGACAGCTGGCCTCATATGCGTCAATGACGATTGTGTTGAGGTCTTCCACCACCGTTTCTAATTCTAATTCGCTCCTGATGTCACCGCCCCCTTGAAGGTGGGCAATGTTATTGCTCAGGTGCATTGTGTAGGATTCCCAATCCGTTCTCTTGGGATTCCTTATTATTCTTTTTATTTCGGAATTACCCTCAATGTCGAATCTGATTATCCTGTGATCAGACATTGAGGGTTCATCCGATACCCTCCAATTCCTGACCATCCCATTCATTAGGGTATTTCCTAGAGTTATATCTAGTACCTCTTGTCTGGTGCTGGTCACAAATGTTGGAGTGTTCCCTACGTTGTATATTTCTAACTTATTACTAAGAATAAATTCGAGAAGGTACTCACCTCTACGATTAGTGTCACTGCTTCCCCACACTTCGTGGTGGGCGTTGGCATCGCAGCCGAGAAGAAGTGGTAACGCCCTCTCCTCGCAATACTCCGTCAGCTTTGCGACTTGTTCCGGTGGAGCCCGGCTGTCGTCTCCTGGAAAGTATCTCGATGCTACAACTACCTCTCGAGTGCTCCTCCCGGCTTCCAATGAGACTTGGATAGCCACAAGGTCCCCGGTTAAGAACTCTGAAAGACATATGTATTTTAAATTATGTTTGAGAATTATGCAAGCTCTTGGTTTTTCACAAGAGGAGTTCCAAATTACCTGCATGTCTCCTCCTTGCAGACCGCGAATCTGCCCCCGGTATACCCAGGGCTCCTGAGCCAGCACTATTCCAATGTTCTCCTTGGAATTTGCCCTTGCAATCACTGCAGATGCAGCTCTCGCATGGTGGAGGTTTATCTGGGCTATCCTAGTGCTGGCCATTGGCTCCGTTATTGTTTGGAGCTCTTCTCCACTGTCGGAGTGTCACCCTCCTCCGCCGACATGGCGCTTTTCTGCGCGTCGCTGTCCACCCCGAGCCCTAGGAGTCCTAGGTCTAGGTCGTCCAGCTTCTGCTCTTCACTGGGCAGCAGGTCTATTTCCCTGGTTGATCCCGCTCTTTCCGCCTCTATGGCTTCCGCGACTTCTTCAGGGATATCGGTAAGTTTTCCACCCGATGCCTCCTCCGAGGTCTCTTTTCTTGGCTTTTCCTTGTGCACATGCACGGGTATGTTGCCAAATCGGTAGTTGATATGACAACTCCGACGTTTAATTGCCTCTAGGGATCGGTCATCTACCCCGATCGTGAGGAGTTTACCCTTTCCCTCCACCTTGCTTCTGAAGACTCGCCATAGTCGAGTATGGAGATCTTCGTTCTGAGCAATTAGGATTTTCATAAGGTCTTCTGTTTCTATTGCCGCGGCCTTTGGCAGAAAAACTGTCACCATGTGGGCTCCTGGTTTATCATCTCCAGCACATGTTGACAGTTCCACCCCTTCCCAGCCTGGCAATCTATGAATTATGGTTCTAACCCATTCTGCGGTACCTTCCGTCGCGCAGTCCACCAGTATAAGGCCTGGTCGAAAGCGTATCCCGGTGAACACCAGTTTCGACGTCCAACCCTTGATCATCTGCTTGACGACAAGTTCTTCAATGATTTCCTGTTCCTCCCGAGTGAGTATTTGCTCGGGAAACCTTTTTGGCAGTATGGCCAGTCGAATGCCCTTAACCGCACTAGCATAGCTAATGCCGGGCTTCCTGGGTCCTGCTTTCACTCCTGACCTGCCCGGGTTTTCTCCTCCCGTGGGTTCAGGTCTGGGTTTTTTTGGGAGTATTCCCTTCATGCGGATTGATCTCTGCTGCTCCCCGCTTTCTCGGCTCCGGTAGAGATGGCTTAGGTCTCTCCTGAGCCTTCTTAAGGGCCTCTTCTGGTTTCAGGCCTTCCTTCAGATAGCGCAGGTACCATTTAACCCCGGCACCACTGAGACCTGTCTCCTTCCTGACGTCTGTTATATTTATCTCAGACGTGCTTTTGCTGGTCCCTGCTCTTTGAGCAGTGGTGTTCGTTGGCTGTAGTCCACGCAGTATACCAATGCTCACCTTGGATCCACTGCTTCACGTCCAAACTTCTCCCTTCTTGGGTGTAGTCACCTGGCTTTCAGTAATTCGGAGACGTGCCTCCGCCTGATTAACCAGTTTTGGTGCGGTACGGGGCCCCGCTTTTTTGGTTTTTGTTTTTTTTTTCCAGTTTTGTACTCATTTGATTCCCACGAGTATGGGGGTTGAGAGGGCCGCCGTGCCATAGCCCCCCGTAGCACGGTAAGATCTAACTTACTCACTGAGGCGACCAGGTATCAGTGAGGATGGATTGTTGCGCCAACGATTATTATTATTATTATGCAAGTTCTTCTCTTATGCGGTATACACTCCTGAAATCATTGCAATTTGCGGAGTCTTCCGTTTTTTTGACCAGCGCAATAGCAAATGCTCTTTGATTTGATTCTGGAATTCACGATTCTGTCAGCAAGAGGACGCCAATGAATGTTTTTGCTTCATTTAAGGGTAGTTGGCTTAATATCAAAAATAGGTTAATTTCATGGATTTCCATTTTTTATGGCACTTTTATATCAGAGGTTATTTTTCACTGAAGTCGTATAATTACGAAGTAATGCTTTTCTCCTACTTCTAAGCTGCGTCCAGGATCTAACTGCGACGTCAAGCAATCTCTAATTAATTTATCTCGCAAGATACTCAATTCAAAGAATTACTATTAGTTCCAAAAGCGTTCGAAGGTTTTCTTCTGACGAAGGAGTTTTGCAAGGATTTCAATGTTATTATTTCGAAGAAATCTTCAATTATTTTTAAACAAATACGAAAATGCCTCCACCTACATATAAGAGAACACAGCACGTAAAGGGATACTGTAGTTTTTGTGTTAGCCAAGTTCCAATTTGATATATAATTCTAACCCCTGCTGTGATGGAAGGTTGCATTGGAGCAATCGTTTCGGGGAAATGATAAGAGAAACTAAGGCGGTCGAGATTCTATACCATACGTTACACAGACGTGGCTGATTGTAGGACTTGAAAATTTAATTTGGAACAATGGAGAACTCCCGTCCTCAATTTTGCTGCTGGGCAATTTTTCAACGTAGTAAAGATTGTTGCGTTACACCACTCCAGGGGATATTTAAAGAGCAAAGTTCAAATATTTTCAAAATATATGTATGCACTGTGCGCATCAAGATAGGTATGTAAGTGTTGCGTAAATTAAGAAAAATAGTACAATTTCGGCTATAGGTCGGGTCTGTCGGCGTCTGTTGAATCATAAAGAAAAAACAGGTATTGCTTCTGGGAAATAAATCATTAAAGGTATTCCCAGATAGGAGGCTTTATTGATTGATTTAAGGAACTAAATTGTTCAAAGAATTCTCACCCAGTTTGAAAATGCTGTCGAGAGCTATTGAGTAAGGGGTGTGGGTGAGGGTTTTTTATTTTTTTTTTTTTTTTTTTTTTTTTTTTTTTTTTTTGGAGTAGGGTAGGTGAATGCGTTTATACACAGAGTGTTGGACTCCCGCAACAGCACGCTGGCGGACTACCAACTAAACACCTCCCTGTCCTCAGAGAACTAGCCTGGAACCGTTTGACACATTACTTCGGGCTAGCCCTCCCGCTCTCCCGGCTTTGGGAGCCTTCAAGTCAGGGAATTCCTATCACCAACGGGAGGGGAAGGGAGGAAGGGAGTTGTTAGTTCAGGGAACCCCTTACCGTCCGATCCCTCTGCCGGTCGAGTTCAATCTTCTTCGTAGTAAGAAGAGCCCGAACATAATGCGCAATACGATTCCAGCTGCCCGCGCTCTTCAGCATCTCTCTGACAATGTTGTCTGGAGAGAGCTCCCCTGTGTCTGCATAAAGCTGCTGGCGGAGGCCGTCCCACCTCTCGCAAGAGAAAAAGGTGTGTTCAGCGTCATCCGCCACTCTATTGCAGAACACACAATCAGGAGATCGCGCCTTCCCAACCCTGTGCAAGTAAGACTGAAAACCTCCATGCCCACTTAGAAGTTGGGTAAGGAAGTAATCAATCTCACCGTGCTTTCTGTTCAACCACGGGTCTAATTTGTCGATGAGCCGCGCAGTTCACTTGCCCCTTGGCTCATTTTGCCAAGAAAGTTGCCACTCGTTAAGGGTGCGTTGACGTTCTTCACGGGCAACCACTTCTCTTAAGTTTTCGCCCTTACGGCGATAGATAGCTTTGCGCTCCTTGGCAAGGAGGGCAACGGGGATCACTCCCGCAATCACCATCACAGCCGGTTCGGAGACAGTGCGATAAGCAGACGCCACTCGCAAAGCTCCCCGCCTCTGCACTTGAGCGAGGCGTTTACGATACACCTCCTTGTCAAGGGCATCAGCCCATACCTCCGCACCATAGAGAAGGACGGACTGCGTTGCTCCCATGAGGAGATGTCTCCTAGTTGATATAGGGCCGCCGACATTCGCCATTAGCCGACTCAAGGCCGCGACTCCTGCTGCAGCCCTGTCCGCGGCTGCTTTGATTTGCTCGAAGAAGCTCATCTTCGAGTCGAGCATTAAACCAAGGTATTTAACCGTTGGTTTTGACTCTATAGTCAACTCGCCGATCGATATGGGACGCAAGGTCGGGATTCTCCTTCTGGTCAGGATGACTACTTCGGTTTTTTCCAGCGCAAGGTTGAAACCGTGAGCAGTCATCCATCCGCTTACCCGTCGCATCAATATGCCAAGTCTGCTTTGCGCCTGTTCAACAGTGCGTCCGGCAACAAGTGCCGCAACGTCGTCTGCATAACCGACCAGGCGCGACTCTTCAGGCATATCGAGTCTCAGCAGACTATCGTAGGAAGCGTTGCAGAGGTCCGGCCCTAGGATGGATCCCTGCGCTACTCCCGACGTGATTTCCATCCTCCTCTGGCCCTCTAGCGTCTCATAGAACAGGGAGCGGTCTTTCAGATAATCCCTCAATATCCGCAAGAGATAGCTTGGCACGTGAAAGGAGTTCTCTAGTGTGCCCAGCATATCTGTCCATCTTACGGAATTGAAGGCATTTCTGACATCAAGCGTTATGAGGAGCACTATCCGTCGAGATCGGCGGCTGTGTGCCCCGGCTCGATTAAACGCACCTACGACCTCCATAACAGCATCCACTGTAGATTTCCCTGTTCTAAACCCAAACTGCCTTGCGGATAAGTCCCCGGCAGCACGGATCGCTTCAGCGAGTCTACCCCTGATGAGCTCCTCGAGCACTTTTCCGGCCGTGTCAAGCATACACAGCGGTCGGTATGCAGACGGAAGCTCTGGGTCTCCTTTACCCTTACGGATCAACGCGAGTCTGGCCACTTTCCAGCGACAAGGAAAAATGCCTTCCTTCAAGCACGCGTTGAACGCTTCGAGCAGCAATTCTGGCCGTTGGCGGAACACCAGTTTGTAAACTTCCGCCGGGATGCCATCAGGACCTGGCGCCTTCCTGTTTTTCATAGTGAGAACCGCTTCTTCGAGTTCTCCCATTGTGAAAAGGGGGCAATCCACGACGCTTTCCGCGCTGTTTACATCAACCCGTATAGGGTGTCTGGGGAACAATGCCCGCACAATGCGGTCCATCTGGTCGGTGCTCAGTATGCAGGGCTTCCGCAGAGCCCCGATTTTCCGAGTGACAAGCTTATAGCCAAGTCCCCACGGGCCATCATTCACCTCATTAATAAGATTTCGCCAGCCGCGAGCTTTGCTTTTATTTATAGCGCTGCCGAGTCTCCTTTTTGCTGATCTATATTGTGCCTTTATGGCACATGCCTCCTCGTTGGCGTACAAACGTTGTGCCAAACGGCGGAGCTTATGACACTCCTTCCGTAGGTCGGCAATTTCCGCCGTCCACCAGTACATAGAAGACTTGTCGCGCCTGGGGCCTCTCCGGGGCATGGAAGCCTCACACGCCTTCGTTATCAGATTCATCACTGAATTTACGACGGTGTCAATTGCGACACCACCACCCCCCGGAGTGCCCCCCAGCGCGGCCCTACCTGCTCGAAGAGCTTCGACGAACCTTCCGATGTTCACCTTCGCGACATTCCACACGCAGGGGGAACGTCGTGTTGGTGCTCGCCGGCAAGTAGCGTCAAACACTTCGAACGCATATATTTCGTCCTGCTGTGTACTTATGTGCACATTCTTTTCGGAGATATAGCATCAGATTGGCATTGGGACTACCTCTTGAGTCGAGCGGAAGTCTCTTCGTGAAGCTCTTCGCTAGCAGTTTCAGGATTCTCTAGATGTATCGGATATCGTTGAACTGATGCAAGACCGTACTAACACCGTAGGTACAAAATGTCCAGTTCCAGAGCCCAGCCCCAGTCATTAGGGCGTTCCTGGCGGTCCAACAACTTACAAATGACTTACCCCAAAACCGATGCTTTCGGTTCTGAAGCCGTTGCACATAAGACTGCAACAATGCTAGGCCCCAGAGAGCGGATTTTCGCTTGGAAAATTATTAACCACGGTCGGTACAAATGGGAGAGATCACGCATCGATCTCAGGACCACCGACGGAACCAGCCACTTGACAGTATGCAGTGTCGGCTGACATCACGATTCGTGATCAGACGGAATCGATGTCGTTCCTCCTAATTGCGACGTTAACTCAAAATCTATATTTTAGTGCTGATTTTGTGCGCAAGCTCGGACTCACACAGGACCTATTTGCACCTTCAATATGTTCTATCGAAACGAATGTCAATCAACACCAGTTGACGACATACCAGCGTGCAAGGTTGGATGCTGTCATTGGCAGTTTTCCGTCTTTCGAGTAGAACTCAAGTCTAACCACACACGCCATCGATGTCAGGAATAATAAGCCGATCAAATAGGGACACTTCTCAGTCTCTCCCGCCATTGAGAAGCTCCTCTATGATGAGATGGACCGGATGCTGGATTTGGGAATCATCGACGAATCGCTAAGTGCCTAATCTTCACTAGTTACACTTACGGTGAAACCTGGTAAAGTGCGGCTTTGTCTTGATGCACGTAAAGTGAACAGTGTCACTGTAAAGGACGCTTATCCTTTACCTCTCATCGATGAGATACTCAGTCGTACCCTGAAGGCTGGATTTATTGCTAGTCTAGATCTGAAGGATGCGTTCTGGCAAATTCCACTGGATGAGGCGTCTAAGGACAAGATAAGCCTGCCTTCACAATTCCAGAACGACCATTCTATCAGTTTGTGACCATGCCGTTTGGGCTCTACAATGCCTCTTTCTTGAAATGTGTGAGTGATATCAGCGATTTGTGCCAAGTTACGCCTCCCTGATTGCACCGTTGACCAACATCCTTCAGAAGAAACGTCGGTTTTATTAGACTCAGGAAGCCATCTCGGTCTTCGATGCTCTGAACACGAGTCTCTCTTCGGCTCCGGTCGAGCCCCGACTTCTCCAAACCGTTCGACATTGATTGTGACGCAAGTCAACATGGCATAGGAGTGGTGCCAATGCAGAAGATAGAGGAGGGAGATGAAGATCCTATAGAGTATATGTTGAAAAAGCTTACTCAACCTCAGCAAAACTACACTGTCACTGAGCAAGAATGTCTGGCAGCGGTGGAGGCAATGCGCAAATTTAGAGCGTACATTGAAGGCACAACATTCGAAGTGGTAGCTGACCACACTTCACCCAAATGGCTGATGAACCAGCCAGACCTTCACGGTAGACTGGTAATATGGGCATTGAAGCTTCAAGGATTCTCGTTCATCATCAAACATAGGTTCCGGATTCTCTATCTCAAATGTATTCACCAACGGTGGCGGCTTTGGCATTCCGTACTTCGGGCACCAGGCCTAATCCAGGGAAGTAGTTTAGAAGTAGATTAAGAAAAAAATACTTATTTTGCTGTCTTTCAATCTGCCCGCGCCATCCTGTACCCTGGATCGTCAATTTATACACCAGGACATGCCCAGTCAGAATCAAGGAGGGTTAACCGTGAATTGGCACACATTGGAGTTACATTTATCATGGAGTACTGAGTCAGTCATTAATCAGTCTCTGAGAATCGTAGCACCACGTTCTGACATGCCAGGGAAGGTGAACTAGACCTACCACAGCGATTAGGTAGGAAAGTTAAGAACCAAAGACAGCATCTCATCAAGTCTTGCGATGCTGACAAATTGGACTCTGTTGATCTGTTGCTTCATTCGTCGTTCTCACAGGAAGATAACGCGCCGGCCGTTTCGTGTCTTTTTTTGTGGGATAACAACCAAAAGTCACAACAAACCTGTTCCGCAATGTACTTGAACGTGCAATTTTGAAGTGCGTTATGAAAATCGCTAACACGCTACGCGCTGAATAACTTCCGAACAAATTTCATGTTGGTTATTGATAAAAAGATGCCAATCAAATCGCAAAAAATCAACCCCGATGGGTTTTATTAAAAAAAAATCGGTTGAGCGGAAACCCAAACGGAATTGCGAAAATTTATGAAGGCTAAGGTTGTCGGGGCGACGAAATTTCTAGAGTAGGAAGGCGAGTTCTGGAAGACTTCTGGGCAAGTGGCCACCAGCACATCGCATTCAAAGTGGTTGACGTTATTTGTGTACAAAAACGGCCCTTCTGCCTCGAAGGTGAACATGGAGAAACTCGTCAAAGCTCTTGGAACAAGCAGAATGGCGCTGGAGAGCACTTTGGGAAGTGGAGTTAACACTGGCGTAAATTCAGTGATGAATCCGATAACGACGGCCTGTGAAGCTTCTATGCCTCCTAGTAGATGGCAGAAATTGCCGATCTGTGGAAGGAGTGTCATAGACTTCACTATTTGGCATAACGTTTACTCTTCCGCGAGGTGGCATGCACCGCAAAGGCAGAGTACAGATTAGCTAAAAACAGACCCCTTAGCGCAATGAATAAAGCCAAAGAGTGAAGAGTCAAAGAGTGAAATGGGGATCGCCGAAAACCCTACTTAATACGAATCAGGTAGAGTGCATTCTACTGGCGTCACTTCTCAGATACCCCGCACGGGTTGATGGCAACAGCGCTAAAGGCATCGAGAACTGCCACCATTCCACCATTGCGATTATATATTAATGGAGAGATTATCACCTGTCGCCGGTTCCGATCACATTGCTCCCAGGGCAAGAGGGGAAGTAGCGATTGATGAGTAACCTCTGCCCTGAACGAAACTTGGGTGTTTAGGCCAGAAAAATGAGTACGTGGATCACAAGAAAGGAAGTAAGTTGCTTCCGAAGTGGTCCCGTCCATCATTAAGTGGATGCGGACTCAGAACTCCCTGCATCCTTAATAAAAGAAGCCATGAAAAAGTTCGAAGAGGCTGTTATCACCATGAAAAAAAGAAAGCGTAGGTCCTGATTGTACCCTGTGAAGGTTTATAATCTGATGTTCCACCGATTGTCAGACTTATTGCTCGGGGCATTCAAGGTTTGCCTGAGGAGGACATTTGCCTTTGATCAACAAGGAAAAGCCGACGCTGAGCTGCTATCTGCATGCCGACCGCTGAATATGCTTGATATGGCCGGGAAAATGCTCGACAAGCTCATCAGGATTATAATCGCTGAAGCAATCCGTGCAGCCGCGGACTTACCACCAAGACAGTTTGGATTCAAAGCAGGGAGATTCTGTTATGGTCGGTGGTAAACGATACCCCAGATGGGGATCTGAAAGCCTGACTAGTTTTTTAGAATTAGTCGGTTTTGCTACCTTCTCCCCATTAATCCGTAACCGGACTTGAAAATTTAATTTCGAACAATGGAGAACTCCCGTACTCAGTTTTGCTGCTGGGCAATTTTTCAACGTAGTAAAGATTGTTGCGTTACACCACTCCAGGGGATAACATTTTCAAAATATATGTATGCACTGTGCGCATCAAGATATGTATGTAAGTGTTGCGTAAATTAAGAAAAATAATACAATTTAGGCTATAGGTCGGGTCTGCCGGCGTCTGTTGGATCATCAAGAAAGAATTGGTATTGTTTCTGGGAAATAAATCGTTAAAGTTGTTCCAAGATAGGAGGCTTTATTGATTGATTTGAGGAACTAAATTGTTCAAAGAATGCTCACCCCGTTTGTAAACGCGATCGAGAGCTATTGAGCTTTATGGCACATCACGTTGTAGAATGCGAAATCTAACGAAGTGCTAAATCAGAAGGGATATGACTCTATCCCACTAAAAGAAATGAGCACTCCAAATCGGTCGATAAAACCAGTAAGAGAGTGTAAGACGGATAAGGTTGTCAATATAGATTCTACTGACTTAAAGAGCGGTTCAATATCTAGGTAGTTGGCTCTAGCAATAAATCGACACTAGAATGACGATTAGAGGACCGAGAAAAATTTGACCGAAAAGGACCCACTAACAGCAGCCGAACCAAGCGCCATCCACAATTGGGCTTCGATCCCGAAATGCATACATATGGCAGGCAGCTATCAATGGCTGCTCCGAGAAGCCGTGGTGCGCCGTTTTGATGACACAAACACCTAAGACCGTGACTGCTGTTGTGAGAGCAAGGAGGCAGAGTCCAGCCGGCTCAAATCTTTAAACCCAGCCCATAGCATTCACGAAGGAAAGCAGCTCTCCCACCATGTAGCTAGAAATCTCTCTGAGGTCCCCAAAGAATAGTTTACCCGTGTCCGTAGCCTGACTGTAACTAAAGCTGGGCAATTGCAAAGGAGGCCTTAATGGACGCTTGTTAGCCCTGTTACACTTGGGGTTCAGATCCTGCCCCCAGCTATAGACAGGCTTCCAGTATCGCCAGTACTTCCACTTGGAATACATTGGCGAAACCTGGAAAACCATCCGACTCCCATGCGCTGTGAGTGTTCGAGAAAACCTCCGCACCGCCTCCACAGACCATCTATGATCCGTCGGTGAAGAATACTGTTTTATAGCCCTGCAACACGCCGCCGGTCTTTCATTCTGCCCTGGATGGAAAGTCCACAGCAGAGTTTCTCTTGAAGTTCAGCTTGCGTGTGGCATAGTACGCGGGGAATGCGCAGATTTCCCGAGGTACTCGAGGTACTAGTCTGACGACACTGCACACTACAATGTGTTTAATGTGAAGCATCTGCCGGGCAGGACTACAGAGCCCGGGTAGCATTTGCACACGTAGTTCTTTGAATCCTATTGAGCTTCATTCTATTGTACTTTTTGTTCAAAGCCTACCACCATACAATAGAGCCGCATGTTAGTATGAAACGCATCACAGTTGTGTATATCCAGAGAACGATCTTCGGCCGGAGACCCCATTTATTTGCAAAAGGTTCTCTTGCAGGCAAAGGAGGCTACTTTCTACCTCCAATTTAGCTTTGGATCCAGGGTTACACCTAGATACTTTACATTAGAGGAAAGAACCAGGGGAAGGCAAATTTTTGTCCAGTCAAATGACGGCATAATACCGCTTGTAACTGTGGAGGAGCTGCGGGAAATATGTGGTAGGTTCGGTGATAACAAGGCCCCAGGTTTGGATGGCATCCCCAATCGAGCTTTGAAACTGGCAGTGAAGACTAGGCCCGAACTTTTCGCCAACACCTTCGAGGCGTGCCTAAAAGAAGGAATATTCCCTGCCCAGTGGAAAAAGCAAAAGTTGGTGTTGCTTCCGAAGCCTGGCAAGCAACCTGGAAACCCAGCGTCGTATGGTCCTATCTGCCTGTTGGATACAATAGAGAAGATGATGGAGAGAGTCATCTACAACAGACTCCTGCCCATCGTCGAAGCCAGCAATGGTTTGTCGGAACGCCAGTTTGGTTTCCGACGCGCCCACTCTACGGTGGACGCAATTGGCATGGTGGTAAACCTGGCAAAAGGTGCACTGATTTCTGGCGGCTGCTGTGCCGTGGTGGCGTTGGATGTCAAAAACGCATTCAACTCGGCCAACTAGAATAGAATTAAACGGGCGTTAGCTGCCATGGGTGTCCCGGATACTTAGCGAATTTGGTGGAAAACTACCTCTCAGAGAGGACTCTCTGGTACGGGACGGATGAGGGCCCCAAAGAGGACATTGTCACAGCCGGGGTACCACAGGGATCGGTACTTGGTCCCTTGCTGTGGAATATCATGTACAATGGGGTGCTTGCTCTTCCCGTCCCAGAGGGGACTACGATTGTCGGCTTTGCTGATAACCTAGCTGTGGTTGTTGCAGCAAAACACCCAGAAGATGTGGAGGTTTACGCAACAGAAACAGTGAGAGCGGTAAAGTCCTGGCTAGAAAAGGCCGGGCTGACTTTGGCGGACGCGAAAATGGAAGCGGTCTTGATAACGAAACGCAGAAAAAATAACACTGTAAAAGTGGAGGTCGGTGGACATACGGTCGTATCAAAGCCGGCTATCAAATACCCGGGGGTAGTAATTGACACCAAATTGAGTTTTAGGGAGCACCTAGAGTATGCATGCCAAAAGGCAGCCAGTGCCACCACGGCACTTGCAAAAATGTTACCAAATATTGGTGGACCGAAACATTGCCGGATGTTGGTGCTAGCCGAAGTGGTGCGCTCCATCCTGCTCTACTCGTCGCCTGTGTGGGCAGAGGCGCTTGCAAACTCTCAGAGATGGAAGCAGGTGAATTCGGTTTACCGGCGGATGGCTTTGAGGGTTTGCAGTGCTTTTAGAACCACATCAGATGAGGCAGTATTGGTGGTAGCAGGCATGATCCCGGTTCACATTCTTGCCAAAGAAATGAGTGTCCTGTACAATGCAAGACATATGGAGGGGCATGCACAGCGTAGAAATGCGGCAAGGTTAAAGTCGCTTGATCTCTGGCAACGCAGATGGGACGAGTCTGCGAAAGGTCGGTGGAGGCACAGGCTCATTCCCAACATTAGGGTGTGGCTTGAGCGAAAACATGGGGAGACCAACTACCACATTACCCAGTTCCTCACGGGACACGGTGGTTGCTACAGGCAGTATCTGCACCACTTTGGGTTGGATGATTTTTCGAACTGTCCCAGATGCGATGGCATACCGGAGGATCCAGAGCATGTGATGTTTCACTGCCCACGATTTGCGATGGAGAGAAGGAGCTTAAACCAGGTGCTGGGCAGGAGCGGGACCCCGGAGAGCTTGGTTACTGAGATGCTGGAGTCCGAGGAGAAGTGGCTTGCGGTTGGCTCCGCAATCATCCAAATGCAGGAGGAGTTGCTGAAGGAACAAAGAAGGAGGAAAGCTGCAAATAGGAGAAGGATAAGTGCCTAAGAGCAAACCTACCCCGCGAAGTAATACCTCAATGGTGGTCCCGCGGGGCTGGGGCTGGAGAGACCGGGGGTGGTTTTTAGTGGGTGAGAATCCCACACGCGCCCGCTGTTGTTCGCACAAAAGGAAAAAAAAAAAGAGGAAAGAACCAAGCTTTTTGCATTCAGCAGCAGTACGCCCAATTCAGGCACCATTGCCTTGGTGATGGATAGCACCAGTTCCGTCTTGGTTGGGTTTATATCGAGCCCAAATCTTGCTGACCACAGCATACCTTTCGCAACGCTCTTTCAATGATGTCACTTATAATGAAAATAAACATCTCCGACACTATTATCACTATGTCATCGGCATAGCCACCACCTTCACCCCGTTGCTGTCCAATATTCACAATATTTCGTCCACCACTTTTAATCAGAGCACCTAAGAGATGGCGCCACCGTGGGGCATGCCTTCACGTTTACGGCTCTGGTCAAGTGGTCCCAGATCCTTATTCATAACATGAATATTATCCAATGCATAAGATACCCTTATGTATCCTAGAAGGCAGCTAGGGTATACTGCTGGTACTGCGACCACTTAGCCGTGCCAACTACCTCGTAGCGACCGGTTTCTGTGGATTTGCCTTTAAAGTAGGCATGCTTGGACTTAGAAAAAGACATTCTCTCCATAATCGCGCATTAAGTGGATGTCTAAGACGCGTTCTAGATTCTTGAAGGCAAAAGAGGCGAGGCTTATACAATCTGGATCCGGAGATTTATATTCAGAGAAACTGTTTATAGCCCAGCCAATTTTATCTTCGGTAATTACCGATTTGATAGTCTCGAAATGGTATGGCTGCAAACCTGGATGGCGGAAATTTCCAATCTGCGGAGTGGAGTATCATGAGCTTCGCCATTTGGCACAACGTTTACTCTGCCGCGAGGAGGCATGCGACATAAAGGCAGTGTCCAGATCAGCTAGAAAGGCACCTCACAGTGTAATAAAAAAAAACAAAGCTCGTGGTTAACAGAACCTAGTCAAAAAGTTTGATGGGGATTCGTTGGGGCTCGACTATAAAATTATCTCCCGGATAATTAGGGCTCTCAGGAAACCCTGCATACTTAGCATCAACCAGGTGGACCGCATTGTATTGACATTATTCCTCAGATATCCCGCCCGGTTTGATGGTTCACCATGAAAGAGTTCGACGAGACAGTTATCACCATGAAAAAAAAGAAAGCGCCAGGTCCTGATGGTAACCCGATGGAAATTTATAAGCTGGCCAGACTCGTTGCTCGGAGTATCAGCGCCTGTCTGAAAGAGGGAATTTTTCCTTGTCACTAGAAGGTTACGTGGTTCACGCTGATTAGCTAGGGAGACCCTGAGCTACTGTCTGCCTACCGATCGTTGCTCGAAAAGCTCATCACGAGTATATTTGCTGAAGCAGATTTATCTTCAAGGCAGTTTGGATTCAGAGCAGGGAGATGCTGTTATGGAGGTGGTGGATGCAATTCATTGAACAGAGGCACGCATGCGCCGATTTTGACGAACAGTGTTCAACCGTTATAAGAAGCGGTTGATGCCAGAAATGCCTCTAATTCAATTCAATTCACTTTGCTAGGCTCATTGGAAAATTAATTTTACGTACGGAGCTATCTCTTGCTGATATTTAGGGATCATCAGAGAGACCGCTCCCTCCTTTAAGAAAATACTAATCGATACAATGTCTAACCTGACTATATTCAGGAGTACAAATTTTAAACCCCTTTCTCATCTGTTTGCCACTCACAAACTCGGTGTCTTCTGAATCTTCAATGGATTGCGAAATTTTTACTCATTTATGCATCTATAAAAAACTAAAGATGAAACACTTTCCGCTGTCAACAAGACATTTTAAATTTTTTCAGAATTGCTTTTTTTCTACTAAAAAATACTACTTGGTCGGATTTTAAAATTAACTCACTGACGGGCATAAAATTGTCTTCAGTGCGTCATATACACGTAAACATACATCGATGTAAATATTGGACTATAAAGAAGGTAAATATACTGCACCGTCGATGACTATGCTTTCCAAGTACTGTCAAACTCAGACTACTCACGAATGCGTACCCACTTAAAGATGCGTTAGTATCTATACCGCAATCTTCTATTTTTGAAGTGCCCATATCACAGAATGAGTAATTTTTCCATAACATAAGCTTTAAAGTAATTTTCGTTACAAAATTCTAAGCTATTAGGTGTCATTATTTAATTCACATTCGTTGATAAGGATTATGCACACCTAAGATATGATTTAATTGCCTCATTCATCCATTCGAAGCGAGTTTCTCATTATAGCCTCTAAATTTTCAATGAATTATGGAGTATTTATCTTCGTAGTTATATTTTTAAACGTAAACACACCAATATCGTCTGCGAAACCAATGGAGGCCACACCAGTAGGAAGGTCTAACGTCAGTACCCCGTTATACATAATAATCCACAAAAGCGGCCCTAGGACAGACCCTTGTGGAACTCCGCATGTCGTTTGGTATAATTTCATTGCTTCATCTAATTCGCAGCACAGAATCCTATCGATTAGTAAGTTGACAACGATATGCACCAGGTACTTCGGCACGCCTAAGTTGATCAGGGACTCAAGTATCTTGCTCCATCTAGCGGAATTGCAGCAATCCTTCTCATCAAGTGTAATCACTGCACAATATTTGCCCTCGTCAAGTGTGGTCTTAGCTGTGTTAGCTACTAGGACAAGTGCATCCATTGTAGACTTCCTCTTTCCAAAACCGAACTGATTTTCGGAGAGAGCGCCATCCTTTTCGGCAATTTAAATTAGTCTGTTATAGATTACTCGTTCGAATAGTTTGCGAGTATTATTTAGGAGGCATATCGGCCTGTAGGATGAAGCTTCACCCAAAGATTTGTTTGGCTTGGGGACTAGAATTAATTTCTGCTTCTTCCATTGTGTAGGAAATTCTCCTTCTTTAAGGCATGTGGTGAACGCCTCGGCAAACATATTTGGAGTTATTTTGACTGCTGCCTTGAGAGCTTTATTGGGGATGCTATCCAAACCAGGTGCTTTATTTCCAACAATTTTCTCCGCAGCTTCGAGGACCTCCTTTTCGCTTACCATGGGAACTTCGGCGGTGTCTATCTCGAGAGTGGGAAGGTTAGTGGTACTCACATTCTGTGGGAAAAGATCCGTTATTATTTCATCAAGCAGAATAGGGCAGGAAATCGGTGGGGAGTGTTTGCCTTTAACTTTTGATATTATGGTTTTATAGGCGCCACCCCAGAGGTTCGTACCAGCTTCATTACACAGTTGCTTAAAGTGTTCGCTTTTACTTTTTATGATGGACACATGCAATTTCTTCCGAGCGTTTTTATATTCTTCGTGTAATTGTTCGTATCCAGATCGGTTTCTGTTTCGCTGACTGCACCTTCTAGCCTTGAGGCAGGCCTTGCGGCATTCTCCGATTTCAGAATTCCACCAAAAGTTCGGAACTCGCTTCTGGGATACAACATACCTTGTTATGGTTGCATCACAGGCTCGTCGCAACTTTTCGCCAATATGTAAAGCATTATTTTCTGCGCTTCCTTCAAGCGCTGTATTTTGCTGGAGAACTTCTTCGAAAATCTCCTCGTCAAACTTATTAGCTGCCCACTTTTGAGCTCTCGTCCGAGACCATTTCATTCGTTTACCATGTCTGATTTCAAAAATGATTGCCTGGTGGTCGCTATGTGTATATTCGTCACTGACATACCACCGCAGATCCTTACCTAAAATATCGCTAACAAAAGTGACATCTATCACGGACCCCATTTCTCTCTTATGGAAAGTGTTCACGCATCCAGTGTTAGCTACTACAAGATTCAGACGAGAAAGAGCTTCGAGTAATATACGTCCTCTTGCGTTTATTTCTCGGCTGCACCATTCTTCAGCCCATGCGTTGAAATCTCCAGCCACTATCTTAGGGCTATGGTTGTGTGCATCCGTTGCTAGCCTCTCCACCAAAGAATGGAACTCCTCCGTCGTAAGGCTTAGAGCCGCATAACAGCTGTAAATAGATATTCCGCCTATTTTTGCTCCAGTGAAGTCATTCTCGAGGATCTTCGTGGTTCCTTCTATGGCTCGATTTCCGCATGTCCATATCGCCACCTTTCCGCTCTTATCCGCGACCCTAACTCCACTGTCTAGATTTTTGTACTGCTGGCAGATAATAGCAACGTCGATTTTGTTTTCCAATATCGTCTGTCTGTCTGTCGGTCGCACGCATTTTCCTCGGAGACGGTAACAGCAGTTGACACCAAATTTGGTAGAAAGCTGGGAACTGTGAACGCTCACGCATGCAGTGAGTTACATCCTTTTACGACAAACTTAAGGGGGGGGGGGGGTCCCCATACATGCAAAAGGAGGGTGTTCATTTTTTTTCATCAAATATAGTCATGTGGGGTATCAAATTAAAGGTCTCGGTTAGTACTTTTCGAAGCCGGTCTTAGTTTTGATATTTGTTGAAAAGGTGAAAGATGTTGAGAGTGATCATTTTTTTAACGAACCCATTCTCAGAAACTACATAACCGAAAAATCTGAAAAAAATCAGTGGGCTACCACTATATGGTGCCTAGGCTCCTAGAAGCCCATGGAAATTGGGACTCTCAAGAAGGCGGACTACTATGTTATAATGAAAGTCATTGTTATATAAAAGGTAATGTAATCTCAGTAGTTAATATGGGTATTCTGACTGACCTTGTAAGTCAACCATCATAAATTATTACATATTCGTCCAGTTAATATAATTTTTTTCCTTCTATTCTTCTCAATAAAGTTTTGTCCCCATATCTCAGATAAAGATCTTAGTTTTCCTGATTAATTTCGAGTTATTAATAGCTCAGTCCTTCAAAAAAAAGTAGAAGTATTAGGGCTTTTATTAGTTCACTTTTTACGATCCTTATCTAGGAGAAAGGTCACCTGCAAAATCAGACTCCTTCCTAACGTGGATTTCACTTTGTTGACTAATAAATGGCTGACATAATTTAGATATGATGTTGTCAGAATAGATGTAATGTTAGGTACTTGTGAATCTCTGATATCACTTTCAGTTCTAAGTTAATGCCGTTGTATAATTTCATAATATATTACTCAGTACATCATAAATACATAATCTAACGCACTGTGTTACTTATAATACGAGTACATTTTCATATCTAAGAATCTTTTGTAGTAGATATTGACAAATTACCCTTTTATCTTGATATATTCAAGGATTGTACTAAACAGTTTTTTTAAACCGCTACAAATTAACAAACACACACGTGGTACGTAGACAACAACGACCAAAGTTTAATATGTTAAAGGTTTTCTGAAAAGTATGTATCTTGCACGTGACAGCTTTCGATTTATTTATAAAACGATAGATACATAAACGGTTTAGAAGAAGTTGCTGGTTATTGGAATATGTATCCCGTGAATGAGAATACGAATCCGGATACAATACAGATTATCTTCATATAATTAGTATTTTTATTTAGTTTGCGCACATGGAAAGCCACGCTATAGAGCCTTCAAATTCTGTATATTCTGCACATTAATATGTATGTATGTTTATTCAAAACGCTTGCTTTAAAAGAAAACTTTTATTAAGTTACACATGCAGGATTATTCGGAAGTTATTATTTGATATTAGCAATTAAAGATATTTTATATTTCAATGATGCCACTTAGTACTGAAGTCAATTTTCTGAACCTGAGCTTACATTTTTGGTTTGCTATGGCTGTTAACATTTGCTGCAATGGCTTCCAACTCCTCCAACTTTCCTCTTTAAATTTTTTAGTTTTCTTGTCAAAAGACTTCTTTAAAGATTTGGCAGATTCACTTCTATATAAAAAGTTTATTAAAATTGCGATTGCTGATGCCCTTCGACCACGAATGCAACTACGACAAAGGAACCTAAAAAACCGAGCCTAATGTGCTCTTAATTCTCGGTTATAGTAGTCCTTTCGGAAGACTCGTCCAATCCGAAGCGATGTAAATACTTCCTATGACTTCTGTAGATCGCAAAAAAACCTTAGATGGTACACCTGCCTCATCGATCAAGGTGACTGCCTGTCGAAACCCCTTACTGTAAAATTCCCTTCCCTCTTTTTCTTCCTCTGCGGAGATTTGAACCTCCCAATGCTCTCCTGACCTAATCATCATAGCCTTCCCATTCCTTCCAACAACGTCCTCCACTCTTCCCCTCCACTATCTTCTTTTATGAACACTTGTTCTGCTTGAATTTCAACAACTCCACCTTTTGGACCGAACTGTTGATCTCTTCCTTTCCAACCTCCTCGAGCACCATCTTTCCCTATTTCCTTTCCTATTGCCATATGGGAAAATTGACCCTCACTCCCCCCATTTTAAACTCCAAAATTGTGCATAAATCTGTTTGGTTCAACTTCCGCAAAGCCGACTTTGAAGGTTTAAACTTAGCCTTAGCATCAATCAAATGGGTCACATATTATTTAACTTACTGTGTGATCAAGCTCTTGGCACATTTTATGATATTCTGCCCAGTCTCCTCTCCTATTATGCCCCTTCTTCTCCTACTTGTTTTCGTTCTAACCCAAATTGGTTCACAACGGAGATCTCAATAATATCCGCCAGAAACATTCATTGTGGTAGAAGTTTCGGGTTTCTAAAAACAACGCCGATCACGCTCCACGCTCCATGCGTTCCACTGTCAAGTATATGATTAAAAAAGATTGTAAAAGATACTTCTTGAGAGCTCTGAAACCGTTCTAGTCCCACACTCTTCCCGTAACCTCACTCAATCTTCCTTCCATCAATTTTGCTGACTTCACTGCCAACCCCTACCACAATCCTGCTACCTTCTCCGTTCTTACTTCTTTGCAGTGTGAACTCCCTCAACCACTGCATAAGGGGTGCCTCGTCTAGATGTAGGTTGCTCAAAATCTCTGCCATTCCTTAGTTGAAGTTCTTCCTTAATTGTAAACAACACACTTCCCGCCCCTCCCCCGCTTTGTATAATCTTGAACAAAAGATTCAAAGAATGCTAGTTTCCTCATCTTTGGAAAGGTACCGTTATCATTCCTATCCCTTCACTAGAAGGTATACGCTATTTATACCGATTTCGCCAAAGCCTTTGGTACCGTCAACCACAATATTCCTCTTTATAAACTATCTCTACTCAAAAAAGAGACTAGCAGTTTTGCCCAGGACATAGGCAATTCATCACACGCTGCCTCACCTCTGCCAATCAATCAATCCTCAAACAAAAATAATCTCTCCATTCAACTTTCCCTTCCTCAATCATCCCTTGCCATTCCTCCTACCTCTCATACCGTTGCTGTAGAGTTTTTTTTTCATGGATATCCATCCCGTTCTTTCTCTCCTTCCTCTGGTGTTCCTCAAGGCTTTAAACTTGTCTTCCTACTACTGTTTTTTTTTATCGATGACCTCCCCTCTATCTTCACCTACCCGCGTTTGGTTTACGCTGATAGCCGTAAATTATTTGCCTGTGTTTCGTCTCCGCAGGACTGTGCTCTCTTGCAATCGAATCTCGATACTTTGGCCCGTTGGTGCTCGCTCACTGAACGTTAGAAAATGTCACTTGATGTGTTATTCACTTAAACCTTCCCCAAAATTGTTTCTCTACTTTCTTCGTGGACAACCCCTTTCACTATTGATATCCTTTCAAGTCTTATGAGTAATCTTCAATGATGAACTTCGTGTCAGTTCCCCTATCATTGACATTGTGGCGCGGCAGGATCTGCAGCATTCGAAATTTATTTCGAATGTTGCGGATGCGGACGGGTAGATGGCGCGGAACTCTCCACTCACGCATTTTAGAACGCACCAAGGGAGTGGAGAATTAGCGGTGGAAAAATGCCGTTGGTTGGGACAGTAAGGACCGCATGGAAATAAGCCGGTCTCTTCTGTTTCCAACCGCGGCGGCGAACACAATTTGAAAATCTTCATTACTTGAAGGATAGAAACATCATAAGTTAGCAACGTACTAAAGTGTTGACCCCGATAAAAACTAAAAAGCCCGACGCTCGAATTCGCACCAGCGCCGCCGCAGAGCAGAACCCCAAGGCCATCAAGTCTGGTGATTCCGCCATCGTCATCCTCGTGGTTTTGCCTTTGTGTGGATATAGTCGATGATGCCGGGGTACGGGAAGAACCGAAACCTCCGCACCCGTGTCGATGAGGTAGTTGCGCCTGCTGAGGAGGTCGAAAATAGTTAGGCGACGTGGCGCTGCGCCTCGGGTAGCAGGTCGTCAAGACAGCCTGCGGACAAAGGTATTTGCTGGTACCATCTGAGATTCGGTGATAAAGCGACAAGATGTACGCTACCTTGTAAATTCGCGCCTACCGCAAAAAACTAGGTCCGCGGGGGGTCTTGGCGACGGCCACCCAGAGCGCAGCGCCACGTCGCCTAACTATTTTCGACCCCCTCAGCATACATACGGGTACAGGCAAGTGGACGTGAGTCTTGGCTTGCGTAGGACGTTTTCGTGGCGTTTCATCCTGGCGGATGTCAGCTTCCCCATATTAGGCGCAGACTTCTTGTGTCACTATGGGTTGCTGGTGGATTTGCAAAATAAGTCCCTTATAGACCCTACAACCAACCTTAATTCGTCGGGCCAAATGGTATCTCATGCTGACAATAACCTTTCCGTCCTTTTGGAGGACATCACCGACTCTCGTGTTCGGACATTCCTCCAAAAGTTCAGCCAGATTACTACCGAGTGTAGTCTCTCGAAACCAGTGAAGCACAATGTGCAGCACCACATAAATACTACTGGTTCCCCGATTTTCTCGAAGGTGCGTCCTCTACCACCCCAGAAACTGGCTATTGCGCGGCAAGAATTTGAACAAGTTGTTCAACAGGGTATATGCAGGCCCTCAAACAGCTGTTGGTCTTCCCCTTTACATATGGTCCCTAAGCCAAATGGCGAATGGCGTCCCTGTGGGGATTACAGAAGGCTAAACGCACAGACTGTTCCTGACCGATATCCGATTCCACTCATCCACGACTTTGCGCATCACCTCGCGAATTGCCGCATCTTTTCGACCTTGGACTTAGCCAAGGCATACCACCAAATCCCGGTAGCTCCTGAAGACATTCCAAAGACGGCAATATGCACACCCTTTGGACTCTTCGAGTTCACCCGAATGACTTTCGGATTGTGCAATGCGGCGCAAACCTTTCAAAGGTTCATTCACTCAGTCCTGCGAAACTTCGATTTCTGTTTCGTCTATTTGGATGACGTGTTGGTCGCTTCTTCCACTGAGTCTGAGCACTTAGCCCATCTCGAGTGCATTTTTCAACGTCTCCTTGAGGCCGGTTTAGTCCTAAACGTTGAGAAATGCAAATTCCTTCAACAACAGGTGAGATTCCTCGGCCATTCCATTTCCTCTGAAGGAATACAGCCCGACCCAGACAAGGTGCAAGCAATCACAAGCTTCCCGCGTCCAAAAACAGTGAGGGAGTTGAGGAGGTTCTTGGGCATGCTAAACTTTTACCGTCGTTTCCTGCCCAAGGCCGCCCATCACCAGTCCGTTTTGAACGCGTACTTGTCTGGCCCCAAAACAAAAGACACACGAGAGATTGTGTGGTCTGAAGAGGCTGTCCGCGCGTTCAATAAATCCCGACAGCAAATGGCTGATGCTACACTTTTGGCATTTCCTCAGCAAGATGCACCCCTAGCCGTTTTTGTTGATGCCTCTGACATCGCAGCAGGTGCTGCCCTTCACCAAAAGGTGGATCAAGTTTGGCAGCCGTTGAGCTTCTTCTCGAAACAGTTGAATCCCGCTCAACGGAACTACAGTACCTACGATCACGAACTGCTCGCAGCGTACTTGTCCATCAAATACTTCCGTTTCTCCCTAGAAGGCAGGCCGTTCACAGTGTTCACGGACCATAAGCCTCTCACGTATGCTTTGAAACAAAAGCCCGACAAAGCGTCCCCTCGTCAGCTTCGGCACCTGAGCTTTATAAGCCAGTTTACGTCAGACATCCAGCAAGTGTCCGGCAAGGACAACATAGTTGCTGACGCTTTGTCTCGTGTCTCCGAGGTTAACATCCCCGCCTCACTCAATTTCTGGGCTATTGCCAAGGCGCAGGAGGATGACGCAGCACTTCAGAGCCTCAAGTCCAACCCCAAATACAAATTTCGGGAGTTGCCCATCTTCGGCTCAAACCTCTCGCTCTGCTGCGAAGACTCGGAAAAGGGACCTCGGCCATACATTCCGGCCACATTTCGCAAGGAAGTGTTCCACGCAGTTCACGACTTGGCGCACCCCGGCATCAGGACAACAAACCGGTTAGTCACCGGCAAATACTTCTGGCCCTCCATGAACAAGGATATCAATTCCTGGGCCAGAGAGTGCATCGCATGCCAAAATTGTAGTCTCCAGGCATGTAAGGAAAGAAGTGGGTTCATTCTCCCGCACTACCAAGCGTTTCCACACGATACACTTCGACATAATAGGGCCTTTGCGAGACTCGCACGGCTACAAGTATTGCCTCACAATCATCGACAGGTTCACGCGGGGGCCTGAGGCAATACCTCTGAAAGACATTACGGCGCAATCTTGTGCCGAAGCCCTCTGCCGAGAGTGGATACCACGCTTTGGCGTCCCTGCAGTGGTCATCACTGACCAGGGAATGCAATTTGAATCCACCCTTTTCTCGGAGTTAGGCAAACTCCTGGGTTTTAAATGCCAGCGGACTACTGCATACCACCCGCAATCCAATGGGATGCTAGAACGTTGGCACCGGACGCTGAAAGCCGCCATTATGGCACGCGACGACCCATCCTGGAGTCAAGTCTTGCCTCTCGTCCTACTCGGCCTACGTACAACCCGCCGAGAGGAATTTGCTGCCAGCGCCGCGGAGCTGCTATACGGGGAGAACCCAAGACTCCCAAGCGATCCGGTCTTCGACAAGAGATCGGGTCTCACGGAGTCGGGGTTGGTGCGTCTGCTGAGGGACAATCTCCGACGCATCAAAGCGCCACCACCCACTCCACACTCGCCCACACCTGCCTGTTCGCCCAAGGAACTGGACACATGCACGCACGTTCTGGTCAGGACGGATGCCGTCCGGAAGCCGCTGCAGCCTCCATATGAGGGCCCGTACCGCGTTCTCGAGCGGGGAGAACATTTCTTCCAGCTCGAGATCGGTGGACACAAAAAGGCGGTCTCTTTGTCCAGGCTGAAACCCGTGTGCGCCCCGAAGCAGCGTCGTGTCCGCTTTGTGGATTAACGGGGAACGAAGTTCCAGGATCCGTCGCAGAAACCCCCTAGGTTTCGTCTGGGGGCGGAGTGATGTGGCGCGGCAGGATCTGCAGCATTCGAAATTTATTTCGAATGTTGCGGATACGGACGGGTAGATGGCGCGGAACTCTCCACTCACTGATTTTAGAACGCACCAAGGGAGTGGAGAATTAGCGGTGGAAAAATGCCGTCATAAGTTGGCAACGTACTAAAACATCATCACCTTAGTTTCCAAAATATTTGCGTTTATCCTATGTACCTCCTCCGACATGAATAGTGCCCTCTGTGTGTTGTCTGGCCCTCCTTCCGCAAACGTGACTGTCTCGCACTTGAAGCTATTCAACGTAAATTCACCTGGATCCTGTTTTTAAAAAAGGACCTTCCCCGTGTGGTATCTGGTATGGCTCCGCACTCTCAATCTCCATTCTCAGCAGCAACGTCGCATCTTCCTTGGTAGAAGTACCCATTTTAAACTCCGTAATTGCCTGATGGACTGCTCTGCCAACCCATATATTATTTTCCCGCATCACCTCTCGTAGTACATATTGTGCGAACATTTTTTAAGTCCACTTCGAGAAACTCGACATATACTTTCACTCCCTGGTCCCAAGGCTATGCCTGTCCTACAACGCCCTGAAGCTTCCGATCTTTTTCTCCGTTTCATTCCTTAGTTTTAAGTTAAGTCAGTTACTTGCTCCTACCTTTGAGGACATTATGTAACTAGGAATTCGCTTTCTGTGTATTGTCATTAATTAAATGAATAAATAAACACATAGGTTTAACGTATGGTCTCAGTGGTCTTTTTCGGCATTATTACATCGTTGCTGCCATCTCTTTACAAGCCTTACCAGTGGCTTTTAAGAAGTCCTTGGTTTTTCTTTCTGCCAGAGATACTACGCCTCACTCGCTGGGATATAAGGATAAGGAATTATTCTCGCAATCACACAATACCACACTCCATATTTTTTTCTATACGTGTCACACACCCTCAGTGCGGTTGGTGGGTATACCGTATCTTCCGAACTTGGGGACACGGAATTCTCCAAAGCTAGAATCCGGTAGATAAGAGCAGATGTTACCACTTCTGCGATGAGCGACTATATTTCAGTCCCTGGTATTAGTAATTGTTATTGCTTGAGATGGAATAACCTTTAAGTGAGGATTTAAAGTTTAGCCTGGTACTGATCATTATCCTCGACCAATTACCTGACGAACACCAATTACCACTGACGACTTGTTGATGCCTGGACTTCGACAGTTCTCCCTAGGCTTCTTTCTCTCTAGAACCGCCTTCACCTTCCTAGTCTAATGAAACATTCGTAAGCGCCATTCAATGGTCTAAAAGGCAAATATAAGTTATAAGAGGGCACTGCGATGGTCGTAGTTGTGATATAAGGACCAATTGTTCTGACTTCCAATAGATGGGAAACGCTCCCTTCACCATCGTCATGTACTTGTGAATGACTCGCGCCTAGTCTAAGCAACCCAATTTGAGAGCTTTGTTCCTAACCGTTCCTTCAGCCGGGTCCCACTCTTGTTTTTACTATGGAAGAGGAGTTGTGTTTAGTGGTTTTTATCTACACATCTTCTTCATTACAACATTGTAAACAGTCCCCTATGAGTTCATATTTCGGGACCCAGCTGAATGTAGCGATTCGCTTGATTTTCCGTGCGGCCTTCTTAAGGTTACTTCAAAGTACTAGTATTCTTTCTCTTTCTCCTGAATTTTCGACTTTCACTTGTCCTTTAACAAAGTCTCAACGTCAAGATATCCTAGTTCCCCCAAGAATTTGTAGTATCACCCCCATTCCGCACTGACAATGGGGACTCACCCTTTTCATCGGAATTTCTTTCTGATAGTGTCTTATTTCCAGAACCGAAAGTTTCCTTCTCAAAATCCTCAGAGCAATAATCAACAACAATAACCAATTCGTTTAAGATATGTAACACTGGAGGAGGGAGCAAGTGGCTCCCGATTTTTTTTTTCATTTTGTTTTTAACAAAATTGGATGTATTTGCTTTGGTCGGCCTGTCGCAGAACCTGTCACCAAGAGAGATCAAGTATTATAGGAGTTAGTATAGTGGAGTTACTCCAACTATACTTTATTTATCTCTTTGCTTGATCTCAGCACTTCATTTTTGTTTTACTATAATAAAATTAGTTCACAGTTCCTTGCCTAAAACCTTCCTTTACCTGGGCTTGGGACCAGCATGCTATGTAAAAACATGTCGGATTTACGTGGTTCCCGAAATAGCGGAAATCGTCTAACCACTCCTAGTTTTTAGTTCCAGTATCTATTTGAATGTCGCTCCTAATATTTCTTGTATTGAGATTCCCGCGCCAAATTATTCCTCTCGCTAACGAAGCACTGGGGTATGTAAGGTCAACGATTGAGCTTAACTTCTTACCGTGGAAGGTAGGCATGTATCCAACGTAGGCCAATGAAATGTTCAAATTCGAAAAAGCTTCAAGTTGGTATGCCAGGCACCTGCCACCAGCTGCAATAACTATAACATGTAAGTCCGCCCTCTTTTGCCCTACATAAGGTGTATTATCGACTTCGGATGTAACCTTTGGTTAGACTCTTCCCCTCCTCATTTCCTATATTTGCTTCTCACATTTTTCCACTTTTTAGGTTTGCGAGTTTTTCAACTTTTTACTTTTACCTTTGCAAAGAAATTGCAACGTTTCGGGGTACTTTTGTTGGCTGAGTTTTCTTCGTTAAAGACGCTTTTTTCCTCTTGTTAGTTTGCTCAGAGCTCACTGATACCGTCTCTATTCCCCCTCACCGCTACTTCATCTCCCTTCCCTCGGGAGACCTGTTTCCCACCTGACTTTTCGGCCTCAGACTTAGGTGTTTTTATCTTTTCGTTCCCTAATGTCGTCCTGCACCTTATCAAAGTCTGGATGATTGTATGCATATTATTCATATTGGTACGAAACGTGCTGAAGGGTCAGTTAGCTTGCGATTATTCGTATCGAGGTTGAAGGAGCCTTTCAGTAGTGTAACATCCGGGGAGATTCCACCTATCGCAAAGTAAGATAGTCTCTGTCAGCACTGTTTGCCAGCGAAACTGTTCCTCGCACTGTCTGCAGTTTCTGCTGAATTCCTACTGCAATTTATACACAAATCTTAGGAATCTTCCCCGAGGAGTGGAAGAAGAGGATGATCTTTAAGATTCTGGTATAGGAAACCCATCTTGCGTGCAACACTCAGATAATTCGCACTCATGTCGTGTTTGCCATTATATATAAATGAAGCGATTACCACTTGTCGTCATTTTCGGTCACGCTGCTCCAAGGGCAAAGGAGAGGCAGCATCTAATGAGTTGCTTCAGCCCTGGATGAAACCACTCAACTTTTTTGAAAAACTGCGGTGTTTAATTTAAAAAAGATGGATGCTAGGTTGTCCGGTCTATCATCAATTGGATGCGGACTCAGGAATCCATGTATTCTCAACAAAAAATTAGATGGACCTTTCTGTGGTCCCTGCGGTCGCGAAAATGGCAGTTAAAATAATCTTGTGGAACAGCTCAATCCTCTCTTTGCTTTCCTTTAAAATGCTTCTTGAGAGCTCTCTCTTCGAAATAGGTCAACAGTGTACACTCTACTTTTCACTGTTTTCAGATTTTTGCTCATGAGGCGTTGAAACGTTGAAGAATGCTCACTAGAACATGAATTGGATGAATAGATTTGACGGTATTATTGTCACCTGCTACGAATCTTTTTACTAGGCGTTGATCTGTTGCATTGGTGCTCTAGTTTTTTATCTTAGATGAAATTCTTACATCTTGTTACTGAAGTGTGGCGTCATGATCTGCTCACTTTTCATGTTGTGCGGACATAAATAATTTCTGGTCTTGCGAAATATTGCCTCTGCATGGCAATATTTGCAAAGTTCCATAAATATACTCAAAAAAAAGTATCATACAATTTTCCGGAAAAGCTTCAATAGCTAACTAGTTTGGCTTGAAGCTTACGAAAGTAGTTTGCTTAGAAGCAGTTTCCTATTGCAATTACCATCAAAACATGACATGTAATTTCTATTTCCTTTAAACACCTGTTTCCAAGTGTTCATATTTGAATTTACTAAAATCACTTGACAACAAGTTTCCGCTCCTCAAATACTTTTAACTATTTAAAGTTTACACGGCTCGCTTAGATTAATTTTTCTAGATACAGACCTTTGAATTTTTGAGTGGTTCACACCTCAGCATAATTACAATATGCTAATTACAACTTCAATGAAGAGAGCGTATCGGATTTGGGGCATTGAACTATTTTAGAAGGTTTACGAGTAGAATTAGCAGATTTGCCATGTGGAAGGCAGATTGATTGTTGCTATGTTTCCAGTTCCAGCACAAAAGATGAGGAACCTATTTAGTGTAGGCAGCTGTAGATTTCAAAGGGTAAATCTCTTAAGCCCAGTTAAGTGCTTTTTGGAAATTCAAAGAATTGCGAGTAATTGTCGACCACTAAATTGATCTTGATTTATTTAAAATACAATTGCGCATTTAGACCATGGAAACTTTTGATATTACACCGTAGAATGACTGTGCAATTAGTGCAAATTATTTTCTTATATTGATTCTGGAAAATTTACAAAATTTCCAGAATCAATATAAGAAAATAATTTTATGATAGGGAATCGAATTTAGTGAATATATTCCATTAAAAATTTCCAAAACCAAATTTCCAAAAATTCAACTGGAAAGAAAGCTTATTAAAATCACAAAAGCAGTATAACAAAATGATGGAAAACTAATATAAATATTGCTAAAAGTCTATGGGTAAAGCTCATGTTGAAAATGTATTGTCAAAATCACTGAGTGAAATTAAAAATATTTTTAAGATAGATATAGCAGTAAGAATAGAGCGCGCCGGTCTACTCCTCCTATTAAAAATACATACTTTTAAACTCCGCCATGCTATTAACATAGTATGCTGGTCCCAAGTCCAGGTAAAGGAGGAGGGTTTGAGGAAACGTACTTTATACTATCCTCAGTAAAATAAAAATAAAATGCTGAGATTAGGGAAAGGGATAAATAGAGTATAGTTGAAGTTATTCCACTATGCTAAATCCTACCTGATCCCTCAGGTGACAGGCCGAAGAAAATGCATACAATGTCGTTAGAAACAACATGATCGGATTGCGTCACAAGCCTCGGAGAAATGCTAGGGCGTCCACCTCAGTCGACGCGGCAGGACAGGCCCCGGTCCTGTCGAGAAATGGGCAAGGGTTCTTAATGCATGGACGTGAACAAAATAAATACGTGTTTGCACGCTAAATGTTGGTACCCTAACTAGAAAGGCCGAGGAACTTGCAAGAGCCCTTCGGAAAAGGCGCATTGATATCTGCGCTCTGCAAGAAACCCGATGGTCAGGTATCAAAAGCTGCGACATTGAACGCGAATGTGGTAAAAATGGCTATAAACTTCTCTATTTTGGTAGCGCACACACTCAATATGGTGTTGGTATTGCCATCTCAGGGGTTTTCCGTGATGCCATTAAAGAAGTCGAACGATTTGATGATCGGCTGATGAAGCTCACCATTATATCAGCTGATCACACTATTCACTTCTTCACTGCCTACGCACCACAGACAGGCCGACCTGATGCCGAGAAAGATGCCTTCTGGCAACTTCTCGATGAAAAGACTTGTCACGTGCCTGCTGACAACTACATATATTATCGCTGCCGGCGACGTTAATGGCCATGTGAGTGAAAAGGCAGACGGTAACAGGTGCCATGGGAGAAAGGGATTCGGAGCGCGCAATGAGGGTGGCGAGTGTGTAATGGATTTTGCGGACATACAAGACTTTGTACTTATCAATACATGGTTCATCAAACGATTGTCTCATCTTGCTACATTTTATATTGGGAACAGTAAAACGCAAATCGACTATATTCTCATAAAACAACGACATTTTCCCACCGTCATTGATTGCAAAGCCGTTCCCTATGAGACCATCGCACCTCAGCATCGGCCGTTGATTGCCGTCCTGCGAATTAAGCCACGGGTAAAACAGCGTGAGGAACGCACTGGCCCGCGATGCATTAAATGGTGGCGATTTCATGAGAAGAAAGAAAAAACGATCTCACTCACACGATTACCGACCACTACGAATGTGGAAGAATCATGGAACCAAATGAAAGACACGATCCACAAAGCGGCCACTGCAACCCTCGGGGTCACCAAGCCGGGTAAGCGGTACATCAACCGAGATACTTAGCTTTAGAATGATGATGTTGAAATGAAGGTCTGTGAAAAGGAACGCCTCTACCGCAAATTTCTTGACGATAAAACGCCTGCTAATTGGCAAATTTATAAGAATGCCAACCGGGAAGGAAAGAAAGCAGTCGTTGTCACCCGAGCGGACTATTACAAAAATCTTTACGATATACTGGACACTCGGGATGGCGAGAGAGACCTGTATCGACTTGCTAAAAGCCGTAACGAACGTACACAGGATATCGAACACTTCTGTTGCGTTAATGACAAGAACGGTACTTTGCTTACCAACCGTCGAGTCGCAACGGATAGATGGCGAGAATACGTCGAGCAGATTTCAACTGAAGAATTTGCTTATCCTATACTTCCACAATCATTGCCGACATTTGGACCAGTTCCGCCGGTCAGCGCAACTGGTGCTCAGAAGTGGCGGTGAGGAAAACAGGTCGGCCATCCTGTCGGCTAAACCAAAACCAAGTGGCCGAGGAGAACCTCCGCGTGGTGGCATCGGGACACGCTGTATCGCATTGGCTTTCCGGCCGTGATGCAGTAGGCGGATGCTCCAAGGCTTAAGCGATCAGACCAAGTCTGCACGGGGACTCATCTGAAGTGGCAATAGCCACGAAATCTTACCTGGGCTATACTGATACCATGGGAACCGAGATATCCCCTGGGCTCATATACTTCGGGAGAATTCCTGTTGTATATGAGTACAGCTCGGTTGTTTGCGGTTGGCCTCCTAGTGGGAGCTTCATGGGGGCCATGGTTATGCTCAAGCCAGAAGAGACCTTCGGGCCTCGGCGTGGTAGAGATTTAGGCAGGTCTTGCATCCACCAGTATGAATGCTAAGCCATGCACTTAGTATAGACTGGTATCGTTGTTGCTTGTCACAGCGGGGCTCTGATTGTGGTCAAAAAATCAATCCGTGTCTTAAGAAGACCGTAGGATTAAGTCTCCACGACAGGTACCTACGTAAAACACTCAAGGACTTAACTGTCACCGCAACTGAAGTCGACGAGGCAATAGAACGAATGAAATCGGGGAAAGCTACAGGACCTGACGACGTCGCATCTGAGCTTTGGAAAGCGAAGGGCTGGAACCCAACACTGTCGCTCAGTGAATTCTTTAATTGGGTTTTTCAGGAAGGAAGAACACCATCTAACTGGAAAGAAAGTACCACTGTACCAAAATGGAAAAAGAAAGGTAATCCAGCAGAATGTTCAAATTACCGTCCAATCCGATTACTTTCCCAAACCATGAAGATTTGTGAACGCATTCTTGACAACCGTATTCGCGAAACCATTGAAATAACCGTGAATCAAGCCGTATTTATCAAAAACTGCGGAACTACTGACACAATACACATTGCGCGGTTACTCATGGAGAAACACCGTGGGAAGCATCGTCCTCTTTACATTGCATTTCTGGATCTAGAGAAAGCGTTTGGTATGCCTTACTAATTTTTGACGACCGATTCCCATGAAACTGGCACAATCACCGTCAGCGGCAGTGATCTGCCCAGAACTGAGCAATTTAAATACCTCGGGTCAACAATATCAGCCAATGGAGAATTGTGTTATGAAATTGTTTCACGCATTAACGCAACCTGGATGAAGTGGCGTTCCACAACTGGTGTGCTTTGCGATCGAGGTATCAACGAACGTGTCAATGTCGCCCGTCCTGTCGCTCTCTGTCATAATGAGAATTAACTTTCTGAAATAATAAAAAACTTGTTGTTTCTTTTTCATTGGTGTAGGTATTTATTCTTGCAAATACCGATATTTCGGGAACCACTTGTTCTCTTCACCAGTGCTAACAAGTACAAAACACCCTCTGGTCATATTGCCGTTACATCCAGAGGTCACCGGAAGGTGTTCTCTTGAAACATTCCCTCTTCCTACGGGGGATTGCGAGCTTGAGGGTTTTGTGGACTTCCTTATAGGTGCGCTAATTGATATATTCTACCTACCGCCTTCTGAGTCACTCTTCTGCCTCGGTGGCAGGCTAATCGAAGGTTGGACGGTTCACTACCCCACAAGTGGTTCGGTCGTCTACTCAGGAATGAGCACTTCCTAGGCATGTACGCGTCACATGCTTTGACATTGCATTAGACCAGATGGGCAGCTCTTTCCCTGTGCAGGGCTGACAAAGGCTAGGTCTACCATTATGGTAGACCTCCTTTCGGAAAGGTGGCTAGAAAGTTTCCGCAAAAGCTTCTTATAGAGTGCGCCCTCTTGCATTTGCTTCTCCGCTACCCCATTCAAGCATCCAAGTTTTGAAGTCACCGACAATTAACCTTGGACCACGCCCGTTGCGTCGAGAACAAGATTGCCAAGCATTGCCTCGAATTCGAACAGTGTCAGACTTGATTTATTTTCCCTCGCTGGCTGTCTGACTTGTTGTACATTGTATGGTTTGTAGACCGCATGCCAACATCGTCGTTCTACCAGTTGAATCTGTAACCCATATGCCTTCGTAATGGCTTCTATAAGCTTTGCTAATGGTGGCAATTTCCACCTCAGATTCATAGTTGGTCTATTCGAGTAAACTTTGTGCGACTCTGCAATTATTGAGGTTTACTCGAATAAATTTCATTTTTTCATTGGAGTCAGCATCCTCTTAAATTTCGTGTATTTACTACTTCCTTGAAAATTGAAAACCTTCCTTGTGTGAACACGATCTTTAGAAGGTTTGAGGGCTATCACCATCTTATATCGGATTTAATCACATCGAGTGTTAGGAAACGTATCTGTCAGTATTAGTTACATAAATAAGGTGAATGGCGGCATAAATTTAGGGAAGTTGCAGTAATAACAGCATTCACTGCTTGCACAAATTTACCTGGCGATAGACGATGAGGCAAGCAACTGCTCATAAAAAACAAAAGCCGAATAAAATGCTTTATAAATTGAATTAACCGAAAATTCTCATTCAGCCACGTGGCGGCAATCTATAAAAGATGCATCTTCTGAGATTCTCAGATTAATGTACGCAAATTAAATTACAATTTCGTGGAAAATATTGGGGATTTATTTACAGCAATAAATTAAAGTTCCGCAACACCAAAGTACCGCCTCGCGTACTTCTATGTTCACACAAATTGTGCCCAGTCATTTATAGACCTCTTAATTTTGTTATAAAGAACGCCACATAATTCACTTCAATGTTTATATAAATTGTTTTTATTTGGAAAGTATAAAACTCCCGGATTAACACTTGGTGCTTTGCATACACACGCTGATATGTACTTAAAGAAAACCGCGACTCGACTAAATTCTCCCAAAACAAATATTAAACCAGTTTTCCTAGGAAAATCGGCAAAGCATTTGGATTAGACTTTTTATCATGGAAAATTAGGTTTCCATGGCTATAAACCTAGTCATGCAGTACTCGGAAGTTTATCTCTTAAGCTTAAATAAACGGATATGTAAGTTAATGCTAACACTTGAGATGGTAAATTGCACATTTAGTGGTAGCCTTTTGGGAATTTTACTGGATAAATTTTTTATCGTTTCTTCTGATCTCAATATCAACCAAACGATTAAAAGGAATTCAAATGTTTTTATTCGCTAGAAATGCCATCATCAACTTAATTAGTATTAAATATACTCCCCAAAAGTAAAAATTATGCTATTAGAGTTATAAATTCTAATAACGAAGTTCAGTTGCTCATTAAAGACTATTATTCCACTTCAATCACGTCAGGATTGCAGTTTGAAGCGGATCAGTGAGAGCAGATACTGGATTAACATACATACATATTTCCAAATCCTCTTCAACTTTCTGCTAAGGACGACCCTAGACAAATGAAGGAGGAGTTTGGACAAACTACAAGATGTAGATATGACTACGGAATATGAAGGCCCAGACAGTAGCTGGAAGAAAACATAAATCTTCTCAAAAGGTAGCAGAAGGACGTTAAGGATGCTAAATTCCTACTAATTTGATTTGCTGCTTCTTGCTGTTGAACTATTTTGGAGTGAGTACGGAAATTTAATTGGCTTTGCATGGGAGATCATCATCATCATCATCACTAACGACGCAACAACCGGTATCCGGTCTAGGCCTGCCTTAATAAGGAACTCAAGACATCCCGGTTTTGTGCCGAGGTCCACCAATTTGATATCCCTGAAAGCTGTCTGGCGTCCTGACCCACGCCATCGCTCCATCTTAGGCAGGGTCTGCCTCGTCTTCTTTTCCTACCATAGATATTGCCCTTATAGACTTTCCGGGTGGGATCATCTTCATCCATACGGATTAAGTGACCCGCCCACCGTAACCTATTGAGCCGAATTTTATCCACAACCGGACGGTGATGGTATCGCTCATAGATTTCGTCGTCATGTAGGCTACGGAATCGTCCATCCTCATGTGGGGGCCAAAAATCTTTCGGAGGATTCTTCTCTCGAACGCGGCCAAAAATTCGCAATCCTTCTTGCGAAGAACCCAAGTCTCCGTGGAATACATGAGGACTGGCAGGATCATTGTCTTGTACAGTAAGAGCTTTGGCCCTATGGTGAGACGTTTCGAGTGGGACAGTTTTTGTAAGCTGCAATAGGCTCTGTTGACTGACAACGACCATCACGGATCACTTTCTCAAGGACCAGGTTAAAGAGGACGCATGATAGGGCATCCCCTTGTCGTAGACCGTTGTTGATGTCGAATGGTCTTGACAGTGACCCTGCTGCTTTTATCTGGCCTCTCACATTGGTCAGGATTAGCCTAGTCAGTCTTATTAATTTCGTCGGGATACCGAATTCTCTCGTGGCCGTGTACAGTTTTACTCTGGCTATGCTATCATAGGCGGCTTTAAAGTCGATGAATACATGATGCAACTGTTGCCCATATCCCAACAGTTTTTCCATCGCTTGCCGCACAGAGAAAATCTGATCTGTTGGTGATTTGCCTGGAGTGAAGCGTCTTTGGTATGGGCCAATGATGTTCTGGGCGTATGGGGCTATGCGGCCTAGCAAGATAGCGGAGAATATCTTATAAATGGTACTCAGCAACGTGATACCTCTATAATTGCTGAACTGTGTGATATTTCCCTTTTTATGTATGAGACAGGTAATGCCTCGTTGCCAACCGTCAGGCATTGATTCGCTGCCCCATACCTTGAGCACAACTTTATGAACCACTTGGTGTAACTGGTCGCCTCCATATTTAATTAATTCGGCTGTAATTCCATCGGCCCTAGGCGGTTTATGATTTTTTGCACGGACGGTTTCTCCTAAACTTGGTGGTGGCAGTATTTGTCCGTCGTCTTCAGTTGGCGGGACCTCCAACTCGCCGATGTTCTGGTTGTTCAGTAGCTCATCAAAGTACTCAACCCATGGCTCCAATATGCCCATTCTGTCGCAAATCAGATTTCCCTCTTTTTCTCGGCAGGATGAGCATCGAGTTGTATAAGACTTCATCCTGCTGACTTGTTGGTAAAACTTCCGCGCCTGGTGCGGTTGCTCCCTGTACTTTTCTAGTTCACAGACTTGTTGGTTCTCCCAGGCTTCCTTTTTCCGTCTGTGAAGTCGCTTCTCCGCTCGACGGAGTTCGTGATAAGTCTCTGTGTTGCTAGCTTACATTCATCGTCAAACCAGCCGTTCCGACTCCTTTTGCGGCTGGGGCTATATATGTTTGTGGCCGTATCCATGATAACGTTCTTCAGATGGTTGTGGAGATCATTTTTTGATGATTCATCTCCAGGTCCTCTGTTGACTGCGGTTATTGCAGCATCCATTTCCCTCTTATAGGTGTCGCGGAGGACTGTGTTGTGGATGGCCTCAGTATTAACTCTCACCTGATTGCCAGAGGGGATTCTAGGTGGTGTTTTTATTCGAGCTCGAAACACCATGCCAACGAGATAGTGATCCGAGTCTATATTGGCCCCCCTTTATGTTCTGACATTCATCAAGGCTGAGAGGTGACGGCGTTCGATCAACACGTGGTCAATTTGATTGAAAGTGGTCCCGTCTGGAGAGGCCCACGTATGTTTGTGGACCGCTTTCCGCGCAAACCAAGTACTTCCAACAACCATTTCGTGTGCCGCTGCTAATTGAATAATCCGCAGTCCGTTATCGTTTGTATTTTGGTGTTAGCTATGGGAGCCAGCATATTCTCTGAATACGGGCTCCATGGGAAAATGCGCAAATGGTTCTTCCTTTGTCGTTGCCGGGTTCGTCGTTGTGTAATCCGTCCAGTCCGAGGCTCCTATTCTGGGTTCGTAACAAGTTGTTTTCCATGTAGGTTTGTCAGCCCTACCCAACCCCCAACCTGGAGGACCAGTTAGTACAATTTGTCCCGTTTTTAGACGCATCCCCTTCCCGCCTTCATCCTTCTCCGTCTGCAGCTTTTTGTTAAGAAAGAGCTCCCCGCGGGCCCCACGTGGAGGTGGAGATAGGGTTTGGTAGTAGAGCTGTTGGTGTTGGTTCAGCAGACATTTCCCAGGTTTTATGCTCCATCGTGGGTACCAATCCACGTTTCGCCCTGGGACCTATACTACCCTTTGACCACCTTCCTTGGAAACACAGCTAGTTAATGAATTTAATTTTTGGTCAATAATGTCATCATTCTATCCTTCGACCCTACTGGACAGAACCGGTACTGAAACAAGGACCCAGATACATGGCGTTCTGACTTATTACGAAACGCTGTCGCTGGAGTAGGGACCGCGCCCGACTTCTGGATAGAACATAAGGTCCTGTCTGGTTTTTGTGTTTAGGGATAACGCTTTTCAGTGACTATGGATGGACTGGATCCACGCCAAAGTTCGAGCGCCCAGGTTGCGATGAAAGCGTTCCCGACTTTCGCGTCAGAATCAGTGTCGTCATAAGTGGATGGGTATCGGGTTCTGGAAGACTTTACAGCGAACGACCATCAATACATCGCGTTGTTGACCCTATCTATCGACCAATCATGGGCTCTCTCTGCGCATGTAATGTAGCAAAGGTGAACATCGGAAATTCATCAAGCTCTTAGAACAGGTAGAGTCTGACTGGAGGACACTTCGGAGGGTGGTAGCGGTGCAGCACTGACATAAATTCAGTTATGGTTACAACAGCCTACGGTGCTTCTATTACCTGGAAGACACCTTTTATTGCTAACCTATAGAAAGAATGCCATTAGCTTCACTGATCAGCAGAAAGATCGAGGCTCAGCCGAAATGGTGTTCATTTAATGCAAAAAAGATGGACTCCTTGAAGATAACGGCGTGGAGGGCGCCGAAGATTGGACACTTTGCCCATGAAAGACCTGGAAGAGACAATAGTCTTCTTAAAAAACAATAAGACGCTAGTGCCAGTATCTTTGTAAGTAAATGGCGGGAAAATGCTCGAACAGCTTATAAGGAGTAGACTAGTCGAGGCGATATGTGCTGCTGGGGAATAATTACCAAGACAGTTCAATTTTAGACCAGAAAGATCCACATGCTGTCATGGAAGTTATGGAAGCTATCCTTTGACCTGAGGGGCAGAACCGTTGAGGTTGATATGGCTTCAATTTCGTAAGATTGCGGATATGCTAGGCAATCCAGAAAATTGATTCAACATGCCCGGTTTCTTTTTGTGCATATTGTGTGGCTATCTGGCAATCCTCTCCCTGTACTATGAGGGCCAGAGGAGGGTGAATATTTGGTCGAAGACGCGTGACACACATTGGGGTACCACTTTTGATAGAAGACGTCTTAACATGTATGCAACGTAGTCCATTTTGTTATATAGCACACAGGCTAGGACTGATGCTCTTGGCAGGTCGCTTACTTTGTGCAAGTACAGAGACGTAGAGTTTTAGGGGTTACCCTTTTGGTCAAGGAATATAAAATGAGTTACAAGTACAAAGGAAGAGATTCAAGGCAGATAGTTGCTCGACAACATATGCTCAGGGGGCCGATTGACTGCGCGGCTTATTAGCTGCTCAGGTCCGTGGTGGAAACGAAAGCATGTGAGATTGATTATTTCTTTACGCAGCTTCTAAGCAAGCGTCGATTTTTTCAGTATTACCTGTAGAAGATTGGGATGGTACGATTTCCCTAACTGTGTGTTCTGCAATGATGGACGACGCGGATCACATCTTTTTTCTTGTGAATATTGGGATAGGATTCATCGGCGACTTTACGCTGATACAGGCGACAACAGTTGACACAGGAATGCTAACAAATGGACCCGGTTCGTGTTCTTTTTGTGAAAAAGATAGAGCTCGTCCGCTGTGGGATTGAATATCAGATGGTACTTTCAACTAACAATCCCTTATCTCCCCTGTCCATCCTTTGGTAAAAGGAATTCCCTAACTTGCGTCCTCGCTAGCCCGCGAGGCTAGCCCAAAGTAATGTGACAAACGGAGGTATTTAATTGGTACCCAAATAAACAAGAATATTGGAAGAGAGATAGATCATGTGATTTTTTTCAGATTTTTCGACTAAATAGGTCCTGAGAAAGAGACCTGATTCTTTTTTTGGGGCTCACATTTTGAGCCCTCACACCCCAATATTTCATCCAATATCAAAAATCCGACGAGTTAGCTTACCGTTACAGAAGTCCAACACTTAGTGCGTAAACATATTCACCTGCTCTATGTAAAATAAGTCTGAAATCGTGAACTCAGCGCTTAAGGTATGAACGCTTCAATCCGATGTGGTACTGACATTTTGTTTGTTTGGGGGTACAAATTTGACGCAAAAGAGGCAAAAAGGCTTCAAAACTTAGACCTGATTTGGAAAGTACTATTCGGGACCTTTTATTTGATGACTATATTCGGCGAAAAAAAATGAACACTCCCCTTTTGCATATATGGTGACCCGTCCCTTATGTTCTACATAGAACGACATAACTCACTTCTTCTGAATGCGTGGGCATTCACAGTTCCCATTTTCCACGAAATTTGGTGACAATCGGTCTAGCCGTTTCTGGGAAAAGTGCGTGTGACTGACAAACAGATAGACGAACAGACAGACACACAGTTTGAGAAGCTATGCTTGCAATACAACAATGCGAGGAAACAAGGGCAAGTAGCTATCACGAAGAGCAAGCTCGAACATTTCCAGCGGCTGTGCACTGAAGCTGACTCTGATACATGGGTGGCCCATACAGATCGATGATGTCATCACTACAAGGCAAGCGCTCCCCACCGATTACTTGTCTCGAGTTGCCGCAGAGTATAGTGAACATTTGCTTTGCAGATGATGTCGGAATAAACGTAGTTGCAAGACGTCAACGCGAGATATAGGAGCGATACGGGAGATCAATTCCTGGTTGAGAAATTCCGGGTTATCACTTGCTGAACATAAAATGGAAGTAGTTCTCATCAGCAAGATAAGCAAGAAAATAATAGTGGAAATCAAAGTTGGCGAACAAATAATTTACTCCCAACCATCGCTCAAATACTTGGGAGTAATGATTGACAGAAGGCTTAATTTCAAAAAAACACATTGAGTGAAGCACAATTAAAGCGTCTTCCATCGCTGCAGTGATCTCGAGAATACTACCGAACACTGGTAGATCAAGACAGAATCGACGTCTTCTGGTTTCTAGGGTAGTGAGCTCCGTGCTACTCTACGCCATTCGTCAGTTTGGGTAACTGTTCTGGAAAATAAAGTAAACGGCAGTAAACTGGGAATGGCGTGTCGGCTAAGTGCACTCCGGATATGCATATATTAGACAATATCAGGAGAAGCAGCATATGTACTAGCAGGGATGCTCCCCATAGACATCTTGGTGGATGAAGGCCGTCGTCTCTACGAAAAACATATGCAGTTGGAGTGGACATGGAGGCTATCGTGCTTAATTACATCGATTTGGCCTTGACGAGTCACCATGCTGCTCAAGATGTGGTAACGTGACCGAGAATATGGAGCACGTTGTATTTGATCGCCTCAGGGCTACTGCACACTGAACAAGAATGGAACTGGTCGCAAACAGCCGCTTAACACCCGAAAATATTGTAGAGTTCATGCTGGAGTCAACGAATGCTTGGAACCAGGTTGTACAGGAACTAAAAGCTATTTATCAACAATTTAGGCAGGAAGAACTGTGACGAAAACAAGAAACAAGAGTCACAATGAAAGGCTAATCCAGCCCCGCGACGTAATACTTCATAGGAATTCCGTTGAGAAGGTGGAACGAGAAAGAGTTGCTTTTAGTGCGTAGAAGTCTCATAGGTCTGTAGGTTTTGAAGCGTTCCACCATCCAATGCTTTTCATTAAAACCTTAAAAAGGGAATATCGCGCGAACCTCAAAATGACAGGGTCACGCGCTTAGATCGCACGAGTCTAGTGTCCATGGCGGATTACATCCGCAATCGATGTTTTCCTGCCTCAGGTCCTCCAAAGTCCTTTGAGGTTTCCTCCCTTGCTTGACACACTTAGGCCATAAAATTGGAGGATGTCCCTTAGTATAAATGAAATTTCGCGGGAGTTAATGAAAAGTCCAGGAGTTGGGAGTCCAAAAATCAAGGATTTAATCCCTTCTTCATTGCTACGGACGGAGTAGTACGCCGATTATTTCGTGTCAAACATCATACGTGCTAAAAATGATCGGGGACTTAACTGCAAGCTGTGTAATGGCTAATGTGCCTAATTTTCCTATACGGGTTTGGTCCACGCCCGTAAAATAGAAGGTACCTCACAGCTGATCAAATGGAACTGCTACACTCGTTCCGAGAATGTCGCAACTTCGATCGGGCCAACAAACGCAAGGTAGACGATACAAGAACCGCATCACGTATTCTCTTTGGAGTCCGAGACAGATCTATCTCCTTAAATTGTTCGTAGATAATGGCTCAGCCTCTAAACTGTGGGGCAGATTTCTAAATTTAAGATTAAATGTTTACTCAAATCTTGAAATGCAACAAAACAAGCAGCGTCTGCGATTCATGCGATCCAACCAACTTTATTATTATCATCCACCTTCGCCATCTTGAGTTTCCAGCAATAAAGTTCTTCGTTCGTGTAATTGAGCACTTTAATTACATAATCACAAGAAAAGCGCCATAATAGCTGTCTCTTTCAAAAACTGCACCGCGCCATGCAATCTACGGTGAAAACAACAACAAAAATAAAAGGTTAATGATTATTTTGAAGTATTGGAAAATTTATTAGAACCGCAGATACTATTGCCGCTGCTGTTGGGATGAGAAGGATAATGTAGGGAGGATAATGTAAGTGCTGACGGAATTTAAACAGAAGGAAAAGGAAATATGCTGTATACATTATGCGCATGTCGCGAAACCATGTCTACTCAGGGCAGCTGAGTTTAGGAGACCTGCCCGATGAAAGACAGCTGATGACCAAAATCAATGCATAGCTAAATCCTGTCTGAGGGACAGCACTAAACCATCATTAAGAGTACTCTAATCCTGTCTGAGTATAAAAATTTACAGGCGTATCGAACCGAGTAATGGGGGTGAAATTTTGTGCAGAACAAACCGGATTTTGCGAGGTCAAGGAAGTAGGGTCAGGATAAAGATGATATGTGTTCGAAAAATTCTGCACCTAAAATGAAAACAACATATTGGAAACATTAACAGCCCTTGTATCAGTTTAAATGTATTCTAAATGTATCGTGTTTTATTAGCAATTTTGTTACTCATTATTACTAAGCGAAACTACGAATCCAAGAATTTCTTTTCAATTTATACAGACTTTCTCTATGGGAAACCAAAGTAGGTCAATTGAGTCAAATCACGGACCATACACCATAAATAAGTCCCTGGAGCGTTACGAACTTTATCAGATCCGATCAATTTTCTTCCTCAAGCTTCCCATTGAATAGCTTGAATTTGAAACACATACGTAATTGCTTCCCCAAATCGGAATACTATTTGTCCATTTCACTGGGGTGTATAAATGATGTCGTATAATTTCCTGGAAAATCCACACGAACTTTCTTACGGACATGTCTGTAATCCGAATCCGGATACTGACTGACCGGAAATCTATAATACATTCCAAACATAATACAATGCTATTTGTTAAGTTTTCCACCAAGTTCCCCAAATATTTCCAGACTGTAATTTACGGCGGCTTCGAGTGTTCCATTTTCCCATTTGCTCATATGAGATTTAATGAAAATTAAGCGTAAGCTGGAATGTTGATGAGGCTTCTGCTCTAGCGTGCCAGAGTTAGAGTATTGTTTCCATGCGATTATAATGGTATTGCGTAAATTTTGTATCTTTCTCGAGATGATGTATTAGTTCTAGGAAAGATGTTTATCTTTTCCGGTTGATTTTTGTGCTTTGGAGGGGTCATTTATGTACATATATATACACTTTGTATGTCATAATGGCGGTGTAATTTTTCGGTTAGTCTAAAATTTGGTCCATGAATGCTATTATTGCGTTTATGGATGGTTTTACAATTATAAGGAGAGCAAGGAGGATCACCGGCGGGATTATCATCACAGCCGGTTTCAGGCAGTATAATTGGTAGTTACACGGTCAAAGCTCCTACCTCTGGACTTAACGATACACCTTCTGACCAAAACCATCAGCCCAAACCTTTGCGCCATAGAGCAGCCGAATTAACCGAAACTCCAGCTGCTCAATTTGAGCGTCGAAATAAGCTACCTAACCTCTCTCTGTTTTTAGTCAAGGCGACTACATACTTCAGTCTTTTCGCAAGAGTATGCCAAGTTTGCGTCTGCTAACAGTGCGTCTGGTGACGAGTGCCGCAACATCATCCCCATAACCCATAAGGGGCGACCCAACCCCTCTGTCTTAGTAGAGGTCCGGACCTAGGATGGATCCCTGTGCTACCCCCAGCATAGAACAGGGAACGGTCTCTTAAATAATGCTTTAGAATCTGCAACAGGTAGCTTGGGATTTTCCAGTTGGCCTCGCATATCTGCATCTGACAGAATTGAACCGTTACGAAGGGTGGATAGAACAGGTTCCACAACCTCTATGATAGCAACCACTATGTTTCTCCCCGCTACCATACAGATCAACGGCACGTATCGCTTCGGCGGGTCTAATGGGCTTTTCAAACACTTTCCGACTATGTCAAGCACAGAGCAAACAGTATGGCTTCCACGCTTTTGTCATCAACCCGAATGTGGGACTAATGTCCACATAATTCTGCCCATTTGTTCGGCATTAAGTGAGGAGCACTTCCCTACATCCTAGATTTTCCCGGTTTATGACTGTCTCCATGGTTACCCATCCACCTCGTCGACTAGCTAGCGAGCTCAACCTTTCGTTTGGAGTCTCCTTTTAGTTTATCTTTACCTTACTGATGTGGTACATATCTCCTCCCGGTCGTGAAAATGTTGTTGTAAAGGGCGAAGCTTATGACACTCGTTCTGCAGGTCAGGACTTTCCTCTTTCCACTAATACGTAGACGGCCTCCTAGATTCGGTTGCCTCTTCAACGTGGCTCTGCCTGATGGACAAATTCTCTGCTGATCACTTTTGGGACATTCCATGTGCAGGGAGAACGCCGAGTTGATGAACGTCGAGAGATAGCCTCAACCATTTTGAACGCAATCTATTGAGGGAAGCTCGTCAGGAAGTCTTTCAAAATTTGCACCCGTCTACCGATGGCAGCACTGTTTCCGTCGTGAAAGTTCCATCGGGAATGCTTCAGTCGCATGCTGGACATCAGAACGTTGGTGTGGATCCAATGTTTAAAATTTCGACCCCATTTTCAGGGTGAAATTGAAGTAAATGTTAAATTCTGTTTTTCAGACTGTACTACAATAGTGATGAAAGAATCGTTTGAATCACTGTGTCGATAGAATTTCATAAAAATGGACGAGGAAAGTAACTTTTAAGGAGAAGGCAATATTCCATTCGCCCTTCCAAGGTTTAGGCATGAAACATAGGAACTGTGAAAATTTCTGGACCAGATCATTTAGTACGCAACGACTTCTGAGCACAGAGGGGGTCAACCACTTGGTGTATCCAAAGGATCAGGTAGCTACGGTAGAGAAAGGTTGCTTTTCGGTAGTAACTTTATTGTTCGAGAACCGGACTTAGCTTTTTACAAACGAAACCTTATTAAAATCGGTTCAATGCCTGTCAGTCTGTCATTTTTTCTTTGAGGAAGTGCAAATTTTCAAAAGATACTGGCCTGGGGACGCTAGTTTGTGAGATTTTTGCCCACTAACACCACCCGCGACTCCCTCCTGCCCCGCGGGACCACCATAAGGTGTAATACCGGGGTGGAGTTAGCTCATTCTAGCATCGTCACCTGCCTTTCGCAATTTCTTCTTGATAAACGCGTCCGTGGAGTTGATCGCATCCCAATCATATTGACGTGCTACCATTCTCGGCACCAGATTTTCTGGTAATAGCACCTCTCCTGGAGTCTCCTCTAGATTCCTCTTTTCTTTCTCAAACCTTGGACAGTGGAAGAATACATGCTCTGGGTCCTATGGGACTCCATTGCAGTTTGAACAATCGGGTGAGGTATTCAGTTTAAACCTGTGCAGGTACCGGCGATGTCCTCCATGCTCCGTGAAAAAGTTGGTAAAATTATAGTTGATCTCATAGTATTGCCCCTCCAACCACACCTTGAAAGTAGCCTGGGAGTCTACCGACTCTTTCCCGAGCGTTCACCCCGCTCTTGCCATCTATTTGCACGATACGATAAGAGAAAGGTTGGCTTCACATTGTATATGACGAGCGGAGCATTATCTGAGACAGTCCTGAAGGCTGAACAACTGTTCTCCTGTGGGCTGTACTCAGTTTATTAACATTAACTGACTTCTGCAACGCCTCTCTCCAAACTGGGATCACATAGAGGATGACGGAGCTGAGCACACTGGTTTCAAGCAACTTACAGGTATAGCGTGGCCCTCCCACGTTCGACATCATTCTTATCAGGGCCATACTTGCAGTCGATTCTTTGTCGTCGACATACTACACGTATTGCCGGTAACTAAACTTCTCGTCTATCAACATTTCCAAGTATTTGATGGTCGGCTTGGAAATGATGATATGATTCCTGGATATAATATTTTTTTCGGGGCTTAGTAACGAGAAACGCTTCTGTCTTTTCATCCCCAAATGTTAGACTGGAGCTCTTTATTCAACCCTTAAAAGCACTGATTACTTTGCCCGAGTGTTATTCCAGATGCTTTGAGTCAAAGACCAGTGCCATGCCGTCAACGATTAAGTACATCGTTGTCCATGATGTTCCATAGAAATGGACCCAATACGGAACCCTCCGGTTCATCTGCGGCACCTACCTACTCCCTCTCATACTAAGCCTATTTTCAGCTAAATAACCATCGACGATAGCAGCGAGATAGGCAGGAATACGGGGATCTGCATCTTCATCCAAGCCAGTAACTAATTTGATGGCATCAATGATTGATCTGGCCTTACCGAATCCATACTGCCGATCTCAAAGGCCTCCTTGGCTGTCAACAACCAACCGCACTAACATTTCCTCCACAGTGCCCAGAGGACATATGAGTCTGAATAAGGATGGTTTACCTGGAGGTTTACCAGACTTTGGTAGCAGCAGCAACTACTGCTAGTTACACACCACTGGAAATAACCTCTTGGATATTTACTATTCGTACAACACAACGAACATGTCCGATCTGGATTTCATAGAAAGCTTAAGTGCTTTATTCAGTACTCCGTTCAAACACGAACCTCTATTGTCGCATATTCTGCCGCAGACCTCCTGCGTTCCTTTATGATGACTGGCGGAATTGTTGTAGCATTTTGAGGTCACTGGAAAGTGTCTGTATCCCTCTTTTGCTGGGGAATAACCTCTTGATGTTTTTCAGCAAGAGGGTAAGCCATGTGATCTGTGACGATGAACGGCCTCTAAATCATTCCATCATGATTCTATAGGAATTGCACCCTAAGCTCCTTAAAGCATTCAATTTTGCTTGGCTGGATGTTGAGCTTAAGGGTTTTGCGGGCTTCCTTATAGGCGCGCTCTTTCTGATCCTGCTCGATTCTATCTACTGTCCTCTGAGTCGCTCTTCTGGCTCGGTGGCAGGCTGATGGAAACCTAGCCAATTCACCATTCCACCAGTAGTTAGGTCTTCTACTGGAGAATGAGAAGATTCTAGTCATGAACGCGTGACATGCCTTATCGATGCATTGTGGCATGTGGACAGCTCTTTCCGAAGAGGCATCTGCTTTATTAGGTTGGTCTAACCACACCAGAGTTTGTGCAGACCAGCTTGAAATCTTTCTCAGTTTGTGGTCTAATCGTTCTCTGCCCTGAGGGGTTACACATACCTTGAAGAAGATTGTTTGGTGATTGCTATGGGTGTAGCGGACGCACCAGGATATACCACACGCCGATGCAGGACTGACAAAGGTTAGATCCGCAACCGAACCAGACCGCCCTTTTCGAAAGTTGTTTACACCTTCATGCGTTTGGTTCTCTGCGACCCATTATTTTTGGACTTCATCCCTTTAAGAGCAAGATAGCCAAACATTTCCTCGAATTTAAACAGTGTCGAACTTGGTGGGGCGCAGCAACTGTATGCATAGTATATAAACCACTTATTTTCGTCCACATAATGCCACTGGCTGCCTGACTCGCAGTACATTGTATGGCTTGATCGTATCTATTAATGAGTTTGTTGTATGCCTTCGCGAAGTGCCTGAACATGAGGCATTTAAAACACCCCTTTAGTGACATCTATTCTCTTAATGCCAGACCGTCCACCCAATCCGAACTTTTCCAGCAGTCAACAATGTATTGTTTGGTTTGCTTTCCTTTTCGGTTTTCCGCTGGTATGTTAAGTCCATTCATTGATTTTGTTCGCCTTAGACTTCGCAACGCTGGCCGAATTTAGTATGGTACATTGGCAGTATGCTCTCCCCTTTATGGTACCACCAGCCCAGTTTTTGTCTTTTAGGTGCCTGTTGATTATTTAGAGGGCCTCCGCGGACGCAATTCGATGACAGTACAGTTAGGCGGATTTGTGTCGCTTGTGACACTGTTGGAATAGCAAGTTTCGGCATATCTTTAGTATTCTCCTCCTACATCTGCGATCGATTGTAAAGGAATTTAATCGCCCTCACCTCACCATCTACTCACCCTCACGGACAGCTAAACTATTTCCTGCCTGTCTAGCTGTCATGCGCACTTTTCTCCTCAGAAACCACTATACTAATTGACACGAAATTTGGTGAGAAGGTGGGAATTAGAAAACGGCCATAGATGTAATAAGTAACATTTTTCTGCGTTGATCTATGGGGGGGGGGGGAGTGTAAAATCTTTTTCATTGAATATAGTCATGTGGGGTATCAAATGAAAGGTCTCGATTAGTACTTTTCGAAGATACTCTTAGTTTTGGCATTTATTAAAAAGGCAAGGGTCAACAAATCTGAAAAAAATCATGAAGCTGCCTCCATACGGTTTCCAGGCTTCAAAATATTCTCCATAATGATATCTACTTAAATTATGTTTTGTAAGAACTTAATACATTCCATTTTACTATGTCGACCTTTTGGAACAAGTTCTTCTGACCTCATAAAGGTACTGCAAACGTGCAGATTTGTCATTTGATAAGACACAACTAGGGCATTTCCCTTCAAGTAAGGAAGTGAAACAAGTGTCCTTTATGTCATCCGATGACGCCACTATTCTAGTACTAAGTACTCGGCTGATGAAAGGTTGGTATCGGAAGCCCGCCGGGCTGGATTAATTGGAAAAAAATACTGCCTCCTCGATTCTAAAATTAAAATAAATTTTCTTCCAAATACTTTTCTACTTGTTGAACGTTAAATTGCACTTCGTCAAATGTCTGCTTCTGACGTGGCATTCATGAATTAGACATTTTATGTATTTCTAAAATTGGTTTGTTGTTGTTTGTATATTCTGTTTATATCGAAATACTTTTACGTAGTAGAATCGAGCCTTCTACTGCATATTTTGATGCTTCTTTTTGCAATTCAAGCCATCAACTAAAATGTTTATAGTATTGATGAGTATTTGTGTAAATTGACACTCAATCGGCTGAAACTGCAACCAGTTCCGAGAAGTTCGTTCTTTTTACAAACAAACTTAAACCAATGACTATTCCCCATATGCTACGCGATGCCATAGAAGACAATTATTGAAAATAGCTCTAAGTAAACATTTAGGCACGATTTTTGTGCCCACCTGCCAGCTCCGCTTTTTTAAAAGCGGCAAAAGCTGTAATAACATTCTAATGGATGACCGGAAATTCAAACATTCCTGTATACACAAAGCATTTTCAAGTGGAAATCTAAAGTCCTCAGCTTATTTAATCAATTATCATATCATCATTATCATATTTAACAAATTTAAAATGAAATGATTTGGTGAATTAAACAAACAATCGAAACGCAGATGCGGAAGCCTGGAGAAAAGTGGCATCCCGAAAAAGAAACGACCGGAGGAAGGTAAGACTAATAAGGTGATCACCATTTCCAAACCAGGTGAAGGGACATATGCTGATATTCTCAGGAGAGTGAAGGCACACCCTGAACTCATCAACTTAGGGGATAATGTCAGCTGCATTAGATGGTCCCAGAAAGGAGATCTTATGTTGGAACTCAAGAAATCCAAGGACAAATTCTTGAGCCGAATCGGAAAGGCACTAGGACAGGAAGCATAAGGGCTAGCAGACAGGTCGAAGCAATGCAAGAGATGCGGAGTGAAACACCTTATCAGCAAGAATTGCGGAGCTGACCCAAATTGCTTACTGTGTAAAGGGAAGGAGGATGTGGATCATCGAAACATTGCAAGCAACAGCAGGTGCCCGGAATACAGAAGAGCCCTTAATACAAATCTTAGATTAGGTTGACACAAATCAACCTCAATGACTGCGAGGCAGCGCAGGACTACTCTCGCAAACTATCCGCGAAGAAAACATCGATGTGGCCATAATTTGTGAGCCATGTCGAAACCATCGTGGTGGCAGTTGGGTCAAAGATCAAACAAAATTATGGCGATGATAATAGCAGGCGATTTTATTGTGTGGGCTCTTGGTTGGAGCAGTCGGAAAGCGAATGTGTGGGGACGTGTCCTCCTCGAAGCATTCGCGGAGTTAGACGTGGTACTCGCGGATGTTGGGGTCTCGTACACTTTCACGGGAAGAGTCCTGGGTCTGTAGTAGACCTGGCATACATGAGTTCCACTTTAGCCAGTAGAGTCGCTTGGCATGTCAGTGAGCACTATACTGACAGCGAACACCTGGCAATCTACATGGAAATCAAGGGCGAATCAAGCTCGAAAAAGAGTTCTCGTCGAATGCCTGGTGGTTTGCTCAACTGAACGACGAAAGATTTTGAAGAGAACGCGTTTTCCACGGCGCTCAAACCCGACATATCCTTGCAGGGTACGGCTAGAGGAAAAGCCATCCAAATCACCTGATGGTCATGGCCGGCTAAAAGAAACCATTCGGATGAGCAACAAAGAACTGCTTCAAATAGCTGTGTGATCAATCCCATATAAACCCATGGCGCGAGGCCTACATTGTGGTAATTAAAAGGTTCCAGAATCACCCATGGTAATCTGTCCGCGCCTTCTGAAAGAGATTATTATCACTCTGTTCCCTCACCACGAAAATAGGGGAAAGCGATTCGATGTCCAAATAAATGTGGAGGAGCTGCGGGAAATATGTGCCAGAATCGGTGACAACAAGGCCCCTGGTTCAAATGGAATCCCAAACCGAGCTTTGAGAATGCAAGTGAAGACCAAGGGCGAACTTTTTATCAATACCTTCGAGGCGTGCTTAAAAGAAGGAATATTCCCTGTCGAGTGGAAAAAGCAAAAACTGGTGTTGCTTCCGAAACCTAACAAGCCACCTGGAAACCCAGTATCAGATCCTTCTACCTGCCTGCTGGAGAATAATGCATCATCAATAGTTAATTTAGTTTGTCAGAGCGCCAGTTTAGTTTCCGACGTGGCCACTATACGGTGGACGCAATTAGCATGGTAGTCAACCTGGCAAAAGGCGCATGGATTTGTGGTTGCTACTGTGCCGTGGTGGCGCTCGATGGGAAAAATATATTCCACTCGGCCAACTATTCCCGGGTATTTAGCGAATCTGGTGGAAAAGTACCTCTCACAGAGGACGGCCTGCTATCGGACGAATAAGCGCCCCAAAGAGGAGGAAAAAAAAACACTGTGAAAGTGGAAGTCGGTGGATATACAGTGGCTATCAACTACCTGAGGCTATTGAGCTTTAGGGAACACCTAAATTATGTATGGCAAAAAGCAGCCGATGTCACCGCGGCACTTGCAAAAATGATGCTGAATATTAGTGAGGCCAAATAATGTTGGAGGTTACTTCTAGTCGGAGTGGTGCGTACTTTCCTGCTTTACTCGTCAATTGTGTGGGCAGAGGCACTTACAAAATCTCAGAGATGAAAGCAGGTGAACACCGTTAGTGGCAGGTGAACTCAGTTAGTACTAGCACTTGCATGTAGAATGCTTGTTCGATTGTACATCTATTATTACCCAGCTTTAGTCTAGCTTAGAATCAAATAACTGGTGGTTTACCTTTAATATATTTCGCATCCTTGTAGTGTTTTTGCGATTATATAAAGGACCGTTTTCCCACCTGTTGCCACTTTCGATCACGCTGCTCCCAGGGCAGAGGTGAGGCACCGTCTGAAGAGTTGGCTCCGCCCTGGACGAAATCGTTAGTCCTTTTTTTTGGTTTTCGAATTCTTGGCTGCTATGCCCCAAACTAGGGATCCGTGGAAAAAAAAACGTGGGAGTAAGTTTTTCTCCATTCAGTCCGGCCCAACATCATGTGGATGTGGACTTAGGATCCCCCATATCCTAAACAATTATTACTTGCGCCATAGCAATTATTTTCAAAAAAAGATTCCATCAGCTCTTCTCAATAATACAAACGCACTCCAATGTATAGTACAGTCTTCGTCACTCTAAATTCAACTCCCGGTCCCGCTGTTCTGCTTTCCATCGATTACCCGGTCCCGGTACCGCTAATTCCCATGTAAAATACTATTTCACTCGTCTCAACCGATCAACCATTACCCCTGCATTCGGAAATATACTGAACCGGTTAAGTTTGATTGCAAGATCAAATTTCCCTTTTGACCTGGCATGCACTATTCAAGAAATATCATTATGTACAAATGGAAATATATTTAAAATATAAATAGGTTTTTGAAATTTTTAGGGAAAGGTGACAGATGGTAGGCTTTGGGCAAATAGCAATAAGATAATAATAATAAATTATTATGTGGTTAATGTAAGTGAATGTCGGGGTTGAAAATAAGGAATGAGGGGAAATCCATCCAGTGTCCTGTAGGGATCAAAACACTTGTCTAAAGAAATGAATGAAGACTTTAAAAGCTAAGAGGTTATTATTAACAAACAAGTCGTTAATAGTGTACCAACGAAATGTCTTTAAACCTCCCTTTTTTGAACAAGGCTTAACATTAGTGATATCGTTGCCTGAGCTCTCTTAGATCCGCCTCATCAATATACCTGTAATCTCTTGTATTCTTCCAACCGTCAAACCATTTCCATTAAGTTTTCCCTCGAAAGTTGGATTTACTATTTTTCATGGGCAATCTGTAATGAAGGACCGAACAAATGAAGGGTTGAATCTTTGCAATTTAGCATAAGAGCGCTTTCAGACTTCCTATTTATTTGACTTTTTTTTTTGGGCGTGCTTTGAATTACTTCATTTCATGAAAAAATAAATCTTCCGTTTGTAATTCTATTGTACTAATGACTGGTCAAAGGGTAGTATTACCCACGATGGAGCATAAAACCTGGGAAATGCCTGCTGAACCAACACCAACAGCTCTACTACCGAACCCTATCTCCATATCCACGTGGTGACCGCTGGGAGCCCTTTCTTAACGAAAAGCTGCAGACGGAGAAGGATGAAGGCGAGTCTCCCGCGTCTAAAAACGGGACAAATTGTACCAACTGGTCCTCCAGGTTGGGGGTTGGGTAGGGCTGACAACCCTACACGGAAAACAACTCGTTACTAAGCCACAACAGGAGCCTCGAACAGGACGGACTTTAAAACGACGGACCCGGCAACGACAATGGATCAACGATTTCCGCATTTTCTCATGGAACGTGCGCTCCCTGTATAAAGATGAAGCTGATGAGCAGCTAGCCGATACCCTGTCCCAATATAGGGCTGATATAACAGCATTACAAGAGATGCGATGGACAGGGACCGGTTTCCTGGAGCAGAGCCACTACACCATATATTATAGCGGTCATCCAGTAAACCATGTGCTCGGAGTAGGTTTCTTAGTCAGCCAAAAAATGAAACCTGCTGTTTTTGGCTTTGAAAACATAAGCGAACGGCTATGCACTCTGCGCTTGCGAGGCAAGTTTAGAAATATAAACCTCATAAACCATCACGCCCCTACAGAGGAGACTGCAGAGTCGGAGAAGGATACCTTCTACGAGGCAGTAGAACGAACCCTCGAAGCCTGCCCCCGATATGATATCAAAATCATACTTGGGGATTTTAACAGCCAAGTAGGGAAGGAGCCCGTATTCAGCGATACGTTGGCTCCCATAGCTTACACGAAAAAACAAATGATAACGAACTGCGAACTATTCAATTAGCAGGGTCACACGAATTGGTTGTTGGAAGTACCTGGTTTGCGCGGAAAGCGGTTCACAAACATACGCAGGCCTCTCCAGACGGGACCACTTTCAACCAAAGTGACCAGCCTTGACTCAGCCTTGATGAATGTCAGAACATATAGGGGGGCCAATATAGACTCGGATCACTATCTCGTTGGCATGGTGGTCCGAGTTCGAATAACACCATCACCCAGAATCCCCTCTGACAATCAGGTGAGAGTTAACACTGAAGCCATCCACAACACAGTCCTCCGCGACACCTACAAGAGGGAAATGGATGCCGCAATAACCGCAGTCAACAGAGGACCTGGAGATGAAGCATCAACAAATGATCTTCACAATCACTTGGAGAACGTTTTCATGGATACAGCCACAAACATGCTTGGCCCCAGCCGCAAAAGGAGTCGGAACGGCTGGTTTGACGATGAATGTAAGCTAGCAACGGAACGGAAGAATGCCGCATACCGAGTAATGCTGCATTCTCAAAGAACGCGGGCACGCGCAGAGACTTATCACGAACTCCGTCGAGCGGAGAAGCGACTTCACAGACGGAAAAAGGAAGCCTGGGAGAACCAACAAGTCTGTGAACTAGAAAAGTACAGGAAGCAACCGCACCAGGCGCGGAAGTTTTACCAACAAGTCAGCAGGATGAAGCCTTATACACCTCGATGCTCATCCTGCCGAGACAAAGAGGGAAATCTGATTTCCGACAGAATGGGCATATTAGAGCGATGGGTTGAGTACTTTGATGAGCTACTGAACAACCAGAACATCGGCGAGTTGGAGGTTTCGCCAACTGAAGACGATGGACGAATACTGCCACCACCAAGTGTAGGAGAAACAGTCCGTGCAATTCATCGGCTAAAAAATCATAAGTCGCCAGGAGCCGATGGAATTACAGCCGAATTGGTTAAATATGGAGGCGACCAGTTACACCAAGTGGTTCATCAACTTGTGCTCAAGGTATGGGACAGCGAATCAATGCCTGACGATTGGCAACGAGGCATTATCTATCTCATACATAAAAAGGAAGATATCACACAGTGCAGCAATTATAGAGGTATCACGTTGCTGAGTACCATCTATAAGATATTCTCCTCTATCTTGCTAGGCCGGATAGCCCCATATGCCCAGAACATCATTGGCCCATACCAAAGAGGCTTCACTCTAGGCTTCACTCCAGGCAACAGATCAGATTTTCTCTGTGCGGCAAGCGATGGAAAAACTGTTGGAATATGGGCAAGAGTTGCACCACCTATTCATCGACTTTAAAGCCGCCTATGATAGCATAGCCAGTGTAAAACTGTACATGGCCACGAGAGAATTCGGTATCCCGATGAAATTAATAAGACTGACTAGGCTGACCCTGACCAATGTGCGAGGCCAGATAAAAGCAGCAAGATCACTCTGAAGACCATTCGACATCAACAACGGTCTACGACAAGGGGATGCGCTATCATGCGTCCTCTTTAACCTGGCCCTCGAGAAAGTGATCCGTGATGCTGAGGTGAATGCAAGAGGTACGATCCTCTTCAAGTTCACCCAACTACTGGCCTATGCTGACGATATCGACATCATGGGAAGAACCACCCGAGATGTACAAACTGCCTTCATTCAGATCGAGCAGGCGGCTAATGGCGCGAGATCTTGGGATGCACATCAATGAAACCGATACAAAATATATGGTGGCAACGTCAGCACCGAAGACGAATCAACCAACAACATCAAACCGCACTGGTCAAACACAAACACGAAGAAGAATAAGGATAGGAGAATACAACTTTGAGACCGTTGACAATTTCTCCTATCTAGGGTCGAAAATCACAACCGATAACAACTACGATGATGAAATCCGCGCACGGTTGTTGTCAGCCAACAGAGCCTATTTCAGCTTACAAAGACTGTTCCGCTCGAAACGTCTCACCATAGGGTCAAAGCTCTTACTGTACAAGACAATGATATTGCCAGTCCTTATGTATTCCTCGGAAACTTGGGTTCTTAGCAAGAAAAATTGCGAACTCTTGGCCGCGTTCGAGAGAAGAATCCTCCGAAGAATTTTTGGCCCCCTACATGAGGTTGGACGATTCCGTAGCCTACACTATGACGAAATCTATGAGCGATACCATGAACGTCCCGTGGTGGATGAAATCCGGCTCAATAGGTTACGGTGGGCGGGTCACTTAATCCGTATGGATGAGGATGGTCCCACCCGGAAAGTCTATAAGGGCAATATCTATGATAGAAAAAACAGACGAGGCAGACCCTGCCTAAGATGGAGCGATGGCGTAGGTCAGGACGCCAGACAGCTTTTAGAGATATCGAATTGGTGGACCTCGACGCAAAACCGGGATGTCTGGAGTTCCTTAGTAAGGCAGGCCTAGACCGGATACCGGTTGTTGCGCCGTTGATGATGATTATGACTAATGACTCTAATCTACAGTTCGTTAATATTATCATCGCAAAATTCGAACAGTTGTCTTTCTCTGGAAGTTTCAAAATTACAAAGGGTGCTGTTACTACTTATGAATGCATAAAATGACGGCAGCTTTTTTTGGCTTGCTACGAGTGAACTTTACAATGCAATAATGGAATCTATGACAGACGTCCCATCTAGAAAATATCGCGCCTCTATGAATACAGTACTTCCTTTCCTGCTTGAAAAAAATTACCGCACCTATGATTTCACCCAAGAAAGACAAACAAATCGACCTCAGGCCGCCTATCTTTTGCTTCTTCATTCATCTGAAAAACTATTTTCCCTGCTGCTCCCAATGCGTTAAATTCCTTGTGGTTCCGCGTGTCTTCACTTTTATCCTGTTTGATTACCAATATTGCAACAATCAATAATTACACTCATTGTTTCCCCTGTCTATCTAGTTGCCAGTACTGACAGCAATAGCATTACGTTTGGGATGGTAATACACTAGGAAAGTTTTTAAAGATCGATTTAGAAAGTGTAGTAAATGTTGGAAAAAGTTAGTGTGGTCAATTGGGTATACAATTTTGAAAACGTTAACAACTTCGTTCGGGGGATGGGACCATGGGGATTGAATGGGATTTATGAATTGAAGGGAGGAGTACGCTAGAAAATGAAGATGTGTCCCTTTAAGACCATAACCAGATCTATTGTGCTGCAGGAGTGATAATTTGAGTTTAACACATGCACAGTTCGAAGCCTTTTAAAAAAGGAAAACACTCCCATAAAATACGAATAGTATTAACCCACGAAGGTGTTCCTAAGAAAAGCATATGGGTCAGGACGAACTAGTAAACTGTAGTTGCTGGAAATCTAGGAATAAGGTGTAAGTAGATCCCAAAAGACCAAAACCCGGTATAGGTCCCTTGAAAAAGGAGAGGACTTCGCCACACTCGAAATTATTGTAATTTTCCTGGTACAATTTCAATTGATTTTAAGCAAGGACCTTATGGAAGGCTCACCTGATATATGTTATTCTACACCAAGTAAAAGTTTCGGTAACATCTCTACAAGTCTTAATGATGTAGTTAATAATGCGTTACTTTCGCTGAAAACATTTGTAATTATGTATATGGAGCCGGTGAGCGTGTGTAACAACCCACATGTGAACATTAAAATGACATCTAAACTTTATTAGAGACAAATAATCTTCAGCTTAACGGCAAAACTGTGTATTGTCAAACCTGTACCAAGTACATGACATCATTCGCTGATTTATTATGCTTTGCCCGAAACTCGTCCATGCATCATTACCAAGACATTCGCGGCCACTAATATGGGAATCCCAGTTTTCTATCTGCCATTAGCTAACCCACCGTTCTAAATGAAAGCCGCTTTGGCAAAGTGTTCTAGAGCAGCTAATTGAAATTCGTAGAAAATCCTAAATAAAATATTCTAATTTTGAAAGCAATTAGTCTGCTGCGTCCACTTCTTGACTTTGATGCTGAGCAAATGTTTGAAGTCATACCTGAGTAATGGAAAACCACAGGTCTTGTTGTTGGTGGACTATATTTAAAGATCTGAAGTGATCCTCCCTCCCCCGTGGGTCCATATGGTGTGACAATGGCACGAGCGTATGGAAATCAGCTCCCATAATGATTTACGCACTGACTCAACACTTAACCCGTGGACCTGATGTGCCGCGGATTTAGATGAGATTAAGAAAAAATAAAGATACAGTTTTAAAAATTAGCATTTTCCCACGCGCCTGGCCGGGGCAACATACTTCAGTACGAAAGCTATAATAGTTTGCAGTATTCCATTCACTCTTATGTAACTCGCAGTTTACTGAAATTCTATTGCACTTATTCATATAAAGAAAACCGTGGAAGATTGTAGGATAAGATTGTGCCGTCAGATATGCAGTAACAATAAATAATTTATGCTTCCTTTTATTTGCTATTCGTGCAAAATGGAAAACTTCATAACAACTAAATTATTAGTTTCGAAATTACATAAATATGAGCTTCATTTGGTATACATAATTCAGTAGACAAATATTATGAGAAAGTATTACGTTATAATCCTCGCGGAAACCGCGGGCCTCGAAGTTTTATCCAATCAGATTCTAGCTAGGAAGTTATTTATTCCCTGCTTCGATGCAAACCTACAAACTGTTTTAGGATATCCTGATCAAGTTCTTGAAGAAGACGGGCGGAAAAATATCTGCCAATTGTCCAACTCTACGAGGAGGCCATGCCAAACCATGGTGAGAATCAATCTATCTCAAGAAGAGGTCAGTTGCGCGGATAATGGATTTACATATTATCAGACGAACTCGGATGGCGAAACTAAATATGAAAATTGGGTTTTCTAGTATAACCCCAATAAACGTCAATATAACAGGGGACCGCCTCTGAAAGGCACAAATGCCTTATTGCCCTTTCGCCATACGTGCCGTTGTTTAAAAAACGTTTCCCAATATTTGTTCTATCCCCAAACTCCCTGATGTTCCTCCACTGAATTACTGATTATTCCCCATTACCATCATCACACATCATCACACATCATCAACGGCGCATCAACCCGTATCCGGTCTAGGCCTGCCTTAATAAGGAACTCCAGTCTGCGCCAAGGTCCACCAATTCGATATCCCTAAACGCTGTTTGATGTCCTGATCTACGCCATCGCTCCATCTCAGACAGGCTCGGCCTCATTTTCTTTTTCTACCATACATATTGTCCGGGCTGGGTCATCCTCACCCATACGGATTAAGTGACCCGCCCACCGTAACCTGTGGAACCGGATTCTATCCACAACCAGATCCCCATCCAGGAAAGATTAATGGAAAAGTCACTGGTTTATGTCGAATGAAATAATCCAGCCGCAGACAACGAAAAGTTTAAAAAACTTCACCTCAGATGATTTCAGAATTATTATATTATTATCCTTTGTTCCAGATTGAAGCCAAGTTTTGCAATTTATGTTTCTTCGTCTGCTTATTTATACACTGTTGCGGCCAATACTCAGTAGGTTGACTTGAGGGCGCTATTTGTATCACCAAAATGGACTATTGGTTACGTTAGGGCAATCAAGACTGCAGATCTTGAAACTTCATACTGAAAGAAAATTTGAACCTATCTTCCCAGAACATGATTTGCGAAGATTTTATTTCTGGTCGTCGAGCTGGGTACGTAAGTCCCATTTTTTCTTAATCCTTATTTCATCTTTAGCAATAGTCCGCAGATTCAACTTTTCTTTTTTTGCTAATTTTCCATAGGTGGCGTTTAAGAATATACTGAAATTATTCCCGGCTGATCTTAAAAAGCAACTTAAAAGGATAGAATGTGTGGGCCAGCAGCTTGCCATCTCTCCCTCTTGAGGCACTACGTTTTTGTACTTTGGAAAGCCAAGTGGTAGTAGACGCGAATCCGGGGAAGCCGCTTTTGACTGTCATTGGTAGCGCAATGTTTGAGCACAGAGCTTACCATAAGGTCATTTGGATTTCAACTGGCCGACCTCGTACAAGCAGCTCAGCTCAGCAAGCTCAGATTGACGAGCGAAGCAATTTGTAATTCGAATACATCGAGATTTCATACAAGAGGAAGGCAGTCTTGATGCAGAAAGCGGAGGGGAAATGTCAGGCGGAGGTCAACTGATGATGAAAGCGAGGCAGACCTCCCAGCGAATCTACATGATTCAGCTCCACTGGATCAGGAAACATGGGCCAGGCAGCAGGAAGTTGGCACATATCGGGATTGAGCTATATGGGCTCGCAGTGGCCCAAGCGTGCTCCACAACGACTTCCACTAGGAACTGACTATGGAATGGGAAGGTACGCCGCCAGGGGGCTGCCATCTTGGATATCGTCCTAGACCATGCTCACGAGTTCCAGAGATTCATTCGTTTTCAGGGAACCTCAGTCAATTTGAGTCGTTCCGAAGTATTTTTAATTCTGTCTACGAGGGTTATGAAGCGGGTCGTGGAGCAATTGGGTATGTACATACTGAGGACGATAGAGCATGAGAATTCCTCACTCGCCGCTGTAAAAATCTCCAAGCGCTATTTAAAAATGGATAGATATTCCATCAATTACCCAAAAAGACCCCAGCATACTTGGCAAGCACTTAATACCAAGAGATCTGTGGCCCAGAACTTAAGATATATAGTTGCCATTCACAACTTGATGCGATATAGCTCGTCAACCACACTTATGCGCCTTCGCTCGTGGCTTCCTGAAATGCGCTTCAGCTCCCCCGACGACCACCCGAGACTGTCGCACTCCTCTACTTTTCTACGCCAAGTGCGCTTGGGGTAACCCTCTCGTTGGCCATCTTGGGAGAGTGCATTCCACTGCATGCGTAACCCGCAATGCAATTGTCCTCCTTCCTTAATGTGTGACCATTCCACTTCCACTTCTGTCTTCCGATCACAGTTCGTACAAGTGGTGTGTGGCTACACTACATCCTGCTTCTTCTGGGTAAATAGTAGCCGGCTACATAAATTTACGTCGCATCACCGCCTCAGGGTGCTGTGTTCCTAACCTAAGGCAGGCGACATCATTGACAACCTGAGCCATCATCATCATCATCAACGCCGCAACAACTGGTATCCGGTCTAGGCCTGCCTTAATAAGGAACTCCAGACATCCCGGTTTTGCGCCGAGGTCCACCAATTCGATATCCCTAAAAGCTGTCTGGCGTCCTGACCCACGCCATCGCTCCATCTTAGGCAGGGTCTGCCTCGTCTTCTTTTTCTACCATAGATATTGCCCTTATAGACTTTCCGGGTGGGATCATCCTCATCCATACGGATTAAGTGACCTGCCCACCGTAACTTATTGAGCCGGATTTTATCCACAACCGGACGGTCATGGTATCGCTCATAGATTTCGCCATTCTGTAGGCTATGGAATCGTCCATCCTCATGTAGGGGGCCAAAAATTCTTCGAAGGATTCTTCTCTCGAACGCGGCCAAGAGTTCGCAATTTTTCTTACTAAGAACCCAAGTTTCCGAGGAATACATGAGGACTGGCAAGATCATAGTCTTGTACGGTAAGAGCTTTGACCCTATGGTGAGACGTTTCGAGCGGAACAGTCTTTGTAAGCTGAAATAGGCTCTGTTGGCTGATAACAACCGTGCGCGGATTTCATCATCACAGCTGTTATCGGTTGTGATTTTCGACCCTAGATAGGAGAAATTGTCAACGGTCTCAAAGTTGTATCCTTATTCTTCTTCGTGTTTGTGTTTGACCAGTGCGGTTTGATGTTGTTGGTTGATTCGTCTTCGGTGCTGACGTTGCCACCATATATTTTGTCTTGCCTTCATTGATATGCAGCCCATGATCTCGTGCCGCCTGCTCGATCTGGATGAAGGCAGTACAATCTCGGGTGGTTCTTTCCGTGATGTCGATATCGTCAGCATAGGCCAGTAGTTGGGTGGACTTGAAGAGGATCGTACCTCTTGCATTTACCTCGGCATCACGGATCACTTTCTCGAGGGCCAGGTTAAAGAGGGCGGATGATAGCGCATCCCCTTGTCGTAGATCGTTGTTGATGCCGAATGGTCTTGAGAGTGATCCTGCTGCTGTTATCTGGCCTCGCACATTGGTCAGGGTCAGCCTAGTCAGTCTTATTAATTTCGTCGGGATACCGAATTCTCTCATGGCCGTGTACAGTTTTACCCTGGCTATGCTATCATAGGCGGCTTTAAAGTCGATGAACAGATGGTGCAACTGTTGTCCATATTCCAACAGTTTTTCCATCGCTTGCCGCAGAGAGAAAATCTGATCTATTGCTGATTTGCCTGGAGTGAAGCCTCTTTGGTATGGGCCAATGATGTGCTGGGCGTACGGGCTATCCGGCCTAGCAAGGTAGTGGAGAATATCTTCTAGATGGTACTCAGCAACGTGATACCTCTATAATTGCTGCACTGTGTGATATCTCCCTTTTTATGTATGAGACAGATAATGCCTCGTTGCCAATCGTCAGGCATTGATTCGCTGTCCCATACCTTGAGCACAAGTTGATGAACCACTTGGTGTAACTGGTCGCCTCCATATTTAACCAATTCGGCTGTAATTCCATCGGCTCCTGGCGACTTATGATTTTTTAGCCGATGAATTGCACGGACTGTTTCTCCTAAACTTGGTGGTGGCAGTATTTGTCCGTCGTCTTCAGTTGGCGGGACGTCCAACTCGCCGATGTTCTGGTTGTTCAGTAGCTCATCAAAGTACTCAACCCATCGCTCTAATATGCCCATTCTGTCGGAAATCAGATTTCCCTCTTTGTCTCGGCAGGATGAGCATCGAGGTGTATAAGGCTTCATCCTGCTGACTTGTTGGTAAAACTTCCGCGCCTGATGCGGTTGCTCCCTGTACTTTTCTAGTTCACAGACTTGTTGGTTCTCCCAGGCTTCCTTTTTCCGTCTGTGAAGTCGCTTCTCCACTCGACAGAGTTCGTGATAAGTCTCTGCGCGTGCCCGCGTTCTTTGAGCATGCAACATTACTCGGTATGCGGCATTCTTCCGTTCCGTTGCTAGCTTACATTCATCTTCAAACCAACCATTCCGACTCTTTTTGCGGCTGGGGCCAAGTATGTTTGAGGCCATATCAATAATAACGTTCTTCAGGTGGTTGTGAAGATCATTTGTTGATGCTTCATCTCCAGGTCCCCTGTTGACTGCGGTTATTGCGGCATCCATTTCCCTCTTGTAGGTGTCGCGGAGGGTTGTGTTGTGGATGGCTTCAGTGTTCACTCTCACCTGATTGTCAGAGGGGATTCTAGGTGGTATTGTTATTCGAGCTCGGAGCACCATGCCAACGAGATAGTGATCCGAGTCTATATTGGCCCCCTATATGTTCTGACATTCATCAAGGCTGAAAGGTGGCGGCATTCGATCAACACGTGGTCAATTTGGTTGAAAGTGGCCCCGTCTGGAGAGGATCACGTATGTTTGTGGACCGCTTTCCGCGCAAACTCAGTACTTCCAGCAACCATTTCGTGTGACCCTGCTAATTGAATAATCCGCAATCCGTTATCATTTGTTTTTTTCGTGTAAACTATGGGATCCAACGTATCGTCTGAATACGGACTCCTTCCCTACTTGGCTGTTAAAATACCCAAGTATGATTTTGATATCATATCTGGGACAGGCTTCGAGGGCTCATTCTACTGCCTCGTAGAAGGTATCCTTTTCCGACTCTGCAGTCTCCTCTATAGGGGCGTGAACGTTTATGAGGCTTATATTTCTAAACTTGCCTCGCAAGCGAAGAGTGCATAGCCGTTCGCTTATGTTTTCAAAGCCGATAACAGCAGGTTTGATTTTTTGGCTTACTAAGAAACCTATTCCGAGCACATGGTTTACTGGATGACGGCTATAATATATGGTGTAGTGGCTCTTCTCCAGGAAACCGGTCCCTGTCCATCGCATCTCTTGCAACGCTGTTACATCAGCCCTATATTGGGACAGGGTATCGGCTAGCTGCTTGTCAACTTCATCTCTGTACAGGGAGCGCACGTTCCATGAAAAAATGCGCAATCGTTATTCCGTGTTCGTTGCCGGGTCCGTCGTTTTAAAATCCGTCCTGTCCGAGGCTCCTGTTGTGGCTTCGTAACAAGTTGTTTTCCGTGTAGGGTTGTCAGTCCTACCCAACCATCAACCTGGAGGACCAGTTGATACAATTTGTCCCGTTTTTAGACGCGGGAGACTCGCCTTCATCCTTCTTCGTCTGCAGGTTTTCGTCAAGAAAGAGCTCCCAGCGGTCACCACGTGGAGGTGGAAATAGGGTTTGGTAGTAGAGCTGTTGGTGTTGGTTCAGCAGGCATTTCCCAGGTTTTATGCTGCATCGTGGGTACCAATCCACGTTTCGCCCTGGGACCTATACTACCTTTTGACCACCTGAGCCATCAATCCGCATAAAGGTTACACTCTACTGAGCACAGTCCTTATTCATGTAGAACATCAGGACGGGAAGGGAATTCAGTGCACGGACATCTTGGATTCCGGATTGCAACTAAACCTCATCTGCCACGTGTACGATTGGATCAGCATGCATATCATATCTCGATTGAAGACATTAATGAGGACAGACAGTCCCGCTGAAACAAGATCAGTGTGCGATTACGGTCTGGAATCAATAGGTTCACCACACGCCTCGAGACTCACGTTTTGCAACATATTATATCAGGACAGCCGACACAAAACATTCATATGGAACCCTGGCCAATACTGCAGAACCTCTCACTCGCCGATCCAAGCTTCAACAAACCTAGAAAAATAGGACCGGGGTTGCATTACTCTCTATTGGCCATCAGACAATTGTAATTAGGCGACACTCTCCCAACATTGCAGAGCATAGTTTTTGGTTGGATTGTTGCTGGTCAAACGTACCGAAAATCGGCGAAAAAACGTCCAAGGGCCCTCGTGATTTGCGGTGTTTCCAGCAAAAACGAACTCCTCAAAAAACAGGTCCTCAAATTCTGGCGACTAGAGGATAGGGAAAACTTCACTAATAGTTTCACAGCTGCCGAATGACGTTGTAAAACTTTCTTCAATCCAACCCAGCACCACCAAACTTCGAGTGGTCTTCATCAATATCGAACTGTCAAGTGGGCGCGTGAGAAAGTCCTAAATCGAGTGTGAGAGCTCCCTGTATATCTTAATAATGATGGTGCCATTAGGTGCAGAAATGATGATGGTTGGCATTAATTATGTTCAGGTTTCCGCCAGTGTCGATAAGTAAATTTGAAGCCGTGACTGTGACGAAGACGGTTGCTAAAATTGACAGTATAGGTGATATTTTTTTTGTCAGATGGATCACGGTATCGTAGCGGAGCAACTCCGCATTTGTTATGATATTAAGGATATTCGTTTTTCGAGGTGGCATTCGATTACCAGACCTAGAAGAGCTCCAATTGTGTAATCTACCACACTGGAGTTTACCGAGCAACTTCCAAATGTACGCCCTGATACCGTCTTGCGAAAGCGATGGTCATGCAGAAAAGGCTGATACGCGGCATATGAGCTGCCATTGCTAAAAGTTGTGCCAAGTTTCAAGTTTAGCAAATACTTCGTATGGCTTACAGTATCTTCCCTTTCGTATCTAGAAGGCATATTTCCTTTTGGCAACAAAACCAAACGCTGTTGTTTCCATTTTTTAAGGATATATAAACGTGATTGGTCACACATGAGAGGAAGTTTTCGCTGCTTTATTCGGAATACTATCAGGTCCCGGTGCTTTCTTATCCTTTATTTTGTTGCAAACCTGTAGAAATTAATCTTCGGTGATACACGGTATGGTCTCTAAACCAGCTATATTGATTATTTCGATGACTGTGTTCGATCTTTGCGGGAACAATGTCTTCATTATCAATGCTAGCGTTGTCGGACAAGTTACTTGTGGTGATTTCTTCCCTTCTACTTTAGACGTCACCACTCTTTAGGTTGTGCCCCAGAGATTTAAATCCTGCGTGTGTGCGCTACTATACTAGTGCCTTTGTGGGTATGCTGTTAGCGGAGGAAGCCCTTTTTGGGTCATTTGCTCTGGTATTCTAACAATTACATCTCATCTAAATGACTGACGATGAAACCGTTGAGTGCAATTTTCCCTTCAGGTAGGTACTTATGGTGAACTCCCGGTCGATTAGAATCATCATCTCAAATGAAAATCCAAAATAGTGATAAGGCCCAGCAGATGCGAGTTTTCATAATCGAAGGACGCTTTGCAAGTTAAGGTAGGAAAAGCGAAGTTGGGACCGTTTTGAAACCGCATGGCTTGAGATCCATCAAGCCTCTTCAGAAGATACAATGTACCTTGAATCCGTCTATGGATTTGGTATTTTTCGATGAAAACCTTAATTTTTATTTCTTATGAAAGGAACCTACTTCAAACCAAAGGAGTTCATCAATAAAGTTCAAGCCACGCTTAACCGCGAGGAAACTCAGTCAAGGCAGACCCAGAATCATTGGAAGGAATAATAGGAGCAACGTCCAACCGCGGATGGTATTACCCAAGCCCCTCTCGTTTACCCAAATTATGATGTCATTTCAGATCAACGGAGTCAAAAAAAGGGATCCGTTCTACAACTTCATTAAGGTAAGCATCAGTTAGAACGTATACTATATACCTATTCGGAAACTCAAGACTCCAAGGCAAAGTGCAGCTAGGGAGTCTCTCGAAGAATACAGCAAGGTTGTCGTTTCGCGTGGGGAACACGCGAAGCCGGAAATCGTTGGAATTTGGAATGATTTTACAAAATGGATTCCCTCAACCACGCGTTCGTCCCTAGTCAAGCCCATCCAGAGAATCTAAATCTGGAGGCCAAAATCTACTCCTCCAATCGTAAAACTTCCTACATTTAGTGGAGATATTAGTCAATTAGAGCGATACTAATCAATAGGTGCCACTTTAACTCCGCGTACAATGGCCCTAAGATAGGCAATATGGAGTGTTTAATGATGTTCCAAAGTAAACTGATGGGCGAAGCAAAACGTGTAATAGACCATTTGGGGGTTTTCGATAAGAATTACTCTTAAGAATGAGCTCTTCTAGACCGAAACTGTAGTAATAGTTGAGCCTTAATAGAAAAATAAACACAAGTCCTACTTGACCTTCCTCAGCTCAGATCATGCAAAAGGGACCAAAAGTTAGAAAAAGCATTGGCTAGGATGCTATCCGGCTTCCTTTGTCCATACGTTCTTCAGCCCGCCGACGCCTATCCAATACATACCAGCCAGTCCAAGTCCTACCAGGAATCTAGGAATTTCTTGAAGAAGGAAACAATCCTTTAAATATTGTTGGTAGGGTGCATCGTGGGAAGAGGAAAGTCGTTATTGCACCGGTCAGTTAGGGACGATAATGGTCGAATTCACAATCACCTTAACGAACAATTAAGAAGTGGAAGGAACGCTTCGCCACGATCCTTAATAATATGACATGAGTTCTATTTCTGCGGCAAGCGATGGAATATTGTTATAAATTGCATCATCTTTTCATCGACTTCAAGGTCGCCTATGGCAGCGCAGCCAAGGCGAAAATGTGAAGCCAGATAAAAGCAGCAGGATCACTCTCGAGACCATTCGAGAGAGCCTATTCCAGCTTACAAAAATAGTTTCGCTCGAAACGCCTCACCATAGGGCCAAAGCTGTTACTGCACAAGACAATGATCTTGCCAGTCCTCGTGTATTCCTCAGGGACTTGGGTTCTTAGCAAAAAAAAAATTGTGAACCCTTATCCGCGTTCGAGAGGAGAATCGTTCCAAGGATTTTTGGCCCCCTACATGAGGATAGATGATCCTGTAGCCTATATAACGAAGAAACCTATGAGCGATACCGCGACCGTCTGGTTGTGGATAAAATCGGACTCAACAGGTTACGGTGGGCGGATCACTTAATCTTATGGATGAGGATGATCCAGCCCGGAAAGTCTATAAGAGCAATATCTATGGTTGAAAAAGAAGACGGGTCAGACCCTGCTTGAGATGGAACGATGGCGTAGATCAGGACACCAGATAGCTTTGAGGGATATTGAATTGGTGGACTCTGGCGTAAAATTGGGGTGTCTGGTATTCCTTACTAAGGCAGGTCTTGACTGGATACCGGTTGGTACGCCGTTGATGATGATGATGGCATAAGATGAAGTTTCCCTGTTTGTGGATGAAATAGCTAGTTAATGTAACAAGCGGATATTGACTGCTCCTCCAAACAGAAAAGAAATTATCTTATTCAAAAGAAGGGCAACCCGTCTAAAGTGCGACAGTTAGCTACTACGATGTCCAGCTCTGCGAAGATTTCAAGCAGGATTTGGCCCCTGGTGTTCGTTACTCGACTTCCCTAGTCTAAGGCCCACGCGTCGAAATCGCCTGCAACGATTTTGGGCTGTGGTTTCTAGCGGTCAACACCAAGCCGTTAAGCATCTCCTCATATTACGCTAATGTTGCACTACGAGGAGCATAACAGCTACAGATATTGGATGCCGGTGAATTTTTCCCTTACAGAACCGTCTACAGGAAATGGCATTGTTTATCGAATGGGCTGACGTCCGGATGCCCTTATCGCTCCGTTTTCGGATGAGTATTAGTAGCACTAACTTAATTTAGGCGCGTTTCACAGATTACCGCCACAACCACATTCGGCTCTCGAATAGTTTGCGGCAGCAAGTCTTAAACTGCCTCGCAATGGTTGAGGTTGATTTTTATCAACATCATTTAGCATTACCATTCAACTCCCTCCTGTATGCCGGGCACCTACTACCATTTGCAAGATGCTGGTCGTGCACTTTCTTTTTTCCTTTGCACAACATGCATCGCGGATGTGCAGTGCAGTCTTTGATAAGATGGCCTCCATTTCCACACCTCCTGTACCTTCTCGACTTATCGTGCTTATTAGTACATGCTGCTGCAAGGTGACCGAAATCGAGGCATCTGGAACATATTTTGAAAGATACTTGCTCCCTAAGCCGACACATGACCCAACCTATTGTTACCTTGCCCACGGTAATCAGTTTAATCCCTGATTCAACTGGCAACCTGATGATAGCGGTCTATGTACCTCCTTATCCCTTTTTCATTCTCCTCATTGCGCATTCTTCTATTCTGCTAAGGTTAGCGCAGCACAAATATCTTTTCGTGATGTGACCTGGTCTAGGTCTTTGCACTCGATTACTATCTGTTCCTTTTGGGCTTCTACTTGAGCTTGCTCACTTAGCACCTTCTCCACCTGGCCGCGAAAACTATCCGTTGTCTTCTCGGTGGATTTGCTTAGTTTCAGCATCAGGTCCACTTTCCGCGTACGCCTGATACGACTCACAATGCCGCCCAAGTCTGTCAATGCCGAATGCCGATATAGGCACAGGACATACCTCCTTTCTTGGAAATAATGATTATTTCCGGACAAATTTTCTTTTTTTTCCTTCTGCCACTTTTTGCCGCCCACCTTTACCCATTGTTTGGGTTTAAGAGCTATAGACTCTTTCCATTTTGTCAAAGCTGACCCCCCGCAGAACTACTCGAAACTTTCGGCGGCACAGTCTATTTCGACGAGGAGGCCTTTTTCATCATGACCACTTGCTGTGCGCCACGGGGTTCACTTATTCCTCCATCTCCACCAAGTTTCTCACTAATGAGGCACTGCGGTCGCTGGATATCGAGAGTCGGAAGCTTCCTTGCCGACTCCCAAAAACCCGCCGGTATTGGGTTTCTGAAACACTTCACCGTACAAAACTACCTTTCTCGTCCTCAATATTTGGTTTGATTTTTGGGTGCCTTGCTCATGGCCAATTTTTATCTACGGGTGGGCGTTTGCTTCTCGCCTACCCGTACTGCGCATAAGCATGCCCATGCACGCACAACTGCTTTCGTCAAATCGCTCGAATAAACTGATGACATCTGTTTGCTCTAACATCGGGTCATGGACCAAAGCCGGATTTGGAAGGGTGGGCAGGTAGTGTCGGACTGAAGATAAGTACCAATAAAAGCAAGGTTCTCAGTCTGAAGGGTCATAGTACTCTCCCTATGGGCATTAATGGTCAGAGCATTGAAAGCGTTGATCAATTTGTATATTTTGAAAGTGAGATTTCTGTCGACAGTGGCACTGACGTCTTAATAGAATCAGATCCGCCTTCGCTGTCTTGTCTTAAATCTGGAAAAGCAGTTATCTCAACTCTAGGATCACGTTGAGACTGCTCCGAAATAATGTTCTTTCTATGGTACTATATGGGAGAAGCACATGGAATATGACCAGCACCACTGTCACTCGAAAGCTTCAGGCATTTATGATCGTTGGCCTGATACTATTTCAAATGAAGAACTTGGTTGGCACATAGGCCTGTCAACCGCATGAGAAGCCATCGGAAGGTGGAAGCGACAGTGGATAAGTCACAGATTAAGGAGAATCAGCAATTCGATTCTTGGCTACGTTACGTAGTGGAACCGTCTCTTGCAAGATGGCCAGCAAGTGGGACGTCCCAAGAGTACTTGGGGCAGAACAGTGCAGAAGCAGTGCGGACCTCTCGGAAAGTCTTGGGGTGAGCTGAAGGACATTATAACGAACCGTAGATGTCTTTCTTCATTAATTGTTATCAGCCTATCATCTTTTAATCTCTTTAAACAGATAAGAAATAATATCCTATCTGTCCTCTTTTAATTAACCCATTTAAGGTCCGAACTCAGTGCCAGTTAGCTGGGCTCCCAAGTTGCCTAAGTAAAGTTTTAATGCATATTCTCATCGGCAGGACACTTATCTGGATTATTTAAATTAAAGTATCTTTGATTTTGTTTTGTGATTAAATGCGCATGCATGGATTTCGTCGGCCCTGAAATCAAATTGAGAATCTCTTAGTGAATTTGTAGAATTATTTATTACCATAGCTATCGCAGCGCAGTGTACCAGACACTACGCTATTAGAATTAAACACGTTTTTCATCTAACGTCGAGATGATTGAAAGCCATTTTGAAATTTATGGATGCATCTGTATCATTGTATGGAAGAGGTGGAAGGGCGTGTACAAATGGGTCCTTTTATTTTTGGCTTTTCTATTCGTGATATCACTCACGCAATCAATCATAAGTTAACATCTAGACGATGAACGTTTCCATATAGCGAAGGTCATCCATCATCCAAGTACGATTGGAATCACTGAACGCAATTGAGTCAAAATGGGTCAATAAACTTGTGGAAACTCATTTAGGCCAGTATTTGTTGAAATTTCTATTTTCAGCATTTATTAGACTTTTTATTATGTTCACCGAATATATAAAAACATTCTCCTAATTAATTCTCTACAGAAATTTATGTTATTCCTTGAGAATTTATTCAAATGGAAGTTCACAGAACGATATTAGCCGTGACCCATTTGATTGAAGTGTGTTTCCAGTTCTACAAAAAGCACAATAATAGTTGTAAACAGACCAGTTGATAGGTTTATAAACAAATTGATTCTCAAGGAGCCCAGAAGAAAGATTGGAACGTCCAAATGTGATTTCAAATAAACAATGAATCATATTTTGAAATTTCCAAGTACAAGTCAAAAGCCTTTTTCACCTTCAGATAGGCTTGTTCCTCTGTTTACTGCCAAATTGACCTTTTCCATTATTTTGTCAAAAAACAGGATAATTGTTTTCCAAGGCATTTTCAAATGTAATTTATAACAATTTGTTTTTTAACCGTTGAAATTGTATTTATTAGATGCTGAGACCTTGTATATTGTATATATTGATGCATTATCTGAATATCCATAAATAAAAGATAAAAGAGCATCTGATTAATATGATTGATTTCAATGGATATTAAATAGAAACATAAAAGTTTTCTAAAACCAATTAAATTAAAAAAATGCAATTAACTTAGAAATCAGCTTCGTTATGCATCTGAAAATCTTTAAGTTCCAACTTTATGGTGCGTTGCTCTCCTGGCATATGCTCAACTGAACAGAAAAAATAGATAATAATTTTCACGATGGTAACAAAAAATCGACTTTCCATATGAAATTCATAAGTAACATTTTTCTTGCTTTTACAATTGGATTTCATGAATGAAAGCTAAAAATATTTCAAGATACTTCTTAGTTGATTTAATGAGAAGAAAGAACGCCTCGTGTTGGCTGATGTTTATAAATAGATTGCAGTTACCCACTGTGTGGACAAAAGGAAATTTGAGTCTGTGAATTTGAAATCTGAAAAAAAGATTAAGCAAAAAATATACAAATTGTTTTAAAAAAATTAAAACAAGCGGTGCACCTGGGGTGCTATTTATTTTGGCTCAGGTGATCTAAGTTGTTTTGAATTTTTATTTCCACTTTATATTCCAGGAATGATGCCCGAAATAGAAGTTCACATTATGGGTCCTTTTGTCTTCTAATAGACAATAGCAACAGGATCGGATCGTAATCAGGACAATTGTTCTACCTTCATCAATAACCCGATTGAAGAATTCATTGAACCACAGTATTGGGTCCCAGTTGTTCGTTTTCCAGAGATCAGAAGCGTCAGGTCCTGTTGCCTTCCCCGATTTCATTTATCGTCTTCAGTGGCTTCAGTGGCATTGACATGACGGTCCTGGGGGTTTAACGTGAATACCTGCCGTGTAGGCCTAATACCAGCGTCCTCTTCGGACATGGATTGATTTGGAGACCACAATCAAAGTCCTGCCATAACTGGCATGGCGGTAGTGGTTTATACTGAGTGTAGACTCAGGATTCATACCAGTGGATGCAAGACCTATCTAACACTTCTGCCGTAACTAAGGGGTACGGCGCCCAAAATGCACAGCGCAACTCCACGCTTGAGCCTCAACGAGCTGTGCCCGCCATGCACCACAACCATTATGAAACTTCCACAAAGGGGCAAACTGCAAATAATCGGGCGGAGAACACGTCCTCCAGGAATTCTCCTGAAGCATATGCTCCCAGAGGGCCATCTCCGTTCCCATGGTACCAGATAACCTCCGGTGAAGCTTCGTGCCAATTGCCGCTTCAGATGAGTCCCTGCAGACTCGGGTCTGATCGACCTCCTCGAGTACGTCGAAGCGGGCGCACCCCAAAGAGTTGATTGGAATTAGCTGGAAGCGGAGAACCTTCGACCATTCGTTCATCATACTGCAGATGAAGCAGAGTCAAGGAACTCCCTCCTTCGTCGAAAGGCAGCACGTGCGAATTCATTAGCGCATTGAAGTGTATCACTATTAGCAAGGCATTGGCTAAAATCATAGATACCCTTCACCACGTGAATGCCCATGTCGTTTAGATTCCAGATGTCACAGTACGTTGGACAAACACAAAGGACATGGAACCAGTCCTCTGAGTCTGCCCCACACAGAACACAACCCTGACTGGAGACAAGGTTCCGCGAGAAGATAAATATATTTAAGCTACCATGCCCCGTAAGGAGGAAGCCCATCTCAAGACCGAAGTCCACGACGGGACTTCCTCCGGCAGACACATTTTTGGCGTACGCATACCTGGCAGGGCGATTCCCGCATCCGTTCCATCTAACCTGCACTTAGATGTTACACTGTCACTTACACTTTTGACCACAGTGGGTCCTAGACTCTCCACCTGATCCACACTTACTAAGTCTGTTTGCAGCAAACGTGTAGGCCGTGACACGACGGGCTATCTCCAAATCACACAGCAAGACCTGCATAGGGTCGGTCGAGACCATACGACATGCCGGAAGACAAGCTAATAATGCAACTCACAAGCGGAAAATAGTTTCCTGCCCTGTGCCGTCATAGCAAAGTCATACAACATAGGGGACCCATGCAAGGAAGAATTCCACTTATATAGCAGCTCTCATGCTTAGACCCCACTCCCACCTCATAACACCCCTCAACATACCCGCCTATTTAGTCAACAGTAGCTTGAGCTCGCGCAGCTGCAGACCCAAAGACATACGCTTCGCGATCGTGACTGCTAAGTATGTTACTTTTTGCCGGTATTTTAAAGAAACTCCACTCGATTTAACCGAAGGCGGAGACTTAGGCAGCCTTTCAGCATCATCGCGCCTTTTTTATCCGTTGAGACGGCGAGTGGCACTGAAAAATAGAATTGCTCCAAATGTCTGCAAGGCTTGTCAAAGTGGAGGCTGAACAAATTCTTCAGTTGAAATCTGCTCGTCGCAACTCGACGGTCCATAAGCAAAGTGTCCTTATCATTAGCGTAACATAAGTATTCGATATCCTGTGTGCACTCATGCCGGCTTTTGACAAATTGCGTTTTACTGTTCCCACTTTAAAATGTATGAAGATAAGACAATCGTTTGTTGAAACATTTATTCACAAGTATAAGAGTGTCCGCAAAATTGACTATACGCTCGCCAAGCCCATTGCGCGTTCCAAACTCCTTACCCACATGGCACCTGTCTGCCCTTTCGCCAACATAATACGTGGCTTCCAATGAAGATATAGTCATTAGCAAGCAGGTTACAGGTCCTTTCAACGGAAAGTTGCCAGAAGACATCTTCCTCGGCATCGTTTCGACCTGTCGTTGGTGCATATATGAAGTGAGGTCCCATGCGAACACCATATTGAATGTGTGGGCACCAAAATGGAGAAGTTTGTAGTCATTTGTACCACGTTTGCGTTCTTGTCGCAGCTTTTGGCACCAGACAATCGGGTTTCCTGAAGAGTGCAGATATAATTGCACCTTTTCCTGTTCTCCCTTTTTTGCCTCAGATATCAGCTGTGAAAAGTACTAATGAAGACCTCTCATTTGATTATTTAAAGGAAGTTCTTCTGCTAGCCTCAGAAGACTCCCAAAACATCTTGTTTCGTTTCCAGAATTGAAAAAAATTGTCAATAACATTTTTGTCTCTAACTCAAGAGCTGCTTAATCGATTGGTATATTGCGTGTGTACCATAATTTAATAATGTGCCCACAGAAAAATTTTGAAAGAAAAGCCCTTTTTAAGGGGCTCTGAACAGATGTAACCCCTTAACTTAACATAAGACGATATGCGCATGAGGATTCATATGATACCCCACCTACCCATCAAATTTCGTATCACGTGTGACAGACATCGCCGAAAGGAGCGCCAGAATGCTAAACAGTAGCCGTTTGAAAACGTAAATGATCCTTATATAAACAGGGTGAGATTATTGAGATCAGCGGACGAATAAGTAGCTAAAGGAAATACCAACAGCTATTATATGAAATCCAAAAACAATTGGTGTTAATGGTGCAATTTATGAAAACGAAGACACGTTTAGAAAGCTGGGGGCAAAGGTCTTAAAGCGTTTAGCTGCCCCGCGATGGAAAAGAAATTCTGTAGCTCTGCAAATGGCATGGGAACAGATCCCCTGATCATGATCATTCGGAGAAAGTTAGCAACAAATCCGCTTGGACGAAAGTGAAGAGAAAAGGAAAGTTTCAAAAGAGACCGCGACAAGATGTATTGTTTATTTCACCGCAAGAGGTAATTTGGCACGTGAAAGGAGTTCTCCAGTGTGCCTAGTATATCTGTCCATCTTATGGAATTGAAGGCATTTCTGACATCAAGCGTTAGGAGGAGCACTATCCGTCGAGATCGGCGGCTGTGTGCCTCGGCTCGATTAACCGCATCTACGACCTCCATAACAGCATCCACTATAGATTTCCCTGTTCTGAACCCGAACTACCTTGCGGAGAAATCCCCGGCAGCACGGATCGCTTCAGCGAGTCTACCCCTGATGAGCTTCTCCAGCACTTTTCCGGCCATCTCAAGCGTACACAGCGGCCGGTATGCAGACGGGAGCTCCGGGTCTCCTTTATCCTTACTATATCAACGCTAGTCTGGCCACTTTCCAGCGACAAGGAAAAATGACCTCCTTCAAGCAGGCGTTGAATACGTCTAGCTGTAATTCTAGCCGTTGGCGGAACACCAGTTTGTAAACTTCCACCGGAATGCAATCAGGACCTGGCGCCTTCGTGTTTTTCATAATGAGAACCGCTTCTTCGAGCTCTCTCATTGTGAAAAGGGGGCAATCCACGACGCTTTCCGCGCTATTTACATCAACCCGTACAGGGTGTCTGGGGAACAACGCCCGCACAATGCGGCCCATCTGGTCGGTGCTCAGTATCCACCGCTTCCGCAGAGCTCCGATTTTCCGGGTGACAAGCTTATAGCCAAGTCCTCACGGGTCTTCATTCACCCCATTAACAAAGTTCTGCCAGTCGCGAGCTTTGCTTTTATTTATAGCGCTGCGGAGTCTCCTTTTTGCTGATCTATATTGTGTCTTTATAGCACATGCCTCCTCGTTGGCGTGCAAACGTTGTGCCAAACGGCGGAGCTTATGACGCTCCTTCTGTAGGTCGGCAATTTCTGCCGCCCACCAGTACATAGAAGGCTTGTTGTGCCTAGGGCCTCTCCGGGGCATAGAAACCGCACACGCCATCATTATCAGGTTCATCACTGAATTTACGACGGTGTCACCTGCGACACTATCCCCCCGGAGTGCCTCCAGCGCGGTGCTACCTGCTCAAAGAGCTTCGATGAACTTCTCGATGTTCACCCTCGTGACATTTCACACGCAGGGGAAGCGTGGTGTTGGTACTCGCCGGCAAGTAGCGATCGCAACGTACTAATGATCACTTGTCGAGAAGTCTTCTAGGGCTCGCAACCCGTCCATCAATGATGCCAGAGATTCCGACGCAAAAGTGATATCAGGAATGCTTCCTTCACAGCCTGGGCGCCGAAACATTGGTGTGGATCCGGTGTTTAAAACTACGAGCCATGCTCTCGCCGCCATTTCCAGAATCCGTTTCCCTCTGGAGTCTGACTGAGGCATGCCCCATTCAAGAGCCCTGGCATTAAAATCGCCGCCAACCAGGATTCATCCTTCTGTGTTCGAAACGGCGTCCTCCAGAGCATCAAGCCGGAGCCGAAAGTCCGGCATCGTCTCATTCGGCGTCAGGTAAACGCTAAAAAACGTTATCCCTAAATACCGGATCCAGACAAACCCGTTCCCCCGGCCTTCGGCAAGAACACGAAGTCGAATGTTGTCCTGAACCCAGATGGCAGCGGTGCCCGATAAGTCGAGATGCCATGAGGACGGAATCTTGTTTCGGTCTTGCTCGCTAATCAGCACTAGATCCGCATTTACTTCCGCGGCGAACTGTGCTAGCAACTGGTGAGCGGTTGCACTCCGGTGCATGTTAATTTGCAAAATGCGGATCATGGCGTTCGCACCCTAGCCCTCTCCAATCCCGCCCTGATGATCGGACACCGTCTCGAGCCTGCAGTGTGTGCGACGCTTTCATCAGACGCGCCACGATCCCTGTAGAGAACGCAACTCTCGATTTCCTTGCAGGTCTTCGCTTGATTACCCACTAGGCTGCATCTCCGGCATGTTGTCCTCCTGTCCGGACCCTTGCAAGCTGCTGACGTGTGTCCATAGTCCAGATACCTGTAGTACTTGGTGGGGACTATCCGCATTCGTACCATGCATACTACAAATCCAATTTTGATTCTCCCGCTGCTAAGGAGTTTCCTCGCATATTGCTCGGGGACTTCCACCACGGCGAGCTTTTGGCCTCGAGCACTTACAGAGGTGATACTTACCCGAGCAAACTATCCAATGGGCAAGGTTTGCATACCACCCTGGATGAAGCGAGGTGTTTTTTATCGTAGAGTCACCTCGTACAGAGTGCGGTCTTGGTAGACGAGAGGCTTGGCTTTGTGGGGAGCCACATATCAATCCCAGAGAGAGATAGGTTGGCTACCAGAAGGCTGTATTTTACATCAATATACCCTGCAGTCCACTGCTTAACCCCCTTTGGGCGCTGGATAAGTTTATAATAAGTTTAATGATTGAGAATTGAAAATTGTTGAAACAAGGGCTTCCCGTAAATCATGGAAACCATTAGACTAATAAATAGACACGAGCGTTAATTCCGAAAAGTCACTCGTTTTGAACAAGCGTAAGAAACAAGTTGTTTGCCGAAGCTCTGTGAAATGTGGGCCATGGTTCACTTGAGCGGTTGTCAGTTTGGCTACGTTTGCAGCATTGCCACGCCTCTTGGGCATTCTCGCGAGAGCAGAAGCCCACGATTAGTGGAGTCATGTCATAGGTGACTTCAGAATTTAGGTTAGAGCGCTTTAATTGACGACACTGTAGCATGTATTAGTTGCTATTTAGGTAGTTTGATAGCATTAAGAGTTTCCTGTAATTAAAAAAGATCGCTCGTTGGCAACTTATCAGATTGTTAATTTTATTTTTCGGCTATTATTTTTGGCATATGAACAAGTGGTAAATCAATGGTCTGCGCCATTTAAAATAAGACGTATGATATTCTACTATACTGTAGTCACTGAAGTAACGAAATTGGATGTAAATAAATATCCTTTAATTTCCGCTACTCTGTCTGATATATGAATATGAGAATTGGCATTCATGTAAGCTTGATAAACCCACCAGTATCAGCTTTACACAGGCTTCCAAATAATCCCTCGATTCCGCTGTGTTGAAAAGATATGCAAACTCCATCACTATGGCAAAGCTCTCGACCTTTTGACTTTTCGCACCTAGAGTAGTTGACAAGTAAATCAAAAGGAAATCCGATATCAATGCGACAAAAGCCAATGTGAACCTGGATCAATCGAGAGGAAAAAAATGATACCAACGATTGGAAATTCCTTTCCAATTCGACGGCGAATCGTATGTCACATGTATGTTAACAGAGGTGAAGAGCATTTACCAGTTCTAGGAAGTGGGAAAACCAGGATAACAAAAAGTATGGAAACGTTATTGAAAGCCAGATAAACTTCCAACTGACGCGTGTATACAAATATGTAAGTACCAATGACGGTGCACCCTACTCACTTGAATTATAGAAGGATTTATTCACGTTGGTGTTGGGGAGCATTTATTTACACAAATTGAATTAAAATTATTTATCCAAGGTAAATAATATTTTGTATAAATTTTCTGCCCGCTATTGGGGCTTATAGCATTAAAATCCGCAATAAAATCAATAAAATATGTTCATCCAGACCGAGTATTTCCTACAGCGACTACCTGCTTTCTAATTATTTATACTCCCATCAAGTGCAATTTGCGGCTACCGGTACCGGTAATTTTAATAACAAAGTATAAATTCCAGAATTAATAAAATGTCCATTAATAGCTAATGATTCCTGTAGCAGCTTTTGCACTTGAAATGAGGAATTTATGGGCGAACTGTCGCAATTTGCCACTAACGAGATTATGCATAATTTCAGATGTTGACGTTTGCAACTCGTTTATTAATGCAATGTTATTCTGGGAACTTAATTGGGAGGTTTACTGGGAATGAAAGGGTCACAACGTCTTTGAAGAGGCAAAAGATTGTTGGAAGGTTGAACGACCAACGTTATAAGCACCATTGAAAATTTGGCGTTAAATTTCATTTCGCAAACAAGGAGAGTTAATTAAGGCCAAAGCTTTCCACTTTATCAAGAAATATCCGCAATATTTGAAGTGTCTGTGTATGCGATATTTCGCTGTTAGTTATAATAAACATTTTTTTCTTTTCTTATTAATAAATAAACAGTGCATACAGGTATCAATTCTTTAATTTTTTCAAGACTAGCTGACCCGACAGACTTCGTACTGCCTCAATCGATAAATAAAAGACCTAAACTTTTATATAAAATAATTTTAATACAAACAAAACGAATCCGTATTTAATAAAAAAGCATATTGTGAAGCATTTCATCTGCGGATTCGATCAATTTCATTATGTCGTGATTGCTGTTGTTGTGTTTGATGTGCACGAACTCGTTCCATTCTAAGCCTATCCACTTCATTATCACTCACTAAATAAAGCAATTCTGACATAGCAATACGACTATTTTCTTGATCTGTTTCTCTCTGGTCATCAGTGCGGTTAGCACGTGAGGTAGCTCTTCGCACATTTGATTGACTGCGACGACCTAAGTCAGGTCGTCTTCTCCACGGCATCGTAAATTGTAAATAATCAAAGTGAGAAAATTTTTCACTCACTTAGCAGTAAAGTGTCACAATCACAAAATATCAAAAAAAAAGTACACATTACCTGGAATGTCACTATCACAAATGATCGCCAAAGTAAAGAAAGTTCTCGCGCACTCATAGATATGTTATCGTAACGCAATATCGTAATACTTCTTTCCGTGTTCTAAAGTGCAACGGGATGGATTGACATATTAGTTGGTTGTCAAATCTAATGTCAAATATTATCGTTGCGTTCAGAAATTTAATTTGTAACAAAACTTAATATCTAGTCTAGGTCTAGGTAGTCTAGTTTGGTCTTGAAATATTTATGGAAATTCAGAGAAGGTTTAAACGGTGAGGGACAAAAATATTAAAAACAGAAATTCTATATTCCAATACAACATGTTCTGAGCTGTGAAACATTTTATGTCTTTTGTCTTTTTAGAAATAAAAAATTGTCACTTGGCTGTCAAATATTTCTAGTTGCTTTAAAAAATTTGTCTGTTTCATAGCTGTAATATGAGGTCTGATGAACACAGTGAGTGATTGAACTTTATTGAATATCAATAAAGATCAAATTGACTCTAAATTTTATTTAGAAAAAAACGTTTATATAGGAAAAAGAAAAGTACTGTTTTTAGGGTTTTACCGGCAATTATTCGAATTTTCCCACCTTTTAAACCTTCCCTAGACCTCCACGGACATTTCAAAACCAAGATAAGATAAATCCGTTCAGCCGTTCTCGAGTTTTAGAAAGACTAACGAACAGCGATTGATTTTTATATATAAGATACGTATGCATTAAGTTGGCAAAAACCTGTGATCTAAGTAAAATGACTTTTTAATGACTGGTAAATTTGTCAAACCAGATGTGGTCAGTCTAGCTTATAAGTTTGAACCAACCGGCGTTTTTTTCGGGTTTGGGCTCTACAATTGACATGGAGACTTTAAGAGGATGGTTTACCAAAAGCTTGAATATGTTTCGTTTTTCCGATTAGAGAAGTTGGAATATGTCATCTACATAAACGTCCAATGTAGAACCATTAGTTAGGAGTAGGCCCATGACAGTATAGCATAACCAAGTTTTTCATAATAATTTAAACGATTTTCGCATTTAATTTATAGTCAACTTCTCAGTGCTAACATGTCGAAATACTCTTTTCAACTGGCTAAGCCCCATATGCTCAGAACATCATACCAAAGAGACTTCACTCCAGGGAAAACAACAACAGATCAGATTTTCTGTCTGCGGCAAACGATGGAAAAACTGTTGGAATATGGACAACAGTTGCACCATCTATTCATCGACTTTAAAGCCGCCTATGATATCATAGCCAGGGTAAAACTGTACACGGCCATGAGAGAATTTGGTATCCCGACGAAATTGATAAGACTGACTGTCTTACTGACAGCAGGATCACTCTCAAGACCATTCGACATCGACGACGGGCTACGAAAAGGAGATGCCCTCTCATGCGTCCTCTTTAACCTGGCCCTCGAAAAAGTGATATACGAAATGAAACAGGTACGATCCTCTTTAAGTCCACCCAACTACTGGCCTATGCTGGCAATATCGACATCATGGGAAGAACCACCCGAGACGTACAAACTGCCTTCAACCAGATCGAGCAGGCGGTAATAAGTGCGAGATCTTGGACTGCACATCAATCAAGGCAGGACAAAATATATGGGTGCAACGTCAGCACCGAAGACGAACCAACCAACAACACCAAACCGCACTGGTCAAACAGAAAGAATAACGATAGGAGAATACAACTTTGAGACCATTGATAATTTCTCCTATCTAGGGTCGAAAATCACAACCGATAACAGCTACGATGAGGAAATCCGCGCACGGTTGTTGTCAGCCAACAGAGCCTATTTCAGCTTACAAAAACTGTTCTGCTCGAAACGTCTCACCATAGGGTCAAAGCTCTTACTGTATAAGGCAATGATCTTACCAGTCCTCATGTATTCCTCGGAAACTTGGGTTCTTAGCAAGAAAAATTGCGAACTCTTGGCCGCGTTCGAGAGAAGAATCCTTCGAAGAATTTTTGGCCCCCTACATGAGGCTGGACGATTCCGTAGCCTACACAATGACGAAATCTATAAGCGATACCATGACCGTCCGGTTGCGGATAAAATCCGGCTGAATAGGTTACGGTGGGCGGGTCACTTAATCCGTATAGATGAGGATAATCCAGCCCGGAAAGTCTATAAGGGCAATATCTATGGTAGAAAAAGAAGACGAGGAAGACCCTGCCTAAGATGAAGTGATGGCGTAGGGCAGGACGCCAGACAACTTTTAGAGATATCGAATTGGTGGACCTCAGCGCAAAACCGGGATGTCTGGAGTTCCTTATTAAGGCAGGCCTAGACCGAATACCGGTTGTTGCGCCCTTGATGATGATGAAAGGAATATTGTTTGAAATAACGAAAACTTGTTTTTCCTATTCGCTAGTGTTAATTTATGTGTCTTGCAAATAACGATATTTCGGGAACCACTTGTTCTCTTCATCAGTGGTAACAAAAAAGTTTATTGACGGTTTCGTCCAGGGCAGAGGCAACTCATCAGTCGCTGCCTCACCTCTGCCCTGGGAGTAATATATATACCACTAAATAAATATAGTCTATCCGTACACTGAACATATATAGACTGATATCTATTTAGTTAGAAATATTATTATACAGGGTGCGCCAGCATAATTTCCTTTTCTAAAATGCGCGCCACTCAGTTAGTTGATGTCATAGCGAAGCGCTAGTGGTCTCGTTCAAGAGGGGATACTGTAAAGTTTTGTCCCGACACGGTTCAGTCGTCATCATGCGTTGGAATAGTGAGGAGCGTGCCTTTGTCGTTGAGGTTTACTTTTCAAGCGGATGTTCGGTTATTGCAACACAGCGTGAATTTCGAAATCGCTTTAATTTAGCCCCGTTGACTCCCGTCCCAGACCGCAAATCAATTGTTACATGGGTCACTACATTCAGACAAACTGCAAGGTGCGACAAAAGGAAGAACTGGAGTCCCTCGGCCCGTTAGATGACCTGAGAACATTGAAGCAGTGAGAGCGTCAATGTTGCGATCGCCACGGCGTTCTGCGCGCAAACACGCATCTGCCCTTGAACTATCCGATCGTTCTGTGAGAAGAATTCTTCGTGATCATCTTCATTTTCATCCCTATAAGGTGGCGATAGTGCAGGAACTTTCAGAACGTGACTTTAATTCTCGGATGATCGCGTGTGAGCTTCTTCTTGATGTCGTTCCCGAGGGTGCTATTGTTTTTTTTAGCAATGAAGCCCATTTTCATTTGTGAGGGTCGGTTAACAAACAAAACATGCACTACTGGGCTGACAGCAACCCTCGAGAATTGCATCAAAAACCTTTGCATTCACCCAAAGTCACAGTGTGGTGTGCAATTTCCTCAGCTGGAATTATTGGTCCCTGGTTTTTTGAGGAAAATAAGGTTACAGTGACAGTGAATTCGGACTGGTATGTAAACATGCTACAGAATTTTTTTTTCCCACGGCTAGAAAACGGTGCAACAGCACACACTTCAAGAGCATGGATGGCTGTTTTGAGGGAACACTTTCCAGAGCGCCTTATCTCAATTAGAGGCGATTTGGAATGGCCGGCACGCTCTCCCGATCTGTCCCTTTGTGATTTTTTTCTATGGGGTTTTTTGAAATCCCGTGTTTATGTGAACCGTCCAAGAAGCCTACAAGATTTGAAGACCAACATCCAAGAAGAAATTGCCAACATAACACCTATGCTATGCTAACAAGAGTCATGACAAACGCCAGAAATCGGTTTACGCAATGTATGGAGAATGGGGGACGTCACCTAACAGATTTGATCTTCAAAACAATGTAAGTATAATAAAAACTTTAGACATGTACCTACATTATAAAAAATAAATAAATATTTTCCGATGCATACAATAGTTTTTATTGAGTTTTGAAAAAAGGAAGTTATGCTGCCGCACCCTGTAGTAGTAGCACTTTTTAAGGTTTTGTGTAAAACAAAACCTTATTAAAATCGGGTTACTGTCTGTCTGTCCATCACATGCATTTTTCTTGGAGACTGTAGCAACAATTGACACTAAATTTGGTGGAAAGGTGGGAACTGTGAACGCCCACGCCGAATTAGGGGGGGGGGGGTCCCCATACATGCAAAAGGGGGGTGTAACATTTTTTTCATCAAATATAGTCATGTGGGATATCAAATGAAAGGTCTCGGTTAGTTAGTAAAGCTGGACTTAATTTTGACATTTGTTGGAAAGGCGGGGAGTTGGGGGAGTCGAAAGTAATTATTTATTTAATGGGGCCATGCTCAGAAACTGTCAAATCGAAAAATCTGAAAAGAATCAAAATGCTGCCTCTATATGGTGGCTACGCTCCGCAATACCTTCCATACCGATATCCCTTCAAATAAAGTTAATAATAGTATTTTACTATAATTTTCAGTAATTGGCTGCAGACCCCCCCCCCCACATTTAAGTTCATCCTAGCACCATGAAATTTCGCAGCAATGTCGGCTATAATATAGAGCTTAAAGTTTGGTGGAAATCCCACTATTACTAACAAAGTTATAATAGGTCAAAGTTGCCGCTTCTTTGGAAATTCAAGATTTTGAATGTCAATATCACCCAAAAGTGAATATTCTCACATAATATATGCGGATATTACGTGTTACGTAGTAATGGGAAAAATTCACAGTCAAATGTCTTTATAAAGGAAATACACAAAACCTTTCATACCTGAAGCGTCGAGCTTCCGGTTTCCCGACTTGTTTTTCCAACCTCATTTTGCAGAACCACTTTCCACGCTTTGAATAAAGCTCTCCATAATGGACTTCATGTGCGCAAACTATAATTACTCAAGTTCAGTATCTCCCAGTCAGCTTTGTGTCATTTTTATCCTCTATTTCGCTCCCGGAGCAAGACGCGGTACGTGGGTGCTATTTTTCCTATCTTAAGAACACACCTTTTTTGTGGGGGTAAGAACTTGGAGCGTACTCAATACCAGACTTGACAGCTGTACCAATTGCACTTGACCCAATTATTTCCAGAGTAACTGAAATAATCTCAGCTGAGCATTCCATTGCCAGCGAAAAAACGCAAGAATGCTGTGAAACTAAGTCAAGAGCAGGGACGGCGTGTGCAATCTTTCTATTGCCAATAAATCCACTAATTTTGCTTGTCCGCAGGTTGCTCCTGTCACTAATCACTTAGCGAAACACAAACATTTGCATTCATGCTTAATCAAACATAGGATGCCGGCCAGAAGTTGATGAAAAAAATTAAACAATTTCGCCATTTCTATACCCCTCGGTCTATTCCAGCGCATTTGCTGCTCAGAATATTCCGGAGCACGGTGAAGGTGATTCCCGGATAGCGTATGATCCACGATTTAAGGGTGTTATTTCACGCCCAGTTTGTAATTTAGATTTGAATCATCAAGGATGGGTGCGACTAGGAAAGCTAGTACGCGTTCGTAAGTACACCGAAGGCAGTGATACTTCCGTAACTTATCTCAGTGGTAAAGAGTCAACAAAAAGGGATCAACGCTATCTACCCCTTCAAGCTTCAATAAAGTAAATCCAATCCTATACGTGCCACGTCGTAAGTATGCCAACAACTCCAATGACTCAGGTCCGAAAAAGCGTGGGATTCTCAATGAGACGTGACTTGTCCACGATTATGAATATTGTGCAGAAATTTTTCAATACATAATTTTAGCTTTTCATTGGATTCCCGCTTGTTAGTATGCAATCACTTCAGCGGGAATACTTCCAAACTATGCGATGGCTCTCCTCAACGCCTCTGCAAGTGATTTCCATTGTTGTGCTTCTCCGAAAAGTGTGACACCACAAACAGTACACCCATTATGTCACTTGGTTTCCTAATTACATGTTCAATAATAAATTGTTAATTCCATTACAAAAATTTTATGTAATTTTGCTGGTGGGCACCGTGCTCATAACAGTATGCACTTCATGATCTAAATATGTAGGTAAGCCGTGTGGGCTGGAAGGTATTCGTAGAGCTCCAGTACTCAGAATTGCAATTTTCCAAACCATATTATGGTTTTCATCATGCAATTGTTATTATTATTGTTTACCAGTGCCTCAAGCACCTTAGTTTGGAGTCAGATGCTGCGGGGCACTTTCTCCTTGAATTGTTGTGTGTCAGTTGTCTTGCAGCTTTTAGCGAGTCAATAGCGATGACAAATTTGTTTCATATGAGTGCCACCAACGGAAAGTAAAGAATTTCGGAAAATCCAGTTGATGAACTGCACCCAAATTCGAATTTGGAATGGCCTTGACTAATCCAGTCATAGAGGGGGTGGCGGCGAATGATGTTTCTCACGTTAGCAGTCAGTCACCTTCTGATGAAAGTTGAGCTAGTTCGCGATCAAGAGGAAAGTTTTTAAAATATGGTCACTGTTTTATGGGTTTGCACATGATTAACGCGGAGCTCTGAGGTCATGCATCTGTTATACTGTATCTTGATGAATTCAAATCTTTTGTAGAGCATACTGGTCGCCAAACTGTCTGAAAAGACACTTCAATTCTGTGTAAATTATACACCATCGTTGTATGGACAGGATCAGCCAGTTTTTCGGATGCTTTCCTACCCTTACTAAGATTGCGTACTTAGGTGGGTCAACAATAGATATGCCCGGACTTTATCCATCCGATTCCAGTTAGTCTATGTTAAAACAAATTTCGAGCTTTTTCTGCTAAATAAAATACTAAAACGGGACTATTTTTTAGAATGGCTTCTTTTCTGAATGTTTTTTTTTTCTAAATTTACGAGTATTTATGGGGTATCTTTGAGACAACTAGTGACAACGAATTTTAACAAAAACTATTATATTTTAAGAAGAATTCTCAGGCAATGCTGTGCAATCTATTGACGACTCCACTCCCGTAAGTTGCTCTTTGAAAATTTATTGAAACCCATCCGGCGGACTCAGGACTCCCTTGCATTTCTAAGCACAACTCAGACTAAGGTTTAGGCCTGATTTTACTAGGCGGTTTTTGTCTTGAATATAATTCACACCCATGTCGTGTTATGAAATATGTATGAGAGGGCAAACAACAACTTGTAACCACTTCCATCACGCTGACGGAACTTCCCAGGCTATGATTATACTCATTATTTAGTTCCACCGGTTTGCACAAAGTGTAAACCTCATCAGTAAATCTATCATAACTTCATTAGTCGCATATTCGTTTGCGATTCTACACTTGGTTCTATTTCAAAATAAGCCGAATTAATCAAAAGAGAGGGTAATTTCTAATGGGGACTTCGCTGAATATTACCGAACAATCTTCACAACTTTCGTCAAAAATCTTTTGTGGATGGCTGACGAGTAACAATTAAATCACAAGCATGTTCTGACCAGCCATCAAAACAGAACTCCTTCATCGTTGTCCCCCTTCTTTCACTCACTTGATGGCTTCACCTTCTTCGACGGCGGATTTCTGCCTTCTGGTTCGAAATTTCTGTCGCTTCTGCCGAAGGCAGCTTTCTTGCTTTTTGGCATATTTGGTACCTTTAATTGCCTTCACAGATGAGCAGGTCCTCCCCAATGGTTTAAATACAAATCCACATTCGTCGTAAAAGAATTGTTCACGGAAAAGTTGGGATCCAACATGTATGTACTGATTACCGATAAAAATAAACGTATCAACTAGAAAACGACCCCAACCGCAACAATTGCAATCGACTCACTCCGTACCACCTGTACCTCTCTTTTCAACCCTCGAACACCAAAACCGGTCTCCCGTGTATAGCTCATCAGCTGCACATCAATTCGCTAGTCCCGACCCCGTTAGTTCCTACTTTTGACGATCAAGGTCTTGGACTTGAAAATTCAAACCCGGTGGCACGAAAGCAACCACTACACCCTATTTCATTGTATTATGCTGCACCCGGTCCAAACAACAGCCTGCATTCAACAATAGGCAATATGGGCAATATAAAATATCATCATCGACGGCGCAACAACTTGTATCCGGTCTAGGCGTGCCTTAATAAGGAACTCCAGACGTCCCAATTTTGCGCCGAAGTCCACCAAGAAGATATCCTTAAAAGCAGTCTGGCGTCCTCGTCTACACCATCGCACCATATCAGGTAGGGTCTGCGTCGTCTTCTCTTTCTACCATAGATATTGCCTTATAGACTTATCGGACTGGATCATCCCCATCCATATCGATTAAGTGACCCACCTAACGTAACACTTTAGGTCATGGTATCGCTCATAGGAGTGGAGAGGACGGAGGACCAAGAGTTCTCATTTTTTCGCTAAAAAGACTTTTCTTCGAGGAATACATAAGGGCTGACAAGGTTATTGTCTTTTACAGTAAGAGCTTTGTCCCTCTAGTGAGGCATTTCGAGCGAAACAATTTTTGTAAACTGAAATAGACATTGGAAGCCAACAACCGTGCGCAGACTTCGTCGGCATTGCTGTTATCGGTTGTGATTTTCGATCCTAGATAAGGGAAATTTTCAACGATCTCAAAGTTGTAGTCTCCTATTTGTTTGTTTTGTTTGTTTGTTTTCGTTTGGCCAGTGCGATTCGATGTTGTTTGTTCTTTGGTTTTTAGCCCTGGTGTTCTCACCGTGTACCTCATCTTGTCTTCATTAATATGCAGCCAGAGATCTTGCGTCGTCTGCTCGATCTGAATGAAGGGGCTGTTCTCCCCTAATGTCATATGGTCAGCGCAGACCAGTACTTGTATGGAATTGAAGAGGATGGTTCCTTTCGCATTGACATCTGTATCGCAAATCACACACATGATAGGGCATCCCCTTGTCTTAGACCGTTATTGATGTGGAATGGTCTGGAGAGTGATCCTGCTGCTTTTATCTGGTAGCGCACATTGGATAGGGTCAGTCAGTCTTATAAATTTCGTAGGGATACCGAATCCTCTCATGGCCGTATACAGTTTTACCCTGGCTATGCTTTAATAGACCGCTTTAATGTCGATGAAAAGATAGTGCAACTGATGTTCATATTCCAACAGTTTTTCCATCGCTGGTCACAGAGAGAAAATATGATCTGTTACTGGTTTGCTTGGAATGAAGCCCTTTTGGTATGGGCCAATGATATTCTGGGCGTATGGTGCTGTCCGACCTAGCTCCCGCAGGGTGGTAGTTAGTTGGCTAAAAGGTTCCGTTGCGGTTCTCCGCCTCGGGCTGATTCCAGTTAACCCGACGGGGAGTTCCGACCCCACGTACCCGAGGAGGGCAATCAGACCCGAGTCTGCACGGGGACTCATCTGAAGTGGCGTCGGTCACGAAACCTTACCAGTGGTATACTGGTACCATGGGAACCGGGGTAGCCCCTGGACTCCTATACTTCAGGTTTCTGTAGTATTTGAGTACAGCTCGGTTAGTTGCGGTTGGCCCCCTTGTGGGAGCTTCATGGAGGTTGTGGTTTATGCTCAAGCGAGAAGGGACCTTCGGGCCTCGACGTGGTGTTGCGTATCAACACGGGTGCCGTACTCCATAGTTCGGTAGAGTTTTAGATGATACTTGCATCCACCAGTATGAATGCCAAAGCCATGCAAATTGACATAGACTGGTACCGTTGTTGCTTGTCGCAGCGGGGCTCTGATTGTGGTCACAAATTCAATCCGCGTCTTAAGAGGACCGTAGGATTAATCCTACGTTAAACAATAAGCCGTCCCGTAAGGGAGGGGGGTTTGGCCGCGAGGCTTAGGTACCTTCAATGGCTCATGTGCAGTAGAACACTAGGCTTGTCCGATCTAGCAAGGTAGCGGAGAATATCTTATAGATGGTACTCATCAACATGATACCACTATAATTGCTGCACTGTGTGATATCTCCCTTTTTAAGGTTTTGTGTTTAAAATCGAGTAGGTGTCTGTTTGTCCGTCTGTCTGTCACACCCGATTTATTCGGAAACGACTAGACCGATTGCCACGAAAATTGGTAAGAACGTGTGATCTGTTGTTCTCTTTACATGCAGCAAGTGGCGCCATTTTGTGTTAAGTTTAAGGAGGAACTTTCCATACATGTCAATTGAGGGTGCAAAATTTTTTTCATAAAGGGGCTCAATTAGTACTTTTCGGAACTGGTTCGATATTTGATATCGGGTGAAACATAGCGGAGTGAGGGCTCAAAATATGACCAACAAAAAGTGTAATATGTCTCGTTCTCAGAACCTATCAGGCCGAGAAATCTGAAAAAAGTCACAGTAGTGCATCTCAACGAAATCTTGCCCTCAAAATATATCCGGTTACAATATCTGCACAAACAAAGTTAATAATAGTATATTTTTACATTTTAGAAATTTACCCGGAAACTCTCCTTAAGTTAAGCTAGAAATACCAAGTTTGGCACAGGTGTAATGGATAACATAATGCACAACTCGTTCAAAAATCTAGCTATTATTAACAAAGTTATAGGGGGTAAAACTTCGCCATTTTTTGTGAATTCTGTGCATTTTACAACGTATATGACGTCATCATCACATATCAATTCGTCAATACCATAACGTCGGACTATGTTGTATGTGAAATTCCATCGGCCCTTGGCGACTTATGATTTTTAAGCCGATGAATTGCAGGGACTGTTTCTTCCATACTTGGTGGTGGCAGCATTTATCCGTCATCTGCAGCTGACGGGACTTCTAACCGGCCGATGTTTTGGTTTTTGAACAGTTCATCAAAATACTCAACCTATTGCTCCAATATGCTCATTCTGTCACAAATGGAATTTCCATCCAGCGTCGAAGTATTTAAGGCTTCTGTCTGCTGACTTGTTGGTAAAACTTGCGCTCCTGGTGTAGTTGCTCCCTGTACTTTTTGAATTCACAGACCTGCTGGGTTTCCCAGGCTTCCTTTTCCCATGCGTTAAATCGCTTCTCTTTCGATGGAGTTCGTGATATGAATCTGGGCGTGCCCGCGTTCATTCAGAATGCAATATTGCTCGGTATGCCATCATCGCCGGATCAGCCATTTTGACTTTTTTGGAACTAGGGGAAGTATGCTTGTGGCCGTATCAATGATAACGCTCTTCAGGTGATTGTGAACAACATTTGTTGAGGCGTCATTTGTGTATATACGTTGAATATATCCGATATTCAATTCGATGCGGTACTGATATTGTAGACTTTCCAGAATACTGGCTTGGCTTTTCTGTTGATACCTCACATGGCCACATTCGGTGGAAAAAGATTTGCATCCCTCTTTTAGGTGTGCGAGGACCACCCCTGAGAAAAGTGTATGTGACAAATAGACAATAAACCGATTTGGTTTTCAACAAAAACCTTTAAATCTATTATAATAAGGTTTTGAGCAAAATCAGGAGAAAATGACTTGGGTTGTGCGAATTTTAAGGTGAGTAAATAGTTTCTGTGAGTCCCAAAGTTTGTAAGCCATCACTTGCAACCCAGACAACCCCGGATGGGTGCGTTACCTTACAGAAACAGCATCCAATTTGCTACGCAATCAATAAAACTCCCTTGTCATCCCACAAAATGTTAACCATAATCTTCGACATTGAATTTTCCGCTTTGAATTTGTTTGGTTACCTTTCTTTCAACTCCCAAAAATCATGAGCATTCTTGGCTCTCTACGCAATGAGCAACCGTTTTTTCATTCGCGAATGTGTGTTCGTCCTTTCCTTGTCTGTAGTGCTCCTGCTATCTGCCACAACAGAATTTTCCGATAGGCCAGTTCTTGGATCTTTTGAACATTGTCTTTGGTTACTATCGCCCCAGGCGGGTGTCGTCTTCACAGCCCCTTCTTCCTCGTTGAAATAGTCTAGCTTTAAGCTTTTTCCTGTGTATATGTTACAAAGTGCTGTAAAAAATAACCGAAAGAAGACTCAAATCCTGCTCGGAAAATATTGTTGGCGAATACTACGGAGGAGAGGAAAGTCACTGATTGCAGAGATATTCTCAATAAAGCAAATCCTGGAAATATGCTGGAAATATATCATATATAACGTAGATGTCCTTTAAATTTTTGTTGACTTGAAACAAGCAAAATATTATATGAACTTGAAATTCTTGCGAAGCGGATTAAACTCATGGCAATGAATCAACACAACGAATAATACAGATATTTTCGCATAGAATTCGGGTAAACGCACGGCGATACACTCGTCCTATAAAGCATGGAGGTATATTCAGGTGATATATATATATATATATATATATATATGGCGTACCAGGTTTATCCTCACCTGAGTTGCAAACGCAGAGCTGCATGCGACCAAGCGCGTGTCATGGGTTGCGGATAATGACATGACCCATCGGGTCAGCTACGAATATCGCAAGTTAATCTTGTAAATAAGTAGCCGCGGACAAGCAGAACGTTTCCCTTTGTGTTCGTCCTCCCTTACCGATTCTTCCCGTTCAGGGGGAGTAAACCTCCTTAACAAATCCGTAATCCGGGGTGAAGGGATCGACGGATAAATTGCAGTGACGTTACACTGTATTTCAGCGGCTCCCCTCCAAATACCTTCCCTACCTTTGGAGGTAACCATGGGGCATTGCAACATTGGGGCTCTGTTGCAGGGTTGACTGCCTCCCCAATACTCGTGGGAACAAAATTGGGGAAAACAATTTAAATTATTTTAATGGGACCCCAGGGACACGAAGACAGTACCCAACACAGTTAAGGGTCGTTCAACAACATCAGAGCGGCTCTTCGCCCTTGGATGTTTTGGTGGTTATGCCGTCAACAACCAGGGACGGGAGACCTAGGCGTCGTATGGTTTGGACGAACCAACTCAACGAATTTATCGTCCGCGCCTATTACCGTGTCACGGATTTGGAACGGAATCCTTCAGGGTACAGACATCGACTACATGACGCGTTCATAACCCGATTTCCGGAGTTAAGTCATGTTCCGGAACAGAACGTCGTCAACCAGTACCGGGTGATCGTGAATAACAACCGATTTGCCTTACCAACTAGGCAACAAATCTTCCAAGAGGTTTCCCTTGAGCTCGGGCTGGAGTCATCGAAGTACCGGACTAGTCAAAGGAGTAACACAAGTACTCCACCTGTAAGGCACTCCATGAATCCAGTAGTCAGGAGAAGCTTAGTAACTGGGGATGTCGACCCAATTTATAATGAGGCTTTGACCGCATTCCAGGTCGCATTCACAGAGTATGCTGAGATTCTCCCAGACGCTAGGCCAAAGATCCCAAAACTGAAATTTACTTCGGCAACTACTAACATCATTGTTGCCGTTGACAGAATTTTGGCCGATCGTTTGGCTAGCGAGATTACTGCTACAGAGGTTCACAGCCTGATCTTCGTTGCAGCTGCCACGGTTATTCGTCTCCATAATCAACATCTTAAAGCGAATAACAGAGGTATGCGCAAAAGGACTTTACCGTTCTGGGTGTTTCGACTCAACAAAAGAGTCGAAAAGTTGAGAAAGGAGATTGGTCGTGTGACGCAAGCACTCCTTGGAAATCCATCACCAAGAGTGCACAGATGCGTTGCGAACATCATTGGAAACTACCATCTGTCCAATGATATGCCAATCGAAGAAATCCTCGAGGTGCTGAAGCGGAAACTTGCGGTATGCTCCAATCGCATCCGTAGGTATCAGAAAAGCTTTCAGCAAAGGACAGACGACACCTTGTTCTTCCAGAACCAACGGTGATTCTACAAAAATCTCACCAACTCAAATAGGGAAAGTAACCTCGATCTGGATCAGGGAGAAGACTTCTGGAGAAGTGTTTGGAGCGAATCCAGCCGTTGCAATTTAAAAGCAGCGTGGCTCCCACACCTTATGCGTTCATGCGAGGCCGTCCCCGAAATGACCATGCCTGACGTAACTGAAGTCGACGTTGAAGCAGCCCTTGACAAGGCAGGCAACTGGAAGGCGCCAGGAGTTGACAAGATTCACAACTTCTGGCTGAAGCGGTTCAAGAGCCCTCACAGGATATTGGCAAATCAATTTAATCAGATGATTGCCGAAACTGATTTAGTTCCACCATTTTTCACCAAGGGGATAACTTTCCTTATCTCCAAAGAACAGGGTGTCTCTTGCCCTTCAAAATGTCGACCAAATTCCTTGTCTTCCTACCATCTACAAGGTCTTCACTTCAGTTCTGTGCGCGAACATCTCAAAACATCTTGATGTTCATAAATTGATAGCTGAGGAGCAAAAAGGATGCGCAAATGGCTCTCGAGGCTGCAAAGAACAGCTTGTAATCGATACGGTAGCTGTAAAGCAGGCTGTCCACCAAAAACGAAACATCTCGACAGCCTACATCGATTATAAATCAGCCTTTGACTCCATATCACATTCGTGGTTACTACAAGTGTTACGCTTGTATAAAATCAACCCGAATGTCGTTCTTCTACTGAGAACAGTAATGAAGAATTGGAGCACGAAGCTATCGGTATCTTCGCAAACATCAGGAGAGATACCAATCAGGCGTGGCATTTTCCAAAGCGACTCTCCAAGCCCACTGTGGTTTTGTTTGGCTTGGAATCCGCTATCCCATCTTTTGCATGAAAGCAAATACGGATTCCAAGTCAAGCATGGCATATTGTTGAAATGTACATTAAGTCATTTGATGTACATTGACGACATCAAATTGTATGCCAAAGACGAGAACCAACTTCGCTCCTTGCTGGACATCACCATCCAGTTCAGCAGGGATATCGGCATGCAGTTGGGTTTGGAAAAATGCCGCATAAAAACAATTGTTCGGGGGAAAACACACCGACAACGAAGGATACAACCAAAATGACATCCGAATTGAGGGTATGGATTCGGACGACGTCTACAAATACCTCGGCATATTGCAAGCAATAACACCTGCTGTGGCAATAATTAAATCTAAGCTGCTGGGGGAATTTGAGCGGCGTCTGGATCTTGTCCTTAAAACTGAGCTGTATGGCAAAAATAAAATCATGGCAATCAACACCTTCGCCATTCCCGTCCTTCTATACACTTTCGGTGTGATACAGTGGAGTAATATTGATTTAGAATCTGTCAATAGACGGGTAAGGGTAGTTCTTGGAAACAACAACATGCCCAATAGAGCTGCCGAAAAGTTGAGGATCACTATCCCACGTCATCAGGGAGGAAGGGGGGTACTTGATTTAAAAACATTGCACTACAATCAAGTGCATTCTCTTCGTGAGTTTTTCTATGAGAAACAATCCTCTAGCCAAATACATCAGGCTACCGTCATCATCATCAACGGCGCAACTACCGGTATCCGGTCTAGGACTGCCTTAATAAGGAACTCCAGACATCCCGGTTTTGCGCCGAGGTCCACCAATTCGATATCCCTAAAAGCTGTCTGGCGTCCTGGCCTACGCCATCGCTCCATCTTAGGCAGGGTCTGCCTCGTCTTCTTTTCCTACCATAGATATTGCCCTTATAGACTTTCCGGGTGGGATCATCTTCATCCATACGGATTAAGTGACCCGCCCACCGTAACCTATTGAGCCGGATTTTATCCACAACCGGACGGTCATGGTATCGCTCATAGATTTCGTCATTGTGTAGGCTACGGAATTGTCGATCTTCATGTAGGGGGCCAAAAATTCTTCGGAGGATTCTTCTCTCGAACGCGGCGAAGAGTTCGCAATTTTTCTTGCTAAGAACCCAAGTTTCCGAGGAATACATGAGGACTGCCAAGATCATTGTTTTGTACAGTAAGAGCTTTGACCCTATATTGAGACGTTTCGAGCGGAATAGTTTTTGTAAGCTGAAATAGGCTCGGTTGGCTGACAACAACCATGCGCGGATTTCACCGTGGTAGCTGTTATCGTTTGTAATTTTCGACCCCAGATAGGAAAAATTATCAACGGTCTCAAAGTTGTACTCTCCTATCTTTATTCTTCCCGTTTGACCAGTGCGGTTTGATGTTGATGGTTGGTTGGTTTTTGGTGCTGACGTTGCCACCATATATTTTGTCTTGCCTTCATTGATGTGCAGGCCAAGATCTCGCGCCGCCTGCTCGATCTGGATGAAGGCAGTTTGTACGTCTCGGTTGGTACTTCCCATGATGTCGATATCGTCAGCATAGGCCAGTAGTTGGGTGAACTTAAAGAGGATCGTACCTGTTTCATTTACCTCAGCATCACGGATCACTTTCTCGAGAGCCAAGTTAAAGAGTATCCGAATACTAACATCCAATTGATACTATGATACTCCCCAACAATATTTTTTGGCGCTACTATTTGTAGGCAATACATGAAAAATAACTGTCAATTTTTCTTGAAGGCTGCAAATCTTCGTCAACTCTGTTCTGTGCTATTACCTGACTTTGACCACACGAACGTCAGAGAAACTGCTACTGCAATGGGGTGGGGGTGAAAGTATTGATTACAATGCTGAAATTGAAATGGACCAGTCACATATTAAAAAACATAAAAGTGCGCTATTGGTTGTGCGATGCAATGGAATAACCTAACTGAGCATGATTGAGGATGAGTCCTTGGAAGCCCTCGCGCTAATCTATCTTCAATTCCAAACTTCAATTTGAAATTAGTTTTTTATTTTATATACGAGGGCCAACTAATAAGTTCATAGTCTAGTGTCAAGTGAAATTCCGTGGAAATAATGAGTTTATGACTCTGAAAAAAATATTCTTTATATTGTATTTCTCTTTAAAATAGATTTCCTCAGCCGCATCCATCTCACCGTCAAGCGAAAACCTTCGTCCCGGCAACTCCTTTTTAAATTTGAAACAAGTCGAAAACTGCAAGTTCGGTGCTTCAGATGTAAATGGTTTTGCTGGTTTTTCATGTGAGAATATTTGCATCCACGATGGTTCCATTTATAATATATCCGATATTCAATTCGATGCGGTATTGGCATTTTATCGTCCTACCTCGCCTGTGAACGGGATAAAGGTTGAAAAAAGGAAGAAGATTGAAATGTTATCTTCCAGGCAGTAATAATTTGACATGACAGAAATAACTTTCACCTACTACAACCTTGTTAATAATGGTAGGATTTCCACCAAACTTTCCAAAATGCCGCTCCGTATTATCGCAAAATTTTAATTTTTTGACGGATCTCAAATCATATACTGCTATTACCTTTATTTGAGCAGATATGGTTCTAGGGAATACTTCAATGCTGTTAAGTAGTTTTTAACTTGATTCGGATCCCCGCTCTCCTTTGCAAAGAATGTCAAAACTAATATCCACCGCGGAAAATCTCCTCGAGGCTTTCCTTTTGATACTCCACATGGCTATATTCGGTGAAAAAAAAATCTTGCATCACTCTTTTAGGTATATGGGGACTCCCCTCCTCCCTTAGGTTTAACGTGCAGAAATAGAGTTCTTCATGAGAGAGAGTTCCAACCTTTCTATCTAATCTTGTGCCAATAGATATTACCGTTTCTGAAAAAAAAAATCGTATGACAAATAGAAAATAAACCGATTTTGTTTTCAACAAACAATAAGGTTTTGTTTTGAGCAAAAGTGACTTGGATGGGTACGTTATATTGCAGAAACAGCGCCCCAACTTGCCACGTTTCTTCTATACGTGCCTGATCTAGTAAGCTAGTGCAATCAATAAAACACCCCACATCCCACGTATTAAGATTGCCAGCGCATTGTTCGAAAATTTATGATGGAGGAAAACCATTGTGTATGTTCGACCGTCTACGGTAAATGCGTGAGAAAGGTCTGGTGTTAGTGCCCAGTATGTGATGCAGTGGATTAGTATGCGGCCACGTGGTTGCACATCTCAGTGCCATCAACATATCAATTCATCAATCGCCAGTTAGCTACCTTATTCTTACCCCACGGATACGCAATGACATTCCTTACCACTTGGCCACGTGATTTGCTCAACCTGTATCCAGTCTTCTTCGGAAGAACCCAGTGGATAACGCAATTTACACACTGATCAGTTTTCAAAATTGTAGGATGCGGTCACTGGACCAGAAGAATGGAGACGAAGACTTTGAGAGGTGAAGGTGAAGGTGGGCAGTATTTTCGAGAATTGTACTCAATTTCCCCCAAAAATATGGTAATATACTATTATTAACTAAATTTGAACCGATATCGGTATGGAAAGTATTTTTTGAGGTATAGGCATGACATAGAGGCAGCTTTATGAATTTTTTCAGATTTTTCGGTTGGTTAGTTTCTGAGAATGGGTCCGTTAAAGAAATCATCACTTTCTCCCAGTCCCCGCCTTTCTAACAAATCTCAAAACTAAGACTGGCTTCAAAAAGTACCAATCGAGACCTTTCGTTTGATACCCCACATGACTATATTCGGTGAAAAAATTTTTACTTGTATCGGGACCCCCCCTAAATCTCAACGTAGAAGGATATCAGGATATGTCTGGGCGTTTATAGTTCCCACCTTCTCACCAAATTTCGTGTCAATCGGTATAGCCGTTTCTGAGAAAAGTGCGTGTGACAGATTGATCGACAGACAATTGGGAATCAATAGGGAATTGGGAATCATATCATCACTTCTAAGCCTGCCATCAAATACTTGGAAGTGATGATAGACGGCAAGCTTAGCTATAAGCAACATGTGCAGTATGTTTATGACAAACCATCCACTGCAAGTGTGGCCCTGGCAAGGATGATGCCGAACGTGGGAGGGCCACGGCATGCTTCCAGGTTGCTTATAGCTAGGGTAGAGTGTTCGAGCCTACTCTATGCAGCTTCAGTTTGGGGAAAAGCATTGCAAGTTGCATTTAACGCTAACAAACTGAGTTCAGTCTACAGAAGAACAGCCCTAAAGGTGTGCTCGGCATTCAGGACTGTCTCGGAAGATGCAGCATTCGTCATCTCTGGAATGATGCCCATTGACATCTTGGCGGATGAGATGTGGAATATATATAATGCGAAGTCTATCTCTCCTTTATCGCAGACGAAGAACGCCGAAAGGGAGAGATCTCTAAATAGATGGCAAGAGTGTCGGGAATGCTCGGGAAAGGGTCGGTGGACACACTGCCATCAAGGAGTGGTTGGAGAGACGGCACGGTGAGATTAATTATAATCTTACTAAGTTTCTCACGAGGCATGGAGGATATCGCCAGTACCTCTTCAGGTGTAAACTAAATACCTTACCCGATTGTCCAAATTGCGATGGAGTCCCAGAGGACCCAGAGCGTGTATTCTTCCACTGTCCTCTAGGAAAGGTGCTCGGACCAGAGAATCTGGTGCGAAGAATGTTAGCATGTCAGGAAGACTGGGATGTAATCAACTCCATGGTCGCATTAATCCAGAGCAAACTGCGGAAGGCAGAGGAGACTAGAAAACCGCGGTTACGTACGCCGCGTAGTGACGAAAGGGGACCAACCTAAAATAAGCTGACTCCGCCTCGTGATGTAATACCGTACTGTGGTTCCACGGGGCTTGGGGGGAGTCGGGGGTGGTTTTAGTGGGTAAGAAGCCCACACGCTGGCGTATCCAGGCCAGTGTCTTTTGAAGATCTCCACCTCCTCAAAAAAAAAAAAACAAAAAAAAGACAGATAGACAGACAGACATTGAACCGAGGAAAACACAAAATGCTCAGATGCCTAATTTGTGAAGAGTAGGATATCTAGGTACTGCCAAATGACTTTTAACCTTCTTAAGTAACAAGTACTGATATTCAAAGAGTAAAAACATGCAATTAAAAATATTTTGATTTCAGGGTAAAAGTTGTCTTTTCACTCCAAATAATATTTCCCCTGATTTTCACCCTGGAACTCATTCGATTAACCCGAATGACTGGTTTTACCACCGAAATGGGAACCCTGAGTAATATTTATGTTAATTTTACACTATCTCGTCCCAATATTATATTGTCATTCGATTAATCACCTTAGCCATCCAGCGGGCACACTTGTTAGGCGTGGGTATCAGATAATCATTTCCAAGTTAATGACATCGACACCTGGCAAAAGTGGAAAACCCGTTTTAGATGAGATGAAGCAATTATCTGGGCAACAAAGAACTTCAGAGAAATTATTAGTTCTGAGTTAGATTCGATACGAGAATATTACATTGAGATACAATACGAATCGCAGCATGAAGGTAGCTTTTTACGTTATTAAATTTGATTTGTTGATTGGAAGCAGGTGATTGCCGCATTCAAAGATGATATTGCTTGGCGAACTTCTTGCTGCTGCTTTTCCCACATATATTCCGATGTTGAGCATGCAGACGCCTTATATAACGCATTGTTTAACTTTGGTTAAGGGAGATTATAATTAAAATCAGAAAAGCAGGAAAATTGAAACACGCAGATTTTGTACTCTCACTTTCCGTTTTGAGCACCAGAAACTTTCAAAAAGTCTGTCTTTATTTCAGCGTTAACCGATGCAACTTTTGCGTTCTTTGGGTTTTCCGAGATTTCCTTCTTCCTATCCTCAAACAACATTTTCCAAAATATCTGCATTTTGAATGTTTAGCCAGCTTTTTTTCCAAAAGATCTGCATTTTAGATATTTAGCCAGCTGCTTCTCCCTTGACGATTACCCCGCCTTGTCGTGATGAGGGAGCTCAGTAAGAAAGATCCTCTAGGAAACGAGAGGTGACGCCTGAAGCCAAGCGATAACTAAGGATCCAAGCCAAGGTGTGACTACCGTGCCGAGGGCTGAATATGGTCACAGGGTTTAAGATGTGGCCGTAAACGGTGAACTCTGGGTACCAGGCGACCCCCAGTTTCAGCTAGCCTTGTCTCGGCAAAAAAGGGGCTCGGCCAAGATCGGCTTATTTTCCTCGATAAAACTGAGGCCATGGCACCCAATTATGAGAAAACATCCCTAAACGATGTGTGGTAGGATGCGCGACTAACCCTGAAAAGAGTCGCTGAGCTGGCATCGTTTAAAAAGTGCTTCCTCTGTTTCCCAGAAGAACAGTGAAATGGTGCTGAGGTTTTGGAACAACTTGGTCTACAAAATAACCTCAACAACTCGACCTGGATTCTGCTAGACAGCAAAACAGAATAGAGAGCCGATAGGCCGGGAACTCTTCTTACTATCGGCTTTCTCGGACCCTATGTTAAAAAGGTTCCAGAAGAAATGGGCTGCCGGCTCTACTATGGGCTAGGGACCGTCACGTTACAAGTGTCGGCTCCTAAAACCAGCAAAGGGGACGTGCAGCCCCCGGCATCTTCATCTGAAGCGTAGATTAGGTGCCATATTTCCCAAATAAATTTGCAGCATTGTAAACCGGCGACTGCACTTTTCAATCGTCAGCTCAATAGTTGCAAGACATTTATGTATCTCAACCATGGGTTTTTGCTGAGGTAGTCAGGGCAATAAACTTCCAACATGCTGACCTATTATATGCCAATGAAAGTGATCCCGGCTCCTGCATGGTAATGTCAAAAGACTTCCAAGCTAATTTGGTTACCGACCTATGTGATGGCGACACCACATCAGCTAAACTAACTATAAGAAGCCAACAGGGAGATAAAGAGATACTATGGTGCCCTGCTATGACGCAGAAGACGTTCCCAGTGGAAAATTCATCAGAGCTATGCAATATGACAAAAGTAAAGGCATGGGGCTAACAGCGGGAAGTGATGTCAACGCTCATGTCAAGCTGATGTCAAGTTTCAACATCAATGCAAGCGGATCAAGACTACAGGAGTCTCTAGTACGAACCGATCTAGAGATCCTTAATTCGGGTAATGAATCTACTATCTTCAACGTGGTCAGGCGAGAGGTCATCGACATCACGCTGGCATCTCCTGACATTGTGGCACTGGTCGGAGAGTGGAGTGTAGAAAACGATGTTACACTCTCAGATCACAGGCGTATTGATTTCGTAATTCCACTCACTCTATTTCGGAATCCGCGGAAGACAGGTTGGACAACGCATAAAGTAGAACTGAGCGCCCGAGCTACGATCCCAGGGAATCATCAAATCCATTGCTGGGATCGAGAAAACAGCCCAGATAATCACAACTACCATGAGAGAAGCTTTCGGAGAAATCTGTTCACTCAAGACGCCAAAGAAGGGTAAAACACTATGGTGGAACTCGGATTTGGCAAAACAGAGGAGATCAGCAAGGATCCTCCTCAATCGTCCTCTGAAGTGTGATTAAGCCGCTGGCTGAACTCATTATAAAGAGGCACAGAAGACTCTAAAGAAGAGCATAATGGGAAGTACACATAAAGCGATGAAGAAACAGCAAATCATTTGCTTGAAATGCATTTCCCAGACATCAAAAATCTAATCTTGGGGCCGACAGGTGCATACAGTCCTCAACCGAGGGACTGGAACCTGGCATGCAAAGTAGTAAAATGGGCATTTAACTCATTTCGTAAATATAAGTCTGCAGATCCGAAGGGCATCATTCCTGCGCTAGTTATGGAGGGAATGGATGCCCTGGGTCTACATATTCGAAATATATATCGTGCATGTCCAGCATACGCTTATATTCCTATTAACTGGCGTGATGTGAAGGTGAAATTTATTTCCAAACCAGGGAAACCCACCTACGCGGATGCATGCTAGAGTAGAGAAAAACATACATATTGGTCGGCCAGAAGTCTGTTGAGGTGGATGTCTCAGGGGCTGCTCACAGGGAGTGGTTCTCCCTCCGCTTTTATGGCTCTTAGCCGTAGTGATTACCGGCAAGTTTGCGGACACACGCTTGAATGCAACTCTGCATGAGCTCCACAGTTGGTGCCTCCGTAATGGACTCACAGTGAACACTAGGAAGATTGGACTAGTTACACTCAATAGGAACGTCAGGTGGGGTAGCTATACACTACCTACCTTATCAGGGGCGGAAATTCGGCTGCCACAAATAGTCAAGTATTTAGGAGTACATTTTGACTCCAGGTTAACCTAGAAACACCACATCCAGGAACATTACCAGAAATCCTGCAGATTGCTCTGGTGCTGTAGGACTGCGATTAGTAAGACATGAGGGCTTTCTACAAAATGGATACATTGGATGCATACATCCAAAATAAAACCCATTTTGATGTGTGCGTGCATCGTCTGGTGGTCAGGGCTGAACTTTGCTAACAGCAGGAAGCTGCTACCGCAGATTCAGAGACTTAGTTGCATAAGTATTAATGGAGCAATGAGTACTACAACGACTGCGGCACTTGAAGCTATCGTAAATGTACCCCTTTCACTTGAAGGTGAACCGGAAAGCAGCCAACGACGCATATAGACACGGTACCACAGTGCATGGAAAGGCAGTCAATCATATGAACATGCGTCTATCTGGAAATTTGTTGACAAACATCCGGTAACTCTGATGCCGGCCGATTATATGGTTTCCAGATTCGTCTTTAAAAAGATATACACTGTCGTCATCACTGAAAGAGAAGAATGGTCGATAAATGGTCATGAGTCTTTTCAGATTGCACACTTAATAATCTTCACCGGCGGGTCAGCCATAAAGGGCGGCCCGACCCCTCGGAGAAATGACGACCATATTCCAGACAGAGATACATGTCATTTCAGTGGCAGCAGAAGAATGTCTGGACAAAAATGGAGGGGGGTCGCACCAGTCGAATTTGATAGTCAGGCAGCATTATCAGTGCTAAAGAGCAACGACATATTAAGCCAGTTGGTGTGGAGTTGTCATCAGGTGCTGCTGAAACTTGGCCGACTAAACGAAACATTCCTGATGTGGGTGGAGGAAGGGCACTCTAACATCGCTGGTAATGAGGAGGCATACAGACTGGCTCGCCGAGGGTCTGTACCCACAATGGTGGAGCCACAGCCAGCTTTTGGAATCCGGTCATCTACTGTGAAGTCTACTATGAAAGGCGAAATTGCAAGGATTCACGCAGCCGAATGAGGAAATTTGAATTCTTACCGGCAGGTGTGGCGGCCTGGTCTGATTATTCTTCAGGTTAAAGTTGCATAATTAGGCAAGTCCTCACACGACCTCCGCGTGGTGGCCGCTGGAAACCGTCTTCGGGCGGGCCAAGAGTGTGTAGGGCCGGGCTGGGAGTAGGCTCATCCAACTGACGAGGATCTGCTTGTCTGCTGGTCATGTGTTAGGGGCAAGTAGATCTGGCGGGGGGATGGACTGAAGCAACAGCCCGGGGATCGTTCCCCCTGCACCGGAGAAGGTGCTAATAGGACCCCAAGCCAAGGTGGAACAGCATACGCCGAGGGCTGCGTGGCCAATGGGGAGCTTGGTCTTTAGTATGCGAACTCTGAATACCTTGGGCACCTTTAGTTTCAAATAAGACCCTTACCTTGGTGGCCGGGCCAGCCAGGGTGGACATTCTTCCCGGACTACTCGTGGGACCAAGACATGGACTCAATTAATAAAAAAACCAAAACGACGATTATTATTATTTTGTTAAGGGAAAGTCGCACCGCGTCCTTGAAGAACTATTGTGCCCCTTTTACTGGTTATAGTGTACCTGTTGATCATAGTATCTCAAGCAGGCCAGTAACCGTTAGGAACTTTAGTATGTTCCCCACTTCCAGAAGTTTCAGCTTTGCATCTGGTATTAAGTGTTCTCCCAGATGTATCGACCTGCTTTGCACAAGTGCTGGACACTGTCCCAGGACGTGCATAGAGGTTTCGTCCTCCTCCTCACAGAACCTGCAGGCAGTGTCCGTAGATATCCCTAGCTTCCCTAGGTGGTAGTTCAGCCGACAATGACCAGTGAGAATTCCCACTATGATTCGGAGGTTCTTTTTGGTGAGGTTTAAGCAATCCTTTGTGCGCATGGGTTCGTATCCCCCAATAAGCACCCTGGACTGCTCCATCCCTGGTAGGCCCGCCCAATATAGTTCCCTCAACCGTTTTTCTTCGTTTCTTAGATTCATAGCCATGAAACCGTTTCCGATTCCACAGAAGGGTTCTGGCCCGTATAAAGGCATCCCTGCTCCCTTCTTGGCTAGTTCATCCGCTGCCTCATTGCCTTCCAGCCCAGCATGGCCTGGAACCCAAAGTATCCAGACCTTGTTGGACGAGCCGAGTGTATTCAGTCTCTCAAGGCATTCCCATACCAGTTTAGAGTTCACCTGGTTGGACCTAAGTGCCTTGATCGCTGCTTGGCTATCGGTGAGAATAGCTATGTTCTGCCCCCTGTAGTTCCTTTGCAGATTAAAGGAGGCACATTTGTCTATGGCGTAAATTTCCGCCTGGAATATGCTAGTGTACCTGCCCATTGGCTCAAAGTACATTTTCCTTGGACCAATGACACCGGCACCCGCTCCCTCTGCTGTGAGGGATCCGTCAGTGTACCAAGTAATCAGTTGCTGGTTTAAGCCGTATGTCACAGCCACGCTTTCCCAGTTTGTCTTGTTACTCCAACGTGTTTCAAACTTCTTATCGAAGTGAAACCTCGTTGTCATGTTGTCCCTCGGTATCAGTAATTCGGGATACCGCCTAGAAAGGATATCAATCTTCCTTCGATTTAGGCAGCTCCCCGCCTCACTCATGCTACCGGCCATCCTGAATATTGATCTCCTTGCCTGCATCTGTATGTGCAGATGGAGAGGGGTTAATCCCAGAAGGACCTCCAGGGATGCCGTTGGGCATGTCCTCATTGCCCCACTGATACACACGCAAGCCAGCCTTTGGAGCTTATGTAATTCCCTGGCTTGTGTGCTGAGTTGGGTTCTTTCTGCCCAGATTACCGCTCCATAGGTAATCATTGGTCTTACTATTGCAGTATATATCCAAAGTAGTATCTTCGGGCTACAACCCCATTTTTTTCCTGCTATGGATCTGCAAGTCATCAGAGCCCTCGTGGCTTTCCGACAAGTGTTTCCGACATGTGTCTTCCAGAGTAATTTTTGGTCTAGCGTGATTCCCAAGTATTTGACCTCTGTTTCTCGTTTCACCTCCATATCATGTAATGTTATGGCTTTCAGGTGATCCAGCTTACGCCTCCTAGTGAATGGTACTATGGTGGTTTTGGTTGGGTTGATCCGCAGTCCCACCTTCCTGCACCAGGCACTAGTAACCCTTAATCCAGTTTGGATTCTATCACATAGGGTATCTTCATATTTGCCCCTACAGATTAGAACAATGTCGTCCGCGTAGCCCTGGACTTGTATTCCAGTATTAGTTAACACGTCCAGGAGTTCATCCACTACCATACTCCACATCAGCGGCGATAGTACTCCGCCCTGTGGACAGCCTTGAGTGGTGTTCATGATAATAGAATTTGTACCTGTTTGTACCTCTATTTGTCTGCTTTCTAGCATTTTGCCCATCCAGAGTGCCAGGGTGTTTCCCACTCCTTTGCGGCTCAGGGCATCCTGTATCTCTGTGTGCGATGTGTTGTCGAATGCTCCTTCGATATCCAAAAACGCGCACAGTGCAATTTCTGTTGTTTCAATGGCGTCCCGTAGTACCTCTGTCAGCTGATACAGAGCAGTTTCAGTTGACCTTCCTGCCCGGTAAGCGTGTTGACAGTGATGTAAGGGATTACGCTTTAGAACGTTAGTTCTAATATAGTTGTCTATGACCTTCTCCACCGTTTTGAGTACGAACGATGTTAGGCAGATTGGTCTGAAAGATTTAGGGTGAAAAGGATCCTTTTTACCTGCCTTCGGAATAAAGACCACTTTTGCCCGTCTCCATGCCCTTGGTATGTAACCCAGTGCTATGCTCCCCCTTACCACCCTCAGAAGAGACTCTAGGATAATTCCTAGGCCCCTCTGGATAAGTGCAGGGAAAATGCCATCTGCTCCGGGAGATTTCATTGGTTGAAAGGTTCCCACTGCCCATCTTAGCCTAGCTTCCGAGCATACCTCTTTTGCTAGTTTCCAGCTCTCTTTCCTTCCCCTTTTATTCGTTGTTGGGGTGTCAGGCAGATTATTGTCGCCTGCCGCCGAGGGGTAGGACCCCGGGAAATGAGTTCTGAATAGCAGGTGTACCCTGTCCTCCTCGTTCTCGGTGAATGTCCCATCTTCCTTTTTCAAGCAGACAGAGGATATTCTCCCGTCTTTGGCTACAGCCTTGTACAGCCTAGTTGCTTCTGTGATCTGTTCAATCCCTTCACAGAATTCCCTAAAGCTGTTCCGTTTCGCTTCCCTGATGGCGTTGCTATACGCAGTCAGTGCATTTTTATACCTCCGCCAGTCCCCGGTTCGTTTTGCCCGGTTAAAGAGTTTTCGTACCTCCGTTCTCATTCTGGCTAAGTTTCTGTTCCACCATGGTACATCCCTTGATGACTTGACTGTCTTGGCCGGACAGCTGGCCTCATATGCGTCAATGACGATTGTGTTGAGGTCTTCCACCACCGTTTCTAATTCTAATTCGCTCCTGATGTCACCGCTCCCTTGAAGGTGGGCAATGTTGTTGCTCAGGTGCATTGTGTAGGATTCCCAATCCGTTCTCTTGGGATTCCTTATTATTCTTTTTATTTCGGAATTACCCTCAATGTCGAATCTGATTATCCTGTGATCAGACATTGAGGGTTCATCCGACACCCTCCAATTCCTGACCATCCCGTTCATTAGGGTATTTCCTAGAGTTATATCTAGTACCTCTTGTCTGGTGCTGGTCACAAATGTTGGAGTGTTCCCTACGTTGTATATTTCTAACTTATTACTAAGAATAAATTCGAGAAGGTACTCACCTCTACGATTAGTGTCACTGCTTCCCCACACTACGTGGTGGGCGTTGGCATCGCAGCCGAGAAGAAGTGGTAACGCCCTCTCCTCGCAATACTCCGTCAGCTTTGCGACTTGTTCCGGTGGAGCCCGGCTCTCGTCTCCTGGAAAGTATCCCGATGCTACCACTACCTTTCGAGTGCTCCTCCCGGCTTCCAATGAGACTTGGATAGCCACAAGGTCCCCGGTTAAGAACTCTGAAAGACATATGTATTTTAGATTACGTTTGAGAATTATGCAAGCTCTTGGTTTTTCACAAGACGAGTCCCAAATTACCTGCATGTCTCCTCCTTGCAGACCGCGAATCTGCCCCCGGTACACCCAGGGCTCCTGAGCCAGCACTATTCCAATGTTCTCCTTGGAATTTGCCCTTGCAATCACTGCAGATGCAGCTCTCGCATGGTGGAGGTTTATCTGGGCTACCCTAGTGCTGGCCATTGGCTCCGTTATTGTTTGGAGCTCTTCTCCACTGTCGGAGTGTCACCCTCCTCCTCCGACATGGCGCTTTCCTGCGCGTCGCTGTCCACCCCGAGCCCTAGCAGTCCTAGGTCTAGGTCGTCCAGCTTCTGTTCTTCACTGGGCAGCAGGTCTATTTCCCTGGTTGATCCCGTTCTTTCCGCCTCTATGGCTTCCGCGACTTCTTCAGGGACCTCGGTAAGTTTTCCACCCGATGCCTCCTCCGAGGTTTCTTTCCTTGGCTTTTCCTTGTGCACATGCACGGGTATGTTGCCAAATCGGTAGTTGATATGACAACTCCGACGTTTAATTGCCTCTAGGGATCGGTCATCTACCCCGATCGTGAGGAGTTTACCCTTTCCCTCCACCTTGCTTCTGAAGACTCTCCATAGTCGAGTATGGAGATCTTCGTTCTGAGCAATTAGGAGTCTCATGAGGTCTTCTGTTACTATTGCCGCGGCCTTTGGGAGAAAAACCGTCACCATGTGGGCTCCTGGTATATCATCTCCAGCACATGTTGACAGTTCCACCCCTTCCCAGCCTGGCAATCTAGGAATTATGGTTCTGACCCATTCTGCGGTACCTTCCGTCGCGCAGTCCACCAGTATAAGGCCTGGTCGAAAGCGTATCCCGGTGAACACCAGTTTCGACGTCCATCCCTTGATCATCTGCTTGACGACCAGTTCTTCAATGGTTTCCTGTTCCTCCCGAGTGAGTATTTGCTCGGGAAACCTTTTTGGCAGTATGGCCAGCCGAATGCCCTTGACCGCACTAGCATAGCTAATGCCGGGCTTCCTGGGTCCTGCCTTCACTCCTGACCTGCCCGGGTTTTCTCCTCCCGTGGGTTCAGGTTTGGGTTTTTTGGGGGCATTCCCTTCATGCGGGCTGATCTCTGCTGCTCCCCGCTTTCTCGGCTCTGGTAGAGATGGCTTAGGTCTGTCCTGAGCCTTCTTAAGGGCCTCTTCTGGTTTCAGGCCTTCCTTCAGATAGCGCAGGTACCATTTAACCCCGGCGCCACTGAGACCTGTCTCCTTCCTGACGTCTGTTATGTTTATCTCAGACGTGCTTTTGCTGGTCCCTGCTCTTTGAGCAGTGGTGTTCGTTGGCTGTAGTCCATGCAGTATACCAATGGTCACCTTGGATCCACTGCTTGACGTCCCAACTTCTCCCTTCTTGGGTGTAGTCACCTGGCTTTCAGTAATTCGGAGACGTGCCTCCACCTGATTAACCAGTTTTGGTGCGGTACGGGGCCCCGCTTTTTTGGTTTTTGTTTTTTTTTTCCAATTTAGTACTCATTTGATTCCCACGAGTATGGGGGTTAAGAGGTCCGCCGTGCCATAGCCCCCCGTAGCACGGTAAGATCTAACTTACTCACTGAGGCGACCAGGTATCAGTGAGGCTCCGTTCGAATACAGTCAGTTACCCCCGACTGCAAACTATCCAATGGGCACGGTTCGCATGACACCCTGGATTGGGGAGGTGTTTTTCGACTCCCCAGTCTAGATCCGTAGCGTTTTGTTAATAGTAGGGTCACCTCGTACAGGGTGTGGCTATCACCACTCACTAACGGTCTTGGTAGACGAGAGGCTTGGCCCCTGAAAAGGCACACACCGTCCCAGAGGAGAGACAACTCATCCTTAGACAAAGATAGGTTGGCCTCAGGGAGCTATGTTCCGCATCAGTCTATCCTGCAGTACACTGCTTGACCCCAAAAAAAAAAAACGACGATAGAAGAGGAGGCGATGATGCCAGGCGCATCATCGGAGGACGAGCTGCTAGCCTCCAGCCAGGAGACAGTGGCCGTCGAGAGCAGTACACTCGGTGCCAGCCGTAGCACCGTTGTGCTGAAACCAACCGCAGGGACCTCCCGAAGCGAGGCGTCAGACGGACTAGTGGCTTCTAGCCTGGAACCTACTGCCGTCAGGCTGGGTGTAGCGAGTACCAGACATAGTACTCCTGACCCGAAGCCCTCAGCGTCGGGGGATCCCTCGAAAGCGAAAACCGACAAGAATGTCGGTCGCCGGAAACCGGCTAAGAAGCGAAGGTCCACGGGTGTCCTGCTCAAGAGCCAGTACAAGAAGGCCATGCCATGCAAGATTGCCAAGAATAAGGAGGCCGGTACTGTCGACGAGAGGGATGAAAAAGACCTCGCTAAATACCAGGCGATTGTTGATGAATACAACAGCAAACGCCGGGCTGACGAGCAGAAGGCGAAGCCCATCGCCCTAAAACGCAACCGATCTCAGGACGAGGTCGAACAAGATAAGAAGCGAAGCAGAGTGGGCAAGAGCGCAGACGCCAAGCAACATACGGAGGAAATTGTACAGCAACCGTCAGCCGGCGGGCCACGTACTGCGAAGCCCTTCAGCGATGTGGCAAGGAGTCACTTACGTGTGGCGCTGGCGCATGACAATTCTGCTAGCGGCAAACTAACGCTGGCGGTGTGGACCAGTGTTGAGGCTAGGCTGTCGGGCATGATCTATGAACATCTCGTGGAAACCGGAAGCAAACACCCGGGACTCACTCCCCACTTTGATTCATCTCAGGTGGTCCGTGGGTTCCACGTAATAGCTTGCATGGACCAGTTCTCTAAGGACTTTCTCGGCTCGTGCGTCGCTAAGATCAGCGACGCTTGGGAGGGCGTTAAGCTCAAGATTATCCCTTACGACGAGATTCCCAGGAGACCGGTCGCTCGCATTTGGTTGCCGAACATCCGCATGGAGAAGGACAAGCTGGTCCATTTCCTGCGCCTTCACAACCCCGGGATCCCCATGGACGACTGGGTTGTTATAAAGGAGGAGGAACCTCAGATAAACAGCCAGCCCGTACTACTCCGCATAAACGAGGAGTGCCTGGAGGCACTGAAAAAGGCTGATTATAAAATGTGGTTCGGAGTCAGGAATGCCAAAGTAAAAGTGTTCCGCTCTGCAAAACCGGACGACGACCTTGACCCAATCGACGCCGCCAACGAGCTGTTGGAGGAGATGACGATCGACGGTCCGACGGGGGCTGACAAACCCCCCACGCAAGCAGATCATGCTGAGGGTATCGCAGATAAATCTACAGCACTCGAAGTGCGCCTCGGCTAATCTGGTCGTCTTCCTCTTAGAGGAAGACATCGACATCGTATTAATACAGGAGCCCTGGGTCGGAAGCGACCGAACCATCAAAGGGCTCCAAAGCAAATATTTTAATTTATTCCACAGCACAGGAGACGCTGATCAGGCTAAACCTAGAGCATGTATTCTTGCGAGGAAGAGTCTGCACGCTTTCCTGTGCCCGGACCTGAGTTCCAGTGACCTAGTTGTGGTTAAACTGGAGCAGGTGGGGGCAGAGAACGTGTATATTTCCTCGGCGTACATGGCTCACGACCGATCAGCTCCGCCAAAAGAACTACAACATCTGACGAACACCATAACACCAAAGAAAGCCAACCTGCTGATAGGCTGCGACGCAAATGCAAGGCATACGCTTTGGGGCAGCTCCGAAATCAACGAAAGAGGTGAGTCATTCTTTGATTTTATTATTACTTCAAATCTATCGGTGTGTAACAGGAGCAGTACACCAACCTTTCATTTCCCCTGCTCGGAGAACTGTGACGGTTGGGAGGAGGTCCTTGATATCACCCTAATAACCGACAACGGGATTCTTAGGGTGGAGGAGTGGAGAGTGTCTGACCAGAGATCCTTCTCTGATCACAGTTGGATACTCTTCAGTCTAGATCTCGCCGCAGAGGTCTCCAAGCCCTTTAGAGACCCCAGGAGGATCGACTGGAGAAAGTTTGGTCAGGTAATTAAGAACAAACTCTCCGGTGCGCAAATTGGTAGGATTGGCACGACAGACGAACTGGAGTCAAAGGTCGGGGCTCTGGAGAAGGCCTTTGATACCGCCTTCAAAGTCTCGTGCCCTGCTAAGTACAGCAAAAAGACCCTGCCACAGTGGTGGAATGAAGATCTCTCTAGTCTCAGGAAGCTGACCAGAGAAATCTTCAACATCTGCTACAGGCAAAAATACTGGCAGCCATACAAGGACTGCCTAAAGAAGTACAAGTCGGCTATCAGGACCGCCAAGAGGCGGTCTTGGCTAGACTATTGTCAGAACATTGAAAGCACAAGTGAATCCGCGAGGCTCAATAAGATTCTGTCCAAGGAACCTAAGAGTCCATCCTTCCTTAAAAAGTCGGAAGGCTCCTGGACAGAATCTTCTAGTGAAACCTTGGAGCTGCTGGTGCAAACGCACTTTCCCTCCAGCGAGGAGGACTGTGAGTCAGAACCTCGCTTGGAGGGTTTGCGGCAACCCCAGCTGTGTGAGACTATCAAATCGGTAATTACCGGGGATAGGATCGGCTGGGCTATAAACAGCTTCTCCGCATACAAATCTCCAGGCCCAGATGGCATAATGCCAGTCATGCTACAGAAGCAGTAGGAAAGGGTTGTGCCGTGGCTTGTTGAGATTTACCGGAGCTGCATCACTTTAGGATACGTACCTCAGTCCTGGAGGCGCGCACGGGTGGTTTTCATACCGAAAGCGGGCAGGCGAGGTCATGAGTCCGCGAAGGACTTTCGGCCAATCAGCCTGACCTCTTTCGTGCTGAAGACCCTAGAACGCGTCCTGGACATTCACTTAAGGACGATTATGGAGAGAACGCCTTTCTATAAGTCCCAGCATGCCTACCTCAAAGGAAAATTCACAGAAACCGCCCTCCACGAGGTAATTGGCACGTTTGAGCGGTCGCTGCAGTACAAGCAGTATACCCTTGCTGCCTTCTTGGATATAGAAGGAGCTTTCAACAACGTCAGTACCAACGCCATCAAGGAAGCCTTGACCGGTATTGGACTGGAGGGGTATCTCACGCATTGGATTATATCCATGCTGAGTACCAGGATAATCCAGTCCGATCTGGGAGGCAACCACTTGACCAGAGCTGCGAACAGAGGCACGCCCCAGGGTGGTGCTATCTCACCGGTGCTCTGGTTAATAGTAATGGAAAAAATTTTACGTACATTGGACAGCAGCGGGGTGAAGGTGGTGGCGTATGCCGACGACTTGGTGATATTAGTATCAGGGATGTTTCTGTCCATTATGAGCGACATCACGGAAGGAGAGTTGCGAAAGGTGTGCCTGTGGGCCGCAAGATGCGGACTCAGCATAAACCCAACCAAAACGCAACTGATGCTATTCACCACCAAGCCAAGGATACCTGAATTCCATCTACCACGGCTGAATGAACAAAGATTGGTTCTTTCCTCTAATGTAAAGTATCTGGGTGTAATTCTGGATCCTAAGCTAAATTGGAGGTTGAACATAGAACTGAGGGTTAAGAAGGCCTGTATAGCCTTCTATGCCTGTAAGAGAACGTTTGCCAAGAAATGGGGTCTCCGGCCGAGGATGGTTCTCTGGATGTACACCGCTGTAGTGCGTCCGATCCTGACGTACGGATCTATTGTATGGTGGCAGGCTTTGAAGAAGAAATACAATAGAACGAAGCTTAATAGGATTCAAAGAACCGCGTGTGCAGGTGCTACGGGACCTCTGCAGTCCTGCCCGGCAGATGCTCTCCTGCATCTCCTCCCCCTTGACCTCCACATCAAATATGTTGCAGCGTGCAGTGCCGTCAGACTACGTGAGTCCGGATGTTGGACAGCGAAGTCCTACGGCCACAGGAACATTCTAGATGAAATACCTCGAGAAATCTGGGCATCCCCCACGGACTATGTCACACGCAAGCTGAACTTCACGAGAATTTTTGCTGTGGACCTTCCAATCAGGGCAAAGTGGAAGACCGGCGGCGTGTTGCAAGACTATGACACGGTATTCTTTACGGACGGATCAAAGATGGCCTATGGAGTCGGCGCGGGGGTTTTCTCGAATACACACGGTGTATCCAAGTCGTATGGTCTCCCATGTTTCGCCAGTGTATTCCAGGCGGAAGTACTGGCGATATTGGAAGTCTGTCGATGGCTGGAGCGTGATTCGAGTCCCAAGCGTAACATAGCCATTCTGACCGACAGCCAAGCGGCCATCAAGGCCTTGTGCTCAACGACGACATCTTCCCGGTTGGTGGGGCAGTGCAGAGACACGCTCAACCATCTGGGCGGCACGCTCAAGATCACTCTCCTCTGGGTTCCCGGGCATAGGAACATTGAGGGGAATGAGCGGGCTGACGGATTGGCCAGGCAAGGCTCTGCTCTTGGCAGTCCCTCGGGGAATACAGTCGGTGTTCCGCTGGCGGCTGTCGGGGGCCGAGTCTACTCGCACTGCCTAGCAGCCGCGGGCCTGAGATGGCGAAGGCTTACAAGCTGTGCCAAATCAAGGAGAATTTGGCCCGCATATAACATAGCCCGATCACGAGAACTCCTGTGCCAGACGCGTGCAAATGCATTCAAGATTACGGCGGTCTGCACGGGGCACTGGCCCATAGGGGACCATGCCGCTAGGCTCGGCTTACCCTACAACTCGCACTGCCGAAGCTGCAGAGAAGGGAGGGAAACCCTCATGCACTTTCTCTGCGATTGCCCGGCTCTGGCTCGAGTCAGGCTGCGGACACTGGGTAAACCATTCTTTGGGGACCTTAGTGAGATTTCTAGCTGCAGGGTCGGAGAGCTGCTTTCCTTCGTGAATGCTACGGGCTGGCTCTGAAGATCCGAGCCAGCTGGACTCTGCTTCCCTGTTCCTATAACAACAGTCACGGTCTTAGGAGTTTGTGGCATCAAAACGGCGCACCAAAGCGCTAATTGGGCTCCTCGGAGCGGCCACTGATACCTACCTACCTACCCTACCGGCAGGTGAAAATCTTTGTGAAAGAACCTGGGGTCGCTAGGGCGGCATTTTTGTTGTCCTTTAAGAAGTGGGACATGAAAACCCTAGTAGAGTTTTTAGCGGGACACTGGTCGCTCAACTACCATATGGAAAAGATTGGGGTGGTGGTTTCGATATGTGCAGCCAATGCGAGGGGGAGGGGGAGACGGCGCCTACATTTTATGCAGCTGCCCGGCCACCTCAGATCCGAGACGAAGACACCTTGATAAGGTATTCTTCAATCTGCATCCTCTCTGCCTCTGGAGAATGTCCTCAGATTGGATAGGCGATTTACGGGGATAGTACAATGGGCCCAGCAATGGTCTGAGTCTCGGAGCAACAGATGTGTACCCTAGGTATGCCTCATCTAGTAGTTTTCAGTAACAATGTAAGACACATTCTTAATCTTAAATCATCTAAAAAGTATTTGAGTTAGCCCATCAAAAACTAAAAACATTGAATAATTGTTTCTATGCCAATTCAGATTCTATTTATTTAAATACATCAAGGCCTTCAAATCTAAACACACCCATATGTGCCTTAGACGTCAAATTGATGACTCGTAGCATGTTTTTAAGGCTCACTGACCGCAACATGAATGACTCCATTACGATAATTTCTTTTCTGACTGGGGGTGATATAAAACGTCTTCCACAGTCAAGTTCATGGCTGGGAATGTAAGTGCATATCAGAAATAGATATTACGCGACAATGTAACTTCTTCATTGAATACACGCGTCGTTACGCCCACGTGACGTAACATATATGAGGATACTAAGTTTATTCTGTAATCAAAATCAGCGCGTCTTTTACCTTACTGACCTTCATGTGGGTGTTTACAGCGCAACAACAGGTAGTGTCCGGCTTCGCCCATTTAGAATAAAACTCGCAATTTCCCGTAAACCGATTTCAAGTAAAAAGTCGACAGAGGCTTGCCCATGAACACTCGAGGAAGAGGCTGATAGCTTTTATGAAAGGAGGAGGCAAGGACAGAATAGAACGCCATTCGGGTGTATTCTACCGTACTACTATCCTTTGATAACAACTTAGTTAAAGAAATTCGAAAATTCCAAGCAGAAAAGACTTGTTGGAATTTACCTTTTAAGAGGTTCAAAGAACGTCGACCTAGACATTACCTTAAAGAAAAGATTCCTGCATTCCAATAGAGAATCGGAACCATTAGTGCGGAAAAAAGAGCACTCGCCATTGTATTTACGTTCCAAGCACTTAACGTGTTTCCCTGAGACCGTGAGACAATCAGACTGCTCCCTGTCAAATGTGGGAGGACTGAAAATAACGTTTTCCTCAGTTCCAGGGTCCTGCCCGCAAGGAAATCCAGATACATCGGGAAATGTTTATTCATTCCACTACAAGTAATAACTTTGAACCTTTGTACTTAACCTAATGCTTACACGTTAAAACCTAAAGAGAATGTAAAAAGCAAACGTGGGCTCGTAACATTTATGACATGGTAATCCAGCCTAAACTGCTCCAGGAATTGTGCTCCTACGTGGCGACTTCTAAGGAAGCCATCGGCAGCATTAATGGTATATTAAGTTCTGTGTAAGCGGCAAGGAAGATTAACATCGAAGATGTTTTAAGGCAGTTTTAAATAAGATTCGCAATTGAGTGCGAGAAAGAAATGTTCAGCCTGAAGCGTTTCGTTTTATAGGAAATGTTCAGAAAGGAGGTTACCAATATTTTGACTACGACGGGATAAGTTTTTGTTTGCTATGAGTTAGAAACCAACAGCTGAACGCGACAGATATGAAAGATTTTGTGAATTCATGATGAATATATACCCCACAATGTGCGATTATATATTGAACTGGGCATGCTATTCCCCAGAGGCTTTTGTTCATTAGTTATTTGAGGGTAAAACATTTTCATATTGAAAGCCCAGGAAAATCATTATAATAGGATTTTCATTAAACTTTATGGACTAAATCACAAATCGCTTGAGCTACCTTGTTACTCTGTCCAAGGACCATCCTCAGTGATTGCAGACAGCCAAGAGGGGGAACTACCCCACCCATCGAAATGGTCCGTAAAATAATGTTTAAAATAATGAAACTCCACCGAAAGATTCCGTTGACACGCACTTGCTTGCCTATACCATTTGCTAGCCGGACTCCGGAATGTGGAGTCCTTTAAACACTTCAGTCCATAACGCGTCATTTTACAGTCCCATGTGTCCTTAACCGATGCATGCAATCGCACCGGAATCTGAAAATCAAATAAGGGACATCGCGCAAACCTACTGAAAGAGTATTATTATTCTGTTAAGGGAAAGTCGCACCGCGTCCTTGAAGAACTATTGTGCCCCTTTTACTGGTTATAGTGTACCTGTTGATCATAGTATCTCAAGCAGGCCTGTAACCGTTAGGAACTTTAGTATGTTCCCCACTTCCAGAAGTTTCAGCTTTGCATCTGGTATTAAGTGTTCTCCCAGATGTATCGACCTACTTTGCACAAGTGCCGGACACTGTCCCAGGACGTGCATAGAGGTTTCGTCCTCCTCCTCACAGAACCTGCAGGCAATGTCCGTAGATATCCTTAGCTTCCCTAGGTGGTAGTTCAGCCGACAATGACCAGTGAGAATTCCCACTATGATTCGGAGGTTCTTTTTGGTGAGGTTTAAGCAATCCTTTGTACGCATGGGTTCGTATCCCCCAATAAGCACCCTGGACTGCTCCATCCCTGGTAGGCCCGCCCAATATAGTTCCCTCAACCGTTTCTCTTCATTTCCTAGATTCAAAGCCATGAAACCGTTTCCGATTCCACAGAAGGGTTCTGGCCCGTGTAGAGGCATCCCTGCTCCCTTCTTGGCTAGTTCATTCGCTACCTCATTGCCTTCCAGCCCAGCATGGCCTGGAACCCAAAGTATCCAGACCTTGTTGGACGAGCCGAGTGTATTCAGTCTCTCAAGGCATTCCCATACCAGTTTAGAGTTCACCTGGTTGGACCTAAGTGCCTTGATCGCTGCTTGGCTATCGGTGAGAATAGCTATGTTCTGCCCCCTGTAGTTCCTTTGCAGATTAAAGGAGGCACATTTGTCTATGGCGTAAATTTCCGCCTGGAATATGCTAGTGTACCTGCCCATTGGCTCAAAGTACATTTTCCTTGGACCAATGACACCGGCACCCGCTCCCTCTGCTGTGAGGGATCCGTCAGTGTACCAAGTAATCAGTTGCTGGTTTAAGCCGTATGTCGCAGCCACGCTCTCCCAGTTTGCCTTGTTACTCCAACGTGTTTCAAACTTCTTATCGAAGTGAAACCTCGTTGTCATGTTGTCCCTCGGTATCAGTAATTCGGGATACCGCCTAGAAAGGATATCAATCTTCCTTCGATTTAGGCAGCTCCCTGCCTCACTCATGCTACCGGCCATCCTGAATATTGATCTCCTTGCCTGCATCTGTATGTGCAGATGGAGAAGCGTTAATCCCAGAAGGACCTCCAGAGATGCCGTTGGGCATGTCCTCATTGCCCCACTGATACACACGCAAGCCAGCCTTTGGAGCTTATGTAATTCCCTGGCTTGTGTGCTGAGTTCGGTTCTTTCTGCCCAGATTACCGCTCCATAGGTAATCATTGGTCTTACTATTGCAGTATATATCCAAAGTAGTATCTTCGGGGTGCAACCCCATTTTTTTCCTGCTATGGATCTGCAAGTCATCAGAGCCCTCGTGGCTTTTCGACAAGTGTTTCCGACATGTGTCTTCCAGAGTAATTTTTGGTCTAGCGTGATTCCCAAATATTTGACCTCTGTTTCTCGCTTCACCTCCATATCATGTAATGTTATGGCTTTCAGGTGATCCAGCTTACGCCTCCTAGTGAATGGTACTATGGTGGTTTTGGTTGGGTTGATCCGCAGTCCCACCTTCCTGCACCAGGCACTAGTAACCCTTAATCCAGTTTGGATTCTATCACATAGGGTATCTTCATATTTGCCCCTACAGATTAGAACAATGTCGTCCGCGTAGCCCTGGACTTGTATTCTAGTATTAGTTAACACGTCCAGGAGTTCATCCACTACCATACTCCACATCAGCGGCGATAGTACTCCACCCTGTGGACAGCCTTGAGTGGTGTTCATGATAATAGAATTTGTACTTGTTTGTACCTCTATTTGTCTGCTTTCTAGCATTTTGCCCATCCAGAGTGCCAGGGTGTTTCCCACTCCTTTGCGGCTCAGGGCATCCTGTATCTCTGTGTGCGATGTGTTGTCGAATGCTCCTTCGATATCCAAAAACGCGCACAGTGCAATTTCTGTTGTTTCAATGGCGTCCCGTAGTACCTCTGTCAGCTGATACAGAGCAGTTTCAGTTGACCTTCCTGCCCGGGAAGCGTGTTGACAGTGATGTAAGGGATTACACTTTAGAACGTTAGTTCTAATATAGTTGTCTATGACCTTCTCCACCGTTTTGAGTACGAACGATGTTAGGCAGATTGGTCTGAAAGATTTAGGGTGAAAAGGATCCTTTTTACCCGCCTTCGGAATAAAGACCACTTTTGCCCGTCTCCATGCCCTTGGTATGTAACCCAGTGCTATGCTCCCCCTTACCACCCTCAGAAGAGACTCTAAGATAATTCCTAGGCCTCTCTGGATAAGTGCTGGGAAAATGCCATCTGCTCCGGGAGATTTCATTGGTTGAAAGGTTCCCACTGCCCATCTCGTTCTTCTTTCTTCGTTCTTCGTTGTTGGGGTGTCAGCCAGATTATTGTCGCCTGCCGCCGAGGGGTACGACCCCGGGAAATGAGTTCTGAGAAGCAAGTGTACCCTGTTCTCCTCATTCTCGGTGAATGTCCCATCTTCCTTTTTCAAGCAGACAGAGGATATTCCCCCGACTTTGGCTACAGCCTTGTACAGCCTGGTTGCTTCTGTGATCTGTTCAATCCCTTCACAGAATTCCCTAAAGCTGTTCCGTTTCGCTTCCCTGATGGCGTTGCTATACGCAGTCAGTGCATTTTTATACCTCCGCCAGTCCCCGGTTCGTTTTGCCCGGTTAAAGAGTTTTCGTACCTCCGTTCTCATTCCGGCTAGGTTCTTGTTCCACCATGGTACATCCCTTGATGACTTGACTGTCTTGGCCGGACAACTGGCCTCATATGCGTCAATGACGATTGTGTTGAGGTCTTCCACCACCGTTTCTAATTCTAATTCGCTCCTGATATCACCGCCCCCTTGAAGGTGGGCAATGTTGTTGCTCAGGTGCATTGTGTAGGATTCCCAATCCGTTCTCTTGGGATTCCTTATTATTCTTTTTATTTCGGAATTACCCTCAATGTTGAATCTGATTATCCTGTGATCAGACATTGAGGGTTCATCCGATACCCTCCAATTCCTGACCATCCCATTCATTAGGGTATTTCCTACAGTTATATCTAGTACCTCTTGTCTGGTGCTGGTCACAAATGTTGGAGTGTTCCCTACGTTGTATATTTCTAACTTATTACTAAGAATAAATTCGAGAAGGTACTCACCTCTACGATTAGTGTCACTGCTTCCCCACACTTCGTGGTGGGCGTTGGCATCGCAGCCGAGAAGAAGTGGTAACGCCCTCTCCTCGCAATACTCCGTCAGCTTTGCGACTTGTTCCGGTGGAGCCCGGCTCACGTCTCCTGGAAAGTATCCCGATGCTACAACTACCTCTCGAGTGCTCCTCCCGGCTTCCAATGAGACTTGGATAGCCACAAGGTCCCCGGTTAAGAACTCTGAAAGACATATGTATTTTAAATTACGTTTGAGAATTATGCAAGCTCTTGGTTTCTCACAAGAGGAGTCCCAAATTACCTGCATGTCTCCTCCTTGCAGACCGCGAATCTGCCCCCAGTACACCCAGGGCTCCTGAGCCAGCACTATTCCAATGTTCTCCTTGGAATTTGCCCTTGCAATCACTGCAGATGCAGCTCTCGCATGGTGGAGGTTTATCTGGGCTATCCTAGTGCTGGCATTGGCTCCGTTATTGTTTGGAGCTCTTCTCCACTGTCGGAGTGTCACCCTCCCCCTCCGACATGGCGCTTTCCTGCGCGTCGCTGTCCACCCCGAGCCCTAGCAGTCCTAGGTCTAGGTCGTCCAGCTTCTGCTCTTCACTGGGCAGCAGGTCTATTTCCCTGGTTGATCCAGTTCTTTCCGCCTCTATGGCTTCCGCGACTTCTTCAGGGACATCGGTAAGTTTTCCACCCGATGCCTCCTCCGAGGTCTCTTTCCCTGGCTTTTCCTTGTGCACATGCACGGGTATGTTGCCAAATCGGTAGTTGATATGACAACTCCGACGTTTAATTGCCTCTAGGGATCGGTCATCTACCCCGATCGTGAGGAGTTTACTCTTTCCCTCCGCCTTGCTTCTGAAGACTCTCCATAGTCGAGTATGGAGATCTTCGTTCTGAGCAATTAGGAGTTTCATAAGGTCTTCTGCTACTATTGCCGCGGCCTTTGGGAGAAAAACTGTCACCATGTGGGCTCCTGGTATATCATCTCCAGCACATGTTGACAGTTCCACCCCTTCCCAGCCTGGCAATCTACGAATTATGGTTCTAACCCATTCTGCGGTGCCTTCCGTCGCGCAGTCCACCAATATAAGACCTGGTCGAAAGCGTATCCCGGTGAACACCAGTTTCGACGTCCAACCCTTGATCATCTGCTTGACGACAAGTTCTTCAATGATTTCCTGTTCATCCCGAGTGAGTATTTGCTCGGGAAACCTTTTTGGCAGTATGGCCAGTCGAATGCCCTTAACCGCACTAGCATAGCTAATGCCGGGCTTCCTGGGTCCTGCTTTCATTCCTGACCTGCCCGGGTTTTCTCCTCCCGTGGGTTCAGGTCTGGGTTTTTTGGGAGCATTCCCTTCATGCGGGCTGATCTCTGCTGCTCCCCGCTTTCTCGGCTCTGGTAGAGATGGCTTAGGTCTGTCCTGAGCCTTCTTAAGGTCCTCTTCTGGTTTCAGGCCTTCCTTTAGATAGCGCAGGTACCATTTAACCCCGGCGCCACTGAGACCTATCTCCTTCCTGACGTCTGTTATATTTATCTCAGACGTGCTTTTGCTGGTCCCTGCTCTTTGAGCAGTGGTGTTCGTTGGCTGTAGTCCACGCAGTATACCAATTCTCACCTTGGATCCACTGCTTGACGTCCCAACTTCTCCCTTCTTGGGTGTAGTCACCTGGCTTTCAGTAATTCGGAGACGTACCTCCGCCTGATTAACCAGTTTTGGTGCGGTACGGGGCCCCGCTTTTTTGGTTTTTGTTTTCTTTTCTAGTTTTGTACTCATTTGATTCCCACGAGTATGGGGGTTGAGAGGTCCGCCGTGCCATAGCCCCCCGTAGCACGGTAAGATCTAACTTACTCACTGAGGCGACCAGGTATCAGTGAGGCTCCGTTCGAATACAGTCAGTTACCCCCGACTGCAAACTATCCAATGGGCACGGTTCGCATGACACCCTGGATTGGGGAGGTGTTTTTCGACTCCCCAGTCTAGATCCGTAGCGTTTTGTTAATAGTAGGGTCACCTCGTACAGGGTGTGGCTATCACCACTCACTAACGGTCTTGGTAGACGAGAGGCTTGGTCCCCGAAAAGGCACACGTCCCAGAGGAGAGACAACTCATCCTTAGAGAAAGATAGGTTGGCCTCGGGGAGCTATGTTCCGCATCAGTCTATCCTGCAGTACACTGCTTGACCCCTGAAAGACTAATATTCGTGCTAAATCTAAAAAAGTAAAATCAAATAACAAGCCGGGAAACCGGAAGCTGCACTTTTCAGGTATGAAAGGTCTTCTGTATTTTTTTTTACAAAGACATCAGTGAAGCGACAACTTTCACACCTTTGTTAGCAATAGTGTGAAGTCCGCCAAACTTGGTAGAATCATGTTCTGTATCATAGCCCATATTACTTCCAAATGATTCTAGGGTGGACTGTCAATTCACATACATTATAGTAATTTTCTATTATTAACTTTATTTGAACAGATATCAGTACAAAGGGTATTTCGGAGCCTAGCTACCATAAAGTGGTAGCTTCCTGATTATTTTCAGATTCTTCGATTGGGTAGGTTCTGAGAATGGGTCCGCGAAAGAAGTGACCACTTTTCAGCCCCCTCCCTCCCCCCTTGTGAATTAAATTTCAAACCTGACCTGTTTTGAAAAGTGCCAATCGAAGCGTTTCATTTTATACACATAACTATATTTGGTACAAAAAAAAATTTACACAAAACAGGATTACGGCTCTCTTCCCAGTAGGCTTGAGTTCCACAATAGAGAGGGAAAACAGACGGCGTATCACATTCTCCAGTCAATATTTCTCCTTTGTAGTCCTTGAGGTTCCCACCCAACCTCCTCAGCCCATGATATCGAAGCATACTCCTTATTGGTGTAAGTTCGGGGATTTACAGAGGAAGAGGGAGTCCTCAAAGAACTCCGCCATGCTATTAACATAGTATGCTGGTCCCAAGCCCAGGTAAAGGAGGAGGGTTTGAGACAACGTACTCTGTACTATCCTTAGTAAAACACAAATAAAATGCTCAGATCAGGCAAAGAGATAAATAGAGTATAGTTGGAGTTATTCTACTATGCTAAATCCTACCTGATCTCTCTTGGTGACAGGCCCCGCGACAGGTCGACCAAGAAAATGCATACAATGTTGTTACAAACATGATGGTCGGATTGAGTCACAAGCCTCGGAGAAATGCTAGGGCGTCCACCTCAGTCGACGCGGCAGGACGGGCCCCGGTCCTGTCGAGAAACGGGCAAGAGTTCTTGACGCATGGACGGCGTCAGGACGTAAGCAAGTTAGTCCGCACACAACGAATAACACAAATACGTGTCTGCACGCTAAATGTTGGTACCCTAACTGGAAAGACGGAGGAACTCGCAAGAGCCCTTCGGAAAAGGTGCATTGACATCTGCGCTCTGCAAGAAACCCGATGGTCTGGTGCCAAAAGCTGCGACATTGAACGCGAACGCGGTAAAAATGGCTACAAACTTCTCTATTTTGGTAACTCACACACTCAATATGGTGTTGGCATTGCCATCTCAGGGGGTTTCCGTGATGCCGTTAAAGAAGTCGAACGATTTGATGATCGGCTGATGAAGTTCACCATTATATCAGCTGATCGCACTATTCACTTCTTCACCGCCCATGCACCACAAACAGGTCGACCTGATGCCGAGAAAGATGCCTTCTGGGAACTTCTCGATGAAAAGACTTGTCACGTGCCCGCTGACGATTACATAATCATTGCCGGCGACCTTAATGGTCATGTGGGTGAAAAGGCAGACGATAACAGGTGCCATGGGGAAAGGGGTTCGGAGCGCGCAATGAAGGTGGCGAGCGTATAATCGATTTTGCGGACACCTATGACCTTGTACTTATGAATACATGGTTCATCAAACGATTGTCTCATCTTCCCACATTTTATAGTAGGAACAATAAAACGCAAATCGACTATTTTCTCATAAGACGCCAACATTTTACCACTGTCACATTTGCAAAGTCGTTCCCTATGAGACCATCGCACCTCAACATCGGCCGTTGATTGCCATCCTGCGAATTAAGCCACCGATAAAACAGCGTGAGGAACGCACTGGCCCGCCGCGCATTAAATGGTGGCGATTTGGTGAGGAGAAAGAAGAAACGGTCTCACTCATACGATTGCCAACCATTACGAATGTGGAAGAATCATGGAACCAAATGAAAGACACGATCCACAAAGCGGCCTCTGCAACCCTCGGGGTCACCAAGCCGGGTAAGCGGTACATCAACCGAGATACTTGGCTTTGGAATGATGATGTTGAAATGAAGGTCCGTGAAAAGAAATGCCTCTACCACAAATTTCTCGACGATAAAACGCCTGCTAATTGGCAAATTTATAAGAATGCCAACCGGGAAGCAAAGAAAGCGGTCGCTGTCACCCGAGCGAACCATTTCAAAAATCTTTACGATAAACTGGACACTCGGGATGGCGAGAGAGATCTGTATCGACTTGCTAAAAGCCGTGATGAACGCACACAGGATATCGAACACTTCTGTTGCGTTAATGACAAGAACGGTACTTTGCTTACCAACCGTCGAGCCGCAACGGATAGATGGCGAGAATACTTCGAGCAGATTTCAACTGAAAAATTTCCTCATCCTCCACTTCCACAATCATTGCCGACATTTGGAGCAGTTCCATCAGTCAGCGCAACTGAAGTCGAGGAGGCAATAAAACAAATGAAATCGGGGAAAGCAACAGGACCTGACGACATCGCATCTGAGCTCTGGAAAGCGAAGAGCTGGGACCCAACACTGTGGCTCAGTGAATTCTTTAATCGGGTTATTCAGGAAGGAAGAACACCATCTGACTGGCAAGAAAGTACCACTGTTCCAATATGGAAAAAGAAAGGTAGCCCAGCAGGGTGTTCAAATTACCGTCCGATCCGGTTACTTTCCCATACCATGAAGATTTTTCAATGCATTCTCGACAACCGTATTCGTGAAATCGTTGAAATAAGCATGAATCAAGCCAGATTTGTCAAGAACTGCGGAACTACTGACGCAATACACGCTGCGCGGTTACTCATGGAGAAACACCGTGAGAAGCATCGCCCTCTTTACATTGCATTTCTGGATCTAGAGAAAGCGTTTGACCGTGTACCACACGAACTCATCTGATATGCTTTACGACAACACTTCGTGCCAGAAGAACTCGTGCGCTGGGTTCAATTGCTCTACCACGATCCGAAAAGTAAAGTTCGAAGTATAGCGGGTGTATCAAAACTGCTTCGTGTCTCTGTTGGTGTTCATCAAGGAAGTGCCCTCTCACCACTCCTCTTCGTCCTTGTTATGGACACCGTCACACGGGATATCCAACGTCCAGCGCCCTACACACTGCTTTATGTAGATGATGTTTTCCTAGCATCTGATAGCAAAAATGATCTCAAGCAACTTGTTCAAAAATGGAATGATCGCCTCATGCAACACGGTCTCAGATAGAATTTAAACAAAACTGAATTTTTGACGACCGATCTCCATGAAACAGGCACAATCACTGTCAGTGGCGGTGATCTGCCCAGAACTGAGCGATTTAAATACCTCGGGTCAACGCTATCAGCCAATGGAGAGCTGTGTTATGAAATTGCTTCACGCATTAACGCAACCTGGATGAAGTGGCGTTCCACAACTGGTGTCCTTTGTGATCGACGTATCAACGAACGTCTCAAATCTAAAATTTACCGCAATGTTGTCCGTCCTGTCGCTCTCTATGGTTCTGAGTGTTGGCCAACCATAAAAGACAATGAATGGCGTCTTGCGGTAATGGAGACGAAGATGCTACGTTGGACTAGTGGCGTCACACGTTTAGATCACATCCGAAATGAGGATATCCGCGATCGTTACGGGGTTGCACCGATCGTGGAAAAGTTGCGAGAGAGGCGTCTTGGATGGTATGATCACGCAATTCGTGCAAACGAGAATTCACTTGCCAAGATTGGTCTGAACATCGAAGTCGATGGTAAACGACCAAAAGGCAGACCTAAGCAACGGTGGCTTAATACGCTGGATGGGGATTTGAAAGCCTCGAGATTGCACCCAGATCAGGCATTCGATACAGCCAAATGGCGAAGCCGATCACGACGAGCCAACCCCGCTTGTGAACGGGACAAAGGCTGAAGAAAAAGAAGAAGATTTGTCAAACCAGATGTGGTCAGTCCAACCTGTTAACTTTGAACCAAATGGCGAGTTTTCGGGTTTGAGCTTAAGATTTGACATGGAGATATTAAGAGGATGGTTTACGAAAAGCTTGAATATGTACCATTTCTTTTGATTAGAGAAGCTGGAATATGTTATCTACATAAACGCCCAATGTAGAAGCTTTAGTTAAGAGTATGACCATGACAGTAGAGCGTAACTTGTGTGTGTGTGAGGGAGGGAGGGAGGGGAGGGGAGGGAGTCCTCAAAGGAAAATTTTAGCTTTTCTTCATCGCACTATAATTCATGCATAAACAAAGTCCAATCAAAGCTTTCTATTACAATCAAAATAAAACAAAATAGCTTGTTTATTTCTAAAACGGAATATGTTATCTTTTTGTAGATACGTATTTCAGGCACCAGTTGTGCCTTTCATTAGTACATGCTCTACTAAGATTTTCGATCTATTTTATCCTTTAAATATGGAATTTTACTCAGGGGTCTTTTAGTTACTATAAAATACATTAAGAAGGCAGGGGGGTTTAGGTGACAATAATATTGCCCGATGTCCCATATTCGACTTTAGAAACTTTGATTGCACGTTCCCTCTGATTCAATATGTTCCCTTGTGGTTCCCGTGATTAAATCTGTTAACCTCTGGTTCCCGTAAGATAACCAAGCTCTCCTGCGCGTCTAAATTCCTACTGTTCGCGCATTCCTTAATGACATATACACTGTCAAATGTAATCCTGCATGATGTGCGGTGCTATCAGCGTTGCGCTCTTCTTTTTCTTTCTCATGGCCATTTCCACTTCTCTTTCGGGCTCTTCCGAGCGTATTGAAGCCAATCTTTTCGTTTGTCCTATATAGCCCCTCCCGTACTGTGGACACGTCGCTTTTTATATTCCGCTAGTTTCGTGCTTTAATTTGCGGTCCTTGGAGGAGTTTATTTTGCTTTCTGGGGTGGATAGGGAATAACACTCGAAGGCCGGAACAACAGCCGCGCTGAGGACTACAAAGATGACTTGAAAGACACTCCTATGAGTACAGAAGGCACGGTCGCCACAGATAAAATAGCTTCAATAAATCCAAATCAGTTTTCGAGCTTCCTTCGCAGCTGCAGACTCGCCGGCAAAGTGTAGTTCTTTATAGTCTAAATTTGTTCGGCATTTATGAGTGTCAACATACCAGCGTCAGAGGCAGCAAGTATTCAACTATAGTTTCAGACTTACAGAAACTCAAGTTCCGTCACTGAGCCCTTTGTGAGCCGTGCTATGCTATTAACAGCCCCGATTAACTCTTCGAGTCCAGCAGTTCACCGGTCCACCTTCCTTAGCCGATCCAGGACCCGATAATCTTGCTTTAGTTGATAATGAGCTTGATCTTCAAATTCAACGTTACTGGTATCATAGTAAGAACTGCCTCAACTTTTTCCCATTGCAAAAATAAATCCCCATTCGCACGAGGCAGAAACAAACTATGGATATGCACCTAATAATGTGCAGCATGAGCAGGCCAATTTGGAAGCAGTTACCAAAAAAATTTTAATTTGCGTGTATTGGAGGTAGTGTATTGAAGAGGCCAGGAGGTGCTAAGACATGAGAAAAAGGATAGATTCTGCATATAAGTAAATGCATTCTCTCATCATATTGTCACGGGTTAAAGCCATATTGCACTTGAGGAGAAGTTGCGAACACTATAAGCTTCCTAATTTGTATTGCCAAAATACTTCAGAATGACTTTTTAGACACTTTAGATCATCATCATATTTTTTGAATTGTTTAGTACTTGTCTAGCTTATTTATTGTTTGATACAACGGGGGATCTGACTTGTACACCCATGAAGTTTATTCTATTAGTTATCCCGCTGACATAACGCAGAAATGGAGCATTCAAGTAACAGTTGTGGTCACCACTCTAGAGCAAATTTAGCCCTGTAATTACATGGATTGACTGTAACTTCGGTGCCGCTAACTGGATATACAAATAGTTTGACGGTTACGCCGTTGAAAACCTTTTCGAAATCTATGATGAGCTGAAAGGTCTGAATATACAGAAGAGCGAAAACCAGCCTACACTCTGTCGATCAAGCTTTCAAGGTCACCGGAAATAAAAAACTTCCCGCAAACAGTCTATCGTTGATGTCCCTCACTGGATCGTCGAAAGGTTTAGAGCCATCCCTGATGCGGTATACGGTAGCGAAATGGTTGCTATTGTATTTCGGCAGCTTTTGGTTCCCCCACTGATGCAATATTGGAGTTACTTTTGTCACGGTGTACACAAGGTTGAACTCCCACACTTTTTTCAGGGAAACGAAGCTGCAGCATGTTGCGTAACACCCCCCCCCCCCCAGATCTATCAACTTCTTACATTCATCAATTTGTCTTCAAATTCTCCCAACCAGGTCTTGAAACGTTCTTTGCGACACTTGCACCAGAGGTAAAGGTACTTTTGCCGACGACTGTCGAATACTCGTTAATATCCTTTCCCAGGCTGTTTAGAATTTGTGTCAATTGCGTAATAAAAAAATGTTCCCACTATTGGATGACTGCTGGATCGTGGAAACGGCCCCTATTGAATTTAGAGTTCAACGTTCTCCTCCCTTGCGAGGAGTCGTAATAGTAACACTTTCCAAGCTGAAGTCAGCACCTCTTTCAGTCCGCTCTAAGGACAAATGTGGTCCATTTGGTTAGACACTGAATTCAATCTAATGCTACTAGGCCTTCTACCTTGTTACTCTTTATGGAAAATATGCAAAAAGCTAAGGCCATGTCCAAGGACCATCCTCAGTGATTGCAGACAGCCAAGAGGGGGAGCTACCCCACCCATCGAAATGGGTTGTAAAATAATGTTGAAAATAATGAAGCTCCACCGAAAGATTCCGTTGACACGCACTTGCTTGCCTATACCATTTGCTAGCCGGACTCCGGAATGTAGAGTCCATTGAACACTTCAGTCCGTCACGCGTCATTTTACAAAAGTCCCATATGTCCTTAACCGATGCATGCAACCGCACCGGAATCTGAAAATCCAATAAGGGACATCGCGCAAACCTAATGCCTCTGTGGAATAGCATTCGTGCTAAATCTGAAAAACTAAAATCAAATAACAAGTCGGGAAATCGCTTCAGGTATGAAAGGTTTTGTGTATTTTTTTTTTATAAAAACATCAGTGAAGCGACAACTTTGACCTATTATAACTTTGTTAATAATAGTGTGATTTAGACCAAACTTGGTAGAATCATGTATACCATAGCCTATATTATAATAATAATCGCAGCAATCCATATTGGATCAGGGCCTTGAAGTGTGTTAGAGCACTTCATTCAAGACCTTAACGGTACACTAGAGTATACTGTAGGAGGCAATGTCGTGATTTAACTCAGGTACTCATTCACAGCTGAGCCGACTGGTATGCCACGTTAAATCACAATACAAATTCCACTGTCAGCAATGAGATTTAAACCCCGACTTTCCGTACGACAGCCTTGTGCTCTAACCACTCGGCTATCCGGGCACAGCCTATATTCCTGCCAAATAATTCTAGGGTGGACTTAAGGGTGGTTATGCGATCAACTTTCTTTGAGTAGATATCAGTACAAACGGTATTTCGGAGCCTAGTTACCATAAAGTGGTAGCTTTCAGATTATTTTCAGATTCTATGGTTGGGTAAAGAAGTGACCACTTTTCACCTCCCACTTCCACCCTTGTGAATTAACTGTCAAACCTGAGGCCAGTTTTGAAAAGTTCCAATTGAGACTTTTCATTTGATACACATCATTATGTTTGGTGAAAAAAAAATCTACACCCTCTTTTGCATGTATGGGGACCCCCACCATAAATTACACGTCGAACGATGCAACTCACTGAATGTGTGAGCGTTCACAGTTCCCACCAATAACTGTCAACAGCTGTAACCGATTCCGAGAAAAATGCGTGCGACAGGCAGATAGACGGACAAATAGACAGTAAACCGATTTTAATAAGGTTTTGTTTTATGCAGAATAAAGTTTCCTTTTACACAAAACCTTAAAAGCAATGACAGCTTGACCACGTGCCGGGAGCTGTAAAACTATGGACTTTAGTGCCAGAATAGAGAAGGAAAATCGACGACGGATCACATTCTCCAGTCAATATTTCTCCTTTGTGGCCCTTGGGGTTTCCACTCAGCCTTAGCATCCTCAGGCCATTATATTGAAGGATGCTCCTTATTGATACAAGTTTCGGTATTTAGAGAGGAAAAGGGAGTCCTCAAAGGAAAATTTTAGCTTCTTTTCATATCACCATAATTCTTGCATAAACAAAACCCAATCAAAGTTAATATATTTTTTTAAGAATTGCGGAGTCCTAAGCCCGCATCCACTTGATGTTCGACCGTTATGTTATATATTTGTAGATACATATTTCGGGCGTCAGTTGTGTCTTTCCTTAGTACATACTCAACTAAGATTTTTGGTCTATTTTATTTTTTAAATATGGAATTTTACTCAGGGGTCTTTTAGTTACTCTAAGATACATTAAGTAAACAGGGGGGTTTGGGTGACAATAATATTGGCCGCTGACTCACATCCCACTTCTTTCAGAAACTTTGATTGCACGCTTCCCGTGATTCAATCTGTTCCCCTCTAGTTCCCCTGATTTAAACTGTTCGCTTCTTGTTCCCGTAAGATAGCCAAGCTCAGGGATCGTCAACGATCCTTCATGGGTCGTTTACGATACGGGGAGTGGCATCCCCGAGGTGCCCGAGCAAGTAGTTCTGACCCCCTAGCTGGCATAATACTTGTCTCTTAGGTAGTAGCCTCGAGAAAGTTTCTCGGTGAAGAGCGAACTGCTAATTACCGATCCACGCCGGGACACACTGGGAGTCCCCGGAGCTGTCGACAACTCCCTGTTGACGTCGATGGTGTGATGTGAGCCTAGCTCTGCCAAGGTGGTAGTTGTGGCGTGTATCAGGAGCCAGCCCCTTCGGGACCCTGGTCGGGTAGTGTGCATTGAACCGGTGTTAGTAGACCGCGTTGCCCCGAGCGAGCGCTGATCAGTCCGTGAATTCCGGGATCAGCTAAGCGTAGGTCAGGCCTCAGGGAACTGGGGTAGGGGCTGTGTCCCCGAGGGTATACCCGTTCCTGACTATTGCGGCCCGTTCCCTTGCACACAATGCGCTGGTAAACAACTCAAATGGAGAATAAAAACGAACGAAACGAAGAGATAGTGGAAATGGAGAGTGAGCTGGCTGCGTTTATTGGCAGCACGAAAATGCGCCGTTCGCTCCAGCGCCCAGCGAAGTACGCAACAAAGGCTGAAATACCCGACGAGACATCGGGACGCGCAGACGGAGAGAAAGACCCGGAAAGTGATGCGGCACCTGCAACACAGATAGGAACCCAGACCATACAGCACAGTGCTGTAATTGGGGAAAGAGGCACAGTGAAAACTGCCGAAACTAATAAAATGGTTTCGAATATAAGCCGAGTGGGAGGACTGTCAATTACTCTGGCGCAAGCGGAAGAGGAAAGACTTATTAAAAAATGCACGACAGTTGTGAAGCACATGCGATCTTCGACGTTCCTTCAGAAAAACGTCGGTAAGGGGGTGAAAAACGGGCTAATGGAACTGGAAGAGCTCCTGGACAGGATTTCATACTATAGGCGAACATGGAAAGTAAGACAAAATCTGCAGGAAGCAGAAACAACCGCGTTTCCCGAGGAGAACACCACGAGTACCAAACGGATCGCTGACAGCCCATTACAGAGCGAACTTGGTAAAAAACGAAAGGAGGAAGGGACATCTGAAGGAGACTTCACTCAGGTACTCTCCAGGGCTGAAAAGAAGAAGGCGAAGAGGATCAAAAGACAACAACACGTCGCGCCATCAGAAAAACCTCTGCCTAAAACTAAGGCGGACACGAAGAACGGAGTGCCAAAAGAAAAGGTGGGGAGACGAAGGAGGACTAGACCGCCAGCTTTGCTTATTAGACCAAAGCTGATTTAGTACTCATCAGCGAGCAGTACCGAAACAAGGGCCCAGTTTCATGGCACCCAGACATATCAGGTACCGCTGCCATCTGGGTTCGGGACGGCACCCTCCTGGGGGTTCTTGCCCAAGGCCGAAGGGACGGCTTTGTCTGGATTCGGTGTTCAGGGATTACGTTTTTTAGTGTCTATCTTGCGCCGAATGAGACGATGCCGGACTTTCGTCGGAAGCTTGAGGCTTTGGAGGACGCTATCTTAAGCACGGATGGGCGGATCCTGGTCGGGGGTGACTTCAATGCTAGGCCACTTGAATGGGGCATGTCTCACACAGATTCCAAAGGGAAACGAATTCTGGAAATGGCGGCGAGAACAGGACTGGTGGTTCTAAACACCGGATCCACCCCAACGTTCCGGCGCCCGGGCTGCGAAGGAAGCATTCCAGACGTAACCTTCGCATCGGAATCACTGGTGTCGCTGGTGGACGGGTGGCGAGTTCTGGAAGACTTTTCGGCAAGTGACCACCAATACATTGCTTTCGAAGTGGTGGACACAAACTCTCGGTGTGCGCCACCCCAGCGATTTTTCTGTGTATGGAACGTCGCGAAAGTGAACACCGGGAAGTTTGTCGAAACTCTGGGAACAGGTGGGGCCACGCTGAAGGGTACTCCTGGGGGCGGTGGCGCCGCTGCTGACACTGTCGTAAATTCAGTTATGAACCTGATAACGACGGTCTGCGGAGCCTCCATGGCCAGGAAGACATCGAGGCGTGGCAAACCTTCCATGTATTGGTGGACAGTGGAAATCGCAGAGCTCCGGAAGGAATGTCACAGGCTCCGCCGCTTAACACAACGTCTAGGCGACCGGGAGGAGGCATGTACCATAATGATAGAGTACAAATCAGCCAAAAGGAGACTCCGCAGCGCAATAAACAAGAGCAAAGCTCGCTGCTGACAAGATCTGATCGACGAGGTGAATGGGGATCCGTGGGGACTCGGTTACAAACTTGTAACCCGAAAAATCGGGGCTCTGCGGAAACCCTGTTCACTTAAGGCGGAGCAGATGGACCGCATTGTGAGGGCACTCTTCCCTGCCCACCCCGTATGGGATGGTGACGTCGGCGCGGAGAGCGCAGAGGACTGTCCACTTTTCTCTGTAAAAGAGTTGGAACAGGCAGTCCTCTCTATGAAAAACAAGAAGGCGCCAGGACCCGATGGTATTCCAGTAGAAGTGTACAAACTGGTATTCCAGCACCGGCCAGACCTACTGCTCGGCGCATTCAACGCTTGCCTGAAAGAGGGCATTTTCCCTGCTCGTTGGAAAGTTGCGAGGCTTGCGCTGATCCCTAAAGGGAAAGGCGATCCCGAATTGCCGTCTTCATACCGCCCACTACGTATGCTTGATACTGCTGGAAAAGTGCTCGAAAAGCTCATCAGAAGTAGACTCGCTGAAGCGATACGCGCTGCCCGAGATTTATCTCCCCGGCAGTTTGGTTTTAAGGCAGGGAGGTCGACAATTGATACTGTCATGCAGGTCGTGGACGCCGTTCGACGAGCAGAGGCACATAGCCGCCGAACTCTTCGTAACGCTTGACGTCAGAAACGCCTTCAATTCCGTAAGATGGAAAGACATTCTAGGCACACTAGACAATACCTTCAACGTGCCGAACTATCTCTTACGGATTTTGAGGGACTATCTGAGGAACCGCTCCCTGCTCTATGAAACACTAGAGGGTCAAAGGTGGATGGAGGTCACATCGGGGGTAGCACAGGGATCCATCCTAGGGCCGGACCTCTGGAACGCTACCTATGACAGTCTGCTTAAACTCGACATGCCAGAAGAGTCGCGCCTGGTCGGCTACGCAGATGATGTCGCAGCGCTTGTTGCTGGACGCACTGTCGAACAGGCGCAAAGCAGACTCGGCATATTGATGCGACGGGTAAGCGGATGGATGACTACTCATGGTTTCAACCTTGCGCTGGAAAAAACCGAAGTAGTCATCCTGACTAAGAAGAGAATTTTGACCCTGCGTCCCATATCTTTCGGCGAGTCGATAATCGAGTCAAAATCAGCGGTAAAGTACCTCGGGTTGACTCTTGACTCAAAGATGAGCTTTTCTGAGCAAATCCAAGCAGCAGCGAACAAGGCTGCGGCTGGAGTTTCGGCGTTGAGTAGGCTAATGGCAAACATTCGGGGTCCTACGTCTAGTAGGCGACGTCTCCTGATGAGCTCAATGCAGTCTGCCCTGCTCTACGGTGCAGAGGTATGGGCTGGCGCTCTTAACAAGGAAGTATATCGTAGACGCCTCGCGCGTCTGCGTACCGTACAGTCTCTGAACCGGCCGTGATGGTGACCGCAGGAGTTATCCCCATTGCCTTTCTTGCTAGGGAGCGTCAGGCCATATACAAGCGCAAGGGAGGTGGTTGCTCGCGAGGAACGGCAACACACTCTAGACGAGTGGCAGCTCTCTTGGCAAAATGAAACTAGAGGCAGATGGACTGCGCGGCTCATCGGCAACTTAGGTGCGTGGCTGAATCGGAAGCATGGTGAGACTGACTATTTCCTTACCCAATTTTTAAGTGGGCATGGAAACTTTCAGTCTTACCTGCACAAGATTGGAAAGGCGCGTTCTCCGGATTGTGTGTTTTGCAATGAAGTTGTGGACGATGCCCACTACACTTTTTTTTCTTGTGGAAGGTGGGATGGGGTTCGTCAGCAGCTCTATTTAAGCACAGGGGATCTCTCTCCAGACAACATTGTGGAAGAGATACTGAGGACTGCTGACAGCTGGAACCGTGTTGCCCATTACGTTCGGGCCCTTCTCGTTGCTAAGAAGGTAGAACTCGACCGGTGGAGGAGCCGGATGGCAGGGGGTTCCTTGAACTGACAGTTCCCTTCCTGCTCTCCCCTCCCGTTGGTGAAAGGAATTCCCTGATTTGAAGGCTCCGCAAGGCGGGAGAGTTCGGGGGCTGGCTCGAAGTAATGTGACAAACGGTTCCAGGCTAGCTCTCTGAAGATGAGGAGGTGTTTAGTTGGTAGTCAGACGACATACCGAATCGGGAGTCCAACATTGTGTGCGTAAATGCATTCACCTACCCTACCCCCAAAAAAAAAAAAAAAGATTGCCAAGCTCTCTTGCGCGTCTAACTTCCTACTGTTCTCACATTCCTTCATGAAATATACTTTGTCAAATGTGATGCTGCATGATGTACCATGCCATCATGGATTTCAGCGTTGCGCTCTTCTTTCTCTTTCTCATGGCCATTTCCACTTCTCTCTGTTTGGGAACTTGAATTCAAATAAGTTATTGCAAGTTGAGAATGCAACGTTTATTCTGGATCGTGAGAGCTGTCACTCAGTTCCTCGGTTGTTTCCGGAGTGGGAAGGAAACGAAACGCGCGGCCAGAACAATAGCCGCACTGAAGGCCACTGAAATAAATTGAATGACATTCCTACGGGGGCAGAGCGCACGGCCGTCACAGTTAAAATAACTTCAAATAACCCAGGGGACTTCTTCCGCAACTACGAACTTGCAGGCAAAATGAAGTTCTTTACAGCCCAAACTGGTGCGGTGACCATGAGAGTCAACAAACTAGCCTCATAGGCAGCCAGTGACTAACTAGATTTTTAAACTTACAGAAACCCAGATTACATCACTGAACCTTGTGTGAGCCGAACATAAATCAGATTAGGCAGATGCAACCCCTTCCCGGCTTCACGGAGAACATTAATGTCGATGGTAGCCGCGTATCTGCAAGCACAACTTTCCTGAAAGTTGACTTGAATAACTCGCACTCAATATAAAACAACGTCGTCCTTTGATATATTTTCCACTCTCCTAAGCCGTGCTATGCCATTAATAGCTCAAACAAGCTCGTCGAGTCCAGCTGATCACCGGTTCATCTTCCTTAGCCGGTCCAGGCCCCGTCAATCTTTCTTTGATTGGTCGCTAAGATCACCGAAAAAAATGATTCGAATTTTTTTTCCATTCCGAAAACCTATTCTCATTCGCGCCAGCAAGAAAGAAACAATGGATATGCACCTACTAACATACAGCATGAGCAGGCCTATAAGAAGGAAAAATGTTAACCAACATTTCGAAATATTAGTTTTACAGTTTTGGAGTAAGGTACAAGGTATTAGGAAAATTAAATTGACCCTTCTACACAATAAATTTTTTAATATAAGTGATTCGGAAATTGGATGGAGGGTATTGGAGAAAGGCGTGCTAAAACGTGTGAAAAGAAGAAATGCTGCGTATTAGCAAATGCATTCTTTCATCAGATTGTCACAGAGCGAGGCAAATGTAATGTTGGGCAAGCCGTAAAGTCGCGAACATGCTTCCTAATTTTTATGCTAAAAGACTTCACGACGAAGCATATTTTAAAGTAGCCATTTTAGGTAATGACTTCATTATATATTTTTTTTAATTTTTAACCTTTTGTTTGTAAAACAAAACAGTAGCTCCAACATGCCTTTTCCGTGTAAAATTCACTGCAAACCCAAATGCTAAATATCAATATCACAATAAAGAGTGTAGTCTGGCATGCTAAATATACATATATATTACTGGCTACGTACAAATGGGATGGTTCTGCACTCAAATATACTTACACAAGAAATAAACAAAACCTTTCATATCTGAAGTGTCGAGGTTCAGGTTTTCAACTTGTTTTTGTGCTAGTCTTGCTTATTTACCTTTCGACATCAACGGGGATCTGGTTCGTCCGCCAATGAAGTCCATTCTATTAGTTATTGTCTTAGACCAGAATACCTCGATGGCACAATGCAGACATGGACTGATGAAAGCTTGAAGCATTCGAGTAACAGCGGTGGTCACCACTCGGATGCAAATTTAGCGCTGTGATTGCGCCAAGTAACATCAACGTCGGTGCCGCCAATAGAAGAAACAACGCTTGCTAGGTATACAAATGGTTTAACGCGGCTGAAAACCTCGAAATTTATGATGAGCGGAAAGGTATTAATGTGGTTGGTATAAGAAGATCCAGGGCTAAAACCAGCGTACTCTGTGTCGATCAAGCTTTCAAAGTTCCTTAATACGTTCCAGAATGACTTTAGTTAATATCTTCGGAACGGCAGAAAACATTCCAATATCAATCTGTTGTCGCACTTCTTCTTTAACTCATTGTAAAACATCTCCTCTAGGACTGAATGGAAATAATCACTCTCTAGAGACGGTCTACCATTAACGTTCCTTACAAGATCGTTGAAAGGCTTACGACCATTTACAAACTCTTCCGTGGTGCGGCATATGGTGGTGATGGTTGCTACTTCGGCAGCTTCTGGCTCCCCCGCCGACGCAATAGTGAAATTCCTTTTGTCACGGTACATACAACGTTGAACTTCTTATAGTTTGCGGGGTAACGTGCTCCAGCTGTTGCATAACCCTTGAACCCCTGAAAAACATCAAATTAATGTAACTTTTCAGTGAAGCCAGCAACACCATGTTTACCGGGTTTGTAAAAAGGAAGCATATAAATTCGTGATGAGAAGTGGAGGGGGGGAAGCTGTCTAAATAATTGCGACAGGAAGAATCTAAGTCCTTGTATTTTGGCAGGCAATGATTTTTATCTTCATGAATCCTTGCATGTAATAACGAATGCAGTGGTAATGAAGCCAAATCATCTGGGAACTTACGCTAGCATGGTTGGATAGGTACAAAGCTCTGAGCATAAACACAACAATGACAAATTGAAAAATCCCTTAAGGTTTTCCGCGAAGTTAGAGCATTCACATTAGAGAGGGATAATGTAAAGAGATAGCACTGATTTTGAAGAACGAGGTAGCCCATGGTCGTGAAAGAGCGCCAGGAGGATTTATGCTTGCAGCAAGAGTGTAAGAAATATCGTAAGGTAATGATATAAGCAAGGCTAAAGTTGACATCACAATCCTCCAGGTTCATGTAAATACGATGGTGAATTGAAGAGGCACACAGCCCATTTGTTAGTAACTTGTAACTACCACAGTAAACCCGTCTTCTTCTACACACAGTTTGGGAACCTCCACTTAACATCATATACCTAAAAAATAAGCGGTCTATAGGAAGACTGCTTAAGGGAGTGTTGTACCCAAGACTAGTCTCAGCAATAACATTTGTCACCGGACCCATTCCTCAGCAATGCAAGCGATGAGTACCCGAAGAGAGATATCGCTAAGTGGCTGACAATAGTAATAGACCCACTTTAATATGGGTCGGAGACTATAGCTTGATCCGTACCCATAGGACTCTATTAAAAGACAAACAGATTCAATACCAGCGGTTAGTAAAATTCAGGCGACTTTCCTGGTGACACCATTATTGCAAAATTTATTCTACTTTTGTCGTAGAGGTCGAGAGCAGAAACCTACAAAAGATTACATGACAAAAAATGGTGAAGTGCTCAGGTATTACCAAACCAGAATTCGGCTAATTGAACTGTCAGCTTTACTCAACGTAAATATAGAAAAGTAAAGGAGACCAAGAAGAGGTGGTTATGCACATAGGAAAAACTTTCATCGGCTTATCACGATAATTTCGGGGGCAAAATTAGATAAGTCAAATGTATGAAAACTCGACATTGGTATGGGCCCATATATCTTCAAGAGTTTCATAATTCGAATTACACCTCTTAATTTCCTGCGCAGGTACTTCCTTTACCAGCAACAGCGGTCGGAGAATTAAGCTCCAACTCTGCTCTTCCTTGATAATGCATAAATCTCATGGAAGGACATGTGCTCTTCTTTTGTTCGACGCTCATTATTTTCTCCATTAACTTCCAATTATCATAGCTACCCCCCAATCCCCAAAGACAATTCATTTATTGAAGTCTATGGACATATCTACCTTTCAACTATCGCTAAGACTCGATCCCTAATCGTGAGGATTAACAGAGATTAAATGTCTACCTTAATCCCGAAAGCGACGATAATATTTTAGTAACCTGTTCGAAATGAAACCAAGTCTTTGTATTATCATTGAAAAGTGTCCTTTACGACAAATCCCTTTGGACTCGTAAGTCTGGCGAGGAAATTGTTTTTGGACATTAGCCAGTTATTGGCTAAGAAACAAAACGTGTCGTGACTTCATTAGGATTACTTCATGGAAGGACTTGGTATGAATAAACCTGTCACACCTATGGATTACATGGGTATCAGCTCTGATCATTATGGGTTTGTGTCGGCTATGACATGAAGGGCATATAGAAGAGCCATTTTGGCTGTTTGGGAAACAATTCTGAATCATATTTTCAATATTATGAATATTTTATTATTTCTTTTCTATGTAGATCTAGGCAAATTATGTTTCCTTTCCAGTAAACCTTTTGCAATCATAGACAAATTATATCCTTTTAAAACCTGCGTGTACATTTTTGGAATCTCTTGGAAGATAAAGATTTTACGTGGATTTCTAATTAGCCAAATTATAGCAGAAAATATCATAATGTCAAGTTTACTTAAATTACTTAAAGTATTTTTATCATTTCATTCACATTTAAAAAGGATGGGAGAGTTGACACTAAGTTCTGAAGTTAGCCGCTGGTCATTCAATAAAAGATTTATATATAAGAGTATTTACCCATGTAATTTCCAAATGCTTAGAAGTCCTATTGTGTTCTATAATTACCTTATTTCCTAACCAATTCTTTGGCCCGAGTAATCCAACCATCATTAACTCCTTTTGCGCGAACCAACCATGCCCAGCTGAAAAATCCTAGTCCTCCTAGTTGGACACGAGCATCAATAAAAACAGCCTTAAGCTGCAACGTTGGCTGACTACATTCCCCGTGGAACGTAATATTTCCCATTTTAGTCCGTAACTCCCAACCTAAAAAGTAAGGATCAATCATACATACCTCAACCATCTTCTGATAAATAGCAATATCAAGGTAACTCCGAAATTAAACACTGTCTCATTTCTTGAAACCGTCTCCATCATCAGTGGCTACGATGTTATCATCTTCGAAATCCACCTCCCCGATCGAACCCTTCGCACACCCCCTCTTCCAGGAGTGTATTTCAAGATCGGCAACTGGGGGCTCATAGATTAAACCCTAAAAGTCACCTAACAGGAATCAAAGCAGGAGATGGACCCCATGTGTTCACCTTTAGCGTCCAGGAGATTCTCAACGACCACCTCCGACAGTCTGACCTCAACACTGTTCCACACACCCCGGGCGCTAGTTTGCCGAATTTCCAACCGCCAGCGCCATACGTAAGTGACTCCTGTCTGCGTTGCTGAAGGGTTTCGCAGCTGGCTGTTGCCTCTTACTTTTCTTCCGAAGCTGCTTGGCGTCCGAGCTCTTGCCTACTCTACTCCACTTGCGTTTTGCTTCGACCTCGCCTTAAGCTCGATTGTGTTTGAAAGCGATGGGCTTCGCCTTCTGCTCGTCTGGCAGATGTTATATTCCTCAACAATCGACTGGTATTTAGTGAATACTTTTCATCCCGTTCATCCCCTGCTAAGAACATGCATGGCATGCATGGTACAGGCTCTTGGGCAGGACAACAGTGGACCTTCGTTTCTTAGCCGGTTTCCGGTGACCAACGTTCGTGTCAGCCTTTACTTTTGAGCCCCGACGTCTATGGTCTCGGGTTTGGAGTTCTCTGTCTGGTACTCGCTACACCCAACTTGACGGCAGCGCATTGCAGGCTGGAAACGACTGGTCCGTCTTCCGGAGGTCTCCGCGGTTAGCTTGAGCACAGCGGTCCCAGGGCAGGCGCCGATTATACTGCCCTCGACGGCTACTGTCTCCTGGCTGTATGCCAGCAGTTCGACCTTCGATTCGTCGGTTTTTTTTTGAATTATTGAGTCCATTCCCTGGTCCCCCGAGTAGTCCGGAAAGAATGTCCAGCCTGGCTTGTAAGGGCAAGGGTCTAATTTGAAACTGAAGGAGCCCAAGGTATTCAGAGTTTGCATTCTAAAGACCAAGCTCCCCATTGGCCACGTAGTCCTTGACGTATGCTGCTCCACCTTGGTTTGAAGTCCTATTAGCACTTTCTCTAGTACAGAGAGGACGATTCCCGGTTTGTTGCTTCGGCTCATCACCCCAGTTGGCGAACAGATCCTCGTCAGTTGAATGAGCCTAGCCCCACCCCGGGCATACACTCTCTTGGCCGTCCAAAAACGGTTTCCAGCGACCACCTCGTGGAGGTCGTGCGAGTGCTTGCCGAATTATGGGACTTAAATCTGGATCATTATCGGCCGAGGCCGACCGATGTCATTATAAAATTTTTATTAAAAACTTACGTTTCTAGGAAAAATAGTCCTCTTATTTTATTTTTCAGCATTTTAGTACATTCGGGATTCTAAATAGGGATTGGCTTCAATACTTACTTTCCATTTTACTTCTTGTGGTCCTTAATTTATTGGCTGAGCCAACCCATTTCTTTTTATATATCTCTCGCCACTCATGTGCAACTTATTTGTAGCTGCTCATGCCACCAGCCTCAGGCTGTGATCCTTAGTATTAATAGGTTATAAAAAGTTAAGGATTCTACGCTTTTTGAAATATTGTAAGTAGTAGTTTCCAATTTTTGTAGAAAGTGATATACACTTTAAATCAATGCAATAAATTCCGATGCTCGACCTTGGAATCCTTAAACTACAATATTTGCGGTCTGGATAAGAAAATGAGTGGAATGCAATTAATTTTTTAAATCAAACACTCTCGAATTAGGAAGCAATTCATCTGCCGAGCGCCATTCCATCCAATAATCACTATTCTTTCCATCTACCCTCTGAATATTGTAACAGGACGAACGACACCATAGCTGTTTATAACCTACCATCCTGTTAGACCGTTCTCCATTAGGCAAATTAAATTGAAACTTGCGAGGAAATGGCATAGCAACAGAATCGGTCGGCTTTCTACAGGATACCATGCGCTTTCTCCCGCTCCTGGAACAGATAAATAACAGTTAATAGTGGCATGCCACAAGTGATTGTTAGTGATTAGCCGCCACTGCAGTAATCGTATTTTCCAGCATTCCGGCATCATTAAGGAAATTACAGATAAGTGTTTCAGCTTTAATATTTTACCACACCTCGAGTTGACTTATTCTGCCCCCTTCCTCCTTATTTAGAATATTTTGCTTGGCAACATGGTGATATATTATACTATAGAAGACGAATGATTATCATTCATAGCTGCCTTCAAGGAATAACACCGCAGAATTTACCCATCTTGGAGATAATGAGCAGTCCGGTTGTGTTACAGATACTCAATACTTCCTACCCTCCCAAATCCTTCTAGAAAAGTGCTAATGACTGCTAGCAGCTGAGAATAACTTTTGAGATTTGGTCCAAGGCTAAAATTAAGGACGATAGAGATGGAACTTTACAAACAGTGAATTACATTACATTAGGGTGAAACGGAAAAAGTTCGGTCGGGACTATGAACTTCCCCACATATAGTGAAAGCCATGATTTTGTATATGGTTGAAAAGCGGGGTGGGGGAGTCCGTGCTAGGTTCTCGCAATAGATGGCCAGGGTTCAAATCTCACTGGTAGCAGAGGAATAATCGACTCAGCAGAGCGAATTCAGGGAAATCATCACGGACAAATTCAATTCTCACCACGTTGCCTCCTATATTGTACCTTGCATCGGTATTGTATTGTCACAGTATTGAATAAAGTGCTCTTGCAAGGTCCTGATCATCATCATCATCAACGGCGCAAAAACCGGTATCCGGTCTAGGCCTGCCTTAATAAGGAACCCCAGACATCCCGGTTTTGCGCCGAGGTCCATCAATTCGATCTACCTAAAAGCTGTCTGGCGTCCTGACCTACGCCATCGCTCCATCTTAGGCAGGGTGTGCCTCATCTTCTTTTCCTACCATAGATATTGCCCTTATAAACTTTCCGGGTGGGATCATCCTCATCCATATGGATTAAGCGACCCGCCCACCGTAACCTATTGAGCCGGATTTTATCCACAACTGGGCGGTCATGGTATCGCTTATAGATTTCGTCATTGTGTAGGCTACGGAATCGTCCATCCTCATGTAGGGGGCCAAACATTCTTCGCGGGATTCTTCTCTCGAACGCGGCCAAGAGTTCGCAATTTTTCTTGCTAAGAACCTAGGTCTCCGAGGAATACATGAGGACTGGCAAGATCATTGTCTTGTACAGTAAGAGCTTTGACCCAATGGTAAGACGTTTCGAGTGGAACAATTTTTGTAAGTTGAAATCAGTTGTGTAGGCTGCCAACAACCGTACGCGGATTTCATCATCGTATCTGTTATCGGTTGTGATTTTTGACCCTAGATAGGAGAAATTATCAACGATCACAAAGTTGTAGTCTACTATCTTTATCCTTCCCGTTTAACCAGTGCGGTTTGATGTTGTTGGTTGGTTGGTTTTTGGTGCTGACGTTGTCACCATGTACCTTGTTTTGCCTTCATTGATGTGTAGCCCAAGATCTCGCCCCAATCACCGCCTGCTCGATCTGGATGTAGGCAATTTGTACGTCTCGGGTGGTTCTTGCCATGAGTCGATATTGTAAGCATAGGCCAGTAGTTGGGTGGACTTGAAGAGGGTCCTACCCCTTGCATTTACCTCATCTGACTTCACGGATCACTTTTTCTAGGGCCAGGTTAAAGAGAACATATGGTAGGACATCCCCTTGTCTTAGACCGTTGTATATGTCGAATGGTCCCGAGAGTGGCCCTGCTGCTTTTATATGGCCTCGCCCATCGGTCAGGGACAGCCTAGTCAGTCTTATTAATTTCGTCGGGATTCCGAATGCTTTCATGGTCGCATACAGTTTTACCCTGGCTTTAAAGTCGATGAAAAGATGGTGCAACTCTTGCCCATATTCCAACAGTTTTCCCATCGCTTGCCGCAGAGAGAAAATCTGATCTGTTGCGGATTTACGTAGAGTGAAGCCTCTTTGGTATGGGCCAATGTTGCTCTGGGCGTACGGGCTATCCGGCCTAGCAAGATAGAGGAGAATATCTTATAGATGGTACTCAGCAACGTGATACCTCTATAATTGCCGCACAGTGTGATATTTCCCTTTTTATGTATGAGACAGATAATGCCCCGTTGCCAATCGTCAAGCATTGATTCGCTGCCCCATACCTTGAGCATCAGTTGACGAGCCACTTGGTGTAATTGATCGCCTCCATATTTAACCAATTTGGCTGTTATTCCATCGGCTCCTGGCGACTTATGATTTTTTAGCCGGTGAGTTGCACGGACTGTTTCTTCTATACTTGGTGGTGGCAGTATGTGTTCGTCCTCTTCAGGTGGCGGGACCACCAACTCGCCGATGTTCTGGTTGTTTAGTAGTTCATTAAAGTACTCAACCCATCGCTCCAATATGCCCATTCTGTCGGAAATCAGATTTCCCTCTTTGTCTCGGCAGGATGAGCATCGAGGTGTATAAGGCTTCATCTTGCTGACTTGTTGGTAAAACTTGCGGACCTGGTGTGGTTGCTCCCTGTACTTTTCTAGTTCACAGACTTGTTGGTTCTCCCAGGCTTCCTTTTTCCGCCGGTGAAGTCGCTTCTTCGTTCGACGGAATTCGTGATAAGTCTCTGCGCGTGCCCGCGTTCTTTGAGAATGCAACATTACTCGGTAGGCTGCATTCTTCCGTTCCGTAGCTGGTTTACATTCATCGTCAAACTAGCCGTTCCGACTCCTTTTGAGGCTGGGGCCAAGTATGTTTGTGGCCGTATCAATAATAACGTTCTTTAGGTGGTTGTGAAGATAATTTGCTGATGCTTCATCTTCAGGTCCTCTGTTGACTGCGGGTATTGCGGCATCCATTTCCCTCTTATAGGTGTCGCGGAGGGTTGTGTTGTGGATGGCTTCAGTATTCACTCTCACCTGATTGTCAGAGGGGATTCTGGGTGGTGTTGTTATCAGAGCTCGAAGCACCATGCCAACGAGATAGTGATCCGAGTCTATATTGGCCCCCCTATATGTTCTGACATTCATCAAGGCTGGGAGGAGGATCAACACGTGATCAATTTGGTTGAACGTGGTCTCGTCTGGAGAGGCCCAGGTATGTTTGTTGATCGCTTTCCGCGCAAACCAGGTACTTTCAACAACCATTTCGTGTGACACTGCTAATTGGATTATCCGCAGTCCGTTATTATTTGTATTTTGGTGTAAGCTATATGGGCTCCTTCCCTACTTGGCTGTTAAAATCCCCAAGTATGATTTTGATATCATATCTGGGACAGGCTTCGAGGGTTCGTTCTACTGCCTCGTAGAAGGTATCCTTCTCCGACTCCGCAGTCTCCCTTGTAGAGGCGTGAATGTTAATGAGGCTTATATATCTAAATTTGCCTCGCAAGCGCAGAGTGCATAGCCGTTCGCTTATGTTTTCAAAGCCGATAACAGCAGGTTTCATTTTTGGTTGACTAAGAAACCTACTCCGAACACATGGTTTACTGGATGATCACTGTGATATATGGTGTAGTGGCTCTTCTCCAGGAAACCGGTCTCTGTGCAACGCATCTCCTGTAATGCTGTTACATCAGCCCTATATTTGGACAGGGCATCGGCTAGTTGCTCATCAGCTTCATGTCTGTACAGGGAGCGCACGTTCAATGAGAAAATGCACAAATCGTTCTTCCTTTGTCGTTGCCGGGTTCGTCGTTGTGTAATCCGTCCAGTCCGAGGCTCCTGTTCTGGGTTCGTAACAAGTTGTTTTCCGTGTAGGGTTGTCAGCCCTACTCAACCCCCACCCTGGAGGACCAGTTAGTACAATTTGTCCCGTTTTTAGACGCAGGAGACTCGCCTTCATCCTTCCCCGTCTGCAGCTTAGGCTAATTGATTCAATAATACAATTTGAACTTTTTTTTTTCAGAAATGTAATAATGACTATTTACAATGTAGTAGCAATTCTGAATGTCTATAATCTATGTCATTTTCTAGTCCTATTTTAAACCACATAATCAAGAGGCGTAGACCTTAAAAGTCAATATGGATTTGGTTTCTTAAATCTTCACCAATTTAGACTTTGGCCTCCGCCCTCCTAATCGCGTGCTATCAAATTTTTAATGCAGTAATGCATGAAATTCAATTAGATTTGGGAAGAACTGTCTCAGGCCATTTATTTTGGATCTGCCAAATATGTAGGAGGTTGTTCTGATCGGGAGGATTTACATTGATAGAGAAAAATAATTGTATTCAACTTTAACTGTTTTGTTTAAGTTGAAAGCGCTCAAATCACAAACATATTTAATATCTAACTAGAGTTGAAAATCTTAAGAAATATCTTCCCAACGCAATATCTGCCCATGGATAAAAACTTGCAGACAAGTGCCTGTCGGATATGTATGTTCTTGTATGTTGATATAAACAAACGTACAATTTTTCACAAAATCATAAAGTCACTCACTGACAAAAAATCCCCAGAAAGAAAACGATTTAAAGCAGATATTGGCGACATTTAATAAATTATCTTTTATTGCTGACATACATACATAACGAAATTAACATACGGATTAATGTAACTGCAGGTATGGCGTAGTTATGCATATCTTACACTTAATTGACGCTGCTCGCACTAAACAGGTTTTCGTCTAGTAAGCGAAAGATACAACACTTTGACTGTTCGTTATGTGCATGATTAATCTGTAATACTTCGTTGGGAATCCCTATCCACCAACATCACTTTTTTCAATCGTGATCAATTAAATGCTTTGAGGTGACTTGTGTATGCGAACATATGTTACTTGTACAGTTACTAGGAAATGGAACTATAGATATTTTTGATATCTAGCGTAAACCAATTGGACCGATTAAAAGAGTTAATTAAATGACATTTTGTGTGAAGGCCGCAATGGTGATTACATTATATTTATGACAGCATTTTGTATCATTGTTTGCTTTGCTGAGAGGAATCGTTTGAAAACTTTCCATACGCTGGGGTAGTGGTTTCGGTTGTGTGCAGCCAATGTGAGGAGGAGGAGGAGACTGCCCTGTACTTTTTATGCAGCTGCCCGGCATCCTCAGATCTCAGACGAAGACACCTTGGAACGGTTTTCTTCAATGAAGAATCTGCACACTCTCTGCCTCTTGAGAATGTTCTCAGATTCGCTAAAGCCTGCGAACACCGTAGGCGGGAAGCCATTGAATAGGCAACTTACGGGGATAGTACAATGGGCCTAATAATGGCCTGAGTGCTCCCCCCCCCCCATTTAACTAAACTCATACGCTTTCCAGAATGTTTTCCATTGTGCTACTCTGTGAAAAGCTTATTTAAACGACTTCCTATTTCCACCATTTGTAAACGTTTGCACAGAATATCTCTCAAGAACAAGAAGGGCAAAGACCCTTCGTTGAAGCAGACTCTTTCTAGGAACCTACCTTCGAAGGTCTGCAACCAAGTATAAATATTTTAAGGGGGTCATCTCGTGTGTCGGGTTGGAGAAATCGATTTTTTTTTCTTGCATGAATTGTATCTATATATAGTAGAGAATCTGTGGGCAAAGGGATTTTCCGACATTCCGAGTCGTTCAGAAATTACAGTGTTAAACAGGTAAGGAGTTTGCAGTCGCGGCTAGAGTACTCGATGAGAAAGAGCATCGATCCTTTTTTTACCTGTTAGTTTTTTACCTGAGCCTTATAAATTCGGACACAGGTATAAATATAAAAAGATGGCAAACCAATCAATTGTCTAAACTTATTTGCTGTTTGGATTAAAAAGGATAATCCAGTCTAGAGTGAGCACTGAAAGGCTTACTCAGTTATATTTTGTTGTAAGTATTGTGCTGCTTGTGTGTTCAGTGATTTTTTTAAATGGATCGTACGAAGGGAGATCGCTTTAACGTTTCAGCAAGAAATTTGGGCAATTTTCCTCTATAAATGTTCTACAGACGAAAATCCTCAGCATTAAAATTGTTCAGCAGGCGAGGACAATTGTTACAAATGGCGCAAAGCGGAAGCTAAAGGAGAACTGGATAGTTTCCACCACGAGAAGGCACCTTTGACTGAAGAAGTTCAAACAGTCATCAAACCAATCTACGAAGATGTGTCACGAGATGATCTCTTGAACAGATGTTTAGGAGCAGAGATTTGGACTTTAACTCCTAAACACCTTCATCCTGGGGCCAAGGTCGTAGAAATAGCCATTTTTCTGGCTGTAATTATTTTCAATGAAGGATTCAATGGCATTCTCAAAATCCTAGTGACAATGGGATGTCAAGTTGGTCACGTATGTTAGGTTTATGTCGACCGCCGTAATGAAGTGCGAATTTGGCGGTCCGAACGACGATCGACTGACCTCGCTAAAAGAGCCAGAATTGAAACTAGAGAGCAACAATCGGCCTTACAAGACTTTTTTGAAGAAACGGAGGGTGCTCTCTATGGACCAGGTATAGCAGATTAATGGTGAGTGAAAATTTTACTGTTGATAATCACATTTAAATTTTCAAATGCGTTTTTCTTGAAACTGCATCTTGAAAATCGGCTGCCACCATAGTTAAAAATCTATCCAACCAAATTCTTTGAAATTTTCACGGCTTCTTTAGTACATATTTCTACGGTCCGCAAACTAGGATAATTGCAATCGGACGGGTCGTTTTTTTTTATTCATAAAAAAAGCCGTATTCATAAAAGAAGCCGTAACAAAAACAACAAAATCCGCCAAAAATTTACCTTTTAATATTTTCTAATTATCCTAGTTTGCGGACCGTGGAATATTGTCCACATTAAAATGCCGTTTAGTTTTTTTTCCTCAAATAAACACAGCGCCCTCCAGCGTGGCAGCAGAAAAACACCTTTCTTTGAAGATGGGTGCATAAATTGATACGTATTCCGAAAACTAGCTACGATATTAAGCTGAAGAATTTATCACATATACTAGAGGTATCAAGAAACATATGCTGAAAAAAACACGTTTCTATCTTTATCCAGTCCTTCAAAATATTTTTTCAAAAAAGGCAAAAAAACGGCCTTCACACGGGATGACCCCCTTAAACGACTTCCTACTTCCACCATTCGTAAACGTTTGCACCGAATATCTTTCAAGAACAAGAAGGCGAAGTCTCTTCGTTGAAGCAGACTCTTTCTAGGAACCTACCTTCGAAGGTCTGCAAACAGGTATAAATATTTGAAGAGAATTATGCACATATTATTTTTCGAGATAATTTCCACATTTTTCCAAGGGTTTCTCTACCTTTTTTGCGTCGGCTATGATGTAAAATTTTGGAAGGTCCTCAAAATAGGCGCCTGCTTTGAGCGATGGCGTGTTCGTTCGCCATGAACCGGTGTCCGTTGAGCTTTCTTATCTTGTTCGGAAATAAGCAAAAGTTAACAGGGTTTCAAATCTAGTGAATATCGTGGAAGTTGTAACAATTCGAACTTTAATTCCACGATTTTTGGCATGGAAACTGCATAGGTATGCCCCTGTGCATTATATTGATGGAAGATATTTTGTTTCTTTCAAATAAGAACGTTTATTTTTGATTACTTTGCTTATCGGGTGCAATAACGTCCTATAATGCTGTCTAGAGCCAAAGTTAAAAGCAGCAGGATCACTCTCGAGACTATTCAACATCAACACCGGTTTAAGACAAGGGGATACCCTGCCATGCGTCCTCTTCAACCTAGCCCTGGAGAAACTGATTCGCGATGCAGACGTAAATACGAGAGGCACCATCCTCTTTAAGTCCACCCAGCTACTGGTCTACGCTGAAGATATTGACAATATGGGAAGAACAACCTGAAATGCATAGTCTACCTTCATCCAGACCAAGTAGGCGGATCGAGATATCGTGGTGCACATTAATGAAGGCAAGATGAAGACGAAACCTGCAAAAAAATGCAAGAATCTTTCGAAGAATTTTTGGCCCCCTACATATGGATTCCGTACCCTACATAACGACGAAATCTATGAGCGATACCTTGACCGTCTGGTTGTGGATAAAATCCGGCTCAACAGGTTGCGCTAGGTCACTTAATCCGCATGGATGCGGACGATCCAGCCCGGAAAGTCTATAAGTCAATATCTATGGTAGTTAAAGAAAACGAGGCAGACCCTGCTTGAGATGGAACGATGGCGTAGGTCAGGACACCAGACAGCTTTTAGGGATATCGAATTGGTGAATTTTGGCACAAAACCGGGTTGTTTGGATTCCTTATTAAGGCAAACCCAGACCGGATACCGGTTGTTGCGCCGTTGATGATGAATGCTGTCTAGATGATTCCGCGTGCATCCCAGGAAACTGTCATACCACGCGAACACTTTGATTTTTCAGAATATAAAATTTAAAGAAGATTGCATTGTAAAAAAGGTTTGATACAGAACGCTTGTATTTTTTCGAAGGAACAATATATATGGTTGCTATTCACCCCTTAGTTGGGTGTAGTGCGTTGCCTATGCGATATTACTCGCGGTTACCTGAAATGCGCTTCAGCTCCTCCACGACTTTCCGAGACACTCGCAGTCCTGCTCTACTGTTCTGCGTCAAGTGCCCTTTGGGGCGACTCATCCGTCGGCCATCCTGGGAGAGTGGATTCGACTGCATGGCGTAACCAGCAATGCAATTATCGCCCCTCCTTAAAGTGTGACCCATCCACTGCCACTTCCATCCTCCGATCACAAAGCGTACCAGCACCAGGCCTGTATGCCAACCAAGTTCTTCGTTTGAGATAGTATCAGGCCAGCGTATTCCAATGATACGACGCAGGCAGATATTGAGGAAAGTTTGAAGCTGTTGGTTATCAGTGGAATTTACTTTCCATATGCTGCTCCCATATAATGATAATAATCGTTGGCGCAACAATCCAATGGGATCACGGCCTTGAAGTGTGTTAGAGCACTTCATTCAACACCATAACCGTACATTACAGCATTAGAGTACCCTATTGGAGGCAATGTGGTTAGCATTGTGCTCGCCCGAGATTATTGCCCTGATTTGACTCAGCTTCTCATTCACAGCTGAGTCGGCTGGTATCCAACGTCAGATCACGATAAAAATTCCACTGCCACCAGTGAGATCTGAATCGCGACCTTCCGTAGGAAAGTCTTGTGCTCTAACCACTCTGTTATCCGGACTATCCGGCCAGATATAGTAACACAGAAAGGACACTACACTATACACACAGAACAATCTCAACTTGACATTAAGATAATTGCATTTCCAAATTGTAGACAGAGCAGCGAAGGAGGATCTAGCGCTGTTAATGCGTCATCCACGGCATCCAGTTTGGTGCCAGCGTCCACAGAAACTAAGCTTCCTAGTTAAGCAATTTAATCGACGCTTTCGATGACCTGCCCATTAAAGCAGATAGGAAGAGTGCGTTGTCTCGTTAGACTGAGAACTTTGGTTTTGTTAGTGTTTATCTTCAGTCCAACTCTACTTGCTTCTTTTTCCAAATCCAAAGCCATTTGGCCAAGGTTCATGCCCCCGTGAGAGAGCCAGCAAATGCCATCAGCGTAATCGAAGTTTTTGATGAAAGATGACATTGTCCATTGAATTCCTCCGCGTTCTCCGTACAGGGCAATATTGGTCCGCCTCATTGTTCCTTCACCCTGCTGCATTGATGAAGGAACAATGAGGTCCTGAAAGAAGGAAAGGGGGGGGGGGGGGGTGGGAGTTTGTATCTCCATCTGGCAATTTTCAAGATCTTATGGAAAGTAAACCGTAAAAATTGGCACGTTCTCTTCCCACGATCCCTCGTTCTAATATTCCTTTCCGAGGCTGTCTATTGTACATGTAGGACAATCAGTCGATTCATGCTAATCGAATCAGTAGGGGCACTTCCTTTAGCCACCGTATGCGCTTAAAAATAAGTCAAATTGTAGATCATTTCGCCGTGGATTTGCATATTCGATATAATTATGTTTGCGCGGCGACCATTCTTTGCTTGATCCAGTGTTGTTTGTCAAAGAGTTTATTTGTTCAGATGCCTTACTTACGTTTACTATGTTCATTCCCATGTAAGGGGGGTGGGTGTACATTGGTGCCGCACTGAGCTGACAACTCACGATACATCAGTAACAATAAAATCTTCACGGCTTTAGCTCCTTAAAAAATATTTTAACAAAGATATTCACCTTCGGAAAATGGTAAATACCGGAAACTTTTATAATTCAAATGATTTTTTGACCGTTTCTAAGATAATACAGGCTTTATTTACAAAGTTTAATCTGCATGACCCCGACGGGAAAAAATACATGCGGCGAAAACCTTAGACAGAGTTTAATTCACATAATATTCGGGCCACTATCGAGCATGGTGAAGCCAAATGGGGGCGTTTTTCCAGTGCGGGAATATGGAATATTTATTTTAGAGACCGGATGGATTTCAATATTTACAAATTTTAAAGCAAAATGTGAGGCAAAGTAATGAGGAGTTGAATATATTCTGTAAATTCACATTCTGTCAAGCCGATGATCCCAGGCGCATTTCCTATGTTCCTGAAATGTGGCTCATCAATAACTGCCTGAAATTTCTAAAAACTCCTTTGTAGTATCCAGATCTGAAGTTATTGAACTCGTTTGAGATGAATTGGCAGGAAAATGAAAGAAATGAAGATTTAAAAGACTTTTAGGACTTTGGTGAAAACCTCATGTATCGCGTACATCAATACCTTGTGATTTTCACTACATGGTTTCGAATTTGAAGAAGAAAGGAAGCAGAATCGGAATGATGAAACATTTCATATTTGTACTTCTCCCATGCAGATCAATCTCAAAGGAAGTGCCTGAGGAGTGTCTCCCTCCTCTCTGCAGCTTCGGCAATGCGAATTGTAGGGTATGCTGAGTCCTAGAGCAATTCCGTCAGTCTACCGTAATCTTGTAGGCATTTGCACGTGTCTGGCAAAAGAGCTCTCGCGATCAACTTTTGTTATATTATAGATTGGCCAAATCTTCTTTGATATCGCAGAGATGGTGAGCCTTCGCCGTTTGATGTCCGCGGCTGCTAAGTAGGGCAAATAGATTCCAACCTTGACAGTCGCCAGCTTGACACAAACTGTATCCACCAAAAGATTGCCAAGAGCAGAGCCCCGCCTGGTCGGTCCGTCAACCCACTCATTCTTCTATGTTCATATGACCGGGAACCCAGAGGTGGGTGACTTTGAGCGTGCCTTGCAGACTGTTCAGTAAGTTTTTGCACTGCCCTACCAGCCTAGAAGATGTCGGTCAGAATGGCTATATTACGCTTGGGGCTCGGAACATAACCCAGCCATCGACAGGCATCCAGCAGCTAGTACTTCGGCTTGGAATACACTGGCGAATCAACAAAAAATCAAATAAGTAATTTATAGTCACCCCAAATCGATTTGGAGCTAACACAAAAAGAAGAAGACGATGCGCTAATCAAATCATCGCAATTAATCAATTTGAGCTTGAAGACACAGTTCGACCACATGCGGAAAAGGATGTTATGTAGGTGCTTAGTATTTGCCGGAATCGGAATAACCATAATACTGTCTTTCGTGTCGTATCGTGTTTGTGTTTAGGACAATATTGGCTGAGTGTGCACCTTCATGAGAATGATCCACCTAGATCGGTAGGTTCGAAACCGAAAGCTCAAGCCTCAGGTATCATCATCATCAATGGCGCAACAACCGGTATCCGGTCCAAGCCTGCTTGAATAAGGAATTCCAGACACCCCGGTTTTGCGCCGAGGTCCACCAATTCAATATCCCTAAAAGCTGTCTGGCGTCCTGACCTACGCCATCGCTCCATCTTAAGCAGGGTCTGCCTTGTCTTCTTTTTCTACCATAGATATTGCCCTTATGGACTTTCCGGGTGGGATCATCCTCATCCATAGGGATTAAGTGACCCGCCCACCGTAACCTATTGAGCCGGATTTTATCCACGACCGGACGGTCATGGCGTCGCTCATAGATTTCGTCGTTATGTATGCTACGGAATCGTCCATCCTCATGTAGGGGGCCAAAAATTCTTCGGAGGATTCTTCTCTCGAACGCGGCCAAGAGTTCGCAATTTTTCTTGCTAAGAACCCAAGTTTCCGAGGAATACATGAGGACTTGCAAGATCATTGTCTTGTACAGTAAGAGCTTGGACCCTATGGTGAGACGTTCCGAGCGGAACAGTTTTTGTAAGCTGAAATAGGCTCTGTTGGCTGACAACAACCGTGCGCGAATTTCGTCATCGTAGCTGCTATCGGTTGTGATTTTCGACCCTAGATAGGAGAAATTATCAACGGTCTTAAAGTTTTATTCTCCTATCCTTATTCTTTGGTATGGGCCAATGATGTTCTGGGCATATGGGGCTATCCGGCCTGGCAAGATTTTTTTTTGTGCGTACACGGAGGTGGAAAATCTTAGAAAGACACGTCCGCCGCAGCTCCGCCGCCCGAACGGCGGAACTACAGTGGGCGCGTGTGGGATTCACAACCACTAAAAACCACCCCGGGTCTCTCCAGCCCCAGCCTCGCGGACCACCATTGAGGTATTACTTCGCGGGGTAGGTTTGCTCTTAGGCACTCATCCTTCTCCTATTTGCAGCTTTCCTCCTTCTTTGTTCCTTCAGCAACTCCTCCTGCATTTGGATGATTGCCGAGCCAACCACAAGCCACTTCTCCTCGGACTCCAGCATTTCAGTAACCAAGCTCTCCGGGGTCCCGCTCCTGCCCAGCACCTGGTTTAAGCTCCTTCTCTCCATCGCAAATCGTGGGCAGTGAAACATCACATGCTCTGGATCCTCCGGTATGCCATCGCATCTGGGACAGTTCGGAGAATCATCCAACCCAAAGCGGTGCAGATACTGCCTGTAGCAACCACCGTGTCCCGTGAGGAACTGGGTAATGTGGTAGTTGGTCTCCCCATGTTTTCGCCCAAGCCACACCCTAATGTTGGGAATGAGCCTGTGCGTCCACCGACCTTTCGTAGACTCGTCCCATCTGCGTTGCCAGAGATCAAGCGACTCTGACCTTGCCGCATTTCTACGCTGCGCATGTCCCTCAATACGTCTTGCATTGTACAGGACACTCATTTCTTTGGCCAGA